>NC_056040.1:33405778-34605778 GCF_004379255.2 Salvia splendens
CTCCTTCCGGTTCAAAAGTTATGGCCGTGTGAAGGGTGGGAGATCAGAACCTGCGTACGAGAGCGTACGATATGAAAGAAGAAAGTTCGGATGGGTTGATGGGTGCGATCATACCAGCACTAATGCACCGGATCCCATCAGAACTCCGAAGTTAAGCGTGCTTGGGCGAGAGTAGTACTAGGATGGGTGACCCCCTGGGAAGTCCTCGTGTTGCACCCCTTTTTGCGAGTACGTCAATTTTTTTTTCATCATTTCAGTTGCTCTTACTGAGGTGCGAAAATCGATGACCTGCTAGTGGTTGAACAGTGCGAAGAAGAAAGGCACGAAGTACTTCACGCGCTGATAACGAGCCGGTCCCACAGCCTTAAACGTGCCGAAAAGCAGCATTTAAGGTCGAAAAGTGCCCAAACGGCTCGAAACGACCTTTTTTCTACCCCCGACATTAGTTGCTGGCTTCGCCCGTGGCTGGGGACGAGGGGCTCGGCGAGAGCTTCGCGATGATATGCTGTGGGTCCCGTAACTCCATCCGGATCAAAAGTTATGGCCGTCTGAAGGGTGGGAGATCAGAACCTGCGTACGGGAGCGTACGATATGAAAGAATAAAGTGCGGATGGGTTGATGAGTGCGATCATACCAGCACTAATGCACCGGATCCCATCAGAACTCTGAAGTTAAGCGTGCTTGGGGGAGAGTAGTACTAGGATGGGTGACCCCCTTGGAAGTCCTCGTATTGCACCCCTTTCTGCGAGTACGCCCATTTTTGTTCATCATTTCAGTTGCTCTTACTGAGGTGCGAAAATCGATGACCTGCTAGTGGTTGAAGAGTGCAAAGAAGAAAGGCACGAAGTTCTTCGCGCGCTGATAACGAGCAGGTCCCACAGCCTTAAACGTGCCGAAAAGCAGCATTTTAAGGTCGAAAAATGCCCAAAACGGCTCGAAAAGACCTTTTTTCCACCCCCGGCATTAGCGGCGGGCTTCGCCCGTGGCTGGGGACGAGGGGCTCGGCGAGAGCTTTGCGATGATATGTTGTGGGTCCCGTAACTCCTTCCGGTTCAAAAGTTATGGCCGTGTGAAGGGTGGGAGATCAGAACCTGCGTACGAGAGCGTACGATATGAAAGAAGAAAGTTCGGATGGGTTGATGGGTGCGATCATACCAGCACTTATGCACCGGATCCCATCAGAACTCCGAAGTTAAGCGTGCTTGGGCGAGAGTAGTACTAGGATGGTGACCCCCTGGGAAGTCCTCGTGTTGCACCCCTTTCTGCGAGTACGTCAATTTTTTTTCATCATTTCAGTTGTCATTACTGAGGTGCGAAAATCGATGACCTGCTAGTGGTTGAAGAGTGCGAAGAAGAAAGGCACGAAGTTCTTCACGCGCTGATAACGAGCGGGTCCCACAGCCTTAAACGTGCTGAAAAGCAGCATTTAAGGTCGAAAAGTGCCCAAAACGGCTCGAAACGACCTTTTTTCTACCCCCGACATTAGCTGCTGGCTTCGCCCGGGGCTGGGGACGAGGGGCTCGGCGAGAGCTTCGCGATGATATGCTGTGGGTCCCGTAACTCTTTCTAGTTTAAAAGTTATGGCCGTCTGAAGGGTGTGATATCAGAACCTGCGTACGGGAGCGTACGATATGAAAGAATAATGTGCGGATGGGTTGATGAGTGCGATCATACCAGCACTAATGCACCGGATCCCATCAGAACTCCGAAGTTAGGCGTGTTTGGGCGAGAGTAGTACTAGGATGGGTGACCCCCTGGGAAGTCCTCGTGTTGCACCCCTTTCTGCGAGTACGTCAATTTTTTTTCATCATTTTAGTTGCCCTTACTGAGGTGCGAAAATCGATGACCTGCTAGTGGTTGAAGAGTGCGAAGAAGGAAGGCACGAAGTTCTTCGCGCGCTGATAACGAGCAGGTCCCACAGCCTTAAACGTGCCTAAAAGCAGCATTTAAGGTCGAAAAGTGCCCAAAACGGCTCGAAACGACTTTTTTTCTGCCCCCGGCATTAGCGGCGGGCTTCGCACGGTAATGGGGACGAGGGTCTCGGCGAGAGCTTCGCGATGATATGTTGTGGGTCCCGTAACTCCTTCTGGTTTAAAAGTTATGGCCGTCTGAAGGGTGTGAGATCAGAACCTGCGTACGGGAGCGTACGATATGAAAGAATAATGTGCGGATGGGTTGGTGGCTGCGATCATACCAGCACTAATGCACCGGATCCCATCAGAACTCTGAAGTTAAGCGTGCTTGGGGGAGAGTAGTACTAGGATGGGTGACCCCCTTGGAAGTCCTCGTATTGCACCCCTTTCTGCGAGTACGCCAATTTTTGTTCATCATTTCAGTTGCTCTTACTGAGGTGCGAAAATCGATGACCTGCTAGTGGTTGAAGAGTGCGAAGAAGAAAGGCACGAATTTCTTCGCGCGCTGATAACGAGCGGGTCCCACAGCCTTTAACGTGCCGAAAAGCAGCATTTTAAGGTCGAAAAGTGCCCAAAACGGCTCGAAAAGACCTTTTTTCCACCCCCGGCATTAGCGGCGGGCTTCGCCCGTGGCTGGGGACGAGGGGCTTGGCGAGAGCTGTGCGATGATATGCTGTGGGTCCCGTAACTCCTTCCGGTTCAAAAGTTATGGCCGTGTGAAGGGTGGGAGATCAGAACCTGCGTACGAGAGCGTACGATATGAAAGAAGAAAGTTCGGATGGGTTGATGGGTGCGATCATACCAGCACTTATGCACCGGATCCCATCAGAACTCCGAAGTTAAGCGTGCTTGGGCGAGAGTAGTACTAGGATGGTGACCCCCTGGGAAGTCCTCGTGTTGCACCCCTTTCTGCGAGTACATCAATTTTTTTTCATCATTTCAGTTGCCATTACTGAGGTGCGAAAATCGATGACCTGCTAGTGGTTGAAGAGTGCGAAGAAGAAAGGCACGAAGTTCTTCACGCGCTGATAACGAGCGGGTCCCACAGCCTTAAACGTGCTGAAAAGCAGCATTTAAGGTCGAAAAGTGCCCAAAACGGCTCGAAACGACCTTTTTTCTACCCCCGACATTAGCTGCTGGCTTCGCCCGGGGCTGGGGACGAGGGGCTCGGCGAGAGCTTCGCGATGATATGCTGTGGGTCCCGTAACTCTTTCTAGTTTAAAAGTTATGGCCGTCTGAAGGGTGTGATATCAGAACCTGCGTACGGGAGCGTACGATATGAAAGAATAATGTGCGGATGGGTTGATGAGTGCGATCATACCAGCACTAATGCACCGGATCCCATCAGAACTCCGAAGTTAGGCGTGTTTGGGCGAGAGTAGTACTAGGATGGGTGACCCCCTGGGAAGTCCTCGTGTTGCACCCCTTTCTGCGAGTACGTCAATTTTTTTTCATCATTTTAGTTGCCCTTACTGAGGTGCGAAAATCGATGACCTGCTAGTGGTTGAAGAGTGCGAAGAAGGAAGGCACGAAGTTCTTCGCGCGCTGATAACGAGCAGGTCCCACAGCCTTAAACGTGCCTAAAAGCAGCATTTAAGGTCGAAAAGTGCCCAAAACGGCTCGAAACGACCTTTTTTCTGCCCCCGGCATTAGCGGCGGGCTTCGCACGGTAATGGGGACGAGGGTCTCGGCGAGAGCTTCGCGATGATATGTTGTGGGTCCCGTAACTCCTTCTGGTTTAAAAGTTATGGCCGTCTGAAGGGTGTGAGATCAGAACCTGCGTACGGGAGCGTACGATATGAAAGAATAATGTGCGGATGGGTTGGTGGCTGCGATCATACCAGCACTAATGCACCGGATCCCATCAGAACTCTGAAGTTAAGCGTGCTTGGGGGAGAGTAGTACTAGGATGGGTGACCCCCTGGGAAGTCCTCGTATTGCACCCCTTTCTGCGAGTACGCCAATTTTTTTTCATCATTTCAGTTGCTCTTACTGAGGTGCGAAAATCGATGACCTGCTAGTGGTTGAACAGTGCGAAGAAGGAAGGCACGAAGTTCTTCGCGCGCTGATGACGAGTGGGTCCCACAGCGTTAAACGTGCCGAAAAGCAGCATTTAAGGTCGAAAAGTGCCCAAAACGGCTCGAAACGACCTTTTTTCCGCCCCCGGCTATAGCGGCGGGCTTCGCCCGTGGCTGGGGACGA
Source organism: Salvia splendens (assembly GCF_004379255.2). Classification (NCBI taxonomy): domain Eukaryota; kingdom Viridiplantae; phylum Streptophyta; class Magnoliopsida; order Lamiales; family Lamiaceae; genus Salvia; species Salvia splendens. The sequence goes on from NC_056040.1 coordinate 33,409,894, forward strand.
GGGGCTCGGCGAGAGCTTCGCGATGATATGCTGTGGGTCCCGTAACTCCTTCCGGATCAAAAGTTATGGCCGTCTGAAGGGTGGGAGATCAGAACCTGCGTACGAGAGCGTACGATATGAAAGAATAAAGTTCGGATGGTTTGATGGGTGCGATCATACCAGCACTAATGCACCGGATCCCATCAGAACTCCGAAGTTAAGCGTACTTGGGCGAGAGTAGTACTAGGATGGTGACCCCCTGGGAAGTCCTCGTGTTGCACCCCTTTCTGCGAGTACATCAATTTTTTTTCATCATTTCAGTTGCCATTACTGAGGTGCGAAAATCGATGACCTGCTAGTGGTTGAAGAGTGCGAAGAAGAAAGGCACGAAGTTCTTCACGCGCTGATAACGAGCGGGTCCCACAGCCTTAAACGTGCTGAAAAGCAGCATTTAAGGTCGAAAAGTGCCCAAAACGGCTCGAAACGACCTTTTTTCTACCCCCGACATTAGCTGCTGGCTTCGCCCGGGGCTGGGGACGAGGGGCTCGGCGAGAGCTTCGCGATGATATGCTGTGGGTCCCGTAACTCTTTCTAGTTTAAAAGTTATGGCCGTCTGAAGGGTGTGATATCAGAACCTGCGTACGGGAGCGTACGATATGAAAGAATAATGTGCGGATGGGTTGATGAGTGCGATCATACCAGCACTAATGCACCGGATCCCATCAGAACTCCGAAGTTAGGCGTGTTTGGGCGAGAGTAGTACTAGGATGGGTGACCCCCTGGGAAGTCCTCGTGTTGCACCCCTTTCTGCGAGTACGTCAATTTTTTTTCATCATTTTAGTTGCCCTTACTGAGGTGCGAAAATCGATGACCTGCTAGTGGTTGAAGAGTGCGAAGAAGGAAGGCACGAAGTTCTTCGCGCGCTGATAACGAGCAGGTCCCACAGCCTTAAACGTGCCTAAAAGCAGCATTTAAGGTCGAAAAGTGCCCAAAACGGCTCGAAACGACCTTTTTTCTGCCCCCGGCATTAGCAGCAGGCTTCGCATGGGAATGGGGACGAGGGGCTCGACGAGAGCTTCGCGATGATATGCTGTGGGTCCCGTAACTCTTACCGGTTCAAAATTTATGGCTGTCTGAAGTGTGAGAGATCAGAACCTGCGTACGGGCGCGTACGATATGAAAGATTAATGTGCGGATGGGTTGATGGGTGCGATCATACCAGCACTAATGCACCGGATCCCATCAGAACTCCGAAGTTAAGCGTGCTTGGGCGAGAGTAGTACTAGGATGGGTGACCCCCTTGGAAGTCCTCGTATTGCACCCCTTTCTGCGAGTACGCCAATTTTTTTTCACCATTTCAGTTGCTCTTACTGAGGTGCGAAAATCGATGACCTGCTAGTGGTTGAAGAGTGCGAAGAAGAAAGGCACGAAGTTTTTCGCGCGCTGATAACGAGCGGGTCCCACAGCCTTAAACGTGTCGAAAAGCAGCATTTAAGGTCGAAAAGTGCCCAAAACGGCTCGAAAAGACCTTTTTTCCACCACCGGCATTAGCGGCGGGCTTCGCCCGTGGCTGGGGACGAGGGGCTCGGCGAGAGCTTCGCGATGATATGCTGTGGGTCCCGTAACTCCTTCCGGATCAAAAGTTATGGCCGTCTGAAGGGTGGGAGATCAGAACCTGCGTACGAGAGCGTACGATATGAAAGAAGAAAGTTCGGATGGGTTGATGGGTGCGATCATACCAGCACTTATGCACCGGATCCCATCAGAACTCCGAAGTTAAGCGTGCTTGGGCGAGAGTAGTACTAGGATGGTGACCCCCTGGGAAGTCCTCGTGTTGCACCCCTTTCTGCGAGTACGTCAATTTTTTTTCATCATTTCAGTTGCCATTACTGAGGTGCGAAAATCGATGACCTGCTAGTGGTTGAAGAGTGCGAAGAAGAAAGGCACGAAGTTCTTCACGCGCTGATAACGAGCGGGTCCCACAGCCTTAAACGTGCTGAAAAGCAGCATTTAAGGTCGAAAACTGCCCAAAACGGCTCGAAACGACCTTTTTTCCACCCCCGACATTAGCTGTTGGCTTCGCCCGGGGCTGGGGACGAGGGGCTCGGCGAGAGCTTCGCGATGATATGCTGTGGGTCCCGTAACTCTTTCTGGTTTAAAAGTTATGGCCGTCTGAAGGGTGTGATATCAGAACCTGCGTACGGGAGCGTACGATATGAAAGAATAATGTGCGGATGGGTTGATGAGTGCGATCATACCAGCACTAATGCACCGGATCCCATCAGAACTCCGAAGTTAGGCGTGCTTGGGCGAGAGTAGTACTAGGATGGGTGACCCCCTGGGAAGTCCTCGTGTTGCACCCCTTTCTGCGAGTACGTCAATTTTTTTTCATCATTTCAGTTGCCCTTACTGAGGTGCGAAAATCGATGACCTGCTAGTGGTTGAAGAGTGCGAAGAAGGAAGGCACGAAGTTCTTTGCGCGCTGATAACGAGCAGGTCCCACAGCCTTAAACGTGCCGAAAAGCAGCATTTAAGGTCGAAAAGTGCCCAAAACGGCTCGAAACGACCTTTTTTCTGCCCCCGGCATTAGCGGCGGGCTTCGCACGGAAATGGGGACGAGGGTCTCGGCGAGAGCTTCGCGATGATATGTTGTGGGTCCCGTAACTCCTTCTGGTTTAAAAGTTATGGCCGTCTGAAGGGTGTGAGATCAGAACCTGCGTACGGGAGCGTACGATATGAAAGAATAATGTGCGGATGGGTTGATGGCTGCGATCATACCAGCACTAATGCACCGGATCCCATCAGAACTCTGAAGTTAAGCGTGCTTGGGGTAGAGTAGTACTAGGATGGGTGACCCCCTTGGAAGTCCTCGTATTGCACCCCTTTCTGCGAGTACGCCAATTTTTGTTCATCATTTCAGTTGCTCTTACTGAGGTGCGAAAATCGATGACCTGCTAGTGGTTGAAGAGTGCGAAGAAGAAAGGCACGAAGTTCTTCGCGCGCTGATAACGAGCGGGTCCCACAGCCTTAAACGTGCCGAAAAGCAGCATTTTAAGTTCGAAAAGTGCCCAAAACGGCTCGAAAAGACCTTTTTTCCACCCCCGGCATTAGCGGCGGGCTTCGCCCGTGGCTGGGGACGAGGGGCTCGGCGAGAGCTTTGCGATGATATGCTGTGGGTCCCGTAACTCCTTCCGGTTCAAAAGTTATGGCTGTGTGAAGGGTGGGAGATCAGAACCTGCGTACGAGAGCGTACGATATGAAAGAAGAAAGTTCGGATGGGTTGATGGGTGCGATCATACCAGCACTTATGCACCGGATCCCATCAGAACTCCGAAGTTAAGCGTGCTTGGGCGAGAGTAGTACTAGGATGGGTGACCCCCTGGGAAGTCCTCGTGTTGCACCCCTTTTTGCGAGTACGTCAATTTTTTTTCATCATTTCAGTTGCTCTTACTGAGGTGCGAAAATCGATGACCTGCTAGTGGTTGAAGAGTGCGAAGAAGGAAGGCACGAAGTTCTTCGCACGCTGATAACGAGCAGGTCCCACAGCCTTAAACGTGCCGAAAAGCAGCATTTAAGGTCGAAAAGTGCCCAAAACGGCTCGAAACGACCTTTTTTCTGCCCCCGGCATTAGCGGCGGGCTTCGCACGGAAATGGGGACGAGGGTCTCGGCGAGAGCTTCGCGATGATATGTTGTGGGTCCCGTAACTTCTTCTGGTTTAAAAGTTATGGCCGTCTGTAGGGTGTGAGATCAGAACCTGCGTACGGGAGCGTACGATATGAAAGAATAATGTGCGGATGGGTTGATGGCTGCGATCATACCAGCACTAATGCACCGGATCCCATCAGAACTCTGAAGTTAAGCGTGCTTGGGTGAGAATAGTACTAGGATGGGTGACCCCCTTGGAAGTCCTCGTGTTGCACCCCTTTCTGCGAATACATCAATTTTTTTTCATCATTTCAGTTGCTCTTACTGAGGTGCGAAAATCGATGACCTGCTAGTAGTTGAAGAGTGCGAAGAAGAATGGCACGAAGTTCTTCGCGCGCTGATAACGAGCGGGTCCCACAGCCTTTAACGTGCCGAAAAGCAGCATTTATGGTCAAAAAGTTCCCAAAATGACTTGAAACGACCTTTTTTCCACCCCCGGTATTAGCAGCGGGCTTCGCACGGGAATGGGGACGAGGGTACACGACGAGAGCTTCGCGATGATATGCTGTGGGTCCCGTAACTCTTACCGGTTCAAAAGTTATGGCCGTCTGAAGTGTGAGAGATCAGAACCTGCGTACGGGCGCGTACGATATGAAAGATTAATGTGCGGATGAGTTGATGGGAGTGATCATACCAGCACTAATGCACCGGATCCCATCAGAACTCCGAAGTTAAGCGTGCTTGGGCGAAAGTAGTACTAGGATGGGTGACCCCCTTGGAAGTCCTCGTATTGCACCCCTTTCTGCGAGTACGCCAATTTTTTTTCATCATTTCAGTTGCTCTTACTGAGGTGCGAAAATCGATGACCTGCTAGTGGTTGAAGAGTGCGAAGAAGAAAGGCACGAAGTTCTTCGCGCGCTGATAACGAGCGGGTCCCACATCCTTAAACGTGCCGAAAAGCAGCATTTAAAGTCGAAAAGTGCCCAAAACGGCTCGAAAAGACCTTTTTTCCACCACCGGCATTAGCGGTGGGCTTCGCCCGGGGCTGGGGACGAGGGGCTCGACGAGAGCTTCGCGATGATATGCTGTGGGTCCCGTAACTCTTTCTGGTTTAAAAGTTATGGCCGTCTAAAGGGTGTTATATCAGAACCTGCGTACGGGAGCGTACGATATGAAAGAATAATGTGCGGATGGGTTGATGAGTGCGATCATACCAGCACTAATGCACCGGATCCCATCAGAACTCCGAAGTTAGGCGTGCTTGGGCGAGAGTAGTACTAGGATGGGTGACCCCCTGGGAAGTCCTCGTGTTGCACCCCTTTCTGCGAGTACGTCAGTTTTTTTTCATCATTTCAGTTGCCCTTACTGAGGTGCGAAAATCGATGACCTGCTAGTGGTTGAAGAGTGCGAAGAAGGAAGGCACGAAGTTCTTCGCGCGCTGATAACGAGCAGGTCCCACAGCCTTAAACGTGCCGAAACGCAGCATTTAAGGTCGAAAAGTGCCCAAAACGGCTCGAAACAACCTTTTTTCTGCCCCCGGCATTAGCGGCGGGCTTCGCACGGGAGTGGGGACGAGGGTCTCGGCGAGAGCTTCGCGATGATATGTTGTGGGTCCCGTAACTCCTTCTGGTTTAAAAGTTATGGCCGTCTGAAGGGTGTGAGATCAGAACCTGCGTACGGGAGCGTACGATATGAAAGAATAATGTGCGGATGGGTTGATGGCTGCGATCATACCAGCACTAATGCACCGGATCCCATCAGAACTCTGAAGTTAAGCGTGCTTGGGTGAGAGTAGTACTAGGATGGGTGACCCCCTTGGAAATCCTCGTGTTGCACCCCTTTCTGCAAGTACGTCAATTTTTTTTCATCATTTCAGTTGCTCTTACTGAGGTGCGAAAATCGATGACCTGCTAGTAGTTGAAGAGTGCGAAGAAGAATGGCACGAAGTTCTTCGCGCGCTGATAACGAGCGGGTCCCACAGCCTTTAACGTGCCGAAAAGCAGCATTTATGGTCAAAAAGTTCCCAAAATGACTTGAAACGACCTTTTTTCCACCCCTGGTATTAGCAGCGGGCTTCGCACGGGAATGGGGACGAGGGGCACGACGAGAGCTTCGCGATGATATGCTGTGGGTCCCGTAACTCTTATCGGTTCAAAAGTTATGGCCGTCTGAAGTGTGAGAGATCAGAACCTGCGTACGGGCGCGTACGATATGAAAGATTAATGTGCGGATGAGTTGATGGGTGCGATCATACCAGCACTAATGCACCGGATCCCATCAGAACTCCGAAGTTAAGCGTGCTTGGGCGAAAGTAGTACTAGGATGGGTGAACCCCTTGGAAGTCCTCGTATTGCACCCCTTTCTGCGAGTACGCCAATTTTTTTTCATCATTTCAGTTGCTCTTACTGAGGTGCGAAAATCGATGACCTGCTAGTGGTTGAAGAGTGCGAAGAAGAAAGGCACGAAGTTCTTCGCGCGCTGATAACGAGCGGGTCCCACATCCTTAAACGTGCCGAAAAGCAGCATTTAAGGTTGAAAAGTACCCAAAACGGCTCGAAAAGACCTTTTTTCCACCACCGGCATTAGCGGTGGGCTTCGCCCGGGGCTGGGGACGAGGGGCTCGACGAGAGCTTCGCGATGATATGCTGTGGGTCCCGTAACTCTTTCTGGTTTAAAAGTTATGGCCGTCTAAAGGGTGTTATATCAGAACCTGCGTACGGGAGCGTACGGTATGAAAGAATAATGTGCGGATGGGTTGATGAGTGCGATCATACCAGCACTAATGCACCGGATCCCATCAGAACTCCGAAGTTAAGCGTGCTTGGGCGAGAGTAGTACTAGGATGGGTGACCCCCTGGGAAGTCCTCGTGTTGCACCCCTTTTTGCGAGTACGTCAATTTTTTTTCATCATTTCAGTTGCCCTTACTGAGGTGCGAAAATCGATGACCTGCTAGTGGTTGAAGAGTGCGAAGAAGGAAGGCACGAAGTTCTTCGCGCGCTGATAACGAGCAGGTCCCACAGCCTTAAACGTGCCGAAATGCAGCATTTAAGGTCGAAAAGTGCCCAAAACGGCTCGAAACAACCTTTTTTCTGCCCCCGGCATTAGCGGCGGGCTTCGCACGGGAATGGGGACGAGGGTCTCGGCGAGAGCTTCGCGATGATATGTTGTGGGTCCCGTAACTCCTTCTGGTTTAAAAGTTATGGCCGTCTGAAGGGTGTGAGATCAGAACCTGCGTACGGGAGCGTACGATATGAAAGAATAATGTGCAGATGGATTGATGGCTGCGATCATACCAGCACTAATGCACCGGATCCCATCAGAACTCTGAAGTTAAGCGTGCTTGGGTGAGAGTAGTACTAGGATGGGTGACCCCCTTGGAAGTCCTCGTGTTGCACCCCTTTCTGCAAGTACGTCAATTTTTTTTCATCATTTCAGTTGCTCTTACTGAGGTGCGAAAATCGATGACCTGCTAGTAGTTGAAGAGTGCGAAGAAGAATGGCACGAAGTTCTTCGCGCGCTGATAACGAGCGGGTCCCACAGCCTTTAACGTGCCGAAAAGCAGCATTTATGGCCAAAAAGTTCCCAAAATGACTTGAAACGACCTTTTTTCCACCCCCGGTATTAGCAGCGGGCTTCGCACGGGAATGGGGACGAGGGGCACGACGAGAGCTTCGCGATGATATGCTGTGGGTCCCGTAACTCTTACCGGTTCAAAAGTTATGGCCGTCTGAAGTGTGAGAGATCAGAACCTGCGTACGGGCGCGTACGATATGAAAGATTAATGTGCGAATGAGTTGATGGGTGCGATCATACCAGCACTAATGCACCGGATCCCATCAGAACTCCGAAGTTAAGCGTGCTTGGGCGAAAGTAGTACTAGGATGGGTGACCCCCTTGGAAGTCCTCGTATTGCACCCCTTTCTGCGAGTACGCCAATTTTTTTTAATCATTTCAGTTGCTCTTACTGAGGTGCGAAAATCGATGACCTGCTAGTGGTTGAAGAGTGCGAAGAAGAAAGGCACGAAGTTCTTCGCGCGCTGATAACGAGCGGGTCCCACATCCTTAAACGTGCCGAAAAGCAGCATTTAAGGTCGAAAAGTGCCCAAAACGGCTCGAAAAGACCTTTTTTCCACCACCGGCATTATCGGTGGGCTTCGCCCGGGGCTGGGGACGAGGGGCTCGACGAGAGCTTCGCGATGATATGCTGTGGGTCCCGTAACTCTTTCTGGTTTAAAAGTTATGGCCGTCTAAAGGGTGTTATATCAGAACCTGCGTACGGGAGCGTACGGTATGAAAGAATAATGTGCGGATGGGTTGATGAGTGCGATCATACCAGCACTAATGCACCGGATCCCATCAGAACTCCGAAGTTAGGCGTGCTTGGGCGAGAGTAGTACTAGGATGGGTGACCCCCTGGGAAGTCCTCGTGTTGCACCCCTTTCTGCGAGTACGTCAATTTTTTTTCATCATTTCAGTTGCCCTTACTGAGGTGCGAAAATCGATGACCTGCTAGTGGTTGAAGAGTGCGAAGAAGGAAGGCACGAAGTTCTTCGCGCGCTGATAACGAGCAGGTCCCACGGCCTTAAACGTGCAGAAACGCATCATTTAAGGTTGAAAAGTGCCCAAAACGGCTCGAAACAACCTTTTTTCTGCCCCCGGCATTAGCGGCGGGCTTCGCACTGGAATGGGGATGAGGGTCTCGGCGAGAGCTTCGCGATGATATGTTGTGGGTCCCGTAACTCCTTCTGGTTTAAAAGTTATGGCCGTCTGAAGGGTATGAGATCAGAACCTGCGTACGGGAGCGTACGATATGAAAGAATAATGTGCGGATGGGTTGATGGCTGCGATCATACCAGCACTAATGCACCGGATCCCATCAGAACTCTGAAGTTAAGCGTGCTTGGGTGAGAGTAGTACTAGGATGGGTGACCCCCTTGGAAGTCCTCGTGTTGCACCCCTTTCTGCAAGTACGTCAATTTTTTTTCATCATTTCAGTTGCTCTTACTGAGGTGCGAAAATCGATGACCTGCTAGTAGTTGAAGAGTGCGAAGAAGAATGGCACGAAGTTCTTCGCGCGCTGATAACGAGCGGGTCGCACAGCCTTTAACGTGCCGAAAAGCAGCATTTATGGTCAAAAAGTTCCCAAAATGACTTGAAACGACCTTTTTTCCACCCCCTGTATTAGCAGCGGGCTTCGCACGGGAATGGGGACGAGGGCCACGACGAGAGCTTCGCGATGATATGCTGTGGGTCCCGTAACTCTTACCGGTTCAAAATTTATGGCCGTCTGAAGTGTGAGAGATCAGAACCTGCGTACGGGCGCGTACGATATGAAAGATTAATGTGCGGATGGGTTGATGGGTGCGATCATACCAGCACTAATGCACCGGATCCCATCAGAACTCCGAAGTTAAGCGTGCTTGGGCGAGAGTAGTACTAGGATGGGTGACCCCCTGGGAAGTCCTCGTGTTGCACCCCTTTCTGCGAGTACGTCAATTTTTTTTCATCATTTCAGTTGCCCTTACTGAGGTGCGAAAATCGATGACCTGCTAGTGGTTGAAGAGTGCGAAGAAGGAAGGCACGAAGTTCTTCGCGCGCTGATAACGAGCAGGTCCCACAGCCTTAAACGTGCCGAAATGCAGCATTTAAGGTCGAAAAGTGCCCAAAACGGCTTGAAACAACCTTTTTTCTGCCCCCGGCATTAGCGGCGGGCTTCGCACGGGAATGGGGACGAGGGTCTCGGCGAGAGCTTCGCGATGATATGTTGTGGGTCCCGTAACTCCTTCTGGTTTAAAAGTTATGGCCGTCTGAAGGGTGTGAGATCAGAACCTGCGTACGGGAGCGTACGATATGAAAGAATAATGTGCGGATGGATTGATGGCTGCGATCATACCAGCACTAATGCACCGGATCCCATCAGAACTCTGAAGTTAAGCGTGCTTGGGTGAGAGTAGTACTAGGATGGGTGACCCCCTTGGAAGTCCTCGTGTTGCACCCCTTTCTGCAAGTACGTCAATTTTTTTTCATCATTTCAGTTGCTCTTACTGAGGTGCGAAAATCGATGACCTGCTAGTAGTTGAAGAGTGCGAAGAAGAATGGCACGAAGTTCTTCGCGCGCTGATAACGAGCGGGTCCCACAGCCTTTAACGTGCCGAAAAGCAGCATTTATGGCCAAAAAGTTCCCAAAATGACTTGAAACGACCTTTTTTCCACCCCCGGTATTAGCAGGGGGCTTCGCACGGGAATGGGGACGAGGGGCACGACGAGAGCTTCGCGATGATATGCTGTGGGTCCCGTAACTCTTACCGGTTCAAAAGTTATGGCCGTCTGAAGTGTGAGAGATCAGAACCTGCGTACGGGCGCGTACGATATGAAAGATTAATGTGCGGATGAGTTGATGGGTGCGATCATACCAGCACTAATGCACCGGATCCCATCAGAACTCCGAAGTTAAGCGTGCTTGGGCGAAAGTAGTACTAGGATGGGTGACCCCCTTGGAAATCCTCGTATTGCACCCCTTTCTGCGAGTACGCCAATTTTTTTTCATCATTTCAGTTGCTCTTACTGAGGTGCGAAAATCGATGACCTGCTAGTGGTTGAAGAGTGCGAAGAAGAAAGGCACGAAGTTCTTCGCGCGCTGATAACGAGCGGGTCCCACATCCTTAAACGTGCCGAAAAGCAGCATTTAAGGTCGAAAAGTGCCCAAAACGGCTCGAAAAGACCTTTTTTCCACCACCGGCATTATCGGTGGGCTTCGCCCGGGGCTGGGGACAAGGGGCTCGACGAGAGCTTCGCGATGATATGCTGTGGGTCCCGTAACTCTTTCTGGTTTAAAAGTTATGGCCGTCTAAAGGGTGTTATATCAGAACCTGCGTACGGGAGCGTACGGTATGAAAGAATAATGTGCGGATGGGTTGATGAGTGCGATCATACCAGCACTAATGCACCGGATCCCATCAGAACTCCGAAGTTAGGCGTGCTTGGGCGAGAGTAGTACTAGGATGGGTGACCCCCTGGGAAGTCCTCGTGTTGCACCCCTTTCTGCGAGTACGTCAATTTTTTTTCATCATTTCAGTTGCCCTTACTGAGGTGCGAAAATCGATGACCTGCTAGTGGTTGAAGAGTGCGAAGAAGGAAGGCACGAAGTTCTTCGCGCGCTGATAACGAGCAGGTCCCACGGCCTTAAACGTGCCGAAACGCATCATTTAAGGTCGAAAAGTGCCCAAAACGGCTCGAAACAACCTTTTTTCTGCCCCCGGCATTAGCGGCGGGCTTCGCACTGGAATGGGGATGAGGGTCTCGGCGAGAGCTTCGCGATGATATGTTGTGGGTCCCGTAACTCCTTCTGGTTTAAAAGTTATGGCCGTCTGAAGGGTATGAGATCAGAACCTGCGTACGGGAGCGTACGATATGAAAGAATAATGTGCGGATGGGTTGATGGCTGCGATCATACCAGCACTAATGCACCGGATCCCATCAGAACTCTGAAGTTAAGCGTGCTTGGGTGAGAGTAGTACTAGGATGGGTGACCCCCTTGGAAGTCCTCGTGTTGCACCCCTTTCTGCAAGTACGTCAATTTTTTTTCATCATTTCAGTTGCTCTTACTGAGGTGCGAAAATCGATGACCTGCTAGTAGTTGAAGAGTGCGAAGAAGAATGGCACGAAGTTCTTCGCGCGCTGATAACGAGCGGGTCCCACAGCCTTTAACGTGCCGAAAAGCAGCATTTATGGTCAAAAAGTTCCCAAAATGACTTGAAACGACCTTTTTTCCACCCCCTGTATTAGCAGCGGGCTTCGCACGGGAATGGGGACGAGGGCCACGACGAGAGCTTCGCGATGATATGCTGTGGGTCCCGTAACTCTTACCGGTTCAAAATTTATGGCCGTCTGAAGTGTGAGAGATCAGAACCTGCGTACGGGCGCGTACGATATGAAAGATTAATGTGCGGATGGGTTGATGGGTGCGATCATACCAGCACTAATGCACCGGATCCCATCAGAACTCCGAAGTTAAGCGTGCTTGGGCGAGAGTAGTACTAGGATGGGTGACCCCCTTGGAAGTCCTCGTATTGCACCCCTTTCTGCGAGTACGCCAATTTTTTTTCATCATTTCAGTTGCTCTTACTGAGGTGCGAAAATCGATGACCTGCTAGTGGTTGAAGAGTGCGAAGAAGAAAGGCACGAAGTTCTTCGCGCGCTGATAACGAGCGGGTCCCACAGCCTTAAACGTGCCGAAAAGCAGCATTTAAGGTCAAAAAGTGCCCAAAACGGCTCGAAAAGACCTTTTTTCCACCACCGGCATTAGCGGCGGGCTTCGCCCGTGGCTGGGGCCGAGGGGCTCGGCGAGAGCTTTGCGATGATATGCTGTGGGTCCCGTAATTCCTTCCGGTTCAAAAGTTATGGCCGTGTGAAGGGTGGGAGATCAGAACCTGCGTACGAGAGCGTACGATATGAAAGAAGAAAGTTCGGATGGGATGATGGGTGCGATCATACCAGCACTTATGCACCGGATCCCATCAGAACTCCGAAGTTAAGCGTGCTTGGGCGAGAGTAGTACTAGGATGGTGACCCCCTGGGAAGTCCTCGTGTTGCACCCCTTTCTGCAAGTACGTCAATTTTTTTTCATCATTTCAGTTGCTCTTACTGAGGTGCGAAAATCGATGACCTGCTAGTAGTTGAAGAGTGCGAAGAAGAATGGCACGAAGTTCTTCGCGCGCTGATAACGAGCGGGTCCCACAGCCTTTAACGTGCCGAAAAGCAGCATTTATGGTCAAAAAGTTCCCAAAATGACTTGAAACGACCTTTTTTCCACCCCCTGTATTAGCAGCGGGCTTCGCACGGGAATGGGGACGAGGGGCAAGACGAGAGCTTCGCGATGATATGCTGTGGGTCCCGTAACTCTTACCGGTTCAAAATTTATGGCCGTCTGAAGTGTGAGAGATCAGAACCTGCGTACGGGCGCGTACGATATGAAAGATTAATGTGCGGATGGGTTGATGGGTGCGATCATACCAGCACTAATGCACCGGATCCCATCAGAACTCCGAAGTTAAGCGTGCTTGGGCGAGAGTAGTACTAGGATGGGTGACCCCCTTGGAAGTCCTCGTATTGCACCCCTTTCTGCGAGTACGCCAATTTTTTTTCATCATTTCAGTTGCTCTTACTGAGGTGCGAAAATCGATGACCTGCTAGTGGTTGAAGAGTGCGAAGAAGAAAGGCACGAAGTTCTTCGCGCGCTGATAACGAGCGGGTCCCACAGCCTTAAACGTGCCGAAAAGCAGCATTTAAGGTCGAAAAGTGCCCAAAACGGCTCGAAAAGACCTTTTTTCCACCACCGGCATTAGCGGCGGGCTTCGCCCGTGGCTGGGGCCGAGGGGCTCGGCGAGAGCTTTGCGATGATATGCTGTGGGTCCCGTAATTCCTTCCGGTTCAAAAGTTATGGCCGTGTGAAGGGTGGGAGATCAGAACCTGCGTACGAGAGCGTACGATATGAAAGAAGAAAGTTCGGATGGGATGATGGGTGCGATCATACCAGCACTTATGCACCGGATCCCATCAGAACTCCGAAGTTAAGCGTGCTTGGGCGAGAGTAGTACTAGGATGGTGACCCCCTGGGAAGTCCTCGTGTTGCACCCCTTTCTGCGAGTACGTCAATTTTTTTTCATCATTTCAGTTGCCATTACTGAGGTGCGAAAATCGATGACCTGCTAGTGGATGAAGAGTGCGAAGAAGAAAGGCACGAAGTTCTTCACGCGCTGATAACGAGCGGGTCCCACAGCCTTAAACGTGCTGAAAAGCAGCATTTAAGGTCGAAAAGTGCCCAAAACGGCTCGAAACGACCTTTTTTCCACCCCCGACATTAGCTGTTGGCTTCGCCCGGGGCTGGGGACGAGGGGCTCGGCGAGAGCTTCGCGATGATATGCTGTGGGTCCCGTAACTCTTTCTGGTTTAAAAGTTATGGCCGTCTAAAGGGTGTTATATCAGAACCTGCGTACGGGAGCGTACGATATGAAAGAATAATGTGCGGATGGGTTGATGAGTGCGATCATACCAGCACTAATGCACCGGATCCCATCAGAACTCCGAAGTTAGGCGTGCTTGGGCGAGAGTAGTACTAGGATGGGTGACCCCCTGGGAAGTCCTCGTGTTGCACCCCTTTCTGCGAGTACGTCAATTTTTTTTCATCATTTCAGTTGCCCTTACTGAGGTGCGAAAATCGATGACCTGCTATTGGTTGAAGAGTGCGAAGAAGGAAGGCACGAAGTTCTTCGCGCGCTGATAACGAGCAGGTCCCATAGCCTTAAACGTGCCGAAACGCAGCATTTAAGGTCGAAAAGTGCCCAAAACGGCTCGAAACAACCTTTTTTCTGCCCCCGGCATTAGCGGCGGGCTTCGCACGGGAATGGGGACGAGGGTCTCGGCGAGAGCTTCGCGATGATATGTTGTGGGTCCCGTAACTCCTTCTGGTTTAAAAGTTATGGCCGTCTGAAGAGTGTGAGATCAGAACCTGCGTACGGGAGCGTACGATATGAAAGAATAATGTGCGGATGGGTTGATGGCTGCGATCATACCAGCACTAATGCACCGGATCCCATCAGAACTCTGAAGTTAAGCGTGCTTGGGTGAGAGTAGTACTAGGATGGGTGACCCCCTTGGAAGTCCTCGTGTTGCACCCCTTTCTGCAAGTACGTCAATTTTTTTTCATCATTTCAGTTGCTCTTACTGAGGTGCGAAAATCGATGACCTGCTAGTAGTTGAAGAGTGCGAAGAAGAATGGCACGAAGTTCTTCGCGCGCTGATAACGAGCGGGTCCCACAGCCTTCAACGTGCCGAAAAGCAGCATTTGTGGTCAAAAAGTTCCCAAAATGACTTGAAACGACCTTTTTTCCACCCCCGGTATTAGCAGCGGGCTTCGCTCGGGAATGGGGACGAGGGGCACGACGAGAGCTTCGCGATGATATGCTGTGGGTCCCGTAACTCTTACCGGTTCAAAAGTTATGGCCGTCTGAAGTGTGAGAGATCAGAACCTGCGTACGGGCGCGTACGATATGAAAGATTAATGTGCGGATGAGTTGATGGGTGCGATCATACCAGCAATAATGCACCGGATCCCATCAGAACTCCGAAGTTAAGCGTGCTTGGGCGAAAGTAGTACTAGGATGGGTGACCCCCTTGGAAGTCCTCGTATTGCACCCCTTTCTGCGAGTACGCCAATTTTTTTTCATCATTTCAGTTGCTCTTACTGAGGTGCGAAAATCGATGACCTGCTAGTGGTTGAAGAGTGCGAAGAAGAAAGGCACGAAGTTCTTCGCGCGCTGATAACGAGCGGGTCCCACAGCCTTAAACGTGCCGAAAAGCAGCATTTAAGGTCGAAAAGTGCCCAAAACGGCTCGAAAAGACCTTTTTTCCACCACCGGCATTAGCAGCGGGCTTCGCCCGTGGCTAGGGACGAGGGGCTCGGCGAGAGCTTTGCGATGATATGCTGTGGGTCCCGTAACTCCTTCCGGTTCAAAAGTTATGGCCGTGTGAAGGGTGGGAGATCAGAACCTGCGTACGAGAGCGTACGATATGAAAGAAGAAAGTTCGGATGGGTTGATGGGTGCGATCATACCAGCACTTATGCACCGGATCCCATCAGAACTCCGAAGTTAAGCGTGCTTGGGCGAGAGTAGTACTAGGATGGTGACCCCCTGGGAAGTCCTCGTGTTGCACCCCTTTCTGCGAGTACGTCAATTTTTTTTCATCATTTCAGTTGCCATTACTGAGGTGCGGAAATCGATGACCTGCTAGTGGTTGAAGAGTGCGAAGAAGAAAGGCACGAAGTTCTTCACGCGCTGATAACGAGCGGGTCCCACAGCCTTAAACGTGCTGAAAAGCAGCATTTAAGGTCGAAAAGTGCCCAAAACGGCTCGAAACGACCTTTTTTCCACCCCCGACATTAGCTGCTGGCTTCGCCCGGGGCTGGGGACCAGGTGCTCGGCGAGAGCTTCGCGATGATATGCTGTGGGTTCCGTAACTCTTTCTGGTTTAAAAGTTATGGCCGTCTGAAGGGTGTGATATCAGAACCTGCGTACGGGAGCGTACGATATGAAAGAATAATGTGCGGATGGGTTGATGAGTGCGATCATACCAGCACTAATGCACCGGATCCCATAAGAACTCCGAAGTTAGGCGTGCTTGGGCGAGAGTAGTACTAGGATGGGTGACCCCTTGGAAGTCCTCGTGTTGCACCCCTTTCTGCGAGTACGTCAATTTTTTTTCATCATTTCAGTTGCCCTTACTGAGGTGCGAAAATCGATGACCTGCTAGTGGTTGAAGAGTGCGAAGAAGGAAGGCACGAAGTTCTTCGCGCGCTGATAACGAGCAGGTCCCACAGCCTTAAACGTGCCGAAAAGCAGCATTTAAGGTCGAAAAGTGCCCAAAACGGCTCGAAACGACCTTTTTTCTGCCCCCGGCATTAGCGGCGGGCTTCGCGCGGGAATGGGGACGAGGGGCTCGGCGAGAGCTTTGCGATGATATGTTGTGGGTCCCGTAACTCCTTTCGGTTCAAAAGTTATGGCCGTGTGAAGGGTGGGAGATCAGAACCTGCGTACGGGAGCGTACAATATGAAAGAAGAAAGTTCGGATGGGTTGATGGGTGAGATCATACCAGCACTTATGCACCGGATCCCATCAGAACTCCGAAGTTAAGCGTGCTTGGGCGAGAGTAGTACTAGGATGGGTGACCCCCTGGGAAGTCCTCGTGTTGCACCCCTTTTTGCGAGTACGTCAATTTTTTTTTCATCATTTCAGTTGCTCTTACTGAGGTGCGAAAATCGATGACCTGCTAGTGGTTGAAGAGTGCGAAGAAGGAAGGCACGAAGTTCTTCGCGCGCTGATGACGAGTGGGTCCCACAGCGTTAAACGTGCCGAAAAGCAGCATTTAAGGTCGAAAAGTGCCCAAAACGGCTCGAAACGACCTTTTTTCCGCCCCCGGCTATAGCGGCGGGCTTCGCCCGTGGCTGGGGACGAGGGGCTCGGCGAGAGCTTCGCGATGATATGCTGTGGGTCCCGTAACTCCTTCCGGATCAAAAGTTATGGCCGTCTGAAGGGTGGGAGATCAGAACCTGCGTACGGGAGCGTACGATATGAAAGAATAAAGTGCGGATGGTTTGATGGGTGCGATCATACCAGCACTAATGCACCGGATCCCATCAGAACTCCGAAGTTAAGCGTGCTTGGGCGAGAGTAGTACTAGGATGGGTGACCCCCTGGGAAGTCCTCGTGTTGCACCCCTTTCTGCGAGTACGTCAATTTTTTTTCATCATTTCAGTTGCCATTACTGAGGTGCGAAAATCGATGACCTGCTAGTGGTTGAAGAGTGCGAAGAAGAAAGGCACGAAGTTCTTCACGCGCTGATAACGAGCGGGTCCCACAGCCTTAAACGTGCTGAAAAGCAGCATTTAAGGTCGAAAAGTGCCCAAAACGGCTCGAAACGACCTTTTTTCCACCCCCGACATTAGCTGCTGGCTTCACCCGGGGCTGGGGACCAGGTGCTCGGCGAGAGCTTCGCGATGATATGCTGTGGGTCCCGTAACTCTTTCTGGTTTAAAAGTTATGGCCGTCTGAAGGGTGTGATATCAGAACCTGCGTACGGGAGCGTACGATATGAAAGAATAATGTGCGGATGGGTTGATGAGTGCGATCATACCAGCACTAATGCACCGGATCCCATAAGAACTCCGAAGTTAGGCGTGCTTGGGCGAGAGTAGTACTAGGATGGGTGACCCCTTGGAAGTCCTCGTGTTGCACCCCTTTCTGCGAGTACGTCAATTTTTTTTCATCATTTCAGTTGCCCTTACTGAGGTGCGAAAATCGATGACCTGCTAGTGGTTGAAGAGTGCGAAGAAGGAAGGCACGAAGTTCTTCGCGCGCTGATAACGAGCAGGTCCCACAGCCTTAAACGTGCCGAAAAGCAGCATTTAAGGTCGAAAAGTGCCCAAAACGGCTCGAAACGCCCTTTTTTCTGCCCCCGGCATTAGCGGCGGGCTTCGCACGGGAATGGGGACGAGGGGCTCAGCGAGAGCTTTGCGATGATATGTTGTGGGTCCCGTAACTCCTTCCGGTTCAAAAGTTATGGCCGTGTGAAGGGTGGGAGATCAGAACCTGCGTACGGGAGCGTACGATATGAAAGAAGAAAGTTCGGATGGGTTGATGGGTGAGATCATACCAGCACTTATGCACCGGATCCCATCAGAACTCCGAAGTTAAGCGTGCTTGGGCGAGAGTAGTACTAGGATGGTGACCCCCTGGGAAGTCCTCGTGTTGCACCCCTTTCTGCGAATACGTCAATTTTTTTTCATCATTTCAGTTGCCATTACTGAGGTGCGAAAATCGATGACCTGCTAGTGGTTGAAGAGTGCGAAGAAGAAAGGCACGAAGTTCTTCTCGCGCTGATAACGAGCGGGTCCCACAGCCTTAAACGTGCTGAAAAGCAGCATTTAAGGTCGAAAAGAGCCCAAAACGGCTCGAAACGACCTTTTTTCCACCCCCGACATTAGCTGCTGGCTTCACCCGAGGCTGGGGACCAGGTGCTCGGCGAGAGCTTCGCGATGATATGCTGTGGGTCCCGTAACTCTTTCTGGTTTAAAAGTTATGGCCGTCTGAAGGGTGTGATATCAGAACCTGCGTACGGGAGCGTACGATATGAAAGAATAATGTGCGGATGGGTTGATGAGTGCGATCATACCAGCACTAATGCACCGGATCCCATAAGAACTCCGAAGTTAGGCGTGCTTGGGCGAGAGTAGTACTAGGATGGGTGACCCCTTGGAAGTCCTCGTGTTGCACCCCTTTCTGCGAGTACGTCAATTTTTTTTCATCATTTCAGTTGCCCTTACTGAGGTGCGAAAATCGATGACCTGCTAGTGGTTGAAGAGTGCGAAGAAGGAAGGCACGAAGTTCTTCGCGCGCTGATAACGAGCAGGTCCCACAGCCTTAAACGTGCCGAAAAGCAGCATTTAAGGTCGAAAAGTGCCCAAAACGGCTCGAAACGACCTTTTTTCTGCCCCCGGCATTAGCGGCGGGCTTCGCACGGGTATGGGGACGAGGGGCTCGGCGAGAGCTTTGCGATGATATGTTGTGGGTCCCGTAACTCCTTCCGGTTCAAAAGTTATGGCCGTGTGAAGGGTGGGAGATCAGAACCTGCGTACGGGAGCGTACGATATGAAAGAAGAAAGTTCGGATGGGTTGATGGGTGAGATCATACCAGCACTTATGCACCGGATCCCATCAGAACTCCGAAGTTAAGCGTGCTTGGGCGAGAGTAGTACTAGGATGGTGACCCCCTGGGAAGTCCTCGTGTTGCACCCCTTTCTGCGAGTACGTCAATTTTTTTTCATCATTTCAGTTGCCCTTACTGAGGTGCGAAAATCGATGACCTGCTAGTGGTTGAAGAGTCGAAGAAGGAAGGCACGAAGTTCTTCACGCGCTGATAACGAGCAGGTCCCACAGCCTTAAACGTGCCGAAAAGCAGCATTTAAGGTCGAAAAGTGTCCAAAACGACTCGAAACGACCTTTTTTCCACACCCAGCATTAGCGGCGGGCTTCGCTCGGAGCTGGGGACGAGGGGCTTGACGAGAGCTTCGCGATGATATGCTGTGGGTCCCGTAACTCTTACCGGTTAAAAAGTTATGGCCGTCTGAAGGGTGGAGATCAGAACCTGCGTACGGGAGCGTACGATATGAAAGAGTAATGTGCGGATGGGTTGATGGGTGCGATCATACCAGCACTAATGCACCGGATCCCATCAGAACTCCGAAGTTAAGCGTGCTTGGGCGAGAGTAGTACTAGGATGGGTGACCCCCTTGGAAGTCCTCGTATTGCACCCCTTTCTGTGAGTACGCCAATTTTTTTTCATCATTTTAGTTGCTCTTACTGAGGTGCGAAAATCGATGACCTACTAGTGGTTGAAGAGTGCGAAGAAGAAAGGCACGAAGTTCTTCGCGCACTGATAACGAGCGGGTCCCACAGCCTTAAACGTGCCGAAAAGCAACATTTAAGGTCGAAGAGTGCCCAAAACGACTCGGAACGACCTTTTTTCCACCCCCGGCATTAGCAGCGAGCTTCGCTCGGGCTGGGGACGAGGGGCTCGACGAGAGCTTCGCGATGATATGCTGTGGGTTCCGTAACTCTTACCGGTTCAAAAGTTATGGTCGTCTGAAGGGTGGGAGATCAGAACCTGCGTACGGGAGCGTACGATATGAAAGAGTAATGTGCGGATGGGTTGATGGGTGCGATCATACCAGCACTAATGCACCGGATCCCATCAGAACTCCGAAGTTAAGCGTGCTTGGGCGAGAGTAGTACTAGGATGGGTGACCCCCTTGGAAGTCCTTGTATTGCACCCCTTTCTGCGAGTACGCCAATTTTTTTTCATCATTTCAGTTGCTCTTACTGAGGTGCGAAAATCGATGACCTGCTAGTGGTTGAAGAGTGCGAAGAAGAAAGGCACGAAGTTCTTCGCGCGCTGATAACGAGCGGGTCCCACAGCCTTAAACGTGCCGAAAAGCAGCATTTAAGGTCGAAAAGTGCCCAAAACGGCTCGAAATGACCTTTTTTCTGCCCCCGGCATTAGCGGCGGGCTTCTCACGGGTATGGGGACGAGGGTCTCGGCGAGAGCTTCGCGATGATATGTTGTGGGTCCCGTAACTCCTTCTGGTTTAAAAGTTATGGCCGTCTGAAGGGTGTGAGATCAGAACCTGCGTACGGGAGCGTACGATATGAAAGAATAATGTGCGGATGGGTTGATGGGTGCGATCATACCAGCACTAATGCACCGGATCCCATCAGAACTCTGAAGTTAAGCGTGCTTTGGCGAGATTAGTACTAGGATGGGTGACCCCCTTGGAAGTGCTCGTGTTGCACCCCTTTCTGCGAGTACGTCAATTTTTTTTCATCATTTCAGTTGCTCTTACTGAGGTGCGAACATCGATGACCTGCTAGTGGTTGAAGAGTGCGAAGAAGAAAGGCACGAACTTCTTCGCGCGCTGATAACGAGCGGGTCCCACAGCCTTTAACGTGCCGAAAAGCAGCATTTAAGGTCGAAGAGTGCCCAAAACGACTCGAAACGACCTTTTTTCCACCCCCGGCATTAGCAGCGAGCTTCGCTCGGGCTGGGGACGAGGGGCTCGACGAGAGCTTCGCGATGATATGCTGTGGGTTCCGTAACTCTTACCGGTTCAAAAGTTATGGCCGTCTGAAGGGTGTGATATCAGAACCTGCGTACGGGAGCGTACGATATGAAAGAATAATGTGCGGATGGGTTGATGAGTGCGATCATACCAGCACTAATGCACCGGATCCCATAAGAACTCCGAAGTTAGGCGTGCTTGGGCGAGAGTAGTACTAGGATGTGTGACCCCTTGGAAGTCCTCGTGTTGCACCCCTTTCTGCGAGTACGTCAATTTTTTTTCATCATTTCAGTTGCCCTTACTGAGGTGCGAAAATCGATGACCTGCTAGTGGTTGAAGAGTGCGAAGAAGGAAGGCACGAAGTTCTTCGCGCGCTGATAACGAGCAGGTCCCACAGCCTTAAACGTGCCGAAAAGCAGCATTTAAGGTTGAAAAGTGCCCAAAACGGCTCGAAATGACCTTTTTTCTGCCCCCGGCATTAGCGGCGGGCTTCGCACGGGAATGGGGACGAGGGGCTCGGCGAGAGCTTTGCGATGATATGTTGTGGGTCCCGTAACTCCTTCCGGTTCAAAAGTTATGGCCGTGTGAAGGGTGGGAGATCAGAACCTGCGTACGGGAGCGTACGATATGAAAGAAGAAAGTTCGGATGGGTTGATGGGTGAGATCATACCAGCACTTATGCACCGGATCCCATCAGAACTCCGAAGTTAAGCGTGCTTGGGCGAGAGTAGTACTAGGATGGTGACCCCCTGGGAAGTCCTCGTGTTGCACCCCTTTCTGCGAATACGTCAATTTTTTTTCATCATTTCAGTTGCCATTACTGAGGTGCGAAAATCGATGACCTGCTAGTGGTTGAAGAGTGCGAAGAAGAAAGGCACGAAGTTCTTCACGCGCTGATAACGAGCGGGTCCCACAGCCTTAAACGTGCTGAAAAGCAGCATTTAAGGTCGAAAAGTGCCCAAAACGGCTCGAAACGACCTTTTTTCCACCCCCGACATTAGCTGCTGGCTTTACCCGGGGCTGGGGACCAGGTGCTCGGCGAGAGCTTCGCGATGATATGCTGTGGGTCCCGTAACTCTTTCTGGTTTAAAAGTTATGGCCGTCTGAAGGGTGTGATATCAGAACCTGCGTACGGGAGCGTACGATATGAAAGAATAATGTGCGGATGGGTTGATGAGTGCGATCATACCAGCACTAATGCACCGGATCCCATAAGAACTCCGAAGTTAGGCGTGCTTGGGCGAGAGTAGTACTAGGATGGGTGACCCCTTGGAAGTCCTCGTGTTGCACCCCTTTCTGCGAGTACGTCAATTTTTTTTCATCATTTCAGTTGCCCTTACTGAGGTGCGAAAATCGATGACCTGCTAGTGGTTGAAGAGTGCGAAGAAGGAAGGCACGAAGTTCTTCGCCCGCTGATAACGAGCGGGTCCCACAGCCTTAAACGTGCCGAAAAGCAGCATTTAAGGTCGAAAAGTGCTCAAAACGGCTCGAAACGACCTTTTTTCTGCCCCCGGCATTAGCGGCGGGCTTCTCACGGGTATGGGGACGAGGGTCTCGGCGAGAGCTTCGCGATGATATGTTGTGGGTCCCGTAACTCCTTCTGGTTTAAAAGTTATGGCCGTCTGAAGGGTGTGAGATCAGAACCTGCGTACGGGAGCGTACGATATGAAAGAATAATGTGCGGATGGGTTGATGGGTGCGATCATACCAGCACTAATGCACCGGATCCCATCAGAACTCTGAAGTTAAGCGTGCTTTGGCGAGAGTAGTACTAGGATGGGTGACCCCCTTGGAAGTCCTCGTGTTGCACCCCTTTCTGCGAGTACGTCAATTTTTTTTCATCATTTCAGTTGCTCTTACTGAGGTGCGAAAATCGATGACCTGCTAGTGGTTGAAGAGTGCGAAGAAGAAAGGCACGAAGTTCTTCACGCACTGATAACGAGCGGGTCCCACAGCCTTTAACGTGCCGAAAAGCAGCATTTAAGGTCGAAGAGTGCCCAAAACGGCTCGAAACGACCTTTTTTCTGCCCCCGGCATTAGCGGCGGGCTTCTCACGGGGATGGGGACGAGGGTCTCGGCGAGAGCTTCGGGATGATATGTTGTGGGTCCCGTAACTCCTTCTGGTTTAAAAGTTATGGCCGTCTGAAGGGTGTGAGATCAGAACCTGCGTACGGGAGCGTACGATATGAAAGAATAATGTGCGGATGGGTTGATGGGTGCGATCATACCAGCAATAATGCACCGGATCCCATCAGAACTCTGAAGTTAAGCGTGCTTTGGCGAGAGTAGTACTAGGATGGGTGACCCCCTTGGACGTGCTCGTGTTGCACCCCTTTCTGCGAGTACGTCAATTTTTTTTCATCATTTCAGTTGCTCTTACTGAGGTGCGAAAATCGATGACCTACTAGTGGTTGAAGAGTGCGAAGAAGAAAGGCACGAAGTTCTTCGCGCGCTGATAACGAGCGGGTCCCACAGCCTTTAACGTGCCGAAAATCAGCATTTAAGGTCGAAGAGTGCCCAAAACGACTCGAAACGACCTTTTTTCCACCCCCGGCATTAGCAGCGAGCTTCGCTCGGGCTGGGGACGAGGGGCTCGACGAGAGCTTCGCGATGATATGCTGTGGGTTCCGTAACTCTTACCGGTACAAAAGTTATGGCCGTCTGAAGGGTGAGAGATCATAACCTGCGTACGGGAGCGTACGATATGAAAGAGTAATGTGCGGATGGGTTGATGGGTGCGATCATACCAGCACTAATGCACCGGATCCCATCAGAACTCCGAAGTTAAGCGTGCTTGGGCGAGAGTAGTACTAGGATGGGTGACCCCCTTGGAAGTCCTCGTATTGCACCCCTTTCTGCGAGTACGCCAATTTTTTTTCATCATTTCAGTTGCTCTTACTGAGGTGCGAAAATCGATGACCTGCTAGTGGTTGAAGAGTGCGAAGAAGAAAGGCACGAAGTTCTTCGCGCGCTGATAACGAGCGGGTCCCACAGCCTTAAACGTGCCGAAAAGCAGCATTTAAGGTCGAAAAGTGCCCAAAACGGCTCGAAACGACCTTTTTTCTGCCCCCGGCACTAGCGGCGGGCTTCTCACGGGTATGGGGACGAGGGTCTCGGCGAGAGCTTCGCGATAATATGTTGTGGGTCCCGTAACTCCTTCTGGTTTAAAAGTTATGGCCGTCTGAAGGGTGAGAGATCAGAACCTGCGTACGGGAGCGTACGATATGAAAGAATAATGTGCGGATGGGTTGATGGGTGCGATCATACCATCACTAATGCACCGGATCCCATCAGAACTCTGAAGTTAAGCGTGCTTTGGCGAGAGTAGTACTAGGATGGGTGACCCCCTTGGAAGTCCTCGTGTTGCACCCCTTTCTGCGAGTACGTCAATTTTTTTTCATCATTTCAGTTGCTCTTACTGAGGTGCGAAAATCGATGACCTGCTAGTGGTTGAAGAGTGCGAAGAAGAAAGGCACGAAGTTCTTCGCGCGCTGATAACGAGCGGGTCCCACAGCCTTTAACGTGCCGAAAAGCAGCATTTAAGGTCGAAGAGTGCCCAAAACGGCTCGAAACGACCTTTTTTCTGCCCCCGGCATTAGCGGCGGGCTTCTCACGGGGATGGGGACGAGGGTCTCGGCGAGAGCTTCGCGATGATATGTTGTGGGTCCCGTAACTCCTTCTGGTTTAAAAGTTATGGCCGTCTGAAGGGTGTGAGATCAGAACCTGCGTACGGGAGCGTACGATATGAAAGAATAATGTGCGGATGGGTTGATGGGTGCGATCATACCAGCACTAATGCACCGGATCCCATCAGAACTCTGAAGTTAAGCGTGCTTTGGCGAGAGTAGTACTAGGATGGGTGACCCCCTTGGAAGTGCTCGTGTTGCACCCCTTTCTGCGAGTACGTCAATTTTTTTTCATCATTTCAGTTGCTCTTACTGAGGTGCGAAAATCGATGACCTGCTAGTGGTTGAAGAGTGCGATGAAGAAAGGCACGAAGTTCTTCGCGCGCTGATAACGAGCGGGTCCCACAGCCTTTAACGTGCCGAAAAGCAGCATTTAAGGTCGAAGAGTGCCCAAAACGACTCGAAACGACCTTTTTTCCACCCCCGGCAATAGCAGCGAGCTTCGCTCGGGCTGGGGACGAGGGGCTCGACGAGAGCATCGCGATGATATGCTGTGGGTCCCGTAACTCTTACCGGTTCAAAAGTTATGGCCGTCTGAAGGGTGGGAGATCAGAACCTGCGTACGGGAGCGTACGATATTTGGAAGTCCTCGTGTTGCACCCCTTTCTGCGAGTACGTCAATTTTTTTCATCATTTCAGTTGCTCTTACTGAGGTGCGAAAATCGATGACCTGCTAGTGGTTGAAGAGTGCGAAGAAGAAAGGCACAAAGTTCTTCGCGCGCTGATAACGAGCAGGTCCCACAGCCTTAAACGTGCCGAAAAGCAGCATTTAATGTCGAAAAGTGCCCAAAACGGCTCGAAACGACCTTTTTTCCACCCCCGGCTTTAGCGGCGGGCTTCGCCCGAGGCTGGGGACGACGGGCTCGGCGAGAGCTTCGCGATGATATGCTGTGGGTCCCGTAACTCCTTCTGGTTTAAAAGTTATGGCCGTCTGAAGGGTGTGATATCAGAACCTGCGTACGGGAGCGTACGATATGAAAGAATAATGTTCGGATGGGTTGATGGGTGCGATCATACCAGCACTAATACACCGGATCCAATCAGAACTCTGAAGTTAAGCGTGCTTGGGTGAGAGTTGTACTAGGATGGGTCACCCCCTGGGAAGTCCTCGTGTTGCACCCCTTTCTGCGAGTACGTCAATTTTTTTTCATCATTTCAGTTTCTCTTACTGAGGTGCGAAAATCGATGACCTGCTAGTGGTTGAAGAGTGCGAAGAATAAAGGCACGAAGTTCTTCGCGCGCTGATAACGAGCGGGTCCCACAGCCTTAAACGTGCCGAAAAGCAGCATTTAATGTCGAAAAGTGCCCAAAACGGCTCGAAACGACCTTTTTTCCACACCCGGCATTAGCGGCGGGCTTCGTCCGGGGCTGGGGACGAGGGGCTCGGCGAGAGCTTCGCGATGATATGCTGTGGGTCCCGTAACTCTTTCCGGTTTAAAAGTTATGGCCGTCTGAAGGGTGGGAGATCAGAACCTGCGTACGGGAGCGTACGATATGAAAGAATAATGTGCGGATGGGTTGATGGGTGCGATCATACCAGCACTAATGCACCGGATCCCATCAGAACTCCGAAGTTAAGCGTGCTTGGGCGAGAGTAGTACTAGGATGGGTGACCCCCTTGGAAGTCCTCGTATTGCACCCTTTTCTGCGAGTACGCCAATTTTTTTTCATAATTTCAGTTGCTCTTACTGAGGTGCGAAAATCGATGACCTGCTAGTGGTTGAAGAGTGCGAATAAGAAAGGCACAAAGTTCTTCACGCGCTGATAACGAGCGGGTCCCACAGCCTTAAACGTGCCGAAAAGCAGCATTTAAGGTCGAAAAGTGCCCAAAACGGCTCGAAACGACCTTTTTTCCACCCCCGGCATTAGCGGCGGGCTTCGTCCAGGGCTGGGGACAAGGGGCTCGGCGAGAGCTTCGCGATGATATGTTGTGGGTCCCGTAACTCTTTCCGGTTTAAAAGTTATGGCCGTCTGAAGGGTGGGAGATCAGAACCTGCGTACGGGAGCGTACGATATGAAAGAATAATGTGCGGATAGGTTGATGGGTGCGATCATACCAACACTAATGCACCGGATCCCATCAGAACTCCGAAGTTAAGCGTGCTTGGGCGAGAGTAGTACTAGGATGGGTGATCCCCTTGGAAGTCCTCGTGTTGCACCCTTTTCTGCGAGTACGTCAATTTTTTTTCATCATTTCAGTTGCTCTTACTGAGGTGCGAAAATCGATGACCTGCTAGTGGTTGAAGAGTGCGAATAAGAAAGGCACAAAGTTCTTCACGCGCTGATAACGAGCGGGTCCCACAGCCTTAAACGTGCCGAAAAGCAACATTTAATTTCGAAAAGTGCCCAAAACGGATCGAAACGACCTTTTTTCCACCCCCGGCATTAGCGGCGGGCTTCGCTCGGGGCTGGGGACGAGGGGCTCGACGAGAGCTTCGCGATGATATGCTGTGGGTCCCGTAACTCTTTCCGGTTTAAAAGTTATGGCCGTCTGAAGGGTGGGAGATCAGAACCTGCGTACGGGAGCGTACGATATGAAAGAATAATGTGCGGATGGGTTGATGGGTGCGATCATACCAGCACTAATGCACCGGATCCCATCAGAACTCCGAAGTTAAGCGTGCTTGGGCGAGAGTAGTACTAGGATGGGTGACCCCCTTGGAAGTCCTCGTATTGCACCCCTTTCTGCGAGTACGCCAATTTTTTTTCATAATTTCAGTTGCTCTTACTGAGGTGCGAAAATCGATGACCTGCTAGTGGTTGAAGAGTGTGAAGAAGAAAGGCACGAAGTTCTTCGCGCGCTGATAACGAGCGGGTCCCACAGCCTTAAACGTGCCGAAAAGCCGCATTGAAGGTCGAAAAGTGCCCAAAACGGCTCGAAACAACCTTTTTTCCACCCCCGGCATTAGCGGCGGGCTTCGTCCGGGGCTGGGGACGAGGGGCTCGGCGAGAGCTTCGCGATGATATGCTGTGGGTCCCGTAACTCTTTCCGGTTTAAAAGTTATGGCCGTCTGAAGGGTGGGAGATCAGAACCTGAGTACGGGAGCGTACGATATGAAAGAATAATGTGCGGATGGGTTGATGGGTGCGATCATACCAGCACTAATGCACCGGATCCCATCAGAACTCCGAAGTTAAGCGTGCTTGGGCGAGAGTAGTACTAGGATGGGTGACCCCCTTGGAAGTCCTCGTGTTGCACCCTTTTCTGCGAGTACGTCAATTTTTTTTCATCATTTCAGTTGCTCTTACTGAGGTGCGAAAATCGATGACCTGCTAGTGGTTGAAGAGTGCGAATAAGAAAGGCACGAAGTTCTTCACGCGCTGATAACGAGCGGGTCCTACAGCCTTAAACGTGCCGAAAAGCAGCATTTAATTTCGAAAAGTGCCCAAAACGGATCGAAACGACCTTTTTTCCACCCCCGGCATTAGCGGCGGGCTTCGCTCGGGGCTGGGGACGAGGGGCTCGACGAGAGCTTCGCGATGATATGCTGTGGGTCCCGTAACTCTTTCCGGTTTAAAAGTTATGGCCGTCTGAAGGGTGGGAGATCAGAACCTGCGTACGGGAGCGTACGATATGAAAGAATAATGTGCGGATGGGTTGATGGGTGCGATCATACCAGCACTAATGCACCGGATCCCATCAGAACTCCGAAGTTAAGCGTGCTTGGGCGAGAGTAGTACTAGGATGGGTGACCCCCTGGGAAGTCCTCGTTTTGCACCCCTTTCTGCGAGTACGTCAATTTTTTTCATCATTTCAGTTGCTCTTACTGAGGTGCGAAAATCGATGACCTGCTAGTGGTTGAAGAGTGCGAAGAAGAAAGGCACGAAGTTCTTCGCGCGCTGATAACCAGCGGGTCCCACAGCCTTAAACGTGCCGAAAAGCAGCATTTAAGGTCGAAAAGTGCCCAAAACGGCTCGAAACGACCTTTTTTCAACCCCCGGCATTAGCGGCGGGCAATGCCCGTTGCTGGGGACAAGGGGCTCGGCGAGAGCTTCGCGATGATATGCTGTGGGTCCCGTAACTCCTTCTGGTTTAAAAGTTAGGCCGTCTGAAGGGTGTGATATCAGAACCTGCGTACGGGAGCGTACGATATGAAAGAATAATGTGCGGATGGGTTGATGGGTGCGATCATACCAGCACTAATGCACTGGATCCCATCAGAACTCCGAAGTTAAGCGTGCTTGGGCGAGAGTAGTACTATGATGGGTGACCCCCTTGGAAGTCCTCGTGTTGCACCCCTATCTGCGAGTACGTCAATTTTTTTTCATCATTTCAGTTGCCCTTACTGAGGTGCGAAAATCGATGACCTGCTAGTGGTTGAAGAGTGCGAAGAAGGAAGGCACGAAGTTCTTCGCGCGCTGATAACGACCGGGTCCCACTGCCTTAAACGTGCCGAAAAGCAGCATTTAAGGTCGAAAAGTGCCCAAAACGGATCGAAACGACCTTTTTTCCGCCCCCGGCATTAGCGGCGGGCTTCGCCCGGGGATGTGGACGAGGGTCTCGGGGAGAGCTTCGCGATGATATGTTGTGGGTCCCGTAACTCCTTCTGGTTTAAAAGTTATGGCCGTCTGAAGGGTGTGAGATCAGAACCTGCGTACGGGAGCGTACGATATGAAAGAATAATGTGCGGATGGGTTGATGGGTGCGATCATACCAGCACTAATGCACCGGATCCCATCAGAACTCCGAAGTTAAGCGTGCTTGGGCGAGAGTAGTACTATGATGGGTGACCCCCTTGGAAGTCCTCGTGTTGCACCCCTATCTGCGAGTACGTCAATTTTTTTTCATCATTTCAGTTGCTCTTACTGAGGTGCGAAAATCGATGACCTGCTAGTGGTTGAAGAGTGCGAAGAAGAAAGGCAAGAAGTTCTTCGCGCGCTGATAACGAGCGGGTCCCACAGCCTTTAACGTGCCGAAAAGCAGCATTTAAGGTCGAAAAGTGCCCAAAACGACTTGAAATGACCTTTTGTCCACCCCCGGCATTAGCAGCGGGCTACGCTCGGGGCTGAGGACGAGGGGCTCGACGAGAGCTTCGCGATGATATGCTGTGGGTCCCGTAACTCTTACCGGTTTAAAAGTTATGGCCGTCTGAAGGGTGGGAGATCAGAACCTGCGTACGGGTGCGTACGATATGAAAGAGTAATGTGCGGATGGGTTGATGGGTGCGATCATACCAGCACTAATGCACCGGATCCCATCAGAACTCCGAAGTTAAGCGTGCTTGGGCGAGAGTAGTACTAGGATAGGTGACCCCCTTGGAAGTCCTCGTGTTGCACCCCTTTCTGCGAGTACGTCAATTTTTTTTCATCATTTCAGTTGCTCTTACTGAGGTGCGAAAATCGATGACCTGCTAGTGGTTGAAGAGTGCGAAGAAGAAAGGCAGGAAGTTCTTCGCGCGCTGATAACGAGCGGGTCCCACAGCCTTTAACGTGTCGAAAAGTGCCCAAAACGACTTGAAACGACCTTTTTTCGACCCCCGGCATTAGCAGCGGGCTTCGCTCGGGGCTGGGGACGAGGGGCTCGACGAGAGCTTCGCGATGATATGCTGTGGGTCCCGTAACTCTTACCGGTTCAAAAGTTATGGCCGTCTGAAGGGTGGGAGATCAGAACCTGCGTACGGGTGCGTACGATAAGAAAGAGTAATGTGCGGATGGGATGATGGGTGCGATCATACCAGCACTAATGCACCGGATCCCATCAGAACTCCGAAGTTAAGCGTGCTTGGGCGAGAGTAGTACTAGGATAGGTGACCCCCTTGGAAGTCCTCGTATTGCACCCCTTTCTGCGAGTACGCCAACTTTTTTTCATCATTTCAGTTGCTCTTACTGAGGTGCGAAAATCGATGACCTGCTAGTGGTTGAAGAGTGCGAAGAAGAAAGGCACGAAGTTCTTCGCGCGCTGATAACGAGCGGGTCCCACTGCCTTAAACGTGCTGAAAAGCAGCATTTACGGTCGAAAAGTGCCCAAAATGGCTCAAAACGACCTTTTTTCCGCCCCCGGCATTAGCGGCGGGCTTTGCCCGGGTATGTGGACGAGGGTTTCGGCGAGAGCTTCGCGATGATATGTTGTGGGTCCCGTAACTCCTTCTGGTTTAAAAGTTATGGGCGTCTGAAGGGTTTGAGATCAGAACCTGCGTACGGGAGCGTACGATATGAAAGAATAATGTGCGGATGGGTTGATGGGTGCGATCATACCAGCACTAATGCACCGGATCCCATCAGAACTCCGAAGTTAAGCGTGCTTGGGCGAGAGTAGTACTATGATGGGTGACCCCCTTGGAAATCCTCGTGTTGCACCCCTTTCTGCGAGTACGTCAATTTTTTTTCATCATTTCAGTTGCTCTTACTGAGGTGCCAAAATCGATGATCTGCTAGTGGTTGAAGAGTGTGAAGAAGAAAGGCACGAAGTTCTTCGCGCGCTGATAACGAGCGGGTCCCACAGCCTTTAACGTGCCGAAAAGCAGCATTTAAGGTCGAAAAGTGCCCAAAACGGCTCGAAATGACCTTTTTTCTGCCCCTGGCATTAGCGGCGGGCTTCCCCCGGGTATAAGGACGAGGGGCTCGGCTAGAGCTTCGCGATGATATGCTGTGGGTCCCGTAACTCCTTCTGGTTTAAAAGTTAGGGCCGTCTGAAGGGTGTGATATCAGAACCTGCGTACGGGAGCGTACGATATGAAAGAATAATGTGCGGATGGGTTGATGGGTGCGATCATACCAGCACTAATGCACTGGATCCCATCAGAACTCCGAAGTTAAGCGTGCTTGGGCGAGAGTAGTACTAGGATGGGTGACCCCCTGGGAAGTCCTCGTGGTGCACCCCTTTCTGCGAGTACGTCAATTTTTTTTCATCATTTCAGTTGCCCCTTACTGAGGTGCGAAAATCGATGACCTGCTAGTGGTTGAAGAGTGTGATGAAGAAAGGCACGAAGTTCTTCGCGCGCTGATAACGAGCGGGTCCCACAGCCTTTAACGTGCCGAAAAGCAGCATTTAAGGTCGAAAAGTGCCCAAAACGACATGAAACGACCTTTTTTCCACCCCCGGCATTAGCAGCGGGCTTTGCTCGGGGTTGGGGACGAGGGGTTCGACGAGAGCTTCGCGATGATATGCTGTGGGTCCCGTAACTCCTTCCGGATCAAAAGTTATGGCCGTCTGAAGGGTGGGAGATCAGAACCTGCGTACGGGTGCGTACGATATGAAAGAATAATGTGCGGATGGGTTGATGGGTGCGATCATACCAGCACTAATGCACTGGATCCCATCAGAACTCCGAAGTTAAGCGTGCTTGGGCGAGAGTAGTACTAGGATGGGTGACCCCCTGGGAAGTCCTCGTGGTGCACCCCTTTCTGCGAGTACGTCAATTTTTTTTCATCATTTCAGTTGCCCCTTACTGAGGTGCGAAAATCGATGACCTGCTAGTGGTTGAAGAGTGTGATGAAGAAAGGCACGAAGTTCTTCGCGCGCTGATAACGAGCGGGTCCCACAGCCTTTAACGTGCCGAAAAGCAGCATTTAAGGTCGAAAAGTGCCCAAAACGACATGAAACGACCTTTTTTCCACCCCCGGCATTAGCAGCGGGCTTTGCTCGGGGTTGGGGACGAGGGGTTCGACGAGAGCTTCGCGATAATATGCTGTGGGTCCCGTAACTCTTACCGGTTCAAAAGTTATGGCCGTCTGAAGGGTGGGAGATCAGAACCTGCGTACGGGTGCGTACGATATGAAAGAGTAATGTGCAGATGGGTTGATGGGTGCGATCATACCAGCACTAATGCACCGGATCCCATCAGAACTCCGAAGTTAAGCGTGACACAAAGCACGCCATCCATCCCCGACAACGGCGCCATTTGAAGGTGGTTACTCTGTAAGCAGTGATAGTAAGTAAGTCAAGTGTGCACAGAGAAAACTAAAGCAAGTGCTCGGTCAAGACACCACGCTCCTTAAATCCACCGGATCACCAGGTCCAGGAACTCAAGAGAACAACACTGTTTTTGTCGTTGGACACACTCGACTCCCCTTCAAAAATAAATCCCTCAACCTGAATACTATAAATTAGTATAGAGAAGCGGGGTCGATCCCACGAAGATGGATTCGTGAAGTAGTGCTTAGAGACTCTGGAAACAAGCGGCTGCTGCCACGCAAAAGGGTTGAGAATTTTAACTACCTCTAGACCTAGGCACGAAATGTAAATGCTAGACCTAGGACACGGAAAGGAAAATAGAATCAGACTTCAATACTGAGAGACACATTTTACTTCCTAGATTGAGTAAACGCCTAACTAATTAAGACTAGACAGCGAGAATAAAACGGCGGGGACCATGACTCCAAATATAGTAAGTACAGTCAAAGCTGCAAATAACAAACTTATGCTCCAACTAACAACGACATGAAATTTCCTAACCGATTCAAGCACGCAAATTGAGAAAGAAAAGCATATATTTGGATTCGAACAGAATATAAAGAATTGGATGCTGGAAACATACCATGAACCGGAAATACATTAGATCTGCGTAAACTAGGCGAAATGAAATGAAAACACGTAAACTAGGCATGAAATTTAATCAATCTTGCTCAGATTCACGTCGGATGCTTAATCCACTCCGGATCCAAGCAATCCGAACCCAACAACAGACAAAATCAACTCTATAACTCCGGTTTTCACAGATCTGTCCCGATCAACTCCGAATTCAAACAATCACAAACATCTCCACAACACCAGTGAACTCAACTCTCCGATTCATCAACAAACAGACTCCGATCACCCAGATCCAACCACAACCTGCATAAATTCAGAAAACAATTGTGAAACGCATCCAAAACAAGTAAACTAACTCAAATTCAAGAAGATCATAGCAGCAAAACCAGAAATCAACATCATCGACATAACTGAAAATAAAACTCGCATAAAATACGGAATAAATGGTAAAAACAACCAGAGGTCCGAGCTTCGAACAGCGAAGCTCGGCGAAATCAGCAAAGTACGAAAGCGGAAATTAAATTGTTTCTTCGCCCCACAGAAGGACGGTGTTACAACCCAATCGAAAACGTGAAAAAGCTAGATGTGAACCCAAAGTGCGTCACCCTGAATCTCCCCACGAAAAGAACCCAAGTGTGTGAAAAGTGAACTAAGCTACAGGCTGTTAGCGAGGCCTCCAACCGAGAAGATCCCTCTAGCGTGCATGCTTCTCCCTGTTATAGATGCAGACATAACCTTCTAGAGTCTTCGTAGAAATCTCTATTCTACCCTTCAACTCCGAGGTTTCCTCCGTCAAGCAATTTTTCGCACATTGTTCACTTATCCGCCAGTTTCCTCGGGCGTGTGATTACCGCCTTCCCTTCCTGGACCTGGCGGATTCCTTCTACACACCTGGCTTAAAACAAGTGTTAGACCCTGTAAATTCACGAATTTTTCCCCTAGACCTATGCATGAAATTAGCCTTATCACCTTCCTCCCTTGTGAAATTAGACCTCGCCATCCTTAAGTATGGTGAGCCCTTTGTTAAAGAAGAAAGGGAGATCAAAGCTCCCTGAGGTGTCGCATATGGACAGGTCGGTGACTGCCTCAGCGATCTTCATCACTATGTTCCTTTTCAGGAATGCTCCAAGCAAGTTGCATGTAAAGAGGTGGCGATCCGGGTGAGTCTGAACCATGTGGTAGGCGTGGCTATCCAATAACCCAGATGGACTTACACACCCTTCAGCCTACACCAGGTGAAATAAAGTCCAGGTGTTGTGAGGGTGGAACTGACCTGCCCCATTAAATTATAGCCGATGAAAATCTGGGCAAAACGGAGAAGGTGGTTGGTGATGTGGACTCCCCATGATATGCTGGTCTTGAAACGCCATCTACGTTTGTGCGTGATGAGCTCCCAAGCCTGTTGCGTATCAAATCCTGGAGTTTTCCTAGGGGGACCAATTTGCCTATCATCCTAACCCCCGCTGATGTCCTCCTCCATAGTCAGCAGCCCCAATCTCAAGGACCACTCTCTGATGCTCATCGTGGTGTAAACATTGAACAGGCGGAACGATATCGAGTCAGTTTCAGTGTCCGTGGTGGACTAGAACTTGAACGAAGTGAAGAATTCCTTAGCAAGGGCCACCGGCACCTCTGTTGTGCTATGGCTCAGCAGCCATTCAAATCCGATGGCGTTGATATAAGAGAGGAACTCTTCCTCCGATTCGATATCTTGAAGGGATTCAGGATGGTAGCTTTTCCCTGACTTAGCCTGCTTCCTCTTCATTCCTCGCTCTGCATTTCTTAGGATCATTGAAATGGGCCATCTTTCCCAAGAGTTTCTTTGTGACTATAACTTCTGCTGGCAAATAAATGGGCTCCTCGGTACCGTCGTTCTTGGAATCTCCGTCATCTTCCCTGCATTCGCTTAGGCATCTTGAGCGAAAGACACTTTGATTGTCTCGGTAGTGGGTTCGCCCGACTTCTCATAGCTCAATGGTTTTTTGGCCATAGCTATCGCAGGTTGCTTCCCCTTACGATTGCGCAGCGTGCCATAGCTTTTGTCTGTGTTATCCTCTGCCTCGTCTTCTCGTGCCGGAGGGTCAGATCTCAATTTCCTCGGTCTCGTGGCAGCTATTACTTTATCCATCTGTCTGTTACGTTGTGTCTTTCCTTCGTACATCGGAGTACCTTCACTATCCGGTTCCTCAGCCCCTTCTTCAATTTCTTCTACCACTTCTTTTTCAGTCTCCTCACCTTCTCCAACGGCTTCTTCGTTCTCCTCACTCTCCACTCCTGTATCATTTCCTTTGTCGTCGTCACTCTCCACTAAACCCACATCCTCTGCAAAATCGTCTCCTTCCTCATCTGGCTCGCCATAAACATCCCAGTTCCCGTCATCGTGGATCTCTTCTTCCCTGTCCTCCTCATGGCCACCCATCTCATCTACATGTGTCGAATCTGGAGTTGGGAGTAATATCATCGCCTGAGGATCGGTGTACGTCAAGGGGGAAGAAAATTCCTCAGCAGGAGTCATGGCCATTTGTGGTTGTGCGGGATCTCTTGTTTCTGTAGACTCGGTGTGTAGAGCGGGTGTGTCGCAGATAGGAGGTTGCAGGGGGGTTGTCTGAGATGGCACAGTGGTTGTCTCTCCTGATCTACAAACCTCTGCCAGACGGGCGTAGATTGCACTGGCCTTCACCCCTCTACCAAACTTTTGCAGGATCTCACGATTTGTTCTTGGTCGGCCACGACTGCAAGTGCGGTAGATGTGGTTGGGGGATCGGTATATTTGGGTTGCAATGTGGACTGGTTTTGCCGCTGCTCTACCTTCTACAGCTTTCCCTCTTTTAGTGCTTTGTCCGCTCCGGGTATCCATGGTATCGGAATTTGGCGATTTGTGATGGCACCGCCGGAAGCTTACACATAGAAAATTAGGAATTTTGAAGTTAGGGTTTCGGAAGTATGGAAAGCGTGTGAGAGAGACAAGCGTGGGTGAGAAGTTTTAAAGGAGGTAGGGGAAATAAAAAAATAAAATTAAACAAATAAAAACAAAGGAGGCAGAGGGACGACTTCGTGGTGACGGGCGCGAACGTACACCCTCAGCAACGGGGTTATTTTTTTAAGTTTTATTTTTTTTTGTTTTTTTTTAATTTTGAATTCAAATTTCAAATTTGAAAATTCTTCCCCCTTAAATTGACAACCGTGTACCTGCTTGTTCCCTCACCCACATGACTTAAAAAAATTTAAGCTAAAGAACGAAACTCCAAACTCCCAGGTCAAAGGAAATTTAATAGAAAACATTTCAAAGTTCAACTGACCTTCCAGGTGTCGTTCGTCATTTCAAAAATATTTTTTTGGTTAAAAGATTTTTTCCTTTGTTTGGGTTTTCTAGAGAAAACATAAGAACAATATTCACAATATTTACAAAAACTGTTTAAGTATTCTTGGGAATATGGGATCTCTGTTAAGATTTTCAAACTTCATGTCATTTCCTTGACCTAAGAATTCCCGAAGAATACCTAAACCTTCCGACAACTAGGCGATGATGGGGAGCATGCGCAGTGGAACTTCTTCCACCACACACAGCTCAGGACCATCCCTAAACAGCTTTACTCTATGACCATTAACAAGAAAAGGGATAGAGTTAGAAGTACATCCCTGAATTTCCACGGCTCCATTAGCTCTAAGGCTCACAATAGTGTAAGGTCCGGTCCACTTTGACTTCAGTTTCCCGGGCATCAACTTCAGTCTTGTCTGGAAAAGGAGTACTTTCTGTCCAACCTGCAGTTCCTTCACCCGGAGGTTTTTATCGTGCCACAACTTGGTTTTATCCTTGTACCACATTGTAGGATTCAAGTCTTAACTCCTCCAGCTCTTGCAGTTGCAGCTTCCTTTCCTCTTCACAGACCTGAGGCTTCATGTGCATCTCTCTAATTGCCCAGTAAGCCTTGTGTTCTATGCCAACTGGAAGGTAGCACATTTTGCTAAGCACGAGCCTATATGGTGACATCCCAATGGGGCTCTTGAACGCTGTTCGATAGGCCCAGAGTGCATCATCCAGCCTTTTGCTCCAATCCTTCCTTGACGGGTTAACGGTCTTCTCCAGGATCCCTTTGATCTCTCTATTTGAAACTTCTGCTTGCCCGTTGCTCTGTGGGTGATACGGAGTAGAAAGTCGGTGATGTACCCCGTATTTCTTCATAAGCACTTCCATCGTCCGGTTGCAGAAATGCGTTCCTTGGTCTGAAATGACCTCCCTTGGCACTCCATATCTACTGAAAATATTCTCCTTTAGGAACCTTGTGACCTCCTTCGCCTCACATGTGACAGTCGCCTTGGCTTCTATCCA
The DNA here is from genome assembly GCF_004379255.2 of Salvia splendens. Taxonomy (NCBI): domain Eukaryota; kingdom Viridiplantae; phylum Streptophyta; class Magnoliopsida; order Lamiales; family Lamiaceae; genus Salvia; species Salvia splendens. The sequence continues at coordinate 33,447,177 of NC_056040.1, forward strand.
CTTTGATACGTAATCCACTGCCACCAGTATGTAAGAATTACCGTAGGAAGATGGGAATGACCCCATGAAGTCCATTCTCCAAACATCGAACACTTCGCAGACAATCACTGGGATCTGGGGCATCTCATCACGAGCGGAAATTCCCCGGTCTGCTGGCATCGGTTACAACTCTGGGAGTACTCATAAGTATCTTTGTTCAAAGTCGGCCAATAGAATCCACTATCTAGGACCTTTCGAGCAGTCTTCCTTGGACCAAAATGTCCACCGCACACTAATGCATGGCAGTGATCCAGTACGTCTCTTTGCTCCCATTCTGGAATGCACCTCCTGATTACTTGGTCGGATCTCATTCTCCATAGATACGGATCATCCCAGAAGTAGTATTTGGCCTCGCTTCTGATTTTCATCCTTTGGGCCCGGGAAATCTCTGGAGTACTGGGTAGCTCCACTGTGACTAAGTGATAACCCATATTTCATGCATCGGTTTAGGGGTAAAATGAAGCCTACTTGATCAGTTTATCGCGCAAAGCAAGTATTAATTGTGTAGGAATGCGGCTTGACCAAGGAAAACAAGGCCAAGCTGATCAAGCTGGCGCAGGAGGCGAAAAAGGCCAATACTGGGTGGGTTGATCAAGGTGGTGATCAAGCAGTTAGCCGGGGGACAACTACATTCCAAAAGGAGGACACGTGAGGCTGATGCACTGGAAAACGATCCTCAATTAGTTATCAAGAACTACAGCTTTGAAACAGAAAGGGGACACGTATCGATGGATAAAACGCACAAGGACGAAGCCAAATCCTCATTCGGATATTGAAGAACCACTGCATTCTAGAAGGAGGGCACATATCAATTGATGAGGCGTGAAATCCCAGCAAGGATGAATATTCGCTGCCGAAGTCGTTATCCTAGCTGGAGGTTGTTGTGAAGAGCCTATAAATGGAGGACGCAGCGCCATAATGAAGATCTTTTTCCCGGTCCCTTAGTTTAGTTCTCGCCTGTTTCCACGTTCTTCCACGTTCCAAGATAGCCTAGGTTAGAGAGTAGAAATGGTCAGTTAGAAGGAGAGCGACCAAAGGGAGCGCGACAGAGAAACCCAAATCTGTTCAGCGTCGTCTCAAGTTTTCGACCGAGAGCTTCTCAGCTTTATTCACTTTTTTACTTTCTAGTTTTAGTTGTTTAAGTTTAATTCTGTGTTGTTGCGTAGGTAAAGAATAGTTCTTGTTTTGTATTTCGCATGTTCACAGTACTGTTTTGAGTTCTGAGTATAAAAAATCAAAGTTGTTTGCTTTCGGAATTCTTGTTTACCGTTCCAGCTTAGTCTCGTTTTGAAATCCCAGATCGAGTGCTTGAATATTCATTATGTTGAATGACGAACTGGTTTGTAGTTTCGTAGCATGTTTAGATAGTTAAGTCTTTATTTCAATCTGTCGTTTACTTTTCCGTTATCTGTTTTCTAGCATGATGAGTAACTTGATCCAGTAGTTAGTTTACATTCCGCCTAGCTTAATCCAGTAGTTAAAACTCTCAATTTAAAGTGTGGCAGCAGTCGAACCCTGTTCACTAAACACACACTCAACGCACCAGCTTCCCTGTGGGATCGACCCCGTACTTGCCACTTTACTGTTAAAATATTGCAAGTCAGGGAGTTACAAATATTTTTGTGAAAGAGAAAATGCCTTGATCAAGTCACAACGACTATTGCAAACTGATCCTCCCGGTTCAGTTATCTTGCCATATAACTTGATCCACGCGAAAACATCTCCTTTCGCCAAATGGCGTCGTTGCTTGGGATGCATGGTGTTATTACATGGATGTGTTTAATGCATAGGTGTAAATAGTTTTATTTCCTTATTTTCTAATTTGTTTTTCTTTCCTTTTATGAGAAGGTACCACCGCGGAGGACACTAGAATCATCCTCTCATCTACAGAAACACAAACGCTTAGTGGCGAGTTCAGGAGGCCGGTGTAGTAACCACTCGTTACAGAGCCGCGTTGGAAGCAGCCGTATCGTCATCTACTGCTGAGCAACTGACCAGAGAGGAGGAAGGAGAGTTGTCCACGCCGGTTAAACAGGAAATACCATTACTCGAAGAAGCAGAAGGAAAAAATGGTCGTCGTAGACAATGATTGGGGAATTGGCTCCCTACATGCTCATGACGAGAAGGAGCCCACTCATGCCATCATAGTTACCCAAGGAATACGGGCAATCGCAATCAAATCGGGGGTGCTCGCGGTGTTGTCAAATTTCTATGGACTCTCGAAGGAATGCCCTTATGACTTTTTGGAGGAATTTTGCAGATATTGTGACATTTAACCAGTACCAGCTGGATCCACGTCAGAAGATACCAGGCTCAAGGCGATACCATTTGTTTTGAAAGGTGATGCAAGAATCTGGTTGAGAAGGCTGCCAGAACGCTCGATTAGAACCTGGGCCGAGTTCCGCATGATTTTCCTAGACCGCTTCTTCCCAACATCAAAGACAAGTGCCTTGAAGAGACAAATTACAGAGGCGAGGCAGGAGTACGATGAACCACTCGGGCAATATTGGGACAGATTACAGGGACTGCTGCAAGCTTGTCCTAATCACAAAAAGGGAGAGCGGGAGGTCTATTCAACCTTTTATGGTAGGTTGAATGTGGACAGCAAAAACGAACTCAATCTAGCTGCCCAAGGGGATTTCTCCAAGACCCCATTCAGCCAAGTGAAGAGCATCCTGGAGAGATTAATTGACACGACCGCCCATACTAGGGGTACTATAAACGAGGAGATCATGACCACGGGATAGCAATAAAGACAACATTTAAGGACGACAGTTCATAAGAAAGGCTCAAATAGCTTAAAAGAATAATATTTTAGTTCATTAAAAGTTAAACAACGAGTTTTTAGCTTAAAGAAACTTAATGTCATAAATTCATTATCAATTAGTGCAAAAACTTATAGCAAACGATTTTTCAAAGGAAGCGGCGGGGAAAAATAAATATCAAAATCCAATTAACCTCCAAAAGAACAATTGTTTTACTTTACGAAAACCCATTTTAGAGTAACAAAGTAAACAACGGATTAACGTCTAAAAGGATTTGACATGCCAAAAATAGTACGAAGTAAAGAACTCTTGGGGCATAAAAAAAGGTATAGCAGCGGAAATAAGGTTTCAAAGTGAGTCAAGGATGACGCCTATGTATGAAGACACAGCGCATCCAAAAAATTCCCTAGGCCGACTCAACATCCACCGCAACATCCCGCTCAACCTGCACATAGGGAAAACACTTGCAGGGCTGAGTACTTGTTGTACTCAATGGGCTCATGCCGAAAACATTTTATATATAGTTATGTCATCCATACCAGTGATCTCGAGTTTTACATGTAGTTAAGAAATATCACGAGAACACAAAAATATTTCATAGACTGGCCAGTTGATAAGTCGTATTCTAGGCCTTGGTTACTGGTTAGTTTGATGTGCAAAATTGATTATATCTGCAAAACAGTTGCTCAAAGTGTGCAGGCTAACTGTTCTAGCCAGTAGGGAAGTTTCGGAATGTTCAGGTGAAAAAGGGCGCCAGCATGATCTTATACTGATCAGTATTCGTGCTGAAACGGCTTGAGATGGAGAAGACAGATAGCTGGGACGGATTACCCACAATTGAGGGCAAAGAAGTCAACTTGCAATGAGGATTTACCCTAAAATCAAGGGTAAGCCTCCCTATAAAAGGAAGCCAAGAAGGAGAGAGAAAACATACACGGACACATTCACTCATTCACCACCATCTTTAGGTAGAGAGTTCTCTCGGTAATACCAGTCTTTCAGCCGTGTCCCGCTTCTTGCCTCGCCGCAGCCATGATCACCTGATGCCCAGATGTTCCCGGAGTATCAGTCATCCTTATTCCAGCCAGCAAGATCATAGTTTAGGAGTTCCATCGCCCGGAGTGGCAAAACACTTTTATTTCGCTTTCGTAGTTAAATTGCTTGTTTTTCCTTACGTTGGATCTTTGTTGCTTTTGGATATTTTCTGCTTTTGAAGTACTTGTTGAAGATCCGAACGTGTTTATGCTATGAAGTTGTTTTCTGTTCAGTTTATTTCGCCGATCTCTTTTCCTTCTGCCTAGTTAGCTTAGATCTAGAGTTTCTGGTCGTTTTGAGTATCGAATCATGTGTTTCCAGTTAGTAGTCTACTTCTTCGAGTTAGCATAATCTGTTTACTTTCATTTCATAGAGGTTTGTGTCATGCAAGGTGCAGTTATGTGTTTCTTGTCTTCTTCCATGCTGATCAGTAGGCGGGATTTCAGTTTCGATGTTTGATTTTCGATTTGGAATTTTTTATTGTAGATCTGTGTTCGTGAGTTATTAATCTGTGTTTTTATGGTGCTGAATCTGGTTTGTTTTTCTGATTTTAGTTTGTGTTTGTTGAAGAAGATGATGTCCACATCCAAGTTTGGGACCACTTTTGCTTTTTAGATGCCTTTTGCTTTTTGTCCTTCACTTTTAGTACATCCTGCAGATCTGTCAGCCTAGTCACGACAATTACCACTTATTTTCTGCTGTTTTGTTTAGCCTTTTATAGAAACCTAGTACTTTCCGCATATTTTCTGTTCCACCGCATCCACCATAATTCCACGTACACCACTACATGTCGACCACCATTAACCCTTCCTAGTCAGTAGGACACCATCTTAATTTCCCGTCTAGGTAGAGACTCAACCCAAGCGTGGTAGCTAACCAAACCATCCAGAATATCACCACAATAGTTTTAACGCACCATCTCTGTGGGATTCGACCCCTACCTTCACTATACTACCCAGTAGAAGAGGGTTGAGGAATCTTTGAAACCAGTGTCTAGGCTTAGTTAGGATCTCTATCCTGACCAGTAGGATATATCCTTGCTTGAACGACACCTACGCACCCTGCTGCATCTTTCAAATGGCGCCGTTGGCGTTATTAGTTACTTTTGTGTGTGATACTTTGGTGTATATATTGTGTATAATTTTCCTTTTTCTTTTCATTTCAATTTATGAGCAGTAGCTCGTCTCCTGATCAGTGGAGGCTGAAAATACTCAAGCGAGGAACTATACTCGTAACCACTCGTTCTGGCCTGTCGACCACCCTGTCTGACCTAGGCACGAGTAGTGACGAAGAGAAGGGCACCATAGAGGGACCAATACCAGAAGAGAAACCACTGTTGGAAGCCAACCCAAGGGAAATGGCCAACCAGGGAGATGAAGACCCGGAGATCGGGACGCTAAACGCACATACTGAAGGAGAGCCCCCGCAAGCCATAGTTGATACTCCAGGGCAAACCGCCTGCGATGTGAAGCCTCATGTGATCGCGATCCTGCCTACATACTGTGGGAAGAGCTATGAAGGGCCGTATGAATTTCTTCATGAGTTTTGTAAAATTTGTAGGGCGCAGAGGAGACCAACAGGAGCGACTGAGAATGATTATAGGCTGAAGGCTTTGTCATTTGTGCTCAAGGGGGAAGCTAACACCTGGTTCATGCGCCTGTCCCCCAACTCTATTGAGACTTGGGCCGATTTCAAGTCAGCATTCCTGGGTGAGTTTTTTCCGTCATCCAAGACAAGCGCGCTGAAGAGGGAAATAACTAATGTGAAGCAAGGGTATGATGAACCCTTGAGTGATTATTGGGCAAGATACATGGGTATTTTGGAATCATGTCCCAACCATCGCATGGCGGACATTGAAGTACATCATACTTTCTACGAAGGTATGAACGCGGTAACCAAGGACCTGACAAATTCATGGTCAGGAGGAAGCTTCACGCAATTACGGGTCAGCGAAGCGAAGAGAGTCCTAAGGAAGCTACTGAATGCAAAGAAAGAGTATGACCATTCAAGGGAAGGATACAACCGAGAGCGGGCTGTTGTTGCCTCGCTTACTGATCAGGAAAATAAGCTGGAGCAGAAAATGGATTTGAAAATGGATGAGCTGAAGAAGTCACTTCTGAGTGCGATCGAGAAGAGCACTCCACCACCTTCCCCAGCTGGGAATTACAAGGGTGCAGAGCAGGGAAATCAAGGACCGAACTATGATCAGCCTAATGACTTAGGGAATATGGAGCAAGTTAATGCTGCGGGATACTTCAATTCTAGTGGGCATTGGATTTAAGGTAGACAACGGGATGCACCATGGAGGGATCATCCAAACTTCCGATGGGGTGACGGAAGCCGAAATCAGAACCAAGGTCAGAACCAGTATAACCCCCATCCGAACCAAAACCCTAACCGTGGACCAGCAAACCCAGACTACCAACCCAACTGGTCAGGAAGAAACCAACAATCCCAAAACCAAAACCCACAAAACCAGAACCCGAACCCTGTCTATGTGCCGCCCCACCAGAGAAACTTCCAAAATTTCCAAAATCAGCCGAACCTAGGACCCCAACACCATCAGAACCAAAATCAATTCCAAGGCCAGCACCAGAATCAATATCCTCAAGATCAGTACACCCCTCCTACCCAGTATAACCAATACCCGCCTAATAAAGGCCAACAAAACTCCCAGAACTATCAACACCAAGGGCGAGAATTGCAATCCCATAATGAGGTCGTGCAGGGGATGCAAAATGCCCAGAAGGAACATAAGGCGAACATGGATATGATGAATAGGCAGTTAGCTCAACTGGCCAGTTCGGTGGGTGATTTGAAGGGAAATGCGGGGAAACTCCCATCTACAGTCCAAATGCCCGAAAAGGCAAATGTGAGTAAGGTTACGTTGAGGTCAGGAACTACTTATGATGCGCCTCAACCGAAACGACCTAGTGGAGGACCCAATGGAACGAAGATAGGAGGCGATACCATTTCAGCGGAAGAATTAGGGAGACCTATGCCTCGGATGCAGGATCCATTCTTCTTGGATGATACACCAAGTGTAAGGGGAGAAACCATTCCCATTCCGATTTGTTACAAAGAGGAAGAAAGAGAACCCGGTTGACAAGCCGTGAAGCTACCCCCTCTCGGGAAATTCATAAAGAACTTCATAGCCGGGAGAGCCCAGAAGGATGGCAATATTATAGTGGAAGGGATAGCGTCAGCAATAGTGCAAGAGAAGTTACCACCCAAGAGAGCCGACCCAGGTATGTTCACCCTACCCATAACTGTAGGAGATGTGAAGGTCGAACATGCAATGTGTGATTTGGGGGCATCTATAAATGTCATGCCACTGTCTATCTATAACCGGTTGAAAGGAGTGAGGCTGTCAAATACTAGGGTGTTGATCCAACTGGCTGATAGGTCGTGCATAAGTCCTGAGGGAGTTTTAGAAAATGTGTTAGTAAGAGTGCATGATTTTACATACCCTGCTGATTTTTATGTGATCAAAATGAGTGAGCATGAAGCGAGGGAGTCTAGTGGAGTCTTGTTAGGAAGACCTTCTGAGAACGGCCAAGACAATAGTGGATATGGCTGAGGGGACTATTTGCATTGATTTTCATGGGGAGAAGTTTACCTTCGATATAAATGATGCCATGAAGAAACCCATCGATTCTGAAAATCTATGCTATGTTGATGTGATTGACCCCCTAGTCCAAGATTTTCTTGAGACCGAACTATTGCAGGAGAAACTCCTGGCTTTAGATGTTTATGAACAGGCTGACATAGAAGCTGCTGCATGGTGCGATCTGATCAGTAGCCAAGGGTTGACTGATGAAGAAATAGAAGTAGCGATCAAGGAATTCTGTCAGAAATCGGAGTTCATTGGAGCCGCAGGGGCACAGCTACCAGTCAGTATAGAAGAACCATCAGAGGGAGATTTAGAAAAAGAATGAGAGACTGAGAAAAACCCTCTACCCGAAGACACACTTCCACCCCAAGTTGAGCTGAAGAAGTTGCCACCGAATTTGAAGTATGCCTTCCTCGGAGGTGAGGACTCATATCCAGTGATCATCAGTAGCAGTCTTACAAGGGAATAGGAGGCTAGGCTGCTGACTGTGCTGAGTAAGAACAAGAAGGCGATTGGATGGAGTTTTACAGATTTAGTGGGGATAAGCCCCGACGTCTGCATGTACCATATTAGGCTGGAAGAAGGAGCGAAAGCACATAGAGATGCTCAAAGGAAGGTAAACACGAACATGCGAGAGGAAATATTGAAGGAAATCTTGAAGTTGTTGTCGCTAGGAATTATCTATTCAGTGCCGGACAGTGAGTGGGTCAGTCCGATTCACATGGTCCCAAAGAAGTCGGGCATCCAAGTAGTTCAGAATGAGAGGAATGAGCTGATCCCAACGAGGCTAGTCACGGGTTGGCGAATGTGCATCGATTACCGTAAGCTGAACAATGCGACCAGGAAGGACCATTTTCCCCTGCCGTTCATCGACCAAATGTTGGAGAGATTAGCTGGGAAGAAGTTTTTCTGCTTTCTAGATGGGTACAGTGGGTATTTCCAAATTTACGTAGATCCTGAGGACCAGGACAAGACCACTTTCACTTGCCCGTTTGGAACCTATGCATACCGTCGCATGCCTTTCGGCCTATGCAACGCTCCCGGTACGTTTCAACGATGTATGATGAGCATATTTTCCTATTTGATTGAGGATTGCATAGAGATATTCTTGGATGACTTCACGGTTTACGGAGACTCGTTCGACTCTTGCCTTCACCATTTGGATATAGTTTTGGAAAGGTGTCAAGCAAAGAGTTTGGTTTTGAACTTTGAGAAGTGCCATTTTATGGTCACCGAAGGGATAGTTTTAGGACACGTGGTCTCAGAAAGAGGTATCCAAGTGGATCGAGCCAAGGTAGATGTTATATCCAAATTACCATTCCCTACAGATCAGAAGGGAATAAGGGGTTTTCTGGGGCACGCCGGATTTTATCGAAGATTTATCAAGGATTTCTCCAAGATCGCCCAACCCCTTACCAGATTACTTCAGAATGACGTGGAGTTCATTTTTGATGAGCAATGCAAGGCTGCTTTCAACCTTCTCAAGGAAAAGCTGATATCCGCACCTATCATAAGGGCTCCTGACTGGAACCATCCTTTCGAAGTAATGTGCGACGCCAGCGATTTTGCGGTAGGAGCCGTGCTGGGTCAGAAGATCGATGAGAAGAGGTACGTAATTTTTTATGCGTCCAAGACTCTGAATCAAGCCCCACGGAATTACGATACCACTGAAAAAGAGATGCTGGCAGTGGTGTATTCTTTCGAGAAGTTCCGGCCATATTTGCTGGGATCCAAAGTCATAGTGTATACTGACCATGCAGCGATTAAGTATCTGATTGCCAATAAGGAATCCAAACCACGCTTGATCCGATGGGTACTCTTGTTACAAGAATTTGATTGGGAGGTGGAAGATAAGAGAGGAGTCGAGAACAAGGTGGCAGACCATTTGTGCAGAATAATGCAAGATGGAAACGGTGAAGAAGTGCATGACAAGTTTCCGGAGGAACATTTGTGTGAGGTGATTTTTACGCCCAGAAAAATTGATTGGGAAGAAGTGTTTAAACTTACTGGTCAGAATGACACAGCAAAAGGGAAAGAGAAGGTAGGGCAAGAGCCATGGTATGCGGACCTGGCCAACTACCTAGTGACTGGAGAGCTTCCAGAAGTACCGAGTGTTACCAAAGCACAAAGAATGAAGATCAGGAGTGAAGCAAAATACTACTTTTGGGACGACCCCTATCTGTGGATGGTAGGGTCTGATCAAGTGATAAGGAGGTGCATTCCTGACTGGGAGCAGCGGGATGTTTTAACCCACTGCCATTCGTTAGCATGTGGAGGGCACTTCGGGTCCAAGAAGACGGCAAGGAGGATTCTGGATAGCGGCTTTTACTGGCCAACTCTCAACAAAGATGCGTACGAGTTCTGCAGGAGCTGTGAGCGTTGCCAACTGACCGGTGGAATATCTGCCCGGGATGAAATGCCAGGTACCTATAATAGTCTGCGAGCTATTCGACATATGGGGAATGGACTTCATGGGGCCATTTCCTTCATCCTATGGGAATCTGTATATCCTAGTTGCTGTAGACTACGTCTCCAAATGGGTAGAAGCCAAGGCCACAAGCACGTGTGAAGCCAAGGAGGTAGCCAAGTTCTTAAAGAGTCATATTTTCAGCCGATTCGGTGTGCCCAGGGCGATCATATCCGATCAAGGTACGCACTTCTGTAACCGTACAATTGAATCCTTGATGAAAAAGTACGGTGTGCACCATAGACTATCCACCCCTTACCATCCGCAAGCAAATGGTCAAGCGGAGATTTCTAACCGCGAGATAAAGAAAATTTTGGAGAAGACTGTGAACACTTCTAGGAAGGATTGGAGTGTAAGGTTAGAGGATGCTCTCTGGGCGTATCGAACAGCCTACAAAACCCCCATAGGCATGTCCCCTTACCGGATCGTTTTTGGGAAGATGTGCCACTTGCCGGTTGGGATCGAGCATCGAGCATACTGGGCAGTACAGAAAGTGAATATGGATGCTACAGCCTGTGAACAGGAAAGGAAGCTGCAACTGCAGGAGCTTGAGGAACTTAGATTGGAGTCATTCGACTCAGCCATGTGGTACAAAGAGCGAACTAAATTGTGGCATGATCGAAATCTAAGAACTAAGGAGCTCCACGTTGGCCAGAAAGTACTACTCTTCCAGTCAAGATTGAAGCTGATGCCAGGAAAGATCAAGTCCAAATGGACTGGACCTTACATCATAACTGCACTCCGTTCCAATGGGGCAGTGGAAATTCAGGGAGTTTTCTAACTCTGAACCTTTCATAGTAAATGGACATAGGTTGAAAATATTCAGGGATAATAGCGAGGTGGGTGTAGTGGATGAAATTCCACTACAACCACTTACATCGGTTTCATACTGATCAGTAAGATAGGAATTTGGAGTTCCACGTGGCTAGTTTCTTTTGAAAATAGTTTGCATACTGGCCAAGTAGAATTCCAAATTGCCCAAGGAAGATGAAAATATTGTAAATACGTAGTTAATCTTTGCATGCAAGATAATTTCTAAAAATCCAAAAATATTTTCGGGCCTTAATTTTAATTTGGAGTACACATTGACCAAGGGATTACTTATCTGGTGCTATTTCAGATTTTATTTAAGGGCCCATTTGATTTATTTTCCTTATTAGGTAAGTATAGGGGGGATTATGGAGAGGACGAAAATTTGAATTAAAGTTGGTGCAGCTTTTGCAGGGTGGCAGCGGCTAGGATGGCGCGTGAGCAGAGAGAAGGGACACGCTGACCAATCAGAGGCCAGCAATTTCAACCACCTCCCATCTGAAGCGTCGCGACCGGCAACCCCTTATAACCGGTTACAACCACCTGCAACTGCTCTCTCTCACCCAAATTAAACTCACCGTCCCAACCCTTTTCCCTCACAAACCCTCATTTTCAAATTCGCTTTCAAGAAATTCTTGTCCATCTCTCTCACGGAAACATCATTCTCAACCCCAACTCTCTCCAAGATATCAAACCCTACTTTCCACCACTAAATCGCAGATTTCCGATCATGGGGAAAAAAGCGTTCGCCAAGAAAATCAAACCGCGCCGCCAGGAAACCCAGGAGGCACAACCACAAAATCCACCACCACCAGCACCGACCGCTCAGCCACCACCTATGATTTCCATGGATGCCATGATGGCATTTCTTCGTCAACAGGACCCTACTCGGGACTGGACGGCGGCATTGGCTGGTTTCGGTCAAATGGGGGGCGTAGGAACCGCACCCAGTGAAATTCCACCTGCACCGGTCAGTCACGCAGAAGTACAATCGGAGGAGGGATCTCCCTCGGCGACCGCGCCATCGGAGACCTCGGTACTAGATTCGGCGGAGCTCGATGCTGTCGCCACCCATTACGACTCCGACCCATGAGGGGAGTGGCAAAACGGAGAGGACGCCCGAGGAGGAGCCGGTGTCTCATGAAGTGGAAAGGGAGGACATAGATCTGAACGAATCAGCCCAGAAGCGGTCGTTGATGACAGATGAGGAGTTTGATTCCATCTTGAACCAAGCAGGCCAAGCAGCGGAAGCTACTGCCTCGGAGGCTGAGGGTCTAGACCTCGCTTCGAAGGCAGTAGGCATGAGCAAGGAAACAGGAACAGAGACAGCAGAACCAGAGGTAGAAGCATCCACCCTAGTGGCACCTCAGGTAGTAAAGCCGATTCCCATCAGACGGAAACTGGTAGTGAAGACAGACTCCAAGGCAGAGCCGGCCAAACAGCAGAGGGTGTCACAGCGATGACTGGGCAAATGGGCAGCTAGTAAGGCGAAGCCGAGCACAGAGGCAGATCCCGTGGAGATCTCGAGTGAAGAAGAAAGGACCACTCCCACAAAATCTGGGGAGGAGCCCTTACCTGTTTCCGACCTAGAGGATACTGCAATGGAAACCAGAGCGGTATCTCCAACCCTGAGTGGCCAAGGTGAAGAGGCTGACGGGATGGCTGAGGGTCTGGACCTCGCATCCAGGTCAGTAGGCCACAAGGAGACCAGTCCTACTATCCAGGATCCACTTTCAACACAAGCTGAGAAGGAACCCGAAGAAGAGAAAGACATAGATGACGGTGAGGAAGTTAGATACCGTGAAGAGAGAAAACGAAAGGGGAAGGCCCCTATGAAGAAGAAGCCTATCAATAAGAAGCCACGTACAGTAAACACTGGCATAGTCATTACTGAGTCAGTTCAGCGAGTCCAGGAACACCGGAGGGAGCGAAGTGATAGCGAATACGCTGCCAGTGAGGAATTAGCCTCCGACAGCGATATCTCTTTGGAAGAAGAGGAGTACGCAGAACAACAGCTTCAGAATGATCATCGAGAGTTAGTCCACCCACCGGTAGAGAGACTGAGGTACCAGCGCTGGACAGTGGACCTTACTGATGATCTAGTGGAGGAGATGAAGCTTTTCGACTCGAAGGAGCTACAGAAAGCTTTCGATAGCAAGGATAAAGGGAGTAAGCAGGTGAAGAGCGGAAAGGTACTTCACATTCCTTCTTTAGATGAGTTAGGTGCCCGCGAGCAGTTTCTATCTTATTTGCACGCGTTAGGATTCGAATGGTTGTTGGAGAATGGGGATCCGAGTGTCCCGGTTAGATTAGCGAAGGAGTTTTTCACGACCTTTAGGTTTAAGGTCACCACTGATCTAGATAAGGAATGTATCAGTTTTAGGCTGTTTGGCGGAGAGATACGGATGAGCTTGATTAAGTGGACCGTGCGTCTGGGAATGTGCAGTTTAGAGGAGGCCATAGGGCCTGAGTGGAGAAGTAGGGAACGGGGAATTCCCCGCAGACATGTGGAATTTGAGCCCCAGGAAGCCTGGGAGGAGCTTACTCACCCTGATGCAGGGCAATTCCAGTCCACTATTTCCTGCTCCGTTCATTTCAACGACCCAAATTCTGCGTCTTGTACAACTTTACCTGGATTTCAACTTTACCAAATTCTGCGTCTTGTACAACTTCTCTGGTGCGCCATGCAGGGAAGGAAGTTGCATCTGGGTTTTTGGACCGCCTACCAATGCCATATAATTGCCACCCACCCAGCGAGGAACCTCACTCTCTGCCATGTCTTGGGAGTGTTCGTCAGAAACAACATCATCATCACGAAGGCCGAAGATTTATCCGACCAGATCATGGTGGATCCTCCTGGTCTTTTTGATACACCTTTGTTCGTCCGAACGAACACCGTTTACATGAGGCAGGGCACACCCCAATTCTACGCAATGGGAGAAGAAGCTATACCGACAGGGGAGATCAGCAGCAGCCAGGGAGGAATCAACGCAAGAGCAGCGTCAAGAAAGGATAGAGAAGGCTGTGGACGAGATAGCGGATGAAAACAGACAGATGAGATCAGAAATGACACGGTTAGCATCAGTAATGGAAGGGATCCTGAAGGAGTCTGCAGGACAGACGAGGCAGAGTCAGAAGCAAGAAGCTTTGGAGACGATTGTTACCAGGCTAGGGGAGGAAAACCAACGGTTGATAACAGAAATGGCCAGGATGGCGTCCGTGATAGACGAGATATTGATGGAGTTAACACAACGAGGCCAAGAGGAAGCTGTTGAACCAAGTGGCCATGGAGGCCGAGCTAATGAACCACGAGTATCTGAAGAGGTATTAACCGAGAAAAAAGAAGCCGAGCAGAAACTAGAGGCGGAACAAGAGGAAGGAGATGCCGAAGAGTCGGCAGAATCTGGGAAAAAGCAATCCGAGAATGAGGAGGAGAAACCGGTAGAACCACCTGCACCACAACCTGCCCCGCGAAGGAGCAGGAGGAACAAGTGACCACCACACCTACTGACTAGTTAGTTTTCTTTTTATTTTCAGTTTTTAGTTTTACGTATTTTAATTGTGTTTTGTTTTTTTTAGGTAGTATAATTTCTGTTTGTGCGCAAACCCCATTCATAACACTTAGCCTATTTAATAGTCTAAGTGTGAGAAGTTAAGGGTTTGTCTTTTTGGCACATGTGTTTGTGTTTTCTGTTTTCTTTTTTTTCATAAGCATATTGGCTCACACTTAGCCCATTGCATGGCCTAAGTGTGAGGAGTTTTGTAGATATGTGTGTTTTGTTTGTTGGTTTCTGTTTAGGTTTTCAAACTCTCCCACTTAGCCCATTCCATAGTCTAAGTGTGAGAAGTTTTAATTTTAATATGTTGTTTTTGTCTGTTTGTCTATGTGTCCATCATACTGGCCATTACCTTTTCCACTTAACAGCCCTATCTGAGGGCAGACACTTGTGAAGTGGGAGGGGGGATGCAATGACCAGTATGATGAATGTGTATATGTGTAGTCTGTGTTTGTGCTTGTGTTAGCGTCTTGTTAGGTCTAGTTTTTTTTTTCTTTTGTGTGTTGATTGGGCTTAAAACTCAATTGTCTTGAGCTGACGGTGAGGGGAATTGAGGGAAATAAGACATGCTAGAAAACAGAAACCACCCCCCTTAGTACCTCCTAGCCAGGATAGATGATGCGAGTATGAAAGAAAAGCCCATACTTAGAGCCAAACACGAAAGCCCTCTTAAAATGTGAGTTATAGGCTTTAAGTGGAACCACTTTCCACATGTTTAGAAAAGAAAAGAGCGGCTGCCACAAATTGCCTAGGGTGAAGTGACTGCGTGTAGTAACACAGAAGGCAGTAGGAACCCCCCCCCCCCCCAAAAAAAAAAAAAAAACCACCTTTAGAACCTCTTTTCTAACTCTTTATACCCAGATAAATACCCCTAGCCACTGGGACTGTGTGTGTGCAAGGCATGAAGCGAATGAAGCTTACTGGCTAGAAGGGTGTACAAGAAAGCAGAATCCAGCTGGACAAGAAAGTTTGGAAGAAAATTGGCCAGGGAGTCATCCAGGCCCAAAAAGAAGGTATAAGGGTGGCGAAGCCACGAGAAAGAAAAAAAAAGAGAGAAAAGATGAAGGAAAATGGTTAGAAAAATTTGGCCACAAAAAAATGAAGAAGGCATAAGGGTGGCGAAGCCACAAGAAGCTACTGACCAGTTGGAGATCAAAACCAGAAGCGCCAGCCAAGAAAAGCAACTAACCAGAGGCTCAAATGCACACAGTTCCCCCACATCAAATAAAATAGAAGTTTTTTGAACCTTAGAGCCTTAGGAACATCCACCCAAAACACCACAAACCAATAGCCCCGTTACAAGCCTTTAAGCCCTTCAGTAGCTGCACGTGAAATCTAAGTCCGAAGCAATTGTGGTTGAGCATAATGAGAGAATGCAGTCCTAACATTCCTGATGAGGTATGAGTGACTAAGTGAACCTAGTGTTTGGCCGAAAGTTTGGGCGATCTTGACGAGCGGATATACTGACTGGGAGAGAAAGGGGGGCGGCGGAAGTTCAAGGCTGTCTAAGGCCGGATTGCACCTGATCCCGAGGGGAGGGATGGTTGAAAATATAGCCCAATCTTTGTGTTTAGTCTTTCTGTGTTCGTTTATGTGTTTTTCTTTTCTGTGCTTGTTTTTGTTTTTTTTTGGTTTTCTCTTTCCGTTGTAGTCTAGGGTCTAAATTAGGATTGGGTTGGTCAGGGGAGTAACCAGGCTAGAATTCGACTTATTTCTTTTTGTTTGTTCTTTACGCTTGAGGACAAGCATGTGGTAAGTGTGAGCAGTTTGATAAGTCGTATTCTAGGCCTTGGTTACTGGTCAGTATGATGTGCAAAATTGATTATATCTGCAAAACAGTTGCTCAAAGTGTGCAGGTTAAGTGTTCTAGCCAGTAGGGAAGTTTCGGAATGTTCAGGTGAAAAAGGGCGCCAGCATGATCTTATACTGATCAGTATTCGTGCTGAAATGGCTTGATATGGAGAAGACGGATAAATGGGACGGATTACCCACAATTGAGGGCAAAGAAGTCAACTTGCAATGAGGATTTACCATAAAATCAAGGGTAAGCCTCCCTATAAAAGGAAGCCAAGAAGGAGAGGGAAAACATACACGAACACATTCACTCATTCACCACCATCTTTAGGTAGAGAGTTCTCTCGGTAATACCAGTCTTTCAGCCGTGTCCCGCTTCTTGCCTCGCCGCAGCCATGATCACCTGACGCCCAGATGTTCCCGGAGTACCAGTCATCCTTATTCCAACCAGCAAGATCATAGTTTAGGAGTTCCATCGCCCGGAGTGGCAAAACACTTTTATTTCGCTTTCGTAGTTAAATTGCTTGTTTTTCCTTACGTTGGATCTTTGTTGCTTTTGGATATTTTCTGCTTTTGAAGTACTTGTTGAAGATCCGAACGTGTTTATGCTATGAAGTTGTTTTCTGTTCAGTTTATTTCGCCGATCTCTTTTCCTTCTGCCTAGTTAGCTTAGATCTAGAGTTTCTGGTCGTTTTGAGTATCGATTCATGTGTTTCCAGTTAGTAGTCTACTTCTTCGAGTTAGCATAATCTGTTTACTTTCATTTCATAGAGGTTTGTGTCATGCAAGGTGCAGTTATGTGTTTCTTGTCTTCTTCCATGCTGATCAATAGGCGGGATTTCAGTTTCGATGTTTGATTTTCGATTTGGAATTTTTTATTGTAGATCTGTGTTCGTGAGTTATTAATCTGTATTTTTATGGTGCTGAATCTGGTTTGTTTTTCTGATTTTAGTTTGTGTTTGTTGAAGAAGATGATGTCCATATCCAAGTTTGGGACCACTTTTGCTTTTTAGATGCCTTTTGCTTTTTGTCCTTCACTTTTAGTACACCCTCCAGATCTGTCAGCCTAGTCACCACAACTACCACTTATTCTCTGCTTTTTTGTTTAGCCTTTTATAGAAACCTAGTACTTTCCGCATATTTTCTGTTCCACCGTATCCACCATAATTCCACGTACACCACTACATGTCGACCACCATTCACCCTTCCTAGTCAGTAGGACACCATCTTAATTTCCCGTCTAGGTAGAGACTCAACCCAAACGTGGTAGCTAACCAAACCATCCAGAATATCACCACAATAGTTTTAACGCACCATCTCTGTGGGATTCGACCCCTACCTTCACTATACTACCCAGTAGAAGAGGGTTGAGGAATCTTTGAAACCAGGGTCTAGGCTTAGTTAGGATTTCTATCCTGACCAGTAGGATATATCCTTGCTTGAACGACACCTACGCACCCTGCTACATCTTTCACCAGTCAAATAATCTCCCCACTTTCTCAACAATCCATCAATCACAATCATCATTCCATGTGCGACGAAAGTGTGGCCACACTATTCGCCCACGAGACCGGCCGACTAGCAAGGACGGCTCACGATCCCACCAGTGTACACAGCCTGATAGGGTTTGCGGCCCTACTCAGACCCGAATTCGTTTCACAACACAGCCATATAGCCTAACGGAGCAAGCTCGGACGAACTAGGCATCAGGCAACAATCCCATAAACAAAACATCATGGAATGACATAACAAGTTAAACCACTCTTATAATACCACATCATATTTTCGAAAAATAAAAGATTTGTAAAAGAAAGCCCACCTCTTTTCCTTGAACAATTCAATATTCACTTAAGGCAACCCTCATTCCTTGTGCTCACGCACACACAATAACCCTTGCCAAACCACAATACAAATCAGCCTTCCATCAAGTCACATTATCATGCATGTCCTATCGTTCCTTTTATCATTCTCTTAAATTACCCATCCCAACAATCATCAACATAAGGAAAACATGCCATAATATTTATCAACGTGTCACACATAATCACGTCATAAGATACATTCCTAAATCATACATGCATCATATAATTCACTCAAACTTGGCAACAAATGATATTTCCACATAACAACAAATCTGGCAGAACTGCGCGGTTGGTTTGTAAAAATCACCAAAACTCCATCCGACCTCATATGAAGCTAAAATTTGGTCACAACACAGTAGACACGTTCAAGTTCATCCAGTTAAAATGTTACACCAAAATCACGTCATTTGGTTTGTAAAAACAATAATGCAACTCTCTGGTCGGAACACAAAAATTCTGGCAGCACTGTGCAGTTCAAAATTCACCAACAATTCATCCGATGTCCAATGCGGCTGAAATTTTCACACAACTCAGAAGACACTTCAAATTTCATCTAGTTAAAAAAATTCACATCAAAAGGATGCCATTTGGTCGGTCAAATAGAAAACGAAACTTTCTGGGCGAGAATACAAGTTTCTAGCAGAATTGCACAGTCAACTTCAAAAATTTATTAAAACTTTATCTTTCGTCAAAAGGGCTGAAATTCACAAAACAGAAAACACCTTGAAGTTTACTCAGTTAAAATTTCGTGTCAAAATTCGATCGTTTGGTTGGTCAAACACCCATCGTAATTTACTGTCCGAACACCACAGTTTTCAGGCTTCACAATTTCGAAATTAGGGTTTCTTCCCCTTTTATCCAAACACAATTTTTTTTCATGCTCAGGCTTAATTAGGTTCTCACAATCACGTTCTCATATAATCACACTTCATTCACCAATGATTCATTCAAACTTCACACATATTCAATCAAAATCGCATATTCACAATTGTTCTCATACAAACACAATTTCCCACCAATTAATTATGCGATCTAAGATTCCTACACTCACAATATGCATGAAGGAATCAAGAACAAGGTTTTCAATGGTGAAGATGAGGGAAAAGATTCAATTATAACTTCTTGAATCAAAAACCAAACGGTAGAAGCAACGATTGATACGATTCGTCGGGAACTCTTTAAAATCAAACTCCAATGGATGCAAGAACAAGGATTGGAAGGAATTTTGGAGAGGATGAAGAGAGGGAGAGGAGAGTGGCGTGTGGAGAGAGGGAGAGGTTGGAGGTGGACGAAAATTTGAGGGAGAATGGGGGCTAGGGTTTAGTTTAGGTGATTAAATAGTCCTAGGTTTAATCCCATAAATAAATTAATTAATTAATTGTAGAGGAATAAAATAGAGGCCAATAAATAAAATCCCACCATTAAAAGGAAGGCAAGTTTTCAAAAATTATGGCTAGAAATTCAATAAGGAATTTATTTGGTATTTTACTTGGGGAGGAATAGATTCACAATTTAGGAAATAAAACAATGAATATTCCATAAACAAGGGAACAAAATAAATTAAATCTCCAAGTAGGAAATAATGAGGGAGGGGGCGAAAATTTTGATGGTGTGCACAAGGAAGTTATTTAAATCCTCAATTAAATAGAATAGGATTTAAATTTAGTAATTTCTTTATAGGAAAAGACTCCCATAAAATAGGCAACAATTAAATAAATTTCCACATGGAAATTAAGCCAAAAAAACCGTGTGGGGTGGAGACACAATAGAAGGAAAATATTCCCATCCCCAATTAATTTGACTTAGGTATTAATTTGG
The DNA here is from genome assembly GCF_004379255.2 of Salvia splendens. Taxonomy (NCBI): domain Eukaryota; kingdom Viridiplantae; phylum Streptophyta; class Magnoliopsida; order Lamiales; family Lamiaceae; genus Salvia; species Salvia splendens. The sequence continues at coordinate 33,466,937 of NC_056040.1, forward strand.
TATTGAATTGAATAAAAGGAATTCCACAAAATATGAAGCAAATATATTCTCCTCTACAAATAAGGGGGGGGGGGGGCAAAAATTGGCTTAATTAGCCACAAGGAAATAATTCAACTCTTAATTTAATTGGGGTGAGGGAATAAAATGTGGCAAGATTTAATTGGATTTAAAATAGGTAAAGGAAATCAACAAGGAACCAATTAAATCAAAGAAACTAATTCATCCTCCTAATTAAAATAGAGAATATTCGAAACTCACAAAATAATAGGTTAGAGTTCGAATTTCATGTAGCACAATTTAGGGATAATTTGATTTAGATTTAATTTGGATGAATATCCCAAAACAATTAATTAAATCCAAGAAAGAATAAAATTTCCAATAATTGGAGGGGTTGACAATAACCACTTTACTTGGCTAGAACAAGATGCATGATCTTATTTAAATTGATTTTCCCCACATTAAAATATAAATAGCACTTCATTCCAATTCCCCCATAATGATTTATTCCACATAATCAAACTCAATCACGTAGTAACAATTTAAATTTCATAAATGAAATTTCCAATCGACATATATTAAATAAAGGTCACAAAAATTTTGGGATGTTACATTAATCGAAGCTAAGAGATCGTATGAAACCTCCCGCGGCCAGTACAGACGAGGAACGGTGCATGCAGCAGAGGCACGAAGCGACGAGAAGCTGGAGGCTCGATTTGAGGAGATGGAGAAGAAGCTGCTAGAAGCAGTAGAGAAGTCCAGAGCGCCTCCACCGTCTGCTCCCAAGGAGAAGCCATATGTGCCACCACCGCCGGAGGAGCACCATTATTATTATTGCGAGTTTCCTCCTGAAGCGGAGTCGCAAACTCAGGTGAATGCTGTCGGCCATTGGAACCCAAATGGCAACTGGATCCAGGGGAAGCAGAGGGATGCTCCATGGAGAGATCATCCAAATTTCAGGTGGAGTGATCAAAGCCCAAGCCAACCGCCTCAACCATCTACACAACAGATACAACCCTCCGAAGGGCAGTCCAATTGGCCCGCACGAAATTAAGAAAGACCAAACAATGGAGGAAATAGAATGCAGGATGGTCAAGGGAATTGGTCAAGTGGCCCCCAGGGTAACTGGTCCAGTGGAGGACAGCCCAATTGGTCATGCAGACATCAAAGCCCCCAGTCAAGTAGCTCCGGGAGGCAACCAAACAATCATGTGGTGAGCTATGTTCCGCCACATCAAAGGGAAAATCAACAGCACCCAGGGAACCAACAATACTATCAGCCCCAGTATCAACCAGAGCACTATGGGACATCGGACTACCCTCAGCCTAACCACGGTGGAGGGCTCAAAGATATAACCGGCAACCCAATTAAGGTCCGGGAGAAATGATGGTTCTGCACCATCCTAATGATGCATTGCGTGAGATTCATGAGGCTCAGAAGGAGCAGAGGGCAGCGCTGGACATGCTTACAAAGCAATTATCTCAAGTCGCCATGTCGCTGGGAGAGCTGAGAGGAAACGAAGGGAAGATCCCTGCCACGGTCCAACCACCTGGGCGGAAGAACATAAGCGAAGTCTCCCCGAGATCAGGGAAGGTATACCAGTGCCCCAGCTCACCTGCGGTACCCCCAGTATCTATGCCTGGACCAAGCCAAGAAGAAGAAGGAGAGTCCAATCCCCCTGATCAAGCCAAAGGAAGAGACAAAGGAAAAGCGAAAATGGACGGCGAGACCTCAGGAGAAGGTCAATACGAGGAAATTGAGAAGGTCAAGCCCTACCCATACCGTGGAATGGTCACCAGAAAGAGAGACGCCACGATTGATGTTGCCAGTCTGTTCAAAGATGTGGAAGTCAAGGTGCCACTCTTAACGGCGTTAAAGATGCCCCGATCAGCAAATTTATTAAAGACTACCTGGCAGGAAAAGTCAATGAAGAAGGAAGGGTGGTGACAGAAGAGAATGCCTCTGCGATAATCCAGCGGAGTGATCTCCCATCAAAGAATACCGATCCAGGAATGTTCACACTCCCAATTTCTATTGGAGATATCCAAGTGGAGTACGCAATGTGCGATCTCGGGGCGTCCATCAATGTGTTGCCATATTCTATTTACAAGAAACTGGGATAGGCAAAACTCGTCGATACTGACATCATGATACAGCTGGCCGACAAATCTTGCATTCACCGGGAAGGAATTCTTGAAGATGTAATAGTGAAGGTAAATAATTTTCTGTATACAGCTGACTTCTTCGTCATCAAGATGACAGAACCAGCGGCCAAGGAGTCTAGTGGAATCCTGTTGGGAAGGTCGTTCCTGTCCACGGCCAGCACTATAATCGACGTCCGTAATGGGACGATCAGTTTGGAATTCAATGGAGAATAGTTTACATTCAATATTGACGAAGCAATGAAGAGGCCGTCGGATAGTGAAAACGTGTATTCGGTGGATGTGACCGAGCCGCTAGTGCAGGAGTATCTGGAGGAGGAATTCTTACAAAGGCAGTCACAGACTCCACCGCAGACGAAGAGGTTGAGAGAGAAGTCGCCAACTGGTATGAAGCCATGAACGTCGGCGAAATGGATGATCAAGCCATCGCGAAAGCGGTGATGGATTTCTGCGAACGACCGCGGCTAGCTGAGTCAAGTGGGATCGCTCAATTGTCTAGCCTCGAGAAGCTGCCCGATTAAGGCGCACCACTGAGAAGAGAAACTGAAGAAAATCCTCTGCCTACTGAAGTCCCGACGGCCGCAAAGGAATTGAAGCCCCTTCCAGCGTACGCCTACCTAGGGGAAGACGAAACAAAGCCAGTTATCATCAACAGTCAGTTGACCCAGGGGCAGGAAGTACTGAGGCGAAATCAGAAGGCCATATGGTGGAAGTTGACATATCTTGTGGGAATCAGCTCAGATTTATGCATGCACCATATCAGGTTGGAAGAAGGAGCTAAACCACACCATGACCAGCAACACAAACTCAACCCCAACATGAGGGAAGAGGTACTCAAGGAGATAGTCAAGATGGTCTCCATTGGAATTATCTACTCCATTCCTAATAGCAATTAGGTCAGTCCAGTTCATATGGTGCCGAAGAAGGGCGGAATCCAGGTGGTAAAGAACGAGAAGAATGAGTTGATTCCGACACGGCCCGTCACTGGGTGGAGGATGTGTATTGATTACAGGAAGTTGACGCAGCCACAAAGAAAGATCATTTCCCGTTGACATTCATTGACCAGATGCTTGAGAAGTTAGTCGGGAAACAATACTTCAGTTTCCTCGATGGATAAAGTGGTTATTTTCATATTGCAGTGAATCCAGAGGATAAAGAAAAGACCACCTTCACATGCCTCTTTGGCACCTACGCCTACAGAAGAATGCCATTTGGCCTCTGCAACGCCCCAGGCACCTTCCAAAGATGCATGATGAGCATTTTCTCTGATTTGTTAGAGGATTATATAGAGATCTTCATGGATGATTTTACCGTCTATGGGGACACATTTGATCAAGGGCTACATAGCCTAAACAGAGTGCTGGAGAGGTGCCGGCCGAAGGACCTGGTCTTAAACTTCGAGAAGTGCCATTTCATGGTCACTGAAGGCATTGTCCTGGGCCACGTGGTGTCAAGCAGAAGGATAGAGGTTGATCAAGATAAGGTGGTCGTTATTGCAAAACTCCCTTACCTAACAAATCAAAAGGAGATCAGGGCCTTCTTGGGTCATGCGGGCTTTTACAAGCAGTTTATCAATGATTTTGCGAAGATAGCCCAGCCCTTGATGACGCTACTCCTGAATGACGTGGAGTTCGAGTTTTTCGATGCCTGCAAAACAACTTTCCAGCTATTGAAGGACAGACTGATCAGTTCTCCGATCATCCGCGCCCCCGACTGGAGTCACCCTTTCGAGGTGATGTGTGATGCAATCGATTATGCAGTAGGGCGGTCCTGGGTCAAAAGATCGATGGGAAAAGCTATGTTATCTTCTATGCTTCAAAGACTCTCAATCAAGAGCAGAAGAATTACGATACGACAGAGAAGGAGATGTTGTCAGTAGTCTATGCCTTTGTGAAGTTCAGACCCTACCTGCTGGGTGCAAAGGTGATTGTCTACACAGACCATGCGACTATCAAGTATCTCCTGACTAAGAAAGAGTCAAAACCGCGCCTGATCAGATGGGTACTCTTTCTACAAGAGTTTAACTAGGAGGCGGTTGACAAGAAGGAGTCGGAGAATAGAGTGGTTGATCACCTGAGCCGAATCATGCAAGAATACAATGGGGAAGCCATCTCCGATGCCTTTCCCGAAGAGCATTTGTACCTGATCAGGTCTACGTCCACTCTGCAGTCTATTAACCAAGTTGAGAGGATAAATCAAGCTGAGCAAGGGAGATAGAACCACAAGCGGAAGGAGCCATGGTTTGCTGACATGGCCAACTATCTGGTGACAGGCGAGCTGCCCTGGAATGATGAAGTCACAAGAGCGCAAAAGCAAAAACTCAAAAGTGACTCCCGCTATTTCTACTAGGACGATCCTTATTTGTGGAAGATGGGAGCTGATCAAATCATCTGACGCTGCATACCAGAGTGGGAACAAGAGGACGTATTGGTCCACTGCCACACGCTAGCTTGTGGCGGTCATTTCGGTCTGAAGAAGACAGCAAGGAAGGTGCTTGATAGCAGGTTCTATTGGCCCTCCCTTCATAAAGACGCCTATGAGTTTTGCAAGAGATGCCCCCGATGCCAGCTGACTGGAGGAATTTCTGCTAGAGATGAGATGCCACAGATCCCCGTAGTAGTGTGTGAAATCTTCGATGTGTGGGGGATGGATTTCATGGGACCCTTCCCATCGTCGGAAGAGAATCTTTATATTCTGGTGGCAGTGGACTACGTGTCCAATTGGATAGAGGCTAAGGCGACAAGGACGTGTGAGTCCAAGGAGGTGGCAAGATTTTTAAAATCAAATATCTTTACCCGGTACGGGGTGCCACGAGACATCATCTCTGATCAAGGAACTCACTTCGTCAACCGGACCATTGAAGCTTTAATGAGAAGATACGGCGTCCACCACCGATTGTCCACGCCTTATCACCCCCAATCAAATGGCCAAGCTGAGGTGTCGATTGGAGGACACGCTCTGGGCATACAGGACCTCCTTCAAGACACCGATCAGAATGACCCCTTACCGTCTGGTATTCGGGAAAATTTGCCATTTACCTGTGGGAATCGAGCATTAAGCGTTCTGGGCCATCAAAGAGATGAATCTGAATGTTGAGGCATGTGCTGAAGAAAGGAAATTGCAGCTCCAAGAGCATGAAGAGCTCCGCCTTGACGCATACGACTCTGCAATGTGGTACAAAGAAAGGACAAAAATGTGGCATGACAAGAACCTCCGAAAGAAGGAGCTCAAGGTGGGACAGAAGGTGCTACTTTTCCAATCAAGACTCAAGTTGATGCCAGGGAAGTTAAGGTCAAGGTGGATAGGCCCCTATACCATCATCTCCATACGAGCAAATGGAGCAATAGAACTCCAAGGAAGCGACCCTGATTTGCCTTCCTTTTTGGTGAATGGGCATAGAGTGAAGCCTTACAGAGATGGAACTGAGGTATGCGTGGTGGACGACATTCCACTGCTCATGCCTAACTCTCTCCAGTGAAAGCAGGTATAAGGAATGACTGAGTATTCTTAGGTAGTCTGCTTGATCAAGCAATTGATTTCTAAACCTACAAACTGATCAAGTGACGTCCTAAGGGCACTCAGCCAATTCCTTGGTAGTTTAGTGTAAATACTTTTTCCCATTATTAATTTTAAACGCATATAAAATTGAAAATTTAAAAAAAAGGGAAGAAATTGATCAAGTGGTTATTATTTGAGTATTCATCTGGAATTACTTGTCCACTTGATCAGTTGGAATCTGGATTTAATTGGTGGGTTAATATGGTAGGCTTGACCAAGGCAGGGAAATAACAAGGCGTGCTCATTCATTGAAAAGTCGCTGAAAGGCGGAACGTCGGAGAAGGCCAATTGTTGCGTTGAAAACTTGAAGTTGAAGAAGTAGCGTATTAGGGAAGCCAAGCCAGCTGTTGTTCTGAAAAAAGCACACCGGTACTTGAAGCGTCGCACGGACACCAACAGTCTACATTTTAAATTAGAAGGGAGTTTTCTGAACCATCCTTCACTTTTCTTCCAACCGCCAACAGTACTTCTTTGTTTGCTCTCTCATTTTTCTCTCAAATTTGCAGAACCCTAGCCCAAGTTGCCACCATTTTCACAGAAAAAAAACCCCACATATATCTATGAATGAAGATCACCGAAATCATCTAGGAAACAACATCATCCAGGGACGTCGCCAGCAGAAGCGGTCGAGGACCCTCCGTACCAGCCGCAGCGGCGACACTTAAAAACCCTAGCGCCGCCGCTCCACTCCCTACAGTGGACCCGGCTTTCATGAGGCAACTAGAGAGCCTCCTTGGCAGCGTACCCGCCTAGAGGGATCCCGCGGCGGTTTACGCCACCCTCAAAGCACAACTGGGAATTCCCAGGTCTGGGAATCCCGCTCAGCCTCCCGTACCCCAAATTCCCCCACTTTCTCCTACCAGAACACAAGCTCCACCTCACTCTCCTAAATTTCTCCCCATCATTCCGCTAGTACAGTATAGTGGAGACGACTCAGACGATACAGAACATGGGGAGGCTATTGAGCAGTCTATCGCTTGTCACAACGAGGGCATATCTACACCACCGCCAGAGGAAGCGAAGTTAGAGCCGCTTGTCGGAGATACTGGTAGGGCTAGCCCTAAGCCAGAAGAGGGCACCCCTGCCCTCAACATTCCATCACCAGCGAGTGGCGGGGGTTCTAACTCTGCCCCTTTCCAAAGGCCACAACAGATAGAGGTGGTGGAGATTGACGATGATGATATGTAGGACTTTCCGCCTCTTCCCATCGATATTTTACTTCAGCAAAGGGAGGTCGACTGGAATTTTCTACACAATGTTGAGGATGAACCAGTTCCCGAGAAGGAGGCGGAGTCGCTACGTCGCCGGACGCTCCGTATGAGGCGGCTTATAGATGAAGCAGAAGCCTTGAAGGCCACTCAACCAAGGAGGGAGGAGGAGCCTCTAGACCAGAGGCCCCGCGTCGTGCGGCGCCTAGTTGATGAAGAAGAGGTTGTTGAGGACAACCACGTAAGGAAAGAAAGGAAGAGGAAGGGGAAGGAGCTTGCTCACCCTCCTCTTAAGGAAACACGCCCTGCTAGCCAGGGAGTTGTGATCAGGGACGCTGACCTGCCCGCCCTCCACTGCTGCAGGAAGAAGATGAAGGCAATGGGACTGAGAGACGTGAGCTGCGCTGGACCCGGACGTCCAAGATACAACAAGGGAGGCCTGCGTCATGCCCTGATGCTGATTACTCTAAACAATCCGTGGTCTTGACCGCAGACCTCCTCAGGCAGATGCTCGAGTTTGATAATCCCAAATGGCAGGAGGAGGTCAACCAGCAGGTGACTAAGCAAAAGCGGCTGAAGTAAGGGAAGAAGCTCCATCAACCGGCCCTAGAGACGATACAGGTCGAGGAGAGGTTTGCAGAGTACATAATCGGGATTGGGTTCGAGTGGCTCCTAGAGGTAGATGACACCCCTGTTCCTGAGGTCTTAGCCAAGGAATTCTTCACTTCTTTCCAGTTCACCGGTGACACAGACCTAGAGGCCAGGAGTGTCACGTTCTGGGTGTTTGGTCGTGGCCAACGAATGAGTTTAAATGAGTTCTCCATCCACATGGGACTCTATACAAATGCTCAAGTGGCCAATGGAGCGTGGTTTAGGTGAGACATCGGCCTCCCGAACAAGAAGCCCGACTTTAATCAGCAAGCTATCTGGAAGGCCCTTAGCCATGAACGAGCCCTAGCTTTCAAAGCCTCCGAGTCCAGGGGAAATCATATTGCTGACCCAGCCCTTTGCCTCGCCCAGGTCTACCTCGGCTGCAACCTTCTGGGTCAGGCCAACACCATGGCCATAATCACTCTGGCGGAGCTCTACTTAATGTGGTGCATGAAGGAATAAAGAAAACTCCACCTGGGCTTCTAGCTGGCCTACTCCATCAACCAGATTGCTACCCGCCCAGTTCGCCATTTGAATGTGTGCCACCTCCTGGGTGCATACTTGAGGAGAAACTGGAGACTGGAGAACAAGGAGAGTGTGGAACGCCCTCTCCGTTGCCCTAGACCTGAACTGTTTGACCTGGACTTCTTTTTTAGAATACAGGTACTGGAAAAGGCGCGAGAAGGGAAGTTTTGCTTCTACACTACCGGCCAACGGGAGCTATCGAAGGGTCAGTTAGAGGAGAGGCGAAGGGCGGCTGACCGCCCAGCCAGCCTTAGCATGCAGCAGAGGACCAGGCTGGCATTGGTGCCCACCTAGAGGACAGAGCACGAAGAGGAGGCTGCTCAGAGCGACAATGGATGGAAGCTCCGCATGGAGCAAATGATGACGCAGGTCGTGGAAAACTCTCACGCCAACCTGGTCCTGATGACTAGGGTTGGGATTGTGATGGAAAAGATGTTGGATGCCGTTCGCTATCCAGCCAGTGCCTTGGCGAGACAACCAAGCATCAGGCACCCACCATCTCCCTCTACAAGCTCCCCCCAAGGAAGGCGTACCTCCACCCCACCCAAGCATCCCTCTTCTCAGCCCGGTCAGCAATCCAGGGAGAACTAGTATATCATCCTTACCCAGCTCGTTCCAATTCAAACAATTTCTATTTTAGATTTTGTTTTTTGTTTATATATGTATATATTTTTATCCGTTTCATACTTAGTCCAGTGCATGGGCTAAGTGTGAGAAGTTTATGGATATTCTCTGCTCTTTTAACTGCCTAAGTGTTTTGTTCTTAATTTTTGTTTCGGCATGTCTTTGATTTTTGGCACTATCTCCCACTTAGCCCAGTGTCTGGTCTAAGTGTGAGAAGTTTTTCTTGATTTGTTATCTCTGTGTCGTTGCCTAACCCTTTTTCTACTACATCAAGTCACTAGAGGGAGAGCTAATATGCAGTGGGAGGGGGGAGGGTTGGCCTAATTGAAATCATTCATGTCAACTTATAAAAAAAATTCAAACAAACAGATAGAAATAATTAGGGCAGTATGCATGGAATTGGATGAATGAAAGATATGAATGTCTGGGGAAGAGTAAGAAAAAGGATACTGTATGTTTACATGTGAAACTTGATTGCCTAACTTGATCAATTTGAATGACGTAAGTATGATGGAAATGCTCAATTTTAAAACCTTCTGTGAAGCCTCTCTAAAATGCGAGTTATAAGCCAAAGTAGAACACTTTCTACTATTTTTACAAAGAAAAAAAATGAGAGGTTGACTTTTAATATTTAGATGAAAATTGCACAAGTAGTAAGGACTAAAGGCATTAGGTCTTAACCAATTGAGCCATTTCTTCCTTCGTTTCACAAACCCTCCTCGTCAAACAAGGCACCCCTTAGTAAACCAAATTGAGCCATATACACTTTTACCGGTCTTTTGAAGCCTTAGAACCAAATTTTACATTTTTACAAACACATGAGAAAAAGGGGTCAAGAGATGAATTATTTCAAAAGAAAAGGGGATAGCAATAGAAAAGCCGAAATAAAAGGGTAGCCGGGTTGAGCAAGTTAGTCGGTCAGGTTGATCGGTTAGGTTGATCAGTTCAGTAAAAAAAATATTTGTTGAAAAAAGTTAAGAAAAGTTGAAAAAAAGGGCAGGAAAAAAAGTTTGTAACCTGACCCAGTAAGTCGAGGGTTAGGAAATAAGCCAAAAGTTAAAGGCTAAAGGTCGCAACTTGACCAAGTGAGACATCAAGTGGCAAAACAATAACCCAACCTGATCCAGAAGAGTGTTCAGATCTTGAATCCTTGACTCATGTGCTTTTCATTTTTCTATTTCCAGTTTAAATTTTTTGAATTTCTAACTTAGAACCCCTAGCCCCATTACAACCGGAACAAAGACCTTAAGGAACTATCTTGTGCAGTCCGATTCGAGGTATTAAATGTGTAGGAATTACTGAGTGAACAGTCCTAACATCTCTGGTGAGAAATGAGTGGATGAGTAAATCCAACAGTTGGTTTAAATTGAGCTATCTTCACAAACTGACACCTTGATCAAGTGAACGTGAAAGGGAGGAAACATAAGCTGCTGGCAAATGGATTGACCTCGACTTCGGGTATGATTGTTGGAAGTTTATTCGGTTTTATGCATCTATGTGAATATGTATCTAGGTTTTGAGTCTTGTGTTTTTCTTCTTCTTTTACGTTCTTTATACTTGAGGACAAGTATGTTTTAAGTGTGAGCAGTTTGATAAGGCCTATTTCATGCATCGGTTTAGGGGTAAAATGAAGGCTACTTGATCAGTTTATCGCACAAAGCGAGTGTTAATTGTGCAGGAATGCCGCTTGACCAAGGGCAACAAGGCCAAGCTGATCAAGCTGGCGCAGGAGGCAAAAAAGGCCAAAACTGGGTGGGTTGATCATGGTGGTGATCAAGCAGTTAGCCGGGGGACCACTACATTCCAAAAGGAGGACACGTGAGACTGATGCGCTGGAAAGCGATCCTCAATTAGTTATCAAGAACTACAGCTGTGAAACAGAAAGGGGACACGTATCGATGGATAAAACGTGCAAGGACGAAGCCGAATCCTCATTCGGTTATTGAAGAACCACTGCATTCTAGAAGGAGGGCACGTATCAATTGATGACGCGTGAAATCCCAGCAAGGACGAATATTCGCTCCCGAAGTCGTTATCCTAGCTAGAGGTTGTTGTGAAGAGCCTATAAATGGAGGACGCAGCGCCATAATGAAGATCTTCTTCCCGGTCCCTTAGTTTAGTTATTCCCTGTTTCCAAGTTCTTCCACTTTCCAAGATAGCCTAGGTTAGAGAGTAGAAATGGTCAGTTAGAAGGAGAGCGACCGAAGGGAGCGCGACAGAGAAACCAGATCCGTTCAGCGTCGTCTCAAGTTTCAGACCGAGAGCTTCTCAGCATTATTAGCTTTTTTACTTTCTAGTTTTAGTTGTTTAAGTTTAATTTCGTGTTGTTGCGTAGTTAAAGAATAGTTCTTGTTTTGTATTTCGCATGTTCACGGTACTGTTTTGAGTTCTGAGTATAAAAAATCAAAGTTGTTTGCTTTCGGAATTCTTGTTTACCGTTCCAGCTTAGTTTCGTTTTGATATCCCAGATCGAGTGCTTGAATCTTCATTATATTGAATGACGAAGTGGTTTGTAGTTTCGTAGCATGTTTAGATAGTTAAGTCTTTATTTCAATATGTCATTTACTTGGTCCGTTATCTGTTTTCCAGCATGATAAGTAACTTGATCCAGTAGTTAGTTTACATTCCGCCTAGCTTAATCCCGTAGTTAAAACTCCCAATTTAAAGTGTGGCAGCAGCCGAACCCTGTTCACTAAACACACACTCAACACACCAGCTTCCCTGTGGGATCGACCCCGTACTTGCCGCTTTACTGTTAAAGTATTGCAAGTTAGGGAGTTACAAATATTTTCGTGAAAGAGAAAATGCCTTGATCAAGTCGCAACGACTATTGCAAACTGATCCACCCAGTTCAGTTATCTTTCCGTATAACTTGATCCACGCAAAAACATCTCCTTTCGCCACTAAGTAGTTTGCTAAGTTAGCAAACCATGGTTCTGCATTCAGCGGGTACTTCTCTTTGTCAGAAACTCCAGCTCCTGTTGCGGCTATCACCTTATCCCAACGAAAAGACTCGAGGTTTCCCTTGTGGAGTACAGATGTTCCTCTGGGAACGCATATAGTATAGCTTCTTCAGTATCTCCTTGGAAGATCTTGCTGAGATGGTCAGTTACCTTGTTCTCAGTACCCTTCTAGTCTTTCACTTCCCAGTCGAACTCTTGAAGTAGTAACACCCATCAGATTAGTCTTGGTTTGGACTCCTTCTTTGCTAGTAGATAATTTATCGCTGCATGATTAGTGAATACTATTACCTTCGACTCCAGTAAGTATGGTCGGAACTTCTCAAAAGAATACACGACAGAGAGCATCTCTCTTTCTGTGGTGTCATAATTTTTCTGGGCTTGATTCAGGGTCTTGGATGCGCCGAAAATCACATAGTTCTTCCCTTCAATTCTTTGACCTAGGACTGCTCCGACTGCATAATCACTAGCGTCACACATTACCTCAAAGGGTAATTCCAGTCCGGAGCTCTGATAATAGGGGCTGATACAAGCCTTTCTTTCAGAAGTTGGAAGGCCCCTTGACATGCCTCGTCAAAGTTGAAGTCTATGTCATTCTGCAGGAGGTGGGTTAGTGGCTGTACAATTTTTGCAAAGTCCTTGATAAATCTTCAGTAGAATCCAGCATGGCCCAGAAATCCCCTGATTTCCTTCTGATTTGTAGGGTATGGAAGCCTTGAGATTACGTCTACCTTCGCCTTATCCACCTGAATACCATTTTCCGAGACAACGTGTCCTAGAACAATTCCCTCATGTACCATAAAGTGGCACTTCTCAAAATTCAGCACCAGATTTTTCTCTCTGCATCTTTGTAATACCAGATCCAGGTTGGCGAGGCAGGTCTCGAAAGAATTCCCATAGACCATGAATTCATCCATAAAAATTTCGATACATTCCTCCAACAAGTCTGACAAAATACTCATCATGCACCTCTGAAAAGTACCTGGCGCATTACATAAGACAAAGGGTAATCTGGAAGTATCCACTGTATCCGTCCAGAAAACAGATAAACTTCTTGCCTGCCAATCTCTCCAACATGTGATCTATAAATGGCAACGGAAAATGGTCCTTCCGCGTGGCCTCATTCAGTTTCCGATAATCGATGCACATCCGCCAACCGGTTACTAATTTTTGGGTACCAACTCATTTTTCTCATTTATCACCACTTGGATTCCCGACTTCTTTGGTACCATATGGACTAGGCTTACCCAATTACTATCGGGAATAAAGTATATGATACCCAATGACAGCAACTTGAGCACATCCTTCAGGACCTCTTCTCTCATATTTAGGTTCAACTTTCTCTGTGGGTCTCAGTGAGGTCTCGCTCCTTCCTCCAAACGAATATGGTGCATGCAGAGGTCAGGATTGATTCCCACCAGGTCTGACAGAGTCCATCCTATGGCTTTCTTGTTCCTCCTTAGTACTTCCAGTAATTCTGCTTCTTGTTCTCTGGTTAGGTTGCTGTTAACGCTCATCGGGAACATCTCGTTCTCCTCCAAATAAGCATACCTTAGGCCTGGGGAGAATGCCTTCAGTTCCTTCTTTGTTGAACTTGTCCCCTGAGGTAATGGATTCTTCTTCGCCTCCTTGGTGATTAATCCTTTAGGTCCAGGCAAATTTCCCACATTAGACGCAGGCTAATCCCTTAGACTAGGCAGATTCAGGACTTTCACAGAATTCCAAAATTGCTTTTGCTAACTCTTCATCTGTCATTCCCAGTGTGTTTACTGCCTCGCACCAATTGGCCACATCCTTGTCAAGGGAGTGACTTAACTCTGAATTTTCCATCTTTCCCTGCATCAATTTTGTCTCAAGAAATTCTTGGACTAGTTACATCTACAGCATGCATATTTTGTTTATCCAGTGGCTTTTTCATAGCCTCATAAATGTTAAAAGTAAACTTTTCTCCATGATAATCCAAGCAAATAGTTCCATCAAAAACATCAATGATTGTCTTAGCGGTGCGTAGAAATGGTCTCCCTAAAAGCACTCAGCTAGACTCAGCAGACTGGTACTCACTCATCTTAATAACATGGAAATCAGCCGGGTATAGAAAATCTTGCACCTTGACTATTACATTCTCTAACATGCCCTCGGAACTGATGCACGACCTATCAGCTAATTGAATTACCACTTTCGTATCAACCATTCTCACTCCTTCCAGTTTCTTATAGAGGGAAAGCGGTAAAACATTTATTGATGCACCTAGGTCGCACATAGCATGCTCGACTTTAATGTTCCCAATTGAAATGGGGAGAGTGAACATACCTGGGTCCGTACGCTTGGAAGGCATTCTTCTTTTCTGAATCACTGTCGGCACGGTTTCTCCAATCACTATTTTGTCGCTGGGTTTGGTCTTTCCGGCGATAAACTCCTTGATAAACTTGCTGAAGATGGGCAGCTTTAGAGCTTGGAGAAACGGCAGGTTAATTTCCAGCTTCCCGAAGATCTCCATGAAGTCCACTGGATCCTCCTTTTTCTTCTTAAGTTTCCCTCTGTAGGGAAAGGGTTTCACTTGCTTTTCATTATTGCTATTGTCTCCATTGGAAGATTCTCCAACCTCTCTCCTGATTTCTTCTATCTCCACCTCAACTCCTGGGCCTGAGAAGTGTTGATCAGCTCCTTGGGGTTCTGGTTTTTCGCCGTTTTTGCTCTGGCTGTCATCCTCTGTTCTGACTTCCTCTGTTCCGGTTTCCTTCTCCAGTGGAGTTGGAGTTGACCCTTTATCTTTCTTCGTACTCGGACCATCATATTATCACCCAAATCTTAGGGTGATATGGCCATTGTTCGCCCTATCCGGTGGTTGCACCGAGGCAAGAATCCTTCCTTCGTTCCCGCGCATCTCACTCAAAGAAGTCGCGATCTGGGAGAGCTGCTTTGCTAACATGTCCATAGCTGCCTTCTGCTTAGTTTGCGCATCCTGAAGCTTATGCACCACGTCATTGTTGGACTGCATGTTGTTCTGAATGTGCTGCTGTGAGTTCACCAGATCATTCACCAATTTGTCAATACTTTTCGGCTGTCTGGAGCTCTGCTGGCTCGTATTCAGTTCTTGAGGGTGTTTTGGGCCATGCCCCTGATTTGGGCAGAAGTTTCCTGGACCTCCTGGGTTGTTGTATTGTGGATTTTGCCCTTGGTGACCTTGATGGTTGGGCAGAGAATTCTGAGTGTTGCCTTGGTAATTCCTCTGATGTGGCTGCATGTATGAACTTGCTGGGTTGTTCTGATTCCTGTTTACCCAGTTGGGATGGTCATTTTGCTGCCGGTTGCCCCAATTGTTCACCTCTTGACTTCTGCTTACCCAGTTTGGTTGTCGCTCCTGAGGGTTTGAATAGTTGTTGCTCTGTTGTTGGGGTGGCAGGTTCGGATCATTGTCGGACCATCTGAAGTTTGGGTGATCCCTCCAGGGAGCATCCCTTTGCCTGCATGTGTTCCAACTTCCGTTAGGATTCCAGCTCCCCATGGCATTCGCCTGGGCTTTGATATCTCCATCGCTTAGCTGTATATTCCTTCTAGACCGGGCATTTGCTTGATCTTCTCGCCTGGGTCTGATGAATTGTTCTTTCCTAAGGCAATCAAAATCGATTTCTCCAGCTTATCAATCCTTGCATCTATCTGGTCTTCACTCTGCATGTTCACTGCATCCACACTCTCCCTCTTAAGGATAGTACGAGGGGAGTCGTACGCCTTCTTAGCATCGATTAGCCTTCCCAAAATCTCTCAAGCCTCGCTTACTCGTTTCTTTGTGAAATTCCCCTGCTCGAGGAGTTTAGTAAATCTTTGGATTCTGGATTTGCCCCTTCATAGAAAATGTTGTAAACCTCTGCTTCGCACATTCGGTTTTTAGGGCATGAATCGAGCAATCCCTTGAAACGCAACTAATGGCTCAGAGACTCATCATAATCCTGTCGGCATGCCAGAATCTCCTTCTTAATTGCGTTCGTCTTATTTGATGGAAAAAAGTAATCCAAAAACAGTAGCCTTAATTCCGCCCATGAGCTTATAGAGTTTGCAGGCAGCCTCAGCAGCCAGGTATTCGCCTCTCCCTTCAGTGCGAAGGGAAGAGCGCGTAGCCTATAATCTTCCTCGGTCGAGTTGGGCAGCCTTTCTGAATGTTGCAGAGCTTGCAAAACTCATGTAGGAACTCATAGGGACATTCTATCTTCCGGCCAGGGAAATGTGAAATCACTGCCAGTACATTGGTTTTGATGTCTATCAATTTCTGGGCTGGGGTGATCACTATTGCTTGTGCAGGCTCGCCGTTCAAATGAGCATTAAGCGAGTCGATCTCTGGATTGTTTTCTGGTTCAGCCGCCATTCTAACGGCTCCTTCTTCGTCTGAGTCTGCAGTTGACTCAACTTCTTCCTTGATTGGTGGGGCTAGGTCGTCGTCACTTTCTGAACTCAGCTGGATTGGATCTCCTGTTGTCAACCCAGATCGAGTAGTAACAGGGGAAACTGTTTTCTTGATCTGCCAACTAGTTTGAAAGTCTTTCCAACCAAATGAACTATTCCAGTGTCCAGACCTTGTACCTCTGCTCATAAACTGAAAACAAGAGAAAATAAAACAATAAATCAAAACTATATACGCCAAAAATCTCTAAATGCAAACATAAACAAGGCCATCCATCCCCGGTAACGGCGCCATTTGAAGCTCTCCCTAAATCGGTCGTATGGTATGTGCGTATGCGATGCAGTCATATTTTTACAAATCCCCAGGCCCAGAGGATTCACTAGATCACAGGGTCTAGGGGATCGTAGAACCTTCGGATATGTAGTCGTTGGTTTGCACTTTCATGCTTCAAAACCTCAACCCTCTATACTATTGGCTAGCATAGGGAAGTCGGGATCGAATCCACGAGGACGGAAGGGGTTTTGGAATGCATTAAGAGAACTTTGGAAAATTCGGCTGCTGCCACGCAATGAGAGGGTTGAGTTTTAGCTACTAGACCTGGGAAATAAAACCTAATCTATTCTATCTATTTGATCCAGAGAATTGAAAGTGCGTGAAATATAAATGCAAGCATGATTCTAAACTGAATTCAACTTTGGAACATTCACCAAATTTCCTCGGTCAGGTAAATAAGTTTCCTAAAATAGCTAAACACAGATCACAAAAAGGTAGATAACAAAACAGATTACTCTAACGGGCTACTGACAGAAAAGCTGCAACTAATGAACTAAAGCAGAGTTGACTCTAACTACCGATCAACTTCATCTTCTTCAGCAACAAAACACAAAATGAACAAAACAGATCATAGAAATAGAGCATACTTCAGATTAAGCAATAAACGAGATGTTTAAGCTAACAGCTACCAGATCTAATCTACTGGACCAAGTAAATCAGCAATAACAGAACATTCCATGCAGATCCAAAAGTACGTACTCAGATTCAAACATTTAAGGGAAATCTAGACTAGATTCAACAGATTCAACATCAACCAAACCAGATCTACAACCTTCATCACCGATTCAACTCCGATTCAATCAGATAACCAACAAATCAACTCAGATCGCTCCGATCTCAACACCAAACATCTAACAATTGCGAATGGCATCCAGATTAGTAAATCAACACAAATCATTGCAAATCAGAGCGAAAACGGAAAATAGAGCTAGATTAAGCCATAAACGTCAGAGTTAAACACAAAACAGTCGCCGATATTCCGACAAGGAAATCAGTGAGAGAGTGTGTTAGGTTTAGTATACTGAAAAGCATGTTTCGAGCAAGTTCGCGCAAGTTCGCGAGAATAGAATCTTGCTTGTATTCGGAAAAACTCTACAATCCACTTTTAACCCGATTCAGTATTATTCGAGCAGTTTCCACGAATAGAATCAGTATATTATTACATTGTGTTTGCTTGAGCGTTTATAAGATGTTTTATAAATATTTAAATGCATAAGAAGCAACCAAAGCCTAAGTCTTTTGCTTAGTAGACTGGTTGTGGGCATCGTCCACTTTAAGGTAACTACAGTCGGTTCTATGCAAAGCTTTGCAAAAGAAAAAGAAGAATTTCACAACCTAGATAGGCTTTGGCTAACTGTCGCGAAAGGTTGCAATGCCAGTCTGATTATTTCTAAGCCTTATTGAAATAAGATGACGTTGGTGTGGTATAGCACTGAATGGATCTAACAACAATACGTGTCTTTATGCTATCTATTGAAAGACTAGGACTTGATAAATATCTATTTATTAATCTACATACGTTAACACTGAGCATACGGTATTGATTATGCACTACTTTGACTTATCAAAAGGTGCGGGTTTTTCGCAACCCAATAATCCTGATATATTGGGTAGTGGTGATTAATATCTAGCGGTGCTAGGATTGCTATTATGTTGAATCGTGCGCGAGGTGAGTCTCGTTTGATAATGTCCCCAAGAGGAGCTTGAACAAGGTTTTATTATTCGGAAACTGGTAAGTTGGAATTTAATTCTTCCATGAATAATAAATAAGTGTTTCTTGCTAAGTCCAATCTTGGAATTAATAAGATGTTAATTAATTAAGTCCATAGTAGACTTTAATTAATTAATGGACATTTATATCTTAAGCGGGGGAAATAAATAATAAACAAAATGGAAACCCAGATTACTTTGAATTTCGGATTTGGATGGGGAGGTCAATATTACGTCTGTAGTGGCTGCTCGTAATATTCCAATAAAAGAGCATCCACAGCGGTGTCCTTGCCGACGGACGTGCTCTTGCCGTCGGCAAGGACATGCCCTGTCCGCTGCTGTGATCTTGCCGATGGCAGGGAGCTGCTCTATTCATAGAGCACGTCCGTGCCAACGACAAGAGCACGAGGCGTCGACGTGGCATGCTAATTGGGCCGTTGGTTTATCATTTTTTATTATTATTTTTTAAAAAAATCTGAAAAATTCAGATTTAATTAAAAAAATACTTTCCCACTTCCTAATAAAATATATCCATTGTTTCCACACTTTTAATTTATTTTTTCATTATTTTTACCCCAAAATTCATATACTCTCATTTCAAACACAAAAAAATGACACTATACCAAACAACTCTCTTAATCTCAATTTTTAGGATTTTAATTATGTAATTTTTAGTTTTTAGGATTTTAAATATGTAATTTTTAATTTTTAGGATTTTAATTATGTGATTTTTAATTTTTAGGTTTTTAATTATGTAATTTTTTAATTTTTTTATAATTTATAATATTATTCCGGGTAATTTTAATGCATTTTAATATTGCAGAAATGTTTTTAAATTGTGGGTTCAATTTAATTAGTAAAAAACTAATTGGGGGAGCCCATATCCAAAACCTTCCATAGATCCCTGACTGGGCCCAATATGTAACTTAATATAAATAGGAGAATAAGTGAGACAGAAAACACAATTTGTGTTTTACCAAAAATTTCATCCCTCCTCTCTACTGAAGGAGACGGAAATTCTCTCTCCTCCTCCGTGAGGAATTTCTGTCTTCTTTATTCGAGCCCTAGTGTTCCGATAAGATCAGCCAACACTGATTTTGGAATACAGTTCGGGAACTAGTCAGAAGATCCATGGTCTAGTATTGAAGATCTTCGTGGAGAAGGCGTGAGCAATCGACAATTCTTTGGAGAATCAAATCGGTAACTCTAAACAGTAGAATTCATGTTTTAGGATTTATATTCTTTAAGCATGAATTATTTGCGTTCTAGCATACAATTCTGTGTTAACATGTGAATAGATTAATGTCATAATCTGTCAAATAGATCATACGTATGATTTATTTGTTTTGTACAAGTCTTCCGCTGTGCAAGGGGCTCCAAAACCCTAACAGAGAGTACATGTAAAAAAGTAAATAATTGTTTCTTCGCCCTTAACAGGACGGTGTTACACTCCTAGCTGAACAAAAACGCACCACACTACACTACCCCGGACCTCCCATGAAACCAAATGCGTGAGCTAAAATGAGTGAAATTAGAGAGCGAGAGAACCGAAACACCTAAGGAATTTTTCTAACTAAGAGTCTCCCTTTTCTCGCGAGCTTCCTTGTATTTCTAGGCGTGGCTCAAATCCCTAGGGCAACGGACTTCATGATTTGACATTTGTGCCCTTGAGGATTTCGGTCTTTTTTTCTTCACTTTTTCTCTTCTTTTTCCTCTACCCCGGTAGTTGATCTTCATTCCTGGGTCTGGCAGATTAATCACGCACCTAGAATTATAAATACGCGTTAGCACCGTAGAAAACACAGAATTTATACCCAAAATAGATGCATGAAACGAGCCTTATCACTTGGGAAGAGGTGGACTGCAAGAGCAACTAGCTTCCTATATTGGACTCCCGACCCTGATGAAAAAAAGAGTAGGTACATTGTTTTAGTAAGAGTTCATCTCATGATGTAGTAATTATTTTTTCTAGTGATGATAAAAGAAAACGAAAGAAATTCTCTTTTTTCAATGATATAAAACGTTTCCTTCCTTTCGCTTAAGATTTGAAAATCGTGTTAATGAAAACCATGTTTAAATAACACTTAATTTGCTCGGGGTCTTAAATGATATGCAAATGATTCACACTGTTTTGTAGGGAATAAGCTTCATATAAAGGAATTTTAATGCCTGAAAAGGAAGGTAGGAAGGTAAGACTGATCTTGTAAAGCTGACAGCAAAGATGGCACTATATATTTAAAGAAAACAATTTAATCGGTCAATGAAAATTGAATGTTGGAAAGTTTCGAAGATGATCTAAATTGATAGAGTATTATGTTTTTTATTCTGATAAAGGTACACTGGTAGATGTTTGCTTTCAACATTTTGGTATGTGAGTAGGTACCAGGTTTCCAGCAGGTAGGAAATCCGAGCTTATATTGTAGTCGTCAAATTTGGTCTTTGAGGATTCTGGTAACTCTACTTCCCATCTTTTTCAGGTGTCATTCAAACTCATATATACTCAACTTGTGACATTTTCTACTTATACATGAGTGCCTAACTGCTATTTATTCTCATTCATGCCTAATAGGTTGATTTTATAGAGAATTTAAAGGTTTTTTTTTTGTAATTGACATGTTATGATTAAGAGAAAATTTCCGAGAGGTTGTCTGCTATGGCTCTCTAATATGTGCATCTCCCTAGTTTTTAATGATTTCATACACATCACCAATTGATAAACAACGAATCTTAGCTTCATAAATATCCAAAAATTGCCCTAGTACTATGCCACTTTGTACTAAGGACGAAATGCATCCATGAACAGAGTTTCGCCACTTGCTATTTGTGTATTCATGCAAGATTTTCTCTGTATTGATTGTCACTATTTTCACCACTTTTTTTATGGGTTATTAGTGTTGGCTTCATTTCTCTCAAGGGTTGGTATGTAAAGTTGGTTTTGCTTACTAACTTCTGAATAACTAGGTTTCTCGTGTTTCAGATAAGTGACAAGAGTGTTCTTTGGTGCCCGTTTTCTTGAGCTAAGGAGAGAGAACTATTCCGATTTTGAAAAATTAATTTAAAAAGCCATATGGCCGATCGACTGAATGAGAGCTTTATCAGTTGCAATCTTGTTGATATTGGTGCATAAAATGATTTAGGCAATAGGACAAAAAGCCTCATATCCAAATTACCACATGCCTAACCCTACATAAATCCTTAGTGAACTAGTTTGAGCCCCAAAAGCCTAATTTCTTTGTTGAAAATTTTGAAGTCACTATATTAGCCTACTTATTATATCCATTTGCTGACCTATATTTTCTACCCTAGTCACTAAAATTAAAATGCTAACACATTCTTGGGAGTGTATCTAGTGGCAAGAAAAAGATGGAAGTCTTGTGATGCACTTTTTATTAGCACTAAAAATACCTGCAAGTATACATGGTAGATCTAGTATAGGTAAAGGTCAGTACCGGGATATCAAACACATGGAATATAATTGCAACTGGCTATCATGTACCAAGCGTCATATACTATCTAGATAAACAAGAGATTTGATTTTAAATAAATAAAGCAAATAAAATAAAGCAAGTAAATTATGCAAATAGGGGAATTTCGAGAATAGTGGTTTCACAATTATGGTTATACAAGTTCCAACTACAACACCCTAGAACAGTTCATACTCCGATAGAACGAGTCACATAAGTTTTTTCCATGCGGCACAAGCGTAGATTAATAACACTAGGGGCATCAATCCTAGATCCGTAACTCCCAGAAGCTCTTAAGACCCTTATAAAGTTCTCACTCTCAATTAATAGTGGCGTTTTAAGGGAAGCAAATTGTAGTGTCTACTAAGTGGATCTAACTCGCCAACCTCCTCTCACGATTATGTAGCAAGTTATATTGTATCATCACCGAATGTGTCACTCAAACGTGAAGTATTATAGAACAACTTAAGGAAGAAACGAAGTAAGAACAAAACGGATATTAAATAACAAAACGGAATTGTATAAACCAATAAAAGTTACTAACACATCCAATGAAATCTTATAGTTTAGCTACTTATAGACAAATAGCAAAAACTATAAATTAAAGTACAAAACATAAAGAAAAAGCAAACAAAACCCAAGGATGAATTGTTGTGCAATCTTTAGTCTTCTCTTGCCTTGCTCCAATCTCCAAAAATGGTGATGGAATGATGGATGGAGGAATTAGGGTTGGAGAATAGAGGGGGGAGCCTGAAGGCTCCCGTTTTGGGGGCTATGAATTGGTGAATATCATGAATTAGGTTATGGGGTATATATAGGCTTGAAAATGATTTAAATTTGGTAAAAAGTTTCCTCCAAGTAATAGTAAATATGGAATTTTCGTGCCCCATAGGTTAAGGAAAAGATTTGGCTTCACAAGGTAATGTCTTCTTTTCTTCTTTGAATTTCCGCCTAAAATTCTGCACTTGACAGCTTTGCGCGACTTTGGTAGAATAGTCATAACTTTCTCCACAGAACTCTGATTGAGATGATCAAGGTACCACCGCGAAGCTCTTTCGAAGACGATGAGAATAACATATAGAACGCCCTGATCGGACTTCAGCATCGCCGGAAAATTGAGATTGAACAAAGGCTGTCGTGCGCGGCTAGGCCCAGCGGGCCGCTGGACATCTCCAGAACTGCTGGACTCGTTGCAGCGACCGCTGGCATGGGTCCAGTGGGCCGCTAGGTTGCGCTTCAGTTCCAGCTTCCAGATTTGACGTTCTTATGTCATTTTTCAACTCTACTTTGCACATTTCTCACAAAACACGTCAAAATACCAAAATGGATAAAATATGCAAATAATGGACATGTAATGCAACTTTGACACTCAAAACGGACTAAAAAAAAGGCCATAAAATAGTGAAAAATCCGAGCGTATCATCATGGAACATTCATCAGGTGGTATTCAGAGATACAAAGTGAAAAAAGCCATGTCTTCAAACAAAAATAAAATAAAAAGGCAGCCTTTAATATGTAAAAAAGCCAAGGCTAGAAAAAAAATGCAGTCTTTCATGTGTAAAAAAAAGCCAAGGCTAGAAAAAAAAAGGCAGCCTTCCATGTGTAAAAAAAAGTCAAGGCTAGTAAAAATAAAAAATAAAAGGGCAACTTTTCATTTGTAAAAAAAAGCCAAGGCTAGTAAAAAAAATAAAATAAAAAAGGCAGCCTTTCATGTGTAAAAAAAAGCCAACGCTAGAAAAAAAATCGAGCAAAAAACAGCTGCATACACAAAGTACACACATTATACTCACACTGCACCCTATATAAAATGCACATCGTGCACATTAACAAAATACACACTACACAAAATACACTAGAAAACACTGTACACTATACATAAAATAAAAATTGGTACAAAAAATAAACACACTTTACGCACCATATACACACAGTACATACAAAATACACATATTGCACACTATATATGCACAACACACACATTATACATAAAATATAAACACATTTTATACACACTGCACACACTAAGTATACACTCTATTAACAAAATACATGCACCACAATTACACACACTGTACACATTACATTGCGCTACACACACTATAAACAAAATACACATACAGAAGATACATACATAAGCACACACAAATACTATACAGAATACACACAATGCGCACACACACTACATAAGTATATATGAATAAAAAAACAGATAAATACACGATACACAAAACAAACAGACTACACACACTACACCCACACTTTACACACAATATACTCAAATTAACCACTCTGCACACTACACAAAATTCACACACCATACATAAAATACACAAGTTCCTGAGAAGCTGGTTTTCTTTTGTTGTGTTTTCCTTTCTTCTCTTCACCTTTTTATATCGATGTGGATTGCTCAAGTCAAATCATCAAGCTGATCCAGCTAGCCTATGTGTACGCCTTCTGCCTGCAAAATGCAAGTGAGTGGTTCTAGTAGAAAATCAGGCTGATCAACTCAACTTACTCCGACTCAAATGAAAAGAATGGAGAAACTCAAAAGCGTTCTCAAAACCTTAACCCACAATACTTTTAGGGTTTGTATACTAGAAATCACCTTTCGAGTGATTGAATACTGTAAAATTCTAATAATTATTTTCCAATGAATGCAACAGATTATTTATGTCATAATGTTGTTATGTTTTACATTTAATGGATGTTTATTGCATATTTAAATGTATAATAAGCGAACATAACATAAGTCTAAGTCTTTGTTCTAGTAGACCAGTTGTGGGCTGCGCTCAATTTAAGGTACGCGATCAGTTCTGAACAAAGAAAAATAAGAATTTCACAACCCAGATAGACCTAGACTACCTATCGTGAAAGGTTGCAAGTCAGTCCGATTATTTCTAAGCCTTATTGAAATATGATGACATTGGTGTGGTATAGCACTGAATGGATCTAACAGCAAGACGAGTCTTTTTGCTATCTATTGAAAGACGAGGTCTTGATAATTAATTTCTTAATCAATGTACATTAGCATTGAGCATACGATATTGAGTACCTACTACTTTGACTTACCAAAGGTGCGGGTTTTTCATCACCCAACGATCCAGGTATATTGGGTAGTAGTGATCATTGTCTAGCGGTGCTAGGATTGCTATTATGTTGAATCGTGCGCGAGGAGAGTCTCGTTTGATAACATCCACAAGAGGAGCTCGAAACGAGGTTTTATTATTCTGAACCTAGCTAGTTGGAGTTTAATTAGTCTATAAATAATAAACAAGAGTTTCTTGCTAAGTCCACTCTTAGAGAATAAAATATGTTAATTAATTAAGTCCCTAACAGACATTAATTAATTAATGGATGTCTCTATATTAAGCGCGGGAAATAAATTAAACAAATAAAAGGAAACCCGGAATACTTGTAATTTCGGATTTGGAAAGGCAGTGCAATATTATTTATGTAGTGCGTGCTTGTAATATTCCAATATAAGTTTATATTAAATGGTGGGTTCAATTTAATTAGTAAAAAGCTAATTGGGTGAGGCCATATCCAAATTCTTCCTTAGATCCTGACTGGGCCCAATATGTGACTTTATAAATAGGAGAATAAAGGAGACAGAAAATATAATTATTATTGCTCAGAATTTTCGTCCCCCTCAGAGAAAGAGAGAGAATTCGAAAAATGCTCCCTCCGTGAGCTGAGTTCTGTCTTCATTATTCGAGTCCTAGTATTCTGGTGAGATTTGCCCACACAAATACAGTCCGGGACACCAGTCAGAAGATCAGAGGTCGAGTACTGAAGATCTTCACGTGGAGACGGAGCTAGCCATTATCGATTCTTGATTGAATCAACGAGGTAAATTGGCTAATTCCGTAGTGAGCATGTTTTAGGGAGTTTATATGCTAAAGCATGTTTTAATTCAAGTTATGAGCATGATACATGTGATAATTACGCGAATAGAATTTGTCTGAATAATCTGCTAAATAGATCAAATTTATGTGATCGGATCTCATGAACGCTTCCGCTGCCAACCCCTTCAATTGGTATCAAAGCCAGGTTTTGGCTCTGATTATTTGGATTTAAATTTCGAGAAATTCATGTATGCATGTATTATTTCATTGCGAAGCATGTTCTTGGTGTTTTGTTTAATTTATTATGCATGATGAACTCAAGAACTATCGTATCAAAGAACTTGAATTACTCGATCGTACAGGACGTGCAATCCGTCGGTGCTCCCGCCGAGAAGGATCGCACCACGCGCGATCGAGGTAGGGTAGTTGAGACAGTGGGAGCCAGGGAACCGCAATCACGGGGCGACGTGCAGATGAGTATGGGCTCGTGCACGTCGCTGGCCGAGACCGCACGCCCCAGACGGAGCTCGCGTCGAGATCGACACGGCGGAAGGCGTGGCACGGCAGATCGACCGAGAACATGCAAAGGTGCTGAGCCACCAGGCCGAGAACCCTAGGCGGAAGGATCGAGACGGATGTTGACGTTGGCCGAGAGCAGCTGCGCTGTCGCGCGAGCTGCTGGCCGGGAGCGGGTGGATCGAAGATACCGAGACAGGCGGTCGGAGCTGGCCGAGAGCAGGCGCGCCACCGTGCGCTCTGCTGGCCGAGAGCTCGAGCCGCCCGATGGAAAGCTGGGCCGAGATGCGTCGGCACCTGACGGTCGACACGACCGAGACGGGTGCTCGCCGCTGGCCGAGACGGAGGCGACACCCGATTGCTCGACGGGCCGAGACGCTGCGTGCGTCGTGGTCCGACGAAGAACTCGTTGGATTTTCGTCGTTCATCGTTCGTGCGAACCTCGTACGATGAGATAACGATGAAGGATTATTTTAATAATTATTTAATTATTTTATTAAAAGATATCATTAAAATATTATTATTTAATGGAAATAAAATCTTTTTGGAAGATTTATCTAGATTTAAGGAATATTTTATTATTTTCTATATCTATGGAAATAAATAATACTCCCTCCGTCCCGCACTACTCGCACATTTCATTTTCGGCATGGAGATTAAGGAATGAGTGTATAGCAAAGTCAAATATTACGGCTGTAGGTGAAAATTTTTACTAAAAATGGAAATAGTGCAAATAACTTGGGACGCCCAGAAAGGAAATAAGTGCAAGTAGTTCGGGACGGAGGGAGTATTATTTTGATTCCCAGATGATATGGATGAGAATAATTTAATAGTTTCCTAATATTTATCTAGATTTAAGGAATATTTTTATTATTTTCTATATCTATGGAAATAAATAATATTATTTTGATTCCTAGATGATATGGATGAGAATAATTTAATAGTTTCCTAATATTTATATTTATCTAAGATCCTAATAAGGATAGATATGTATGAATACATTAAATAATAAAATATCTCTTCCTAATATTGAACAAGGAAATAATTTGAATTTATTTTTCATGTCTTATTAAAGATTAAATAATTTGTTTATTTTAGATATACCTTATAGTAGACATGAATAAGAATTAAATTCTAGAATAATAGTTTCCTAAATGACGATAACAACATAAAACTAAAGATTTAATTATCCAGTAAATTAAATACCAACAGAATTTAATTATGCTTTTATCTACCTAAAGGCTAAGAATAATCAAAGAAAAATTATAACCCAAATATCTAAGCTATAATTACGAACTCAACATTTGTATATGGTCTCCATCAATTGGTCTTCATGAAGCCTTTTTCTAATATTATCGCCACCTGCTCTGTGGGGACAATAATCCTAAGAAAATAGCAAGTTCATGAGGGCGAACTTCTCAAATATAAATAGTATGAACTAGAATGTGGTTTCTAATATTATCGCCACCTGCTCTGTGGGGACAATAATCCTAAGAAACTGCGAGATTCAGAAGTTCACACAGGATTTATGGGATAACTTGATCTTGTTAGCAGCACATAAGCATTGTTATGGGAGTGTGTTGTAGAAATGAGACTTTGTAATGCTAAAGAGGTGGTCTTACTTAGGCAACATTAGGCGGCCATGCCACTATGTGGTCTCTGGACTATTCGTCGGTGTTGTGACCAGTAAAAATTATAAGATTTTAATGCTTATTAACTTCCTCTGGAGGATACAAAATTTTAATTTTACGTTGTAAGATTTTGAAAAGTTTTATGGTTAGTCTAATCAAACTTCTTACATAAGTTTATGACAAATGGTAAATATTTTGTGTTGCAGTGCAAATCAAATCGTCAATATGTCGTTCAATCCTCTTTCTGCAATACTTAAAGAAATCAAACTCGAGGGACAAAATTACATAGAATGGAAACAAAATTTGGACATCGTTCTCACAGCAGATGAGTACATCTTTAGGCTCACAACCCCGCGACCTCCAGTGCCACCAGCTAACGCTGCGGCAGGAGTCAGAGATGCACACAGTTGGTGGCATAAGGCGAATGAGATGGCTAAGTGCTATATGTTGGCATCTATGTCATCAGTACTCAAGCATCAGCATTCAGCCATGGAAATTGCCGCCGAGATCATGCAGAATCTCAAGAATCTTTTTGGTACTCAGAATCGAACGGCTAAGTCTCAAGCCTTTCGGAGTATCATGTCGAAGACTATGAAGGAAGGCTCGTCTGTGAGGGACCATGTCCTCGAGATGATGGGCCACCTTAACCAAATTGAGGTCTTGGGAGGGACGATCGATCCCGAGTCCCAGGTGACTATTATCCTTCAAAGTCTTCCCCTTAGCTTCCAGGAGTTCAAGCTCAACTTCGAGATGAACAAAAGGAACTACACCTTGGCAGAACTGTTGACTGAACTTCAGTCGGCAGAGGACCTTATGGTCCAGGCTAAGGCTGTCATGATGACTTCGGTGCCTCCTTCCTCTGGCTTCAAGCCTAGCACGGGAAAAAGGCAGGCACCGAACTCAGGACCGTCCAAGATAGCTAAGGGAAAGAAGAAGAAGAGGGCAAACAAGAAGCCCACGGGGAAGTGTTTCAAGTGTGGAGAGAAGGGGCATTGGAAGCCAGATTGTCCTAAAAAGGGCAAGGCTACAAGTATTGAAATGGTTTGGTGGCTCAGGGCGCTTAGGTGTTGTTCAAGCAAGGATTTATCCTACTGGTCAGGATAGAGATCTTAACTAAGCCTAGACCCTGGTTTCAAAAATTCCTCAACCCACTCCTACTGATCAGTATAGTGGTGGTAAGGGTCGAATCCCACAGAGATGGTGCGTTAAAACTGTTGTGGTAATATTCTGGATGGTTTGGTTAGCTACCACGCTCGGGTTGAGTCTCTACCTAGGCAAGAACTTAAAGGTGATTTCCTACTGACTAGAATGGGGAAAGTAGTGTAGAGGTGCAGCTGTGTACGTGGAAATGGGGAGACATTTTTGTAACAGAAAATATTTGGAAGGTACGGGATTCTATTTTGGGCTAGACAGAATATTCAGAGGGTAGTGGTAGTCATGGTGACTAGGCTG
The DNA here is from genome assembly GCF_004379255.2 of Salvia splendens. Taxonomy (NCBI): domain Eukaryota; kingdom Viridiplantae; phylum Streptophyta; class Magnoliopsida; order Lamiales; family Lamiaceae; genus Salvia; species Salvia splendens. Next base: position 33,495,969 of record NC_056040.1, read on the forward strand.
ACAGATCTGCAGGTTATAACTAAAAAGTAAAGGACAAAAAGCAAAAAGCATCTAAAAAGCAAAGTGGTCCCCAACATTAGACTTGGACATCATCTTCTTCAACAACACAAACTAAAATCAGAAAATAATTCCAGATTCAACACAGAAACACAGTTTATCAATTCGCGAACACAGATCCACAAATAAGAACACCAAATCTGAAATCAAAAACACAGAAACTGCAATTCCGCGTACTGGTCAACAGGAAACGAAACGCACTCAAACTAAACTTCACATGCAGCGATTCACTCACGATCGAACAGTTCCACGTTTAACTAAAGAAATTGCGACGGAAACAAGGAAAGAAAAGATTCAGCACTTAAAACACCAAGGAACCTTAGATCTAAGCTAACTAGGCGGAATAGGAAGGAAAAGAAATAAACACCATAACTGAAACAGAAATCAACTTCATAGCAATAAACACGTTCAGATCTTCAACAAGTACTTCAAAAGTAGAAAATATCCAAAAGCAACAAAGAACCAACGTAAAGAAAGCAAGTAAATTAAACTACAAAAGCGAATAAAAGTGTTTTGCCACTCCGGGCGATGGAATCTCTAACTACGGTCTTGCTGGCTGGAACGGACGATTTGGAACTCCGGGAACATCTAGATCTTCAAGTGACCATGGCAGTGGCGAGGAACGAGATTCTGGACTGGGCTGAAGGACTGAACGCCGAGAGAACTCTCCTAAAAGTGATGATGATGAACTCTCCCTTTTTCTCTCCAAGTGGCTTCCTTTTATAGGGAGGCTTACCCTTGATTTTTAGGGTAAGACCTTGCGGTGAAATGACTTCTTTGCCCTTAATTGTGATTGAGCAGTCCCAGCTATCCTCCTTCTCCATCTCGAGCCATTTTTGCATGTATACTGGTCAGTACGTAATCGTCCTGACGCCCTTTTCACTTGAAGTGTCTGAATCTCTACCTACTGGCTAGAACGCTTACCCTGCACGCTTAAGCAACTAGTTTTGCAGATATAATTCAATTATGCACATCATACTGGCCTGTAACCTAGGCCTAGAATACGACTTATCAAACTGCTCACACTTACCACATGCTTGTCCTCAAGCGTGAAGAACAAACAAAAAGGAATAAGTCGAATTCTAGCCTGGTTACTCCCCTGACCGACTCTACCTAAACTAGACTCTATACTACAACGACGCAAAGAAAAACACTTGGTCAACACAGAAAAAACACACAAACACACAAACACAAATAAAACTAAAACACAAAGATTGGGCTATATTTTCAACCATCCCTTACCTCGGGATCTGGTGCAATCCGGCCTTAGACAGCCTTGAACTTCTGCCACCCCCCATTCCTTCCTGGTCAGTATATCCGCTTGTCAAGATCGCCCAAACTCTCGGCCAAACACTAGATTCACTCGGTCTCTCATACCTCACCAGGAATGTTGGGACCGCATTCTCTCAATATGCTCAACCACACTTGCTTCGGACTTGGATCTCACGTGCAGCTACTGAAGGACTTAAAGGCTTGTAATGATTGGGTTGTAGTGTTTTGGGGTAGATGTTCCTAAGGCTCTAAGTCTTCAAAAATTTCTATTTTATTGATGTGGGGGGGAACTGTGTGCATTAGGCTTCTGATCAGTTGCTTCTTAGCTGGCGCTTCTGGCTTGGGTTTCCAACTGGTTAGTATCATCTTGTGACTTTGCCACCCTTATTCCTTCTCTTTTCCTTTTTTTTTTTTTTTTTTATTCTTCTCTCTTTTATTTTCCCTTTGTGGCTTCGCCACCCTTATACCTTCTTCTCCCTTTTTTTTCCTTTTTGTGTGGAACTGGGATAACTCCCTGATCGATTTTCTTCCAAACTTTCTTGCCCAGCTGGAGTCTGCTCTCTTTCACATCTTTCTGGCCAGTAAGCTTCATTCGCCTCATGCCTCGCACACACACAGCCCCAGTGGCTAGGGGTATTTATCTGGGTAAAAGAAATAGAAAAAAGGTTCTAAAGGTGGTTTTTTTTTTTTTTTTTTTTTTTTTACGGAGGGGGTTTCCTACTGCCTTCAGTGTTTGCTACCCGTGGTCACTTCATCCTAGGCAAATTGTGGCAGCCTCTCCTTTTTTTTCAATATTTGTGGAAAGTGGTTCCACTTTAAGCTTATAACTCACATTTGAAGAGGGTTTTCGCGTTTGGCTCTAAGTATGGGCTTTTCTCTCATACTCACATCATCTATCCTGACTAGGAGGTACTAGGGAGGGTGGTTTCGGTTTTCCAGCATGTCTTTATTTCCCTCAGTTCCCTTCACCGTCAGCTCAAGACGGTTGAGTTTTAAGCCCAATCAACACACAAATTAAAAAAAACTAAACTTAACAGGACACTAACACAAGCACGAACACAAAAACTACACAAATACACATATACACATACTCATCATACTGGTCATTGCGTCCCCCCTCCCACTTCACAAGTGTCTGCCCTCAGATAAGGCTGTGAAGTGGAAAAGGTAATGACCAGTATGATGGACACATAGACAAACATACAGAAACAACAAATTAAAACTAAAACTTCTCACACTTAGACTATGGAATAGGCTAAGTGGGAGAGTTTGAAAACCTAAACAGACCAACAAAACACACATATATATAAAACTCCTCACACTTAGGCCGTGCAACGGACTAAGTGTGAGTCAACATGCGTACGAAACAAGAAAAAGAAAAAAAACAAAAACATGCTACACAGAAACAAACACAGAAGTTTACCTATCACAACAAAAACTAACACCAACAAAAACTTAAAAACAAACAGAAAGCTAAAAATAAAACTAACTTGTCAGGGTGGGGGGTGGTCTAGCGAAGTCTCCTGCTCCTCCGTGGTGCAGGTGGTGTAGGCTGCTTTTCCAGGGGTTCCTCTTCCGTTCCAGTGTGATCCTCATTTTCCTTCGCCGGTTCCTCGGCCTCTGCCGGCACCTTGGCGTTCTCTTCCTCGGGCTCATCTATCATCGTCTCTGGTGGGTGGGTCTCATCATCCTGGCCTCCATGGCCGCTTGTTCCTGTAGCTGGTTCCTTCTTCCGGCTGGTCACTTCCTTCAACAACTCATCTATCACGGATGCCATTCGGCCCATCTCCGTGATCAATCGATGGTTCTCCTCTCCTAAAGTAGTCACTAATGTCTCCATAGCATCTTGCCTCTGAGCCAATGTCCTCTGCTCTGCAGACCCTTCCAACATCCGTTCCACTACTCCCGCTAGCTTGACCATCTCTGCCTTCAACTGCATATTCTCCTCTCTTACTTCGTCCATTGCCTTCTCCATTCTGGCTTGACGCTGTTCCTGGTCTGATGCCAATCCGATCATTTCTGCCCTTATCTGTCTGCTTTCCTCCGCTATTTCCTCCACAGCCTTTTCCATCCTCTCTTGCCTCTGGTCGTGTGCCGGTGCTTCATGAGCTGCTGCTAACCGAGCAGTGGGTATAGTTTCCTCTCCCATCGCATAGAAGTGTGGCACGCCTTGCCTCATGTATACCGCATTCGTCCGGACGAACAGGGGGGTATCAAACAATCCTGGGGCATCCACCATCGTCAAGGGGGTTAAGTCTTCGTCCTCCGAAACGATGATGTTGTTTCTCACAAAGATTCCCAATATATGGCAGAGGGAAATATTCCGTGCTGGGTGGGTAGCGATGAGGTGACATGTGTATGCAGTCCAGAACCCTAAGTGCAACCTCCTGCCTTTCTTGGCACACCACATAAGATACAGCTCCGTCATCGATGTCCGGACTACCGAATTGGACTGTCCTAAAAGGTTGTAATCTAAGAAGAGTTGAACAAGGCGTAGATTAGGATCGTTGAGATGGATAGATCGGGAGATAGTGGACTGAAATTGTCCTGCCCCGGGGTGAGTAAGTTCTTCCCAAGCTACCTGGGGCTCGAATTCCACATGCCTGCGGGGAATCCCCCGCTCCCTATCTCTCCACTCGTGCCATATGGCCTCCTCCAAACTGCATATTCCCAGCCGAACAGTCCATTCAATCAAATTCATCCTAATCTCACCTCCAAATACTCTGAAACTGATACACTCTACATCCAAATCCGTTGTGACCTTGAATCGAAAGGTCGCGAAAAATTCTTTGGCCAAATCGACCGGAACATTCAAATTCTCATTTCTTAACAGCCATTCAAAACCCAACTCTTGCACAAGGGCGAGAAACGATTCCCGAACCTTCAGTTCATCTAATGAGGGGAGATTAATTACCTTTCCACACTTAACCTTCTTGCCTTTTGTGTTCTTGGTGCGATAGATGGATTGGAGCTCCTTGGAGTCAAAAAATTTCATCCCCTCCACCACGTCATCTGTGAGCTCCACCGTCCAACGCTTATATCGGAGTGGTTTTGCAGGTGGATGCAATAATTCCCGATGATCGTTAGGGAGTTGCTGCTCCTTGTACTCCTCTTCTTCCATGGTCGTATCGCTATCGGATTCAGATTCTTCACTGATCTCATATTCACTGTCACTCTGTGGTTGCCGGTTTGATGGGGTCCTCGGGTCAGCCTCAGTGATCACTATGCTTGTGTTCACGGTGCGCGGTTTTTTGGTACTCAGCTTGTTCTTCACAACGGTTTTTCCTTTCCTTTTTCTTTCTATCTGGTACCTGGCTTCCTCCTCAGCTTGGAGTAAGGCCTCGTCCTTCTCAGATCCATCAAACCTTCCTGACGCTGATGTGAGGTTCGGTTCCTCAGCCATTCCTTCCGTTGTCGTGCCCGATTCGTTCTGTACTGGAGACACCGCTGTGTCTTCCTGATCAGTAGCTTGAACAAGTTCACCTTTAGCCTTTTTCGGAGTGGCTCGCTCTTCCTCGCTTGCGATCTCTATGGGGTCCTCCGCCGTGTTCGGTTTGGCCCTGCTGGAGGCCCACTTACCTAAACAACGTTGCGATACCCTCTATGGCTTGAGCGAGTCTGCCTTGGGGTCTGCTTTCACCACCAGTTTTCGCCTGACCGGAATCGGCTTTACAACCTGGGGTGCTTCTACTTCTGGCTCCGTTGTCTCTGTTCCTGTGTCCTTGACTTCCGTGGACGCAGTACCTTCCTCTCTTACTTGTATTTTATTATCCCCGGCTTTCACTTGGGGGTCTACTGGTTCTTTTTCTTTACTCGGTACTTCTCCTTCCCCTCCTACCAACTGGAAAGGTTGGCCTTCCGGTATGTTTCCTGATGTGGCTTTCTCTCTGTTTCCTACTGCCCCCAATGCGAGGTCTAGACCCTCAGCCATTGGTGCATTGTCCTCTTCTCTCCGGTTGACCCTGTTCAGAATCGAGTCAAATTCTTCGTCTGTCATGAGGCCTTGTTTTCTGGCCGATTCATTCAAATCTATTTCCGGCCTTCTCAATTCTTGAAATACTGGTTCCGCTTGGGGTGTTTTCTCTGTTCCTTCGCTCCCCTCCGGAGTTGTCTTGCCTGGACTCGACTTTTTCTTACGCTCCTCAGAGTTGGAGTCGTAATGTGCGGCGATAGCGTCAAGTTCTGCCGAATCCGGTTCTGAAACTGCTACATGACTTACCGGCGCAGGCGGAGCTTCGCTGGATGTGGTTCCGACGCCCCCCGTTTGGCCGAAACTGGCCAGAGCCGTCGTCCAGTCCCTATTTGGGTCCTGTTGGTGAAGAAATGCCATCATGGCATCCAAGGAAACCATGGGCGATGGCTGAGCGACGGGTGCTGGTGGGGTTGGCTGTGGTCGTGCCTCCGGGGTTTCTCGGCGGCTGGGTTTGGTTTTCTTAGCGAATGCCTTCTTACCCATGAGCGGAAATTACGATCTGGAAATTAGGGTTGGGAATCGGCGGAGATGAAAGAGGAATTTTTCGAGAGAGAGTGTAATTGCAAAATGAGGGTTTGTGAGGGGAAAAGGTAAAGCGGTATGATTATGTGGGAGAGAGAATGCAGTTCCAGGTGGTTGTAACCGGTTATCAGGGGTAGCCGGTCGCGACATTTCAGACGGGAAGGGCGGTTGAGGTTTCTGGCCTCTGATTGGTCCGCGCGTCTTTTCCCTCTGCTCACGCGCCATTTTTCCTACTGTCACCCTGCAAAAGCTGCACAAGCTTTAATTTAAATTTTCGTCCTCTCCACAATTTCTCCTATACTTACCTAAAAAAGAAACTAATTCAAATGGGCACTTAAATAAAATTTTGAAATAGCACCAGATAAGTAATCCCTTGGTCAATGTGCACTTCAAATTAAAATTAAGGCCCGAAAATATTTTTGGATTTTTAGGAATTATCTAGCGTGCAAAGATTAATTACGTATTTACAACTTCCTTAGGCAATTTGGAATTCAACTTGGCCAGTATATGCAAACTATTTTCAAAGGGAAACTGGCCACGCGGAACTCCAAATTCCTATCTTACTGATCAGTATGAAACCGATGTAAGTGGCTGTAGTGGAATTTCATCCACCACACCCACCTCGCTATTATCCCTGAATATTTTCAACCTATGCCCATTTACTATGAAAGGTTCAGAGTTAGAGAAACTCCCTGAAATTTCTACTGCCCCATTAGATCGGAGCGCAGTTATGATGTAAGGTCCTGTCCACTTGGACTTGAGTTTCCCTGGCATAAGCTTCAATCTTGACTGGAAGAGTAGTACTTTCTGGCCAACATGGAGCTCCTTAGTTCTCAGATTTCGATCATGCCAGTTGAGCTCCTCTTCACAGGCTGTAGCATCCATATTCACTTTCTGTACTGCCCAGTATGCTCGATGCTCGATTTCAACTGGTAAATGGCACATCTTTCCAAAAACAATCCGGTAAGGGGACATGCCTATGGGGGTCTTGTAGGCTGTTCGATACGCCCAGAGAGCATCCTCTAACCTTACACTCCAATCCTTCCTAGAAGTGTTCACCGTCTTCTCCAAAATTTTCTTTATCTCGCGGTTAGAGATTTCTGCTTGACCATTTGCTTGCGGATGGTAAGGGCTGGATAGTCTATGGTGCACACCGTATTTCTTCATCAAGGCTTCAATTGTGCGATTACAGAAGTGTGTACCTTGATCGGATATGATCGCCCTGGGTACACCGAATCGGCTGAAGATATGACTCTTTAAGAACTTGGCCACTTCCTTGGCTTCACACGTGCCTGTGGCCTTGGCTTCTACCCATTTGGAGACGTAGTCTACAGCAACTAGGATATACAGATTCCCATAGGATGAAGGAAAAGGCCCCATGAAATCCATTCCCCATATGTCGAATAGCTCGCAAACTATTACGGGTACCTGTGGCATTTCATCCCGGGCAGATATTCCACCGGTCCGTTGGCAATGCTCACAACTTCTGCAAAACTCATACGCATCTTTGTTGAGGGTTGGCCAATAAAAGCCGCTATCCAAAATCTTCCTTGCCGTCTTCTTGGACCCGAAATGTCCTCTGCATGCTAATGAATGGCAGTGGGTTAAAACATCCCGCTGCGCCCAGTCAGGAATGCACCTTCTTATCACTTGATCGGACCCTACCCTCCACAAATAGGGGTCGTCCCAAAAGTAGTATTTCGCTTCACTCTTTATCTTCATTCTTTGGGCCTTGGTAACACTCGGCACTTCTGGAAGCTCTCCAGTCACTAGGTAGTTGGCCAGGTCCGCATACCATGGTTCATGCCCTACCTTCTCTTTTCCTTTTGCTGTATCATTCTGACTAGTAAGCTTGAACACTTCTTCCCAATCAATTCTTCTGGGCGCAAAAATCACCTTACACAAATGTTCCTCTGGAAATTTATCGTGCACTTCGTCACCGTTTCCATCTTGCACTATTCTACTCAAATGGTCTGCCACCTTGTTCTCGACTCCTCGCTTATCTTCTACCTCCCAGTCGAATTCTTGTAACAAGAGTACCCATCGGATCAAGCGTGGTTTGGATTCCTTCTTGGCAATCAGATACTTAATCGCCGCATGGTCAGTATACACTATGACTTTGGATCCCAACAAATATGGCCTGAACTTCTCGAAAGAATACACCACTGCCAGCATCTCCTTTTCAGTGGTATCGTAATTCCGCTGGGCTTGATTTAAAGTCTTGGACGCATAAAAAATTACGTACCTCTTCCCGTCGATCTTCTGACCCAGCACGGCTCCTACCGCAAAATCGCTGGCGTCGCACATTACTTCGAAAGAATGGTTCCAGTCAGGAGCCCTTATGATAGGTGCGGATGTCAACTTTTCCTTGAGAAGGTTGAAAGCAGCCTTGCATTGCTCATCAAAGATGAATTCCACGTCATTCTGAAGTAATCTAGTTAGGGGCTGGGCGATCTTGGAGAAATGCTTGATAAATCTTCGATAAAATCCGGCGTGCCCCAGAAAACCCCTTATTCCCTTCTGATCAGTAGGGTATGGTAATTTGGATATAACATCTACCTTGGCTCGATCCACTTGGATACCTCTTTCTGAGACCACGTGTCCTAAAACTATCCCTTCGGTGACCATAAAATGGCACTTTTCAAAGTTCAAAACCAAACTCTTTGCTTGACATCTTTCCAAAACTATATCCAAATGGTGAAGGCAAGAGTCGAACGAGTCTCCGTAAACCGTGAAATCGTCCATGAATATCTCTATGCAATCCTCAATCAAATCGGAAAATATGCTCATCATACATCGTTGAAACGTACCTGGAGCGTTGCACAGACCGAAAGGCATGCGACGGTATGCATAGGTTCCAAACGGGCAAGTGAAAGTGGTCTTGTCCTGGTCCTCAGGATCTACGTAAATTTGGAAATACCCGCTGTACCCATCTAGAAAGCAGAAAAACTTCTTCCCAGCTAATCTCTCCAACATTTGGTCGATGAACGGCTGGGGAAAATGGTCCTTCCTGGTCGCATTGTTCAGCTTACGGTAGTCGATGCACATTCGCCAACCCGTGACTAGCCTCGTTGGGATCAGTTCATTCCTCTCATTCTGAACTACTTGGATGCCCGACTTCTTTGGGACCATGTGGATCGGGCTGACCCACTCACTATCCGGTACTGAATAGATAATCCCTAGCGACAACAACTTCAAGATTTCCTTCAATATCTCTTCTCGCATGTTAGGGTTTACCTTCCTTTGAGCATCTCGATGTGCCTTCGCTCCTTCCTCCAACCTAATGTGGTGCATGCAGACATCGGGGCTAATTCCCACTAAATCTGTAAGACTCCAACCAATCGCCTTCTTGTTCTTGCTCAGCACGGTCAGTAGCCTAGCCTCTTGTTCCTTCGTAAGGCTGCTACTGATGATCACTGGATATGTGTTCTCCTCTCCGAGGAAGGCATACTTCAAATTTGGTGGTAACTTCTTCAGCTCAACTTGAGGTGAAAGTGTGTCTTCGGGTAGAGGGTTTTTCTCAATCTCTCCTTCTTTTTCTAAATCTCCCTCCGATGGTTCTTCTATACTGGCTGGTAGCTGAACCCCTGCGGCTCCAATGAACTCCGATTTCTGACAGAATTCCTTGATTGCTGCTTCTATTTCCTCATCAGTTAACCCTTGGCTACTGATCAGATCGCACCATGCAGCAGCTTCGATGTCAGCCTGCTCATAAACATCTAACGCTTGAAGTTTCTCCTGCAATAGTTCGGTCTCAAGAAAATCTTGGACAAGGGGGTCAATCACATCAACATAACACAAATTTTCAGAATCAATCGGTTTCTTCATGGCTTCATTGATATCAAAAGTGAATTTCTCTCCATGAAAATCAATGCAAATTGTCCCCTCGGCCATGTCCACTATTGTCTTAGCCGTTCTCAAAAATGGCCTTCCTAACAACACTCCACTAGATTCCCTAGCTTCATGCTCACTCATTTTGATCACATAAAAATCAGCAGGATACGTAAAATCATGCACTCTTACTAACACGTTTTCTAAAACTCCTTCAGGACTTATGCACGACCTATCAGCCAGTTGGATCAACACCCTAGTATTCGACAATCTAACTCCCTTCAATTGGTTATAGATAGACAATGGCATGACATTTATGGATGCCCCCAAATCACACATTGCATGTTTGACCTTCACATCTCCTATAGCTATAGGCAGAGTGAACATACCTGGATCGGCTCTCTTGGGTGGCAACTTCTCTTGCACTATTGCTGACGCTATCCCTTCCACCATAATCTTGCCATCCTTCTGGGCTCTCCCGGCTATGAAGTCCTTTATGAATTTCCCAAGAGGGGGTAGCTTCACGGCTTGGAGGAATGGTATGTTGACATCCAACTTCCCAAAAATCGACAAGTAGTCAACCGGGTTCTCTTTCTTCCTCTTTGTAACAAATCGGAATGGGAATGGTTTCTCCCCTTTTTTCTCCTCTACTGGTTCCTCAGCAACCTTCTTGGAGTTTTTCTTGGGTAGTTCCTGGGTCTGAGCCTCCATTCTGGGCTCTACCTCTTGAGGAGGTCCTTCCTGGTCAGTAGGGTGTCGGGTTCACCTCGTACACTTGGTGTATCATCCAAGAAGAATGGATCTTTCATCCGAGTCATAGTTCTCCCTAATTCTTCCGCTGAAATGGTATCACCTCCTATCTTCGTTCCATTGGATCCTCCACCAGGTTGTTTCGGTTGAGGTGCGTCATAAGTGGTACCTGACCTCAACGTAACCTTACTCACATTTGCCTTTTCGGGCATTTGGACTGTAGATGGGAGTTTCCCTGCATTTCCCTTCAAATCACCCACCGAACTGGCCAGTTGAGCTAACTGCCTATTCATCATATCCATGTTCGCCTTATGTTCCTTCTGGGCGTTTTGCATCCCCTGCACGACCTCATTATGGGATTGCAATTCTCCTTTGATGCTCTGTTGTGACGCTAGCATTTCACCCATCATGTCCTCAACGGATCTCCTTGACCTGTTCGAGTTTTGGAAATGACTTGGCCCTTGGTGTTGATAGTTCTGGGAGTTTTGCTGGCCTTGATTAGGCGGGTATTGGTTATACTGGGCAGGAGGGGTGTACTGATCTTGAGGATATTGATTCTGGTGCTGGCCTTGGAATTGATTTTGGTTCTGATGGTTTTGGGGTCCTGGGTTTGGCTGATTTTGGAAGTTTTGGAAGTTTCTCTGGTGGGGTGGCACATAGACAGGGTTCGGGTTCTGGTTTTGTGGGTTTTGGTTTTGGGAATGTTGGTTTCTTCCTGACCAGTTGGGCTGGTAGTCTGGGTTTGCTGGTCCACGGTTAGGGTTTTGGTTCGGATGAGGGTTATACTAGTTTTGACCTTGGTTCTGATTTTGGCTCCCGTCACCCCATCAGAAGTTTGGATGATCCCTCCATGGTGCATCCCGTTGCCTACCTTGAATCCAATGCCCACTAGAATTGAAGTACCCCGCAGAATTAACTTGCTCCATATTCCCAAAATCATTAGGCTGATCATAGTTCGGTCCTTGATTTCCCTGCTCTGCACCCTTGTAATTCCCAGCTGGGGGAGGTGGTGGAGTGCTCTTCTCGATCGCACTCAGAAGTGACTTCTTCAGCTCATCCATTTTCAAATCCATTTTCTGCTCCAGTGTATTTTCCTGATCAGTAACCGAGGCAACGGCAGCCCGCCCTCGGTTGTATCCTTCCCTTGAATGGTCATACTCTTTCTTTGCATTCAGCAGCTTCCTTAGGACTCTCTTTGCTTCGCAAAAGAACCAACGTAAAGAACCAACGTAAAGAAAGCAAGTAAATTAAACTACGAAAGCGAATAAAAGTGTTTTGCCACTCCGGGCGATGGAATCTCTAACTACGGTCTTGCTGGCTGGAATGGACGATTTGGAACTCCGGGAACATCTAGATCTTCAAGTGACCATGGCAGTGGCGAGGAACGAGATTCTGGACTGGGCTGAAGGACTGAACGCCGAGAGAACTCTCCTAAAAGTGATGATGATGAACTCTCCCTTTTTCTCTCCAAGTGGCTTCCTTTTATAGGGAGGCTTACCCTTGATTTTTAGGGTAAGACCTTGCGGTGAAATGACTTCTTTGCCCTTAATTGTGATTGAGCAGTCCCAGCTATCCTCCTTCTCCATCTCGAGCCATTTTTGCATGTATACTGGTCGGTACGTAATCGTCCTGACGCCCTTTTCACTTGAAGTGTCTGAATCTCTGCCTACTGGCTAGAACGCTTACCATGCACGCTTAAGCAACTAGTTTTGCAGATATAATTCAATTATGCACATCATACTGACCCGTAACCTAGGCCTAGAATACGACTTATCAGGTATGCACCAAGCTTTAGTAGTCGAGTCATGTTTGGCTTCGAAGTCTACTTGCACTTGGGCTATTGACACTGGAGCCACTGATCATATTTGTTTTGATCCTGACTTAATGCAGGTGACAAGACGACTACGTGATCGTGAGATCGAGGTCCAGCTAGGCGACGCTACAAAAGTGGCGGCCGTAGCAGTGGGAGACATTTATTTGCGTTTTAGTAGTGATAGATTTTTGATTTTGAAGAATGTTTTGTTGATACCTTCTTTTAGAAATAATTTAATTTCAGTTTCTAAATTAGTTTGTGATGGATATTCGATTTCTTTTAATGACAATTGCGTTATTAAGAAAGATGGTTCTTATATCTATCGTGGTATCATGGAAAACAATCTGTACACAATCACATCTACACAGTTTAATAATCGCAAATCAAAACTCAATACAACATCGAAAATTTCAAAGAAATGAAAGGAACCTTCAAGTTCAATGAACGAAACGTACTTATGGCACCTTAGACTTGGTCATGCCAATGAAAGGAGGATCCATTCTCTTGTCCAACAAGATCTTATTAAAGATCTAGAGGAGGAACCTTTTCATAAGTGTGAGTCATGCTTAGAAGGCAAGATGACCAAGAGGCCTTTTCAGGCTAAGAGCAATAGGGCCAAGGAAGTACTTGAGCTCGTTCATTCCGATGTATGTGGTCCAATGTCTACTGAGGCAAGAGGTGGTTTTCGATACTTCATCACATTTATTGATGACTTCTTGAAAATTGGATACGTCTATTTGATGCGCCACAAGTCAGAGTCTTCTGATAAGTTCAGGGACTTTAAGACTCTTGTGGAGAAGTATCATGGTAAGAGTATCAAAAGCCTACGATTTGATCGTGGAGACGAGTACCTCAGTGCTGAGTTTTTGGACTACTTGTCGGAGTCGGGAATTGAATCCCAACTGACTGCGCCGGGCATGCCCCAGCAGAACGGCGTGGCTGAAAGAAGGAACAGGACCTCATTGAACATGGTCCGATCGATGATGAGTTATGCACGGCTACCTACTTCGTTTTGGGGACATGCCTTGCTTTCTGCAAGCCATATTTTAGACAATTTACTTTCAAAATCCGTACCTACTACTCCTTATGAGTTGTGGACTGGGCGCAAGCCCAATCTAGCACATCTCAAGATTTGGGGTTGCCCGGCTCATGTATTGGAAAAGGATCCAACTAAGCTAAGATCAAGGACGGAGGTATGTTTGTTTATAGGGTACCCCAGAGGAACGAAAGCTTATGAATTCTTTAGTCTCCGAGATAAGAAAGTTATTGTGAGCACTCACGCCACATTCTTAGAGGAATACTATGTAATGAATCATAAACCCAGCAGTGAACTGGCTCTTGATGAGCTAACTTCTGTCACAAATTCCATTAACCAAGAACGAGTACTACGTGTACAAACAATTCCAGAAACTTCAACTTCTAATCCAAGAATTGTAGTGCCGCGCCGCAATGGGAGGGTCTCACATGAGCCCGTAAGATACATTGGTTTGGGGGAATCTATGGATCACTCCTCAGACAGCAATGTATTAGATCCCTGGAACTTTGCGGAAGCGCAGTCAGATGTCGATCATTGCGAATGGGTGAAAGCAATGGATTCAGAACTACAATCTATGATAGACAAAGACGTCTACGATTTGTCCGTCCTAACCGAAGGTTGTACTGCCATTGGGAGCAAGTGGATATATAAACGTAAACGTGGACCCGATGGATGAGTTAAAGTCTTCAAGGCAAGACTAGTGGCTAAGGGGTATACCCAAAAGGAAGGTGTCGATTACGATGAGACTTTCTCCCCAGTGGCCATGCTCAAATCGATCCGGATACTATTGTCTATAGCAGCTTATATGGATTGGGATGTATGGCAGATGGACGTTAAGACTGCGTTTCTAAATGGCGGTCTTGAGGAGACCATCTACATGGAACAACCCGAAGGTTATGCCATAAAGGGCAAGGAACACATGGTTTGGAAGCTTAAGAAGGTCATTTATGGCCTTAAGCAAGCATCTAGATCATGGAACCAGTGTTTCGATCAAACTGATTGCAAGTTTGGATTCGAAAAATGCCCAAGTGAAAGCTGTGTGTACAAGAAGGTTGAAAAGGGGAATGTAGTGTTCTTAGTTTTATATGTAGATGACATTCTTCTAATTGGAAACAATAAAAAGATGTTGTCATCAGTACGAACATGGTTGTCAAACCAATTCGAGATGAAGGATATGGGAGACGCGGGACACATCCTCGGGATCAAGGTTCTTAGGAATCGAGAAAAGAAGATGTTGTGCTTATCTCAAGAACCTTACATCGAAACAGTACTTAGCCGCTTTAGCATGCATGACGCCAAGAAAGGTTTCTTACCTTTTAGACATGGCATCCATCTATCTCAAGAAATGTGCCCCAAAATGCCGTCTGAGATACAAGCAATGAGAAGGATTCCATATGCTTCGGCAGTTGGGAGTCTCATGTATGCTATGCTTTGTACGAGGCCTGATATTTGCTTTGCTGTTGGCATGGTAGCAAGATATCAGTCGAATCCGGGCCATGGACATTGGACTGCCGTAAAGAACATACTCAAGTACCTTAAACGGACTGAGGACTATGCTCTAGTTTACAATGCAGTCGAGCTCTGTCCTTTGGGATATTCTGACTCAGACTTTCAAGCTGATCAGGACTCGAGAAAATCTACTTCAGGATATGTGTTCACCTTAGGAGGTGGAGCCTAATTTGGAAGAGTGTGAAGCAGAAATGCATCGCGGACTCGACCATGGAAGCCGAGTATGTTGCCGCTTCGGAGGCTGCAAAAGAGGCAGTATGGTTCAAGAACTTCCTTATGGATTTAGGTGTGGTTGGAAATCTGCCCAAAAGCATCACGGTTTATTGTGACAATTCTGGTGTTGTGGCAAATTCGAAGGAACCAAGAGCTCACAAAGCGAGCAAACACATAGAGCGGAAGTATCATATCATAAGGGATATAGTGCAGAGAGGAGACATACAAGTGGTCAAGATTGCGTCAGAGAACAACCTGGCAGATCCTTTTACAAAGGCATTGGCGGTAAAACCGTTTGAAGGCCACGTTAAAGGGATGGGAATCGACTCATTCAAGACCTCAACTCGCTTTCAGTATAAGTGGGAGAAATTTGACGTGTGCATTGTATACTTGAAAACTGTTTTGAGTATAAGTGGAAGATTGTTAGGGTTTGTATACTAGAAATCACCTTTCGAGTGATTGAATACTGTAAAACTATAATAATTATTTTCCAATGAATGCAACATATTATTTTTGTCATAATGTTGTTATGTTTTACATTTAATGGATGTTTATTGCATATTTAAATGTATAAGCGAACATAACATAAGTCTAAGTCTTTGTTCTAGTAGACCGGTTGTGGGCTGCGCTCAATTTAAGGTACGCGGTCAGTTCTGAACAAAGAAAAATAAGAATTTCACAACCCAGATACCTATCGTGAAAGGTTGCAATGTCAGTCCGATTATTTCTAAGGCTTATTGAAATATGATGACGTTGGTGCGGTATAGCACTGAATGGATCTCACAGCAAGACGAGTCTTTATGCTATCTACTGAAAGGCGAGGTCTTGATAATTAATTTCTTAATCAATGTACATTAGCATTGAGCATACGATATTGAGTACCTACTACTTTGACTTACCAAAGGTGCGGGTTTTTCGTCACCCAACGATCCAGGTATATTGGGTAGTGGTGATCATTGTCTAGCGGTTCTAGGATTGCTATTATGTTGAATCATGCGCGAGGAGAGTCTCGTTTGATAGCATCCGCAAGAGGAGCTCGAAACGAGGTTTTATTATTCGGAACCTAGCTAGTTGGAGTTTAATTACTCTATGAATAATAAATAAGAGTTTCTTGCTATGTCCACTCTTGGAGAATAAAATATGTTAATTAATTAAGTTCATAGCATACATTAATTAATTAATGGATGTTTCTATCTTAAGCATGAGCAAATAAAAGGAAACCCGGAATACTTGTAATTTCGGATTTGGAAAGGCAGTGCAATATTACTTCTGTAGTGGCTGCTTGTAATATTCCAATATAAGCTTATATTAAATTGTGGGTTCAATTTAATTAGTAAAAAGCTAATTGGGTGGGCCATGTCCAAATTATTCCTTAGATCCCTGACTGGGCCCAATATGTGACTTTATAAATAGGAGAATAAAGGAGACAGAAAATATAATTATTATTGCTCAGAATTTTCGTCCCCCTCAGAGAAAGAGAGAGAATCCGAAAATTGCTCCCTCCGTGAGCTGAGTTCTGTCTTCATTATTCGAGTCCTAGTATTCTAGTAAGATTTGCCCACACAAATATCAGTATACAGTCTGGGACACCAGTCAGAAGATCAGAGGTCGAGTACTGAAGATCTTCACTTGGAGACGGAGCAAGCCATCATCGATTCTTGATTGAATCAACGAGGTAAATTGGATAATTCCGTAGTGAGCATGTTTTAGGGAGTTTATATGCTAAAGCATGTTTTAATTCAAGTTATGAGCATGATACATGTGATAATTACGCGAATAGAATTTGTCTGAATAATCTGCTGAATAGATCAAATTTATGTGATCGGATCTCATGCACGCTTCCGCTGCCAACCCCTTCAAATACTATTAACTAGTATAGGGAAGTAAGGATCAATCCCTCAGAGATGATGTGTTTGACATTTGTTGTTGGACACGGAATGGGAATGGCTGCGGCCACGCTTTCTACGCTTTCTAGGGGATGGGTTAAGTTAACTACTTGACTTGAAAGAATAAACTTAACTAGGATTCTAGACTGATCAACTTACTAAACTTAACTAAATCTACTTGATCAACTCATATGAACTTTCCCGAAATGGGCAAATAGAATAAACAGTCCCTTACAAAGTGTACGATAAAGTAAAAACTTTTTAACAACTTCATCTTCTTCGCCAAATCAATATGGAAAACAGAGCAAAGAATAGATCTGAAAAGCTACGGAAGACGAAACATCATAACAACTCATAAAATTTAATCTACTCCTAAGATTTAAGCTGCGACTACGTAAACAAGAAAACTAACTCATAATCATGCAGAAACAAAACATAAACTACTAGATCTAAACATTCTAGAAAGATTACTCATGATTTCCTTCTCAACAAGACAAAAACATAAACAGAAAACTCAGATCCAAACGAATCAAAGCGAAACAAGACACTTGAGCTAAGACATGCGACATCAAATGAAAATCAAACAGATCAGATGTAATCAAGCATGAAAACAGAACACATCAGCTGGAAATGAAAACATAACTCCAAATTTACTAAATCAAAACATCAAAGAGTCGACAACATCAAAAGTAAACTGAAAGTAAACTATGAAAACACAAAATTCTTTCATCACTCCTTCTCGAATCGGAATAATAGAACCAAAGGTTAAAAGTGCAGAAAACGAACACCAAACTACCACTTAAACTAAACTAAACAGGACCAAGTGTGTGTGCGACGGAAAAATAGGAAAATGACGTGTTGAGAGCTCCCAATTCCAGCTCTAGAAGACAGCTGAAAACTAATGAGTGTCACCAATTGAAACTGCCTCCTTCCTCCTTCTCTATGTCCATTTATAGGAAGGCGTGAGGTCTTGATCCCTAGGGCACTTGTTCTTTGAAAATTCTGCTTTACCCTTTGCCCTTGAGGATCTTTCTTATGCGATGCATTAGTCTTCTCATTGGGTGCTCCCGCTGCATGTAATTTGCTCCAACTTGATCAATTTGCGCAACAATTTGGCTCTTTCTCCTGATCCATTCGTTCGCCCAGTTGATCAACTCATTTTTTCTGAAAATGGCGAACTTCACACACACCTGGCTCAAAATTGGATGTTAGTTTATCGAATTTTATGTAGTTTATGATAGAACACATGCATGAAACGAGCCTCATCAAACTGCTCACACTTAACCCATACTTGTCCTCAAGTATGAAAGAAAAGAAAAAGAAAAAGAAAAGAGGGAAGTTTAAAGGCATGGTTCTTATTCAGAAACAGTAAACAAACACACATATGTAAAAGACCTAGAGAGGAAAAACACATAAGTAAACTAAACACATTGACAAGTAAAAAAGAAAAGGCCGAAAGGACAGAACTGGTATATGTTGTTTGACTATCGTCCACACAAGCTCAAGGTCAATCCAATCGTCTACAGTCTCAGATTCCTTTCCCTCCCCTCTTCTACCTTATCATGCATGTCCGTTTGTTAAGATAGCGTCTATCTTTCCAACTGTTGGATTCACTCGGTCACTCAATCCTCGCCAGAATTGTTAGGATCATTCTCTCATTCATTTTGCCATACCATTGATGCTAGAGTTCTATTGACAGAAGCTAACTCCTTAAGGTCTTTATTTAGGTTGTAATGGGGCAAGGGTTGTAGTGTATAAAGGTGAGGGTCCTATGGTATGCGGCTCCACTCCTTTCTCTTTGCTGACATTGAACCCTGCAGGAAATTGGATAAAATTATGATTATTAGCATGAGATACATTTGGATGTGGGTGATTTCCATTATAATTATTAAAACTACCAGCCCCCTGACTAGGGCGATAATTATTATTATAAAGCCTGTTGGGATCACCCCCATTTTGGACATATTTGACATCTTTGATGCCATTCCCCTCTTTGCTTGGAGTTTCTAATTTTCAAGTCTTGCTTTGATGGATGTCAATTCCTGAGATGTTTCATTCCCACATGGTCTCTTCACTGCATCTACCCTCTCAGCTTTATGCTTTTCCTTGGACCAACCCTGACTGTTGGTGGCTAATTCCTCTATCACCTCCATTGCGGCAACTCCTCCTTTCCTTAAGAATCCCCCATTCGCCCATGAATCCAATAAACTAGAAATTGTTTCGTTAAATCCATTATAAAGGATTCCTACCTGATGGTCTATTCCAAAACCATGGTTTGGGCATTTGTGGAGAAGAGCTTTGAAACGTGCGAGAGCTTCATATAGAGGTTCATCGTATCCTTGGATGAATTGAAAGATCTCACACTTCAGCTTTAAGATGGTGCCAGGCGGGTAGTACTTGTCGAGGAAGAGTACTACTAAATCCTTCCAATTGGTGGTTTTATCTGCAGGTAGACAATCATACCATTCTTTAGCAGCATCAGTTAAGGAAAAGGGAAAAAGTCTTACCCTCACAATATCATCATCAACACTGTTGATCTTGGTTGTATTAGTTATTTCCACGAACTTGGTGAGATGTTGATTTGCGTCCTCAGTGTCTCTTCCTGCGAAGGCATTTTGTTCAACCCTATTGATTAAGGGTATCCCCAACTTAAAGTTATTTGCCTCTATCTGCGGACCTGCAGGAATGTCCACAATGTTACCATGACTAAACATATTCATAACTGGAACTACCTCCTTTGCACGTTTTTCTTTTTCAGCCTTTGCCCGAGCTCTCTCTGCTCACATCTCTTCCACCTCCTTTCGGAGAGCGACGATAAGATCATGGTTGGTAGGTTCCCCCGTCTTGTTTCCACCACAATTTATTTCTCAAAACGTGCTAGTATGCACAGTCTGCAGAAACTACTAAAAGAAAAATATAAATGAAAATAAAATTAAATTAAATTAAAATTAAAATGAAAGCAATAAAATCCAAAGTTGCAAAATAATCCTTTCGAATATATCCATCACGTAGTGAATGTAATCCCCGGCAACGGTGCCAAAAACTTGATTCACTTTTTATTAGCACTATAAATACATGCAAGTATACAGAGTAGGAATAGTATAGCTAAAGGTCAGTACCGGATATCGATTACGGGGAAACAATCACAGACTGGCTACCCTCTACTAAAACTCAATTACTATTTGGAAAACCGAAAGATTTTTTTGAATTTTTGAAAATAAAGAACAATTGAAAATAAATAAACAACTAATTGCAAATAAATCACGGAGATAAAAGTATAGAGATAAGGAATTCCAGGGATGTGCGTTCACAGTTATGGTTATAAAAATTCCAACTACAATACCCTAGCACGGTTCTTACTTTGATAGAACAAGTCACCTAGTTTATGCTCATGCGATGCAAACGTTGGTTACAAACATTAGGGTTGTCAATCTAAATACGTAACTCCTAAAAGCTCCTAAGACCCTTGAAAAGTCCTCACTCTCAATTAACAGTGTCGTTTTAAAAGAAGTTAATTGTAGTGTCTATTAAGTGGATCAAACTCGCCAACCTCCTCTCACGATTATGTAGCAAGTTATATTAATTCATCACATAATGTGTCACTCAAATGTGAAGCATTATCCAACAACTGAAGGAAGAAACAAAGTAAGAACAAAACGGATATTAAATAGAAAAGGAATTGTATAACCAAAGTCATTACTAATACATCCCTAGAATTCTATGAATTTAGTTACACATGATAGAATAATCTAAAAACATAGATTGAAGGGAAAACAATTGGAACATAAAACTAAAGAAAATAAAACTCAAAGGTTGAATCCTTGTAGCTTTGATGTTCTTGAATCCTTCTCCAACTCCTTGCACAATGAAGCACTATAAATCTCTGGAAAATATATTGCAAAAAGAGGATTATTTTGAAGAAGCTTGAGGGGCTATTTATAGGGGAGAAATCGCCTCTTCTCAAATAAGGAAAAGGGTTGTAAAATATGGTAAATCTTGGAGAGAAATTAGGGCAAATCTGTTCGCCGCTCTTTTGTGGTTGACCGTTGCACCTTGGTCAGCGGTCGCCATGCATTGATCCGAGGCTTCTTACTCTTGGGTGGCGGTCGCCACGCCTTGCCCTGATCATCTTGTCATGGTAAGCTTTCATCCGCTCCTTGTAGGTAGAAGAGCTATCATATGCTTCCATTCGAAATTCGTCCATCTCATTGAGGAACATGCGCCTTTCTTCTCCGGCCTTCTGGAAGTCTTGATTTAGCTTCTTTACCGCCCAATAGGACCTATGCTCCAACTCAAAAGGCAAATGACATGATTTTCCAAAAACTAATTGGTAAGGAGACATACCTATAAGAGATTTATATGCGGTGCGGTATGCCCACAATGCATCATCCAAACGTAGTGCCCAATCCTTTCTATTTGTTCTCACCGTCTTTTGTAGGATGGACTTAACCTCCCTATTTGCAAGCTCTGTCTGCCCATTAGCTTGAGGATGGTACCGAGAAGTGATCTTATGCTTGACTCCATACTTGTCCAACACGTTGTCTAGCCACATATTGTTGAAGTGAGATCCTCCATCACTTATGAGGGCACGGGGTGTACCAAACCTACTAAAAATATTTTTATACACAAAAGAAGTCACAACTTTAGAGTCATTAGTTTTGGTAGGAATTGCTTCCACCCATTGAGAAACATATTCAACAAGTAAAATGTATTGATACTCCCCCGATTTTGCGAATGGTCCCATAAAGTCTATCCCTCATACATCAAACAATTCTACCTCAATGATGGTGTTCATAGGCATCTCCTTCTTCTTTGATATTCCCCTCGTGTGTTGGCATTCATTGCATTGGAGCACAAAACTGGAGGAGTCACGATAAATCGTTGGCCAATAAAAACCACTTTGATGGATTTTGATGGCAGTCCTTTGCACACCGAATATCCTCCTGTTGGTGATGAATGGCATCTCTCCACTATGACACCCCACTCTTCTTGGGTACACACCTTATAAGTATAATATCTGCACATCTCTTTAACAAATATGGATCATCCCAAACATAAGACCTTACATCTCTATGAAATTTCTTCTTTTGGTAAGGAGTAAGATCGGGAGGATGTACCTTCGCTACTAAATAATTGACAAAATCAGAGTACCATGGAAAAGTGGCTTGAGTAAAGATTAGATGCTCGCCGGGGAAGTCCTCGTTGATTTCTCGCGATAGATCTTCTCCATCCACCGGATGCTCCAATCGAGACAAGTGGTCGGCCACTACATTCTCACAGCTCTTCCGATCGCGAATCTCCACATCAAATTCTTGTAGTAACAAAATCCATCTTATGAGTCAGGGCTTTGCATCCTTCTTCGCGAACAAATGCCTAATAGCTGCATGGTCAGTGTACACAAAATGCACACACTTTAAACACACACTATACACAAAATCATTACACTACACAAACTACACACACCACAGAAAACACACACTTCACACACTATACACAAAATACACAAGTATAGAAAATGTACACACTATAAACACATTAGACACACTAAGCACAAAATACACACACTGCAAACATATTAAACATAATATACACGCTATGCACACATAAATATACGCTATACCAAATACATGCTTTGCACGCACACACATTACATAAATTGCACATAATACACATACTACACAAAATATAAACACACACTACATACAAAATACAAAATACACTATACACACAAAATATACATACTACACACTATAGAAAAAACAACACAATAGACGAAATACACACATCCACTATGCACGCACAACAGTCACTACACACTCTATAAACACACATTATACACACACTGCATACACAAAGTACAAGTATACATGCACATCAAACACACTTACACAATACACAAAATACATTGCACGAAATAAACAAAATATACATAATACAAACACAACGCTACACACACATACACACACAATACCCACACTGCATACACTAAACAAAACACACACTCTAAACAAAATACGTGCATTGCAAACACAAAAACAAAATTACACACACAAACAAAAAACACACATTGCACACACACATATATACACAAAATAAATGTATTGCAAACAAATAAACACACTTTACACGCTCTACACGTCGATAAAATACACACACTTTACACACTGTGTAACATTGCACATGATACCCACTATATACACAATGTTCGTGAACTTTACGCATACTATACATAAAAATATCCACACTGCACACACACTACATAAAATATACACGCTGGACACACTAGATAAAACACATCACTACACCCACAATACACAAAATACACGCTCTGCACACCCATTATACACAATATACACACAATGTGCACCCACATAAACACTACTATACAAAATACACACAATGTACCCACACTATACACTACATAAAATGCAAATAATACACCGCACACTGCACAAAATACACAATACACACTACACACTCTGCATAAAATGCACATAATACACACGCTGCACAAAATACACAACACACGTGTACACTACACATAAAATAAACATTGGTACAAAAAATAAACTCACTTTACACACACACTACATACGAAATACACACATTGCACACTATACATGCACAATACACACTACATTGTACATAAAATATTCACATTTTATACACAATTGCACACTATACATGCACAATCTCATATCTCAATATCCATCGTAATTCACACCATTCATATTTCATGATAATTAAGTATAAACTCATAACACATTTGCATTCCAAACAAAACACTCATGCACTCCACATATATGTTTGAAACAAACATTTTTAATTGACTCACTTTTTTTCTCAAAAATCTCAACATTCTCAAAACAACTTATCAATTTTCATCTTTCATGCAAAACACTCCATCATTCCCCTTCTCTTTCTCAAAATTTTTCTCATCTTCCTTTCTCCAAAACTTTCTCATAAAAGTTTTCTCACAAAAAATATATTACCTCTTTCTCGGTTGAGCGTGGCGAAGCAGGATGTTGAGCCTTCAATACACAATTATTATTTTATCTTCTTTTATTTTATTTATTATTTATTATTTTAGTCTAGCGAAACAAGTCTATACTATGACTGAAAAAGACTCTCGGGTCCAGAGCGGAAAGAAAAATTGCTCTGATACCACTTTGTCACGCCCGCATTTTTTAAGGATAGAAAACACGGTTGATCGCGACTAGGGGAGGGTTAAAGAAGCGGGGAAGAAAGGGGAAAACAACGCAACTCGACCATAGCTCGAAACAAATGGGAATGACTCGAATAAAATCAGAGTATCTCAACAATCAACAACTCCAAATGAAAATATCTCAACAATACACGAACTCAAAAGGAACAATATTTAGTGGAAGCATTTCGAGAGTAGAATAATGCTATGTATGAAGACACAACATATTCTAGACATTTGACAGACATTCTTCACTTTTATGCTCAACACCCACCGCGCTCGTCACCGCTCAACCTGCACATAAGGAAAACACATGCAGGGCTGAGTACTTGATGTACTCAATGAACAAATGCCAAAACAATTTTATAAAAACAGCTATATCATGCCACCATTGAGTGACCTCGGGGTTTTAACTTGAAAAGGCCCGAGACACTAAAAATATCTCAAACACAAACTTTCAACTCATCCTTAAATCCTTTTTCCTCTCCATTTCAAAACACAACCATTTCTCCTTGAATTATTTAAGAAACTGTCATATCTGTTCTTAAAGGTGCCGTGTAAGGGGGCCACTTTCCACGAGCACGAAAACCGGCCAACCCGTTCGATGACTCACAGTCCTCATCGTGTACACTAGCCCAAGCAGGGACGCACCCTTGCTAGGACCCGAATTCGATTAAACTCATAGTAGGGACTCACTCCCCACTAAGCAATCATCAACATCATCATCTCAACAACCTCAACAACATCATCTCAACAATCTCAACATACATGACAAGGAATGCGGCCACATTCAAAGTCACTAGACCGTCCAACTCGAAGAGATAGCGCACGATCTACGTGGTGTACACTAGCCTGAGTAGGAACTCACTTCCTAGTCAGACCCGAATTCGATTTCAATAGGTCTAGTAGGGACAACTCCCTTGCTAAACAAACAGATAGGCATTTCCCAAACAAAAGCATGACATGACATTCCCTTTGCAAACTTTATTTTCCTCAAAAACGTATTTGAAGCATAAATCATTTTTCTCTGTCAAGGTCGAGCATCATCTCACATCACATCAACAAGTCGAGCAAATCACGAATCACTCGGTAAATCAACACATATATCACATAACATCACTTTCACTTAAATCATTTCACTTTAAGCACATAAATCACGTCATCATCGAATAAAATTAATAATACTTGCAATCTCAGTTAAAAGGAATTTCGTCACATAAAATGATGCTCGAATCAAAATATTAAAACTAAAGCTCTAGAAAGTATTTAGTTCGAAAGCCCACCTCGTTCGTTTAAAGCCTTAACTTGTGTTCCATTTCGTTCTCGAAAAGCGTGCATAGAGTCACCTATTGATTTAATGTACTCCGGCCCAAAAACTAGATTAACTCCAATCATCTCCTTCACTAAAATAATAGGCCCATATCTATAAATTAATTCACATGGCCCAAACATTTAAATAAACAAAAAAGGCCCAAAACTTCAACTCATTCTCACCTTACGTGAAATCCAAGGATTTTGAAGTTTCCAAATTATTTTCCTTCTTCTTCTCTTCCACCTCTCTTTCCGTTTCCCTCTCTTCTAACTTAACATTTAGAGGAACAAATCTCCAAATTTGAGCAGCAACTTTCTTTTCTCCCTCGCTTCTTCTCTCCGGCAAAACTCGGCATTGCCGCTGCCACCGTTTTTTGCCACGCGAGCTGCTGTCCGCCGACGCGAGCTGCTGCATCAAGCACTGCCGTCTCCTCTTCACTCTGTGACTGCCGAAGTCCAGCCGCTGCTGCTCCAGATCGAGATAGCCGCTGTCCGCCGTGCAGCCGTCGTCGCGACCGTGAACTCTCCATCTTTTCCGTTTCAATTGCACAGCGTTGTCTTGCTTTCTCCACCGTCGTCGTGGGCTGCGCAGTCCGCTCGCCGCTGCTGTCACGGTGCAGTCGATGTCGCACCGCCGCTGCTGCTCGTGTCTCTCTGTCGCCGCTGCCTCCAAGCTCGTCGTTGAACGGTCGCACCCGGCTGCTGTGAGCTACTCTTGATGAAACTCTCCCCTCTCTAACTCTCTATTTTCTATGAAGTTGATTCCAAATCCTCCAACGTGGAGTTGTGGGCAGATTTATGTAAATTGAGGAGTTGTTTTCTGTTGGGATTTGGCTTATTTGTTTCAATTTCCAAGGCATGGCTAATAACCTATTGTTGAGGAGAAGGTTTGACGGTTTTCACGTCAACACAAGTAGGGTTAGAAATATATTAGCATGTGACTTGGGCTCAAACAAATGGGTTTCGAATTGGGCTTCAAAAGAAATAGTTCCAAAAAGAATTGGGCTTGGGAATAAATAAATTGGGATAGAAAAGAATACTTGTTATAGGCCCAAAATGATTTTTTTTTTCTTGACAAACAAAACAAAGCCGAAAATTTTCCAGATGCACAAATAATGTCACTACGAGAACAAATAAAAAGGGTAGAAAAAGTCGGGGTGTTACACATATACTCCACGCCTTATAAACATACACACTACACACATATAATAGCACTCACATAGACACAAAATACAAACATTGTGCCACACTATACAGAAAATATATACATTGCACACACTATGCACAAAACAACAAACTCCACACACTATACACAATATACATACACTATATATGCAAAATACACACACTAAACACTCATACACAAATTATACACTGCGCAAACACATACATAAAATTAAGAGCCTGTTCAAGTAACGGAGATTTGGTGACTTCATCACTTCCCACTCGCACCTTCTGGTTTCAAATTGTAAGCATCTGGTCTTGCTTACTACAGCCCGTCAAGCAAGCTGCATTTGTAAACATAGGGAAATTGATTTAGATTGTTAAATAAAAAAGGTAAGCATAAACATAATCTTGATGTATCTAGGTAATCTTGATGTATCTAAGTGTTGCCCGTACTCCCTACATGAATCTGTCTTTACTTTGGATTTGCAATTTATTCGCTTCTCCTTTATGTCTCTATACATTAATGCTTATCTGACCTAATTTGAATTTGCTATGTCGTCGTCGCACCACCACATCCCTAATATGCTACCTCACTACTAAAAAAATGGGGTATCCTCACATTTGAAAGTGTCAGCAATCACCTCTCCTTTTTCAATTGATGGTAAAGTATAAAATTTCCTATTGAAAATATTTATGCTGAAGCTAAATCAATTTAGATTCTAATAAAAAAGTAATCGCCAAATTGATTCTATGTTCAATCATAAAGTTTAGGATGAAAGTGACTTGACCACTTTTGGCAAGGCTTCAACTATCTAATAATAAGAAAAAGTACATATGCTTCTCATTACTTTATATAGTAAATAAGTTTCCTCAAGATTTAGACAATGACCTCATAGCTATATCCGAAAGTTAAAATATTGAGAATGTCATATCCAAGATAAAAAAAAATGAGAACAAGCAATACAAGGCTACTCTAGTGGTGAAAACATATGCCAGAATTAGTAAATATTGAAAAGATTAGAAAGTTTTGTAGAAACTATGCTCGATATGGTTTTTTTATTTTTCCCACCAGTACATTCAGTTTCTTCACTAAAGATTCAAACCTAAGACACAAAAGTGGTTGGGTGGTTGAATAGTGAGTGAGTACGAGAAAAACAAATGAGTGTAGCTAACCAATATACAGTGCATATTCAAAACCTGTCATTTACCATAAGATTATGAAACTTTTGTTTATTATCAATGTTTGGGATCTGCAAACATTCACTCGGATTGAGATAGTTGTGTTCAGAAGCACTTCTTAACCTCAGCTTACCTGAAAAAAAAACCATGGGCTTCCGGTCATAATATTTTCCAGAAAAGCTATAAATGTGTTTTAGGCAATAAATGGATTTTTTATTAAGAGAAAAGTGCAATGACTTGTGTATCATCAATAATATACATTACATTCATGCTTTGGTATGTTTTAAATAAAATAGGTTCTTAACAACGAAACACCAACTATTAAGTAAAAATGATACAAGCTGATAACAAAGATTTTTTGTATGCCATAGATATAATAATAGAAAAAAGTATATCAGAGTAATCACCACGTCCAAAAATATTTGAACCATTCCCATAATCTTCATTTATGTAGGAGAAAAAGGTTCAGATACAGATCGAAAACTAAATAATGGGGAAAAGCTGAGTACACACCATGGAGACCAGAAACGGACACCAGAGCAGAGCTTATAGAAAATGTGATAGGACCACTCTCCTTGGAACAACTGAACAATTCTTTACTGGTCAAATATGGAATAATGTCAATTCCAGTCAATCATAAATATGCATACTAGGGAACAAACTCACTGATTTTGATACACATAATGACCTTTTCAAGGACTGCTCATAATTGGATGTGCGCAAAATAGCAAATCCATGTAAAAAGAATAATATCTTTACAAGGTTCAACTTGACCATTAAAAGAATGGTTACATGTCTAGCACCACACAAACTTAATATAAGAGCATACAAACTTTTTAACAATGAACTCATGTAATAAACATGCACAGGAAACTCAGCAAAATTCTAAACTAATGTGGTTAAAACAGAGAGCAATGCAAGTAGATGATAGGTATGTTGGAAAAAATATACAAAAACATGGAAATTCAATAGAGCTTCTCAAAAACCTTACAGAAATTCTAAACTAACAAATTGGAGCAATCACAACGGAATCTTAGCAACAAGCAACAATAGAATTCAACCATTCTTTGGCAGAGAAAAGAAATGGTAAACATTGACAAAGTGGAAAATGAATTCAATATAACTAATTATGACGGTCACATATTGAAAACTTTCTCTTGAAGGAATTGAGGTAGGGCTGATTCCGTAGATGGTCCCCTCCTCTATAGATGCGGGCCAAATTGGGGAAAGAATTGTTAAGAATGGTGTGAATGGGCTGTGGTGCAGGAGTAGTGGCCGACTGCTATTAGGAGGAACCATCTTCTTCCCTCTTCTCTCTCTCGTACCACTGGAACAGTGGATGCACAGAAAGGAGAGAGCAGTGAAAAGGGTGGAGCTGAATTAGTGGTGGTTCCCTCTATGACTATTGATATCCAAACACAAACTCAATATTCCATTATTCTTAAATCACTTAACTGGAATCACATAGTTAAAAACCCAACTTATCACACAAAAACAAGTATCTTGGAATGTAGGGAATTAGGAAGGTAGGTAAGTATACTACTAAGGCATGCTCGATTTCCTACTAAAACGAACACATAAAAACACAAGATACATGAGCAACCTCTTCCCACACAAGGGCATACATCCAAGTTGTGGCTTAGTGTGGAAGACAACTCAAAACACAAACCGACCAACAGATAAAAAGAAGAATACGTGAAAAAGGAAGGGGGCCACCAGGTGTATCTTCTTCTTTTTTTAATTGCATCTTATGAATTCTTTTTTTTTTTTGTGCATCTACTTCTTTCTTATTAGGCAACTTCCTCATTTTGTTCCCCTCCTATTTCACCCCCTTTTCTCCCTTGTAACAGTTTTTGAGGTAGTTGATTTCATCCCCTCCAAAAGTGCTTTATCTTCCTTTTTTTTCTTGCATCTCCTTTTTTTTTTTTGCATCTCCTTCTTTCCACTCTTTTCCTTTTCACCTTTTAACTTAAAACAAAGTACCAAGCATATAGTGGTAAATAAAGTTAATCACACAAACACAAACACTATTTATTAGAAAGAAAACTACGGCATGTTGAAAGGAAGAATATCATTACAAACACTGCAGCTAACCTGATAATTATAGCCTGGCTTACTTCATCTGCAAATATAAAAGAAATAGCAAAACGGAAAGAGAAAATTAGCAACTTGCTGAACTAACATGATAACAAGGAAAGCATTTCTCCGTGTATTTAAGGTATTATATAGCACCTGATATCATTGCATTGCATTGCATGCTGCATCAGTAACAGCATAAACATGAGGAGTGTCCAAAAGCTTCTTTCTTAATCATCCTCATATAGCTAGATATTTTTAAATGGATTGACGGACAAAAATACACGGCCTGCCATTCTCTATGCAAAGCAAAGACAAGAAAATGATTTAAGATTAGAGGCAATTAGTATAAACAAAGAAAATGAAAAGGTTCTCAAAAATAGAGAATTACATATGAAATATCTTGTAAATATCTATACTGAAGATTGTGAAGAACTGAAGGCTCGTTCAAATAACACTTTCGTCCCATAGCAGAACCAAAGCTTTCTCCCCTGAGTTTGATTTTATTTGCCCAGATTCCCAAAATTCAAGTCATCACTAACAGTGAGTAGCTGAGAGCAAAATTCAATTTGTAAACTAAAATTGCTTACCATAAGGGCAAGATAAAAATGCAACATTCTGATCGTTCATGAGCCAACACTTTTTTTCATGTGCCCCACTATACTAGTTGATGCGGTGCATAGAAAATACGGAGCTTTAACTAACCCAGCCAAATTCTTTAGTGCCGAGCAGAACAATTGCAATGAAATTAGACACAGGGAAAGTTGCATTCCAACGTAATATAGACAAACTCGCTGGTAAGAAAATAGATTAAAGCTCTAACTTGTTTTAGATAACTACCTAATCTCAGGTAATGCAACCAGCACCAAGTCCATAAACCATAAAGAATTCAAAGGAACAACATGATAACCCTCTCAGCAAAAACATTGAATACTCCTTCAATCTCTTAGCATGATCAACTGCTTCACAACTCTAAAAATCTGAAACAAGTACAATTCAACTCCATTTTGCGGCTAAATAGGTACGAAAGCAATGATAGTAGAAGTACTATTTGGACTGCAAAAAAAAACCATTTTTAGCTTTTGGTTCTCAAGAATCCTGTCATGCGGCTATAAGAGTGCTCCATAAGCACTTATCGAAAGGACGGGACATTGGAGGAGGAGGAGATAGCGTTGAAATTCAATTCAACGGCCCTGACAAAAACCGGAACTTAATTAATAGAACTCAATCACCATATTTTGAATTAAATAAAGAGCGGTGTAGATTTTAAAGAGAACAGTATGAGTACCTTGTGAAGGGAGGTTGGTATTTCTTCCCTTTTCATAATATCCGAAAGCACTGCATTGGATATATCAGGGAGACCCTTCTGACACAGCCAATCAGCAGTATGTTTGGCACTCTGAAATCGTATGTGTGGCAAGCAGAAGTCTAGTCATCTAGCACAGCCTTGGCTTCATCGAGCTCTCCAAGCTTAACCATAGAGCCCATTATGGTGATGTAGTGTTTGTGACTCTGATACAAATTTCTGTAAAGCCCACAACCTTATCATTTCATCTTTTGTGCCTTAGATGAGCATATAGTGAGATCAAGTTATTATAACCTCATCATTTCATCTTTTTTCGGCTACACCATTCTTCTTCATTTCAGAGAGAATCTCAGGGATTTTCTCGAGTTGACCCGCTCTCTTGTACAGGACCATGATGTTGTTTTATGTAATAGCCGATGAGCCATATCTCATGTCTTTTATTCTCTGCAGATGGAGAAGGGCTTTCGTTTAGACGCCTTCTCTGACATAGTTTAACATAGCACCATAAGTGTTTCATATTTATGTGTAGAAAGACATTGTATTACATTCGCATGCACAAGCGTGTATCTTCCTATTATTTTAGTATTCACCTAGCATGATAAGAAATAACATAACCATTTACTAATTTTAGCATGTGAGGCAAAAACAATAAGCATTTAGCAATTGAGCTCAAAATTTAAAATAAATAATGAAAGGAAAGCAATAATCAGAATAAAACGGAATTGTATATCTTAGGGTTAAATTCAATGTATAGGAGAAAACTCACCTACTTCAAACTATCCCTAAACATAAATATCATTCCAATTAGGGATTATCGGGTTAAACAAGCCATTCCTTGTCATTCTAAGAAAACTTTGACTCCTAAATGATGGAGTTGTAGTGCTACTTCAAGAGAAGATATTGTTGAAAGCTGAGAAAAGAGACTGGGAAAGAATAGGTCTGAAGCTTCAAAATGGCTTGCTAGGATAACATGTGTAGGGTGGATATTGAATGGAAACAAGGCTCAAACATGGTTATCGTAGTTTCCCTCTATGTATAAGTGGGAGAGTTTTGGCAGTGGGTATACTCGAAAACATGTTTTGAGTATAAGTGGGAGATTGTTAGGTTTAATATACTGAAAAGCATGTTTTGAGTAAGTTCGTGCGAATATAATCCTGCTTGTATACGAAAAACTCTACAATCCACTTTTAACCTGATTCAATATTATTCGAGCAATTTGCAAGAATAGAATCAGTATATTATTACATTGTGTTTGTTTGTGCGTTTATAAGATGTTTTATAAACATTTAAATGCATAAGAAGTAAACAAAGCCTAAGTCTCTTGCTTAGTAGACTGGTTGTGGGCGTCGTCCACTTTAAGGTAACTATTGTCGGTTCTATGCAATGCTTTGCAAAAGAAAAAGAAGAATTTCACAACCTAGATAGGCTTTGGATACCTATCGCGAAAGGTTGCAATGTCAGTCCGATTATTTCTAAGCCTTATTGAAATAAGATAGCGTTGGTGTGGTATAGCACTGAATAGATCTAACAGCAAGACGTGTCTTTATGCTATCTGACGAAAGACTAGGTCTTGATAAAATACTATTTCTTAATCTACACACGTTAGCATTGAGCATACGGTATTGATTATGCACTACTTTGACTTGTCAAAAGGTGCGGGTTTTTCGCAACCCAATAATCCTGATATATTGGGTAGTGGTGATTAATATCTAGTGGTGCTAGGATTGCTATTATGTTGAATCGTGCGCGAGGTGAGTCTCGTTTGATAATGTCCTCAAGAGGAGCTTGAACAAGGTTTTATTATCCGGAAACTGACCAGTTGTAATTTAATTATTCCATGAATAATAAATAAGTGTTTCTTGCTAAGTCCATTCTTGGAATTGATAAAATGTTAATTAATTAAGTCCATAGCAGACTTTAATTAATTAATGGATATTTATATCTTAAGTGTGGGAAATAAATAATAAACAAAATAGAAACCCGGATTACTTGTAATTTCGGATTTGGATGGGGAGGTCAATATTACTTCTGTAGTGGTTGCTCGTAATATTCCAATATAAGCTTGTATTAAATTGTGAGTTCAATTTAATTAGTAAAAGCTAATTGAGGGAGCCCATATCCAAAACCTTCCATAGATCCCTGATTGGGCCCAATATGAACTTAATATAAATAGGAGAATAAATGAGACAGAAAACACAAGATGAAATTTTCGTCCCTTCTCTTTTCGAAGTAGGACGAAATTTTCTAATTTTCTCCTCCGTGAGTTTTTCAGCTCTTTCTCCATGAGAAAATAATGTCTCTTTATTCGAGTCCTAGTATTTTGATAAGATCAGCCCACCCTGATATCGAGATACAGTTCGGGAATCAGTTAGAAGATTTGTGGTCTAGTATTGAAGATCATCGTGGAGAAAGCGCGAGCAATCGATGATTCTTTGGAAAATCAAATCGGTAACTCTAAACCGTAGTATTCATGTTTTAGGATTCATATTTTCTAAGCATTAAGTATTTGTGTTCTAGTATGCAATTATCTGTTTAACATGTGAATTGATTAATCGCATAATCAGTCAAATAGATCCTACGTCTGATTTATTTGTTTTGTACAAGTCTTTCGCTGTGCAAGGGGCTCCAAACCCCAACACCTTCCTCCCACTAAGGCCATACTTGCAAGCTGGGGCTTAGTGTTTAAAAAGACTCAAAACATTGACCAACAAAAAAGAAAGGGGTCACTTTGTGTGCTGGTCAACTTCTGCATGTCATGGGATCTGGGGCATGTCCTCGATTTGGCAGTCTTCTCTACTTCCCTTGAATGTTCAAAATTATGTCAGCCTCATTCCTCTCCTGCTTCAACTCCTTTTCTCCCTTGTAACAGTTCTTTATGTTGCTGATTTCGTCTCCTCCAACGGCACTTTTATCTTCTTTTTTTGCTTGCATCTTATTCCTTCTCTTTTTTTTCTTTTTTTTGCACCTCCTTTATTTTTTTTTCTTTTCTTTTTGCTCCTCCTCTCTTATCAGCCAACTTCCTTATTTTGTTCCCCTTCCATCCACTCTCTTTTCTTCCTTTTCTCCGTTAACCTAAAACCAAGTACCAAACAAATAGTGGTAAATAAAGTTAATCACACAACATTATTCATTAGAAAGAAAACTACAGTATGATGAAAGGAAGAATATCATATAAAAATCACACCTATTTTAGCTTCAGGTTCTCAAGAATCGTGTCATGCGGCTCTAAAGAATAATCGGTGATCATTTCTTTAAACATAATTTCACTGATATGCTCTTTAACTTCATAAATATATAAATACATACTTTACTCAAATTAGTAAAGTCAATTTCAATATTATACTCTTTATCATAAAAAAAATATTATCTCTAATTATTTAGATAACGATATTGTTCCTATATTTGTAATTTCTAATCCTCTATTTATTTATTCCATTATCCACTGCTTGCAATCGCATAACTCTCTATTACAGATGTCTAAGCTCTTTCCACGTCGTTGACACTGAAAAGACTTGATAAACATTAATACTCTCACTATGTCCTCAAAAAATAGACTAGTTTTACCATTTTAGGTTGTCTCCCAGTATAATTATGGAATGTTTTTAACCAATTACACCCCATTAATAATGTAGACCCCACAACCTATTAACACTACTTTCAATACTTTTTCCTTCTCTCTTTCTTACTTTTTTTCATCTTTTTTTATGTTACCAATTGCGTATTAAAATTTGTCCTATACACAAGTTGTCTAGGGTTAGAAGGAATAGTAATTTGGGCCTAGACCCAGTGATTAATGATTATTCCAGATCTGCAATCAAGCAATTTGGACACATGTATCTCGGACTGTTCATCGTCTTGGATGGATCATTTAGCGCAGTGCGAGAATCATTTAGTGCAGTTAGGTTTTGTTTTATCTCTGTGCATGAGTATGTTGCCTGAAGCTGTAGATTGAGCATAATTAAATTTCATAGTCATATAAAATTATTAATGTTAACATAGAAAATTCACTTCTTCGTAAACTATACTCCTTTGCCCCTAATAATTAGTCACCATTTAACTTAGGCATGGATTTTAAAAAATGTAATAGAAAGTGAGTTAGAAAAAGTTAATAACACGTGGATCATACTTTTATATATTGAGAATAATTTTATACTCCATAATAAAATTTGAGTGAGAATAAATTAATAGAATACGGGGTCCTTTGCCAAATTTTATGTGATGGAGTAACATTGAAATAAGTGATAAATTTTGATAGAGAAATGAATATTTAATTAACAAAGCCCAAAGCACTATAAGCCCATTTAAATCCACTTAAATATGGTGGTGTATTTATGAACAACCTTTACATATTTGTGGTTCTTCTTTCTAGCTCTCGATTCCGCCATTTTTGTAGGTAAGTTTTTAAAATTATTTTCTTCTTGATCATCTTATTTTTTTCTGAATATCTAAGATGTGGAATTAATGCAAAAGTTCAAAAAAATTATTTTAACTTGTTATAGTGTAAACCCAAATACCAGTCAAAATGCAAAATGAGATGGTCTTAATGAAGAAGTGGACTCAGCTACTTTATTTTAGCCTGCGAAATCGAATGATTATCTAGTCCTAATATGAATTACCCGATTCTTATGCTGTAACTGAATTAGGTTTATAAAAGAAATTTTAATTGTCTAAGTTTACGAGAGCCGTTACTGTTTCTATTGATGAACTGAATATTCCTTTTTCTGTGTTTAGAGTGAAACACTGCTCAGGTGAATTGAGTTAAAATTTAGGGATTTACAAAGCTACCCTCCATCCATAGTAGTCATTTTTTTCCTATTTTTAGTCTTCCACCAAAATTAGTTTCTATCTATTTCTAGTAAATTTTTCATCTCAAAGGATGTCCCGGTTTCTACTTTATCACTTTTGTACTAAAACTCATATTGTCCATCAAGACTTTTTTTGTAGTTGGATTATAGTATCAGTATTAGAAATGGTTTTTGATAAAGGCTATCGGTCCCTAAAATCATAAACTAATTTTTTATTTTCCTATGAAAGTTGCAGATTTCAGAGAAAGAACAAGGCAGCAACATCATCCTATGAATTCATCAACATATGATGAGGTTTTTACTCCACTTTCTGTGAATAAATTTAAACACAGGGCTAGGATAGCCTTGGGCAATTGTCCTAAACAGAAACCGGAGATGGCTCAGAACGTTATTCCATTGCAACGTGAAGCATCTCTAACTTGTTCTGTTGAGGAGTTGGTGGATCAGATCATAGGGCCATTACAACGTGAAGTGGCCAACTTGATCACTTGTTCCAAACTGAAATTGGAGGAGGCTCTCAACATCAGATCACACCGTGAAGCTTCTATTTCAACTTGTGACCTTTATAACGCAGGCTTGGCCACCAGCTTTAAGAAGAAGCAAGTTTATCCTTCTAAAAATCTGAAGGTTCTCCAGACACATCATGAACAGCAAGAGACCAAGAGAATACCAAAGCCCTTTTCTAGTACTAAAATAGACAAGCCTTTTGATATATGCTCTCCTCAAACTTCGGAAGACTTAGTTGAAGAAACTGCATTGGTGTTGGGGCCTGGAATGATATTACTCAAGCACTATATTCCCTTCTTGGAGCAGGTAGTCCTCAAATGCTGAAATTTCCATCATACACATGTGTTGCATTCACTGTTTCTGGTATTTACTTGTCCCTACCTCTCTTGCAGGTGAACATTATAAGCAAGTGTCGAGAATTAGGTTGTGGTCCTGGGGGGTTTTATCGACCTGGTTATAATGATGGTGCAAAATTGCACCGTTACATGATGTGTTTGGGTCTAGA
This sequence comes from Salvia splendens, assembly GCF_004379255.2. Lineage (NCBI taxonomy): Eukaryota > Viridiplantae > Streptophyta > Magnoliopsida > Lamiales > Lamiaceae > Salvia > Salvia splendens. Next base: position 33,532,891 of record NC_056040.1, read on the forward strand.
CTGGAATCCTCAAACAAAAAGCTATGGAGAGAGGCGCTGCCACGACAATGCTGCACCTCCTCTTCTTCCTAATGAGTTTATTTCTTTAGTGTGCAGAGCACTTGACCATTCCCACACTCTGATAGAAAGAAACCTGAAGGTTGACAATGTTAACGATGCACTTCCTAAAATGTCTCCTGATGTGTGCATTGTCAACTTCTACCCTAGCAACGGCCGGGTTGGTTTCCATCAGGTTGGTTATGAACTTGAAAAATACGTGTCCTCAATGTGCCTTTGTTTATTTGGATCAGTTAAAGAGTTTTCGCATGCAAATTTTTTGATTCATACAGGATCGGTATGAAACACAGGAGAGTCTTGATAAAAGGCTGCCCGTTGTGTCATTCTCCATTGGTGATTCAGCTGAATTTCTATATGGCGAGCAAAGAGATGTTAACAAGGCTAAAAGTGTTTTACTAGAATCAGGAGACGTGCTGATCTTTGGCGGTGAATCAAGGCATATATATCATGGGGTGAAAGCGATTGTTCCCGACACAGCTCCTCCGGTTTTGCTGGAAAAGACAGGACTTAAACCAGGTCGCCTCAACCTCACTTTCAGAAAATATTGAGTTTCTCCCTTGAAAAAGTAGCTCAAAATTTCTATCTAAAATTACTCTAACTTGGATGAAGGTTAAGTACATAGACAAGTGTGCTGGTGGTATAGAGTTGAGTTCGAGTTTGACTTCAAAATGAACAAAGCACAACCAAGCAGGCCAATTTCGAACGTGGCTATGGGCTCACTTCCTCACTCGTAGGAGTGGATTGGTCATCGTCACTAGTTCAAAATTTCCCCGCCTGGTTGTGTTTTATTCATTTTAGAGAGAAATTTTGAGGATAAGAGTGATTAACGATGTGTTTATAAATTAATTTAGAAAGGTATTAAAAGGATAAAAAAATGAAAAAATAAATAGGTAGAAATGTGTTTTATAATGGATATATTTTGAATAGTTGGTAAATTTTGAACCAAAGTAATTTCATATTCTAATATTTTTTTAAAAAATAAACAGAGCAATAAACGACCTCTGGTCGGTCGCGGGGGCGAGGGAGAACCCTCTTTGTCCCTTGAATGCGTGACATACTTGGGAGTAGGACGCTTGCAATGTGTTCCGCTCCGCCTCGTCCCTTCGCGTTGCTAATCAGCAGACAATGTTGGACTCAGAAGGTGGGAGGGGTCCACCGCCCCCTCCCGACCATTCGAAAACCTAAATATTTCTTAGAGTCGAACCAAAAATAGCATGTTTCCCTCCCTCCGCGGAGTATAAACATGGAGTAATATTTGTTTTCAATGAATGTCATATACCTCAAAAGTTTCAGTAATCCTATGGTTTAGTTTTTAGGCTTTTATGTGGTCTATGGTTCAATTCTCAATAAGAAAATATTTTTTTCATTCTTTCCTTATTTATTCATCAATTCATATTTCTTCCTATTATTAAAATAAATCCTTTAAATACTTTATAAAATCTAAACTTTTAATAGTTTGCATATATTGTTTTGTTATATTTATTTTTTAGTTAAATAATTTTTTATACTGTGTTTGTTTTATTTGTCCTAAAGTACTTATTATTGTGATGTATATAGTATCTTATTCTTATGTACCAAAATAAATATTTAATACTCCCTTCGTTCTTTAAAATTAGAAATTCTTTCATTTTTAGCCCGTCCCTTAAAAATAGAAACTTTTTGTTTAAGGAAAGTTCTTTTTCTCTAATGAGATGCGACTCATTTTTCATTAACACAATTTTCTTTCTATCTTTCTCTTATTTTACCAATTTTTCATTAAAACCCGTGTCATTTCAAAAGTTTCTTGTTTTTAGGGGACAATGGAAGTATATTTTATGAGATTCAAATAATTACTAATTTATATACTACTATAACTTTGTGTAATACTTGCAATGATTTTGGAATTGTATAATATTTACAATGTTTTTGGATTTTTGTAAGCCAGTGAATAACGAAGGCAGTGCTACTTGAATATTAATATTATTATTATTTTATAATAATAATTATATTAAATTACATTTAAAATTTAAATATCAAATTAAATTAATATTTAAAATATTAAATTCTTCCTTATCCATGTTTTTTTTGGATCCGCTACCGTCACCAAAAAGATATTCTAAAACAAAAGTAGAGACCAATATTGATTGCTTACCGTAAGATATGAATTAGAATGGTCTCTTGCCTTAATGAAAGATAAATTAGAGAACAATATGCTCAAGGACCGATTAATGGCATATTTCCCATTTTTACTTCATATGCCCAATTTATTTATTTAAAAATGCATTTCCTTAACAAATATTGGTGAGTCGGTATAATAAACAATGCGTAGTGAATATGAATAATTGGTAAACATTTTATTACAGCGTATCACTATGGTCACCGAAATCATAATACCTTTGACATATTATTTTTAAAAGGCTCTCCTAATTTAAAATGTGAATAAATTAAAAAATTAACTTGAAGAATAATAGTAGTTATCATGAAGAAGAAAAAGCTATTTGTAGAAAATTTGTTTACTTCGTTATCGAAGTCTTACAAGCGTGGCAAGGAATGATAGAATAAACATATCATTTGAAAATGGAACACATTACATAGATTTACCGTGAAAATTATTTCTGGGCGTCTAACTTGAATTCCATAGGAAATTATTTTTTAAAGATAGATATTCAATTTTGTCTTGTTTTAGCATTTTAACAAAAATATTACATAATTTTAGGTAATTGTAAAAACTACTCGATATTTTAATATTTACTTAAAAATATCTTGACCATTTTATTGTGATGAAATTGCTCTTGGATTTCGACTTTGCTGAATATCATGATTTAGTTTTCCCCTCAACCCAAAAAACCCACTGTTGAAAAAATATGGCGGTACAAATCTAGAGTATTTCAACTTTGCATTCAATAGACTATAGGAAAAGAGTGATACTAAATGGCGCCTGCCGTAAAAATAAAATATTAATAAAAATTATTATATTTAATGTTAATTTACTTGGAATTAGTTCATCTTAAAAGTAACAATTTTTAAGTAATAATTTTCTAAGATTAGTTTACCATTTGTCCACAAATAATTACATGTAAAAGACTAAGTCATCAAATCATCTTAGAAACATTCAACTTTGTCTATGTAGCTCACTTTCGTTTCTTATGTCAGATTTCTATTCGGTTTTTGGTAAACTTTTTATTTATTATTTTATATTTTGTTATTTAATTGTTTAATGTATATAACTATTTTTAAATTAGAATATATATATATATATGAGTGCATTATAATGATAACCCCAATTTCCGTAATAACCCTATAACTAAATCTGGACCACACATTTTTAAAATCACGTGGTCTAGATTCAAACTTAGCTTTCCTTCATAAAAAAGGCGCAGAGGGTAAATATGTCATTTCGCTTATTTAATTTTTGAATTTCACTCATGATAAAATTTACGTATCCAGATTTCGCTCATTTAAATACGTAAAATCTTATTTCCAATTATATACAGATGTATGAGGTTCAGTTACACGTATGTATGAGGTTCAGTTATACGTAAAATCTTATTTCCCATGATATACAAATTTCGCTCATTTAAATACGTAAAATCTTATTTAAGTATCATTTTATCAGTCAAAAGTATCATTTTATCAACTCAGAGCATCATTCTATCCGGCAAAACTATCATTCTATGCAATAAACCTAACATATATCATTTTATCATTTTATCAGTCAAAAGTATCATTTTATCAACTCGGAGTATCATTCTATCCAGTAAAACTATCATTCTATGCAATAAACCTAACATATATCATTTTATCATTTTATCAGTCAGTCAAAAGTATCATTTTATCAACTCAGAGTATCATTCTATCCGGCAAAACTATCATTCTATGCAATAAACCTAACATATATCATTTTATCAGTCAAAAGTATCATTTTATCAACTCAGAGTATCATTCTATCCGGCAAAACTATCATTCTATGCAATAAACCTAACATATATTATTTTATCATTTTATCATTCTATGCAATAAACCTTTGATTTGAATTTTTCATGGTGGTTGAGATACACAACCTATGCATCTATAATGTTGATACTGACGTATGTACGTGGAGCAAGGCTGTGGAAATCAATCTTGAACATGCTCATCATGTTGTTCTCATAAACCATATCTTAACTGATTTCAAAATCATATTTAATGTTAGTTAAAAGAATTTAATAAGAATATAATTATGTAATTCAAAACTTACTATTCGCTTTCTTCATGTTTCATCAACCAGTACATTATTTCCTTCTCTTCTTTACTCAGTTTTCCTTTTATACTTACTGCTCTGACATTGTAGGGAGAGCACAGTGCTTCAACAATTTTCTTTGTGGTTCTGGCAACTTTCTCCTTTTCAACAAGAGGTTCTTTGGAAACCTTCTTCTTACCTTTGGCCTTTTCCAAAACTTCTTCCATCTCTTTTAAAACTTCATCATCTCCGGTTTCACCATGTATATCCTCCATGACATTGGATATTATGGCACATGCTCTTTCGTCCTTTCATTCAAAAATATAAATTGTTATTGACATAAAGGATATTATTTTACCTAATGGAACTCATATTATCAGCCAAAAGTATCATTTTATCAGCCAAAAATCTAAAGCTATCATTATGAAACAAAAATTTCATTTTATCACTGAACCTATCATTTTATCCACAGAAACTATCCTTTTATCATTTTATGCAAAATTATCATTTTATCATTTGAAACTATCATTTTATGATGCAAAAGTATCATTTTATCACTGAACCCTATCATTTTACCCACTGAAACTATCATTTTATTCAACTAAACTATCATTTTATCATTTTATGCAAAAGTATCATTTTATCATTTGAAACTATCATTTTATACCCTTACACTATCATTTTATAATCCAAAAGTATCATTTTTCAAATAAAACACAGCAACCAAAAAACATCATCAAACCTATATCATCTTAACCATATAAACAATCATTTTATGTACTTAAACTATCATTTTTAAAAGTTACCTCAAATTCATCATTGAGAGACAATTCAACTTCTTTCTCTGGAACTTTTTCCTTCTCTTCTCGAGCTGCTTTATTAGCCATTTCCTTCTCTGGAAGTTTTTCCTTCTCCATATCCTTTTTCCGATTAAAATTTTCATTCTCATCAGGAGTTTGGTCATATTTGGGTATGAGAGTGAAGGTAGGGAACTCATTCCTATTTTTCAGAATAAATGCCCTCTCAGCAGCTTTAGTCAGCTCAATCATGATATCGATCCATTCAGGATCATCAATTTCGTCATTGCTCATAGCATGTGACATTGATTTCTGACTTTCTGTAACATTCTGCACACCTTCCTCTCTCACTCCCATTGCGTTTCTTGTTGTATCGCATATTATCTTAAAGCTATCAAGCTTCCTCAGTTCACCCGGCGCTCCTTCAAGGACATCAAGCATCTTCGACATTGACACTTTACAATCCCTGGCAGCTTCCTTCCATTCATCTATGAAAGTCTTTTCTTGACTTCCACTTGTTGTCGCCTCTTCCTCATGATCTTTCATCTTCTAAGCTTTTACATCTTCAGGATCATCATCTTCGGATTCAGATTCATCATCTTCATCGTTCTCTTCATGTGGTTGCTTTTTATATCGGTCATACTTATGACCGAGACCAAAATCTGAACCACTCATTTCTGCTCTTTGCCTTTCTTTCAGCAGTTCGGCAGTCCAACCCTTAACTGTTGGATAGCATCTTGGCACCATTTTTTTTCAAACACAATTCTGTCGACGTAGCAGGCCTACATTAACAAAAACTAAATATTAGTTTTCTGTAAATAGATTCATAGAAAATGGAAAAAAATATATTCTTACCACTACAAAGATAACTGGTCCTGTACATATCTTTGCTATGTTTCTTTTCCATCTCTTTTGTGTTTCAAGCAATTTGGATATGACATAGCTACACCAATTGTATTCTTTGATCTTCTCCACATCAGCTATGTAATCTAAAACTTGTGGGCTCAGATTTCCATCAGCAGGGGTGTTGATCAAGGCATACTCCACCAGAATCATAAAATTCCTTTTGAACCACTCACCACCTTCTTCGTCTTTCATCATCTGCTCTACAACATACGCCGGAACCATATTATTTTCTCCACCTTTACAGAATCTAGCAATTTCACTTTTGATGTTGATATTTTTCTGAAATTTGATCCTACTCATAGGTAAAGATCCCATCGGGAACCCAAGAGTAATATGAACATCTTCATCATCTAAAAATAGCGATTCCCTGCTGTTCAATTTAATTGAACAACTTTTATGGTTAAAGTTGTAAATCAGATAATAAGCCAATGATCTTGGGAAACTTCTTATTTTGAAGTTTAGGAGTGCGCCAAACCCAATCTCTCTTACAGCTCTTTTTTTATTCTTGTTTAGAGTTTCGAGCATGTTTACGAAGAAGTCAGTATTCCTTCTTCCTGCCAAAGTCAGTGAGTGAATGGTTGTATCATCTTGAATAACTATTTTCTTGCACTTCTTTGCAGCTGCCTTCTTCTTACTTGCATCATCATTCTTTCTTTTCTTGTTATTTTTTATACTTTCTATTTCATCTGCTAATAGTCTATCATCATCAGCAGCATCAGCATCACCTAATACACATAAGATTTCAGTGTGTTAAACGGTTTATGTCATTATATTAAGTCAAAGTATTATTTTATCCCCAGAAACTATCATTTTACCCCCTGAAACTATCATTTTATCCCCTGAAACTTTCATTTCATCAAGTGCAACTAGTAAGTTTATCATTTTACCTACTGAAACTATCATTTTATTCCAAGAAACTATCATTTTATCATTTTATGCAAAAGTATCATTTTATCACTGAAACCTATCATTTTACACACTGAAACTATAATTTTATCCCCTAAAACTATCATTTTATCAAGTGCAACTATCATTTTACCTTCTGAAACTATCATTTTCAATGTAGAGATTTATCATTAATACACAAAAGATTTATCGTTTTACCTTCTGAAACCATCACTAAATGTCTATCATCATGATCAGCACCAGCAACAGGAATGTTTGTTCCTAATACACAAAAGATTTCAGTGTGTTAAACAATTTATGTCATTATATAAAGTAAAAGTATCATTTTATCCACTGAAACTATCATTTTATCCCCTGAAACCATCATTTTATCAAGTGCAACTATAATTTTATCAAGTGCAACTAGTAAGTTTATCATTTTACCCACTGAAACTATCATTTTATTCCCCAAAACTATCATTATTTTATGCAAAAGTATCATTTTATCATTTGAAAACTATCATTTTATGATGTAAAAGTATCATTTTATCACTGAACCTATCATTTTATCCCCTGAAACTATCATTTTACACACTAAAACTATCATTTTATAACCTGAAACTATCATTTTATAACCTGAAACTATCATTTTATCACCTGAAACTATCATTTTATCCCCTGAAACCATCATTTTATCAAGTGCAACTATAATTTTATCCCCTGAAACTATCATTTTCAATTTAGAGATGTATCATTAATAAACAAAAGATTTATCATTTTACCTTCTGAAACCATCATTAAGAGTCTAACATCATCATCAACAACAGCATCAGGAATGTTGTTTCCTAATACACAAAAGATTTCAGTGTGTTAAACGATTTATGTCATTATATAAAGTTAAAGTATCATTTTAGCACCTGAAACTACCATTTGATCACATGAAACTATCATTTTATCACCTGAAAATATCATTTTATCACCTGAATCTATCATTTACTAAATTTCAATGACTTCAAAATAGGAGAGAGAGCAAAACTTGTCACTTAAGTAGAACAAAACACTACTCACAAAATCAGCACTCAAATAAACTTCTTCGAATCTGCATTACTGCTGCACACATTTGTCTAAACCAAAGCATTTTAATAAGGTCAGGAGGTTACGATATGGTTGCAGATACTGATAAACTAATGGATCTCAACTATTCGCTTTATCAATATGAGTTTTGCCGCTATAGTCACACATTTGCTATAAACACTGATAAACTTCTTCGAATAAACCGCTGATTTAGAATCTAAAAACCGCTGAGTTAGGATATGAGTTTTGTATTGATGATACAAAACCAAGTATGAAGTAAATTCGAAGTAAATTCATCATGTTGTCATATGTAACTCTAAATCTACACTAAAAAACTATAGAATCTAAAAAAAAGAAGAATCGCAGGCAAAATGATAAAATCGAGCAAAAACAAAAGTGAAATAAGTAAAAAACTTCATCCAACCTTTCTTCGATGATCCTTGAGCGTTTTCCGACGTCATATTACAGAATTTGGATGGATTTACCTTCGAAGCTGAAGAAACTACGGTTTGAATGCGATCGGAGAGTTTGGAAGCGATTCGGAAGGTTTGGATGCGATTCGAAGGGTTTGAGTGTCAGAGAAATCAAGTTTAGGGTCTAGTTCACGTTTTCTATCGACGCGCCAATTTGAAAAAGAAATGACAATTTTGCCCTTATATATTTTATTAATTATTTATCCCCACTTTATTAAAGTAACCACAAATACTCCAACTTATAAAAAAATAGTATTAGGTATAAAATGATAGTTCAATCCTTTAAAAGTTTGGATTTGTCAAAAGTTCAATCATTTTAAATGTATCATTTTATCAACTCAGAGTATCATTCTATCAATAAGAAATATCATTTTATCGGCTGCAAGTATCATTTTATAGGTTAGAAATATGATTTTATAATCAAAAGTATTATTTTATCAACTCAGAGTACCATTCTATCCGGAAAAACTATCATTTTATACAGTAAACCTATCATTTATAAGCCAAAAGTATCATCTTAACTACCAATCATTGGCTTCAAAGCATCATTACAAACAGGAATGTACATAACTACATATCAGTAAAAGTATCATTTTATTAACTCTGAGTATCATTCTATCCGTCAAAACTATCATTTTATGTTGTAAACCTAACATTTATAAGCCAAAAGTATCATTTTATCAACTTAAAGTATCATTCTATCATTCAGAAATATCATTTTATCGGCTGCAAGTATCATTTTGTCATTTTATAGGATAGAAATATCATTTTATCTGTTACGAGTAACATTTAACATTTTATAAACTCAGAGTCTCATTCTATCCGGCAAAACTATCATTTTATACAGTAAACCTAACATTTATAAGCTAGAAGTATCTCCTTAACTACCAAGAATGTAAAACCTACATATCAATAAAAGTATCATTTTATCAACTCAGAGTATCATTCTATCAATCAATACTATCATTTTATGCAGTAAATCTAACATTTATAAACAAAAGTATCATTTTATCAACTCAAAGTATCATTCTATCAGTTAGAAATATCATTTTATCGGCTGCAAGTATCATTTTGTCATTTTATAGGTTAGAAATATGATTTTATCTACTGCGATGAACATTTATCATTTTATAAACTCAAAGTATCATTCTATCCGGTAAAACTATCATTTTATATAGTAAACCTAACATTTATAAGCCAAAAGTATCATTTTATCAACTTAAAGTATCATTCTATCCGGCAAAACTATCATTTTATCATTTTTATGTCATTTTATCAACTTATATGCCATTTCTTCAGCTTATATATCATTTTATAAGGTTAGATTATCATTTTATCAGGTTAAAGTTTCATTTTATGACGAATGTATCATTTTATAAACAAAAGTATCATTTTATCAATTCAAAGTATCATTCTATCAGTCAGAAATATCATTTTATCGGCTCAGAGTATCATTCTATCCGGTAAAAATATGATTTTGTCAACTCAGAGTATCATTCTATCGGCCAAAGTATCATTTTATCAACTCAGAGTTTCATTCTATCAGTCAAAACTATCATTTTATGCAGTAAATCAAAAATTATAAGCAAAAGTATCATTTTATCATCTCAAAGTATCATTCTACCAGTCAGTAATATCATTTTATCGGATGCAAGTATCATTTTGTCATTTTATCCGGCAAAACTATGATTTTGTCAACTCAGAGTATCATTCTATTGGCAAAAGTATCATTTTATCAACTCAGAGTATCATTCTATCCGGCAAAACTATCATTTTATCATTTTTATGTCATTTTATCAGCTTATATGCCATTTCTTCAGCTTATATATCATTTTATAAGGTTAGATTATTATTTTATCAGGCTAAAGTTTCATTTTATGACGAATGTATCATTTTATAAACAAAAATATCATTTTATCAATTCAAAGTATCATTCTATCAGTCAGAAATATCATTTTATCTGCTGTATGTATCATTTTGTCATTTTATAGGATAGAATTATCATTTTATCTGCTGCGAGTACCATTTATCATTTTATAAACTCAGAGTATTATTCTATCCGGCAAAACTATCATTTTGTCAACTCAGAGTATCATTCTATCGGCAAACGTATCATTTTATCAACACAGAGTATCATTCTATCAAGCAAAACTATCATTTTATCTAGTAAACCTAACATTTATAAGCCAAAAGTATCATCTTAACTACCAATCATTGGCTTTAAAGCATCATCAGAAACAGGAATGTACATACCTACAAATCAGTAAAAGTATCATTTTATCAAGCAAAACACATCACTCTTATTCGAATTTTACTTCACTCTTGTTCACAAAACACTAGTTCCTTATTCAGTGAAGTAAATAGATACAACACAACAGTGAATTAAATAGTAAACAAGATATTAATGTACAATAAGTACTTGCTATTGAATTTAAATGAAGTTTTCTACAATAGTTTATGAACGCTTGAAGTTTACAATCATTTTTTCCACATCTTTGTTATTTGTTTTCCCACATTCTTCATAATGCTTTGATGCTAGTGACAAGATATTCAATGCCTCATGGTTTTTTTTCTGACAATAATAATGCGCTGCAATACTTTGCTCTCAGTCTTTGGAGTATTCCCTTGCTTCTTGCAGTTAATCCACAATTCGAATCTTGTTCACGCTCACCATAATAACATTCCAAATGTCGCATCAAAAAAACTCCACAATCTTCTACATTTGATGTTGTTCTCCAAGGCATTTTGAGCCTTACTATGCTCGCATACTTTATTGATTTGCTTTGGTTGTGATACCCCATTTTTGTCAAAAAATGACAAAAAAACAATCTCTGCAATATATCATTATGAATATCAGATGTAGTTCACTATAAAGAGTGCTATACTTCACTGTAATCACAAAAATACTTCACTATATATCATGTATACTTACCACATTTCCAGGTATGCCACCATATTTGATTAATACGTCCTCATCGTCAGCATTTTCGAATTGTCAATCACCACTATACTTTTAGTACTAAATCTAAAGCATATGGTATAGTAATGTTCTACAGTACATATTGGAAAGAACACCTACATAGATAATAATAATTTCAGAATAAAAACAATTAGTAATATAACAAAGAATCAATTGTGTTCAGTATTTACCAAATCTACATCGTCCCATTTGAAATACGGAATTTGTTCAACCTCAGTTTGTAAATTGTCACAGAATCTATCAAATAGAGTCATGAGGTCGACCCCATAAGGCCGGTCAACAATTGTATACAGCTGAAAAATGAGACAAGTCAAATCTGGATGGAAATAATTGAAAATGATAGGTTCTGGGAATAAAATGATAGTTTCAGTGGGTAAAATGATAAACTTACTAGTTGCACTTGATATAATTATAGTTGCACTTGATAAAATGATGATTTCAGGGGATAAAATGATAGTTTCAGGGGATAAAATTATACTTTGACTTTATATAATGACATAAATCGTTTAACACACTGAAATCTTTTGTGTATTAGGAGAGAAACTTCCTGATGCTGCTGCTGATGAAGATGATAGACAAGCATATATATAATCATGCTTTATAATGAACATATACCATGCAATTTATTTTTCAAAATTTATATTATTCTTACGGATGGGTATGTTATGAAAAGAGGCGCCTTGATGAAGATAGAGCCATGTATCCTTCCATATTATTCAAATAAGAAGCCCATGCACTGATCACACCAACTTCTATTAGCGTACGTGGCAATAGTGAACAGAATTCTCTTTTTGTTACCGTTATGACATTATCGTCATACACTATGGCATCCCTATTCAAATATGTGTGTGTGTTAGCACATCTTTTGTATATTTTTCTTCTAAATCAGAACTATAATATAAATCTTACTCATTTGATTCATATGTTGTCATAATCCACAAAAAGATTTGGACTCCTTCAAGGTAAACTTGGTTTTGGCCTGGACCATCCTCTCCATTTGTTCAATCCTAGCAGTTGTCTGTCAGGGCAAGAATGATATGAAAACTTCACTATATAAGACATATAGTTCACTTCATGTTTGTTAAAAGTGTTGGTGAATGGATGAGATATATCATTGCTTAACACTTACCATGTCTGGATTGTAAACTACTATTTCGGTTGAGGGATTATAATCATTTGTCTCCTGCAAAAAGTGAAATGTGATATAACATAAGAATAAAAACTCAAAAAAGTAAATAAATTGTTTCCCAAATCTTCAACGTACTGGTTTCTTTCCCAAGTTAATATCAGGCAAAATTGATGTGCCTTCATTCACTAATTTGCATTTTTCATCATGGGCTTCCATCATTTTTTCCATAAGCTGAATCCATTCCGGACATCTTCTTGATCCTCTTCCATAGCTTGTGTCATGTTTTCAGTTTGCTTAGACACAGCTTGGTCCCCTTGATCAACCTCCACACCAACCATCTTTAGTGCATTTATAGCTGCAACTTTGAAGCAATTGGTGTCATTGGTATTTGCTGGAGCATCCTTTATATACCTCATCATTTTACTAATAGCATCTGCAGCCTCCCTAATTGAACTTTTAATTTCATCACACGAAGGAACTTTATAACTAATATCTTTAACACTCTTTCCTTTATCCTGTTTCTTTCTGGCAAGCATTTCTTCTTCATCGTTGGTTTGTGACCTCCCACGCTTTGAGGCTGGAAGACATACAAAAAAAGTGGTCAAATTAGTGAATACACACTTAATATAGCTCAAAATTATTCGATGAGATACTAAATAATGATAAACTTCTTCGCATAAACCGCTGATTTAGAATCTAAAAATCGCTGAGTTAGGATATGGAACAAGGTATGAAGTAAATTCGAAGAAAATTCATCATGCTGTAATATGTAACTATAAATCTACACTAAAAAACTATAGAATCTAAAAAAAAGGATAATCGCAGGCAAAATGATAAAATCGAGCAAAAACAAAAGTGAAATAAGTAAAAAACTTCATCCAACCTTTCTTCGATGATCCTTGAGCGTTTTCCGACGTCATATTACAGAATTTGGATGGATTTACCTTCGAAACTGAAGAAACTACGGTTTGAATGCGATCGGAGAGTTTGGAAGCGATTCGAAGGGTTTGAGTGTCAGAGAAATTAAATTTAGCGTCTAGTTCACGTTTTCTATCGACGCGCAAATTTGAAAACGAAATGACAATTTTGCCCTTATATATTTTATAAACAAAAGTATCATTTTATCAATTAAAAGTATCATTCTATCAGTCAGAAATATCATTTTATCGGCTCAGAGTATCATTCTATCCGATAAAACTATGATTTTGTCAACTCAGAGTATCATTCTATCGGCCAAAGTATCATTTTATCAACTCAGAGTATCATTCTATCAGTCAAAACTATCATTTTATGCAGTAAATCAAACATTTATAAACAAAAATATCATTTTATCAACTCAAATTATCATTCTATCAGTCAGAAATATCATTTTATCGGATGCAAGTATTATTTTGTCATTTTATCCGGCAGAACTATGATTTTGTCAACTCAGAGTATCATTCTATCGGCAAAAGTATCATTTTATCAACTCAGAGTATCATTCTATCAGTCAAAACTATCATTTTATGCAGTAAATCTAACATTTATAAATAAAAGTATCATTTTATCAACTCAAAGTATCATTCTATCAGTCAGAAATATCATTTTATCGGATGCAAGTATCATTTTGTCATTTTATAGGTTAGAAATATGATTTTATCTATTGCGAGTAACATTTATCATTTTATAAACTCGGAGTATCATTCTATTCGGCAAAACTATCATTTTATATAGTAAACCTAACATTTATAAGCCAAAAGTATCATTTTATCAACTTAAAGTATCATTCTATCCGGCAAAACTATCATTTTATCATTTTTTTGTCATTTTATCAGCTTATATGCCATTTCTTCAGCTTATATATCATTTTATAAGGTTAGATTATCATTTTATCAGGTTAAAGATTCATTTTATAAACAAAAGTATCATTTTATTAATTCAAAGTATCATTCTATCAGTCAGAAATATCATTTTATCGGCTCAGAGTATCTTTTGTCATTTTATCCCGCAAAATTCAGAGTATCATTCTATCGGCAAAAGTATCATTTTATCAACTCAGAGTATCATTCTATCAGTCAAAACTATCATTTTATGCAGTAAATCTAACATTTATAAACAAAAGTGTCATTTTATCAACTTAAAGTATCATTCTATTAGTCAGAAATATCATTTTATCGGCTGCAAGTATCATTTTATCATTTTATAGGTTAGAAATATGATTTTATCTACTGCGAGTAACATTTATTACTTTATAAACTCAGATTATCATTCTATCCGGCAAAACTATCATTTTATATAGTAAACCTAACATTTATAAGCCAAAAATATCTATCAGTTTATCAGCTGAAATTATCATTTTATCGGCTGAAAGTATTAGTTTATATCTAATGGCTTCAATCTGCCTTCTCATTGAATCTACCACAATTTCTTGAATCATGATGACCCATCTCATGACATTTACCACACTGTCGTTTTGGCTTATTTGCCTTCTTTATTGCACTCTCCCTCTTTGATACCCTGTCACTAGCCGATCCTTTGGTACGAACAACATCTGGAGGATGTACATCAATTACATCAGGTACTGCCATTCCATAAAAATTCTCAACCATCTTTTTCTTTTCTATGACTGAAGGTGTTTCACAATTTCCAAATATATGCTCTTCCAAATCATCAAGACCAGCACATAACAAAGACAGATGATCCATACTTCCCTTAGACTTTTGGACTAATCGATAAAAGTTGGAGAACAACTTTTTCTTAACTTCCTGCTTTTCATCCAAATCTGCAAGGTAAAAGATAATAGTATTACAATAAATACTATCATTTCAATGACTGAAAAATAGAGTTTTTACAAATAAGGTTAAAATTGAAGCTCACGTTCAAATGATAGTAGCTCCTCAAATGGTAGACCATGGGCTGCCTTTAGTAAAGAGCTCTTCAACCACCTTCGACCAAAATATTTCTCAGGAATGAGATTAGCAGACTTATTCTTCAACAAACAAAATATATGACACCATAACAAACCAATTCTGGAAAACTTCTTACAACTTGTAATACCCCGACTTTTTCTATCTTCTTATTTATTCTTTAAAGGAAGTCGTTTGTACACCGGAAAATTTTTCGTCTTTGTTTTGTTTGTCGAGAGAAGAAATATCATTTTGGTGCCTATAACAATTATTCTTTCTCTATCCCAATTTAATTATCTCCAAGCCCAATTCTTTTTGAAACTATTTCTTTTTTAAGCCCAATTTTGAAGAAGACCAAGTCAGTTTTTATCTCACCAATTTTGAGCCCTTCTCCACTCCCTTTTCGGTTATCACATTCTGAGAAGGAGAAATAAATCAGTTTTTATTTAGGAGCAAATCTCGGCCAATATCAACAAGATTTTTATTACTCACAATATAGATATATATATATATACTGTATATCCCACAACTCCACTCCCGACGGCTTGCTTTCAGTTTCGAAAAGAGGGGAAGAAAGGGAGTTGCTCTGCGTTCCTTTTCGGATCAGCAATGGAGTCTGGCGGCGGCATGATTTCGGGTGGAGCAGCAGCTGCGTGATTGGACAGACGGAGGAGCTGCAAAGTGATGAAGTGGAGACGACGGCGGCGGTCTCACGCCGGAGACGACAACGGCTGGATGGCGCGGTGCAGCGCCAGGAGAGGAGATGACAGAGACGGAGACGCGGATGGATTCGGACGGCGACGACTGCTACTCCGATCAGCAGCCTCACAACCAACAACAACAGCGGCGAGCGGACTTCACAGCCCACGACGGCGGTGGAGAAGCATGACGACGCTGTGCAATTGAAACGGGAAAAGATGGAGAGTTCACGGTCGTGACGACGGTTGCTCGGTGGACAGCGGCTGTCTCGATCTGGAGCAGCGGCGGCTGGACTTCGACAGTGAAAGAGAGAAAGAGGAGGCGAATAAGGGACAGCAGTGGCGCTCTCCGTGAACAGCCGAGGCTGGATAAACTGGGCAGGCAGCTCGGGAGATGACGAAAGCCGAGCTGGAGCGATGGAGATAGAAGAGAGACAGAGAGATGAGGTTGTACGCAATTTGAGAGAGATGGGAGACGGAAGGAGGGATCGAGAAGAAGAAGGGGACTTCAACTCGAGTTCACTGTTCACGTAAGTTTGAGAAAAAAAGTTGAAGAAGTTTTAGTCCTTGTTTTATCTAAATTTTGGGCCATATTAATAAAATGGAATATTGGGCCTTATTGATTTAATTCTTTGGGCCTAATGCATTAATTAAAATATTTGGATTTATTGTTTTGATAAGGAGTTGGAATTGATTTAGGTTAAGACAGATTAATTGAATGGAAGATTGGGTCGGAGTACTTTAAATCAATGGGTGACTTCACGAACGCTTTTCGAGGACAGAATGGAACACAAGTTAAGGCTTTAAACGAACGAGGTGGGCTTTCTAACTAAGTATTTTGTGGGCTTTCGAACTAAAGTTTTACTGTGGGCTTTCGAACTAAAGTGTTTTCAAGAGCTTTCGTTTTAATATATCGGTTTGAGCATCATGTTATGTGTGATTGATTTATTATATTTATTCCAATGATGAGGCGATATATGTGATCAAAGTGAAAGTGTTGTTGCACATGTTATGTGGTGCTATGTGTTGATTTATTGAGTGATATTATAAATTGCTTGGCCTTGTTGATATGATGTGAGATGATGCTCGACCTATGCAGAAAAATGATTTATGTTTCAAATACGTTTTTGAGGAAAATAAAGTTTGCAAAGGGAATATCATGCCATGTTTTTGTTTTGAGAAATGCATATCTGTTTGTTTAGCAAGGGAATTGTCCCTACTAGACCTATTGAAATCGAATTCGGGTCTGACTAGGGAGTGAGTCCCTACTCAAGCTAGTGTACACCAATGGAGATCGTGAGCCGTCTTTTGGGTTGGCCGGTCTAGTGATCGAGTTTGCGGCCACAAATCTCGTTGCACAGTATGTTGTTGATGTTGACGAGGTTGATGTTGATGAGATTGATGTTGATGAGATTGATGTTGATGAGATTGATGTTGATGTTGATGTTGATGATTATTTAGTGGGGAGTGAGTCCTTACTATGAGTTTAATCGAATTCGGGTCTTAGCAAGGGTGCGTCCCTACTCGGACTAGTGTACATGATGAGGACCGTGAGTCATCGAATTTCGTGCTCGTGGAAAGTGGCCCCTTACACGGCACCCTAAAGAACAGATATGGCAGTTTCTTAAATAATCAAGGAGAAATGGTTGGTTTGAAATGATGAGGAAAAAGGATTTGAGGATGAGTTGAAAGTTTGTGTTTGAAATATTTTTAGTGTCTCGGGCCTTTTCAAGTTAAAACCCCGAGGTCACTCAATGGTGGCATGATATACACAACTGTTATAAAATTGTTTTGGCATTTGTTCACTGAGGGCATCAAGTACTCAGCCCTGCATGTGTTTTCCCTATGTGCAGGTTGAGCGGTGACAAGCGCGGTGGGTGTTGAGCATAAAAGTGAAGAATGTCTTTTAAATGTTCAGAATATGTTATGTCTTCCTACATAGCATTATTCTACTCTCGAATGCTTCCGCTAAAAGTTGTTATTTTGATTTCATGTATTGTTGAGATAGTAATCCCTTTGAGTTGTCAATTGTCGAGATGATACTCTGATTTTTATCCGAGCTATTCCCATTTGTTTCGAGCTATGGTCGAGTTGTGTTGTTTTCCCCTTTCTTTCCCGCTTCTTTAATCCTCCCCTAGTCGCGATCAACCGTGTTTTCTATCCTTAGAAAATGCGGGCGTGACACATCTGTCACGACCGCACTTCCTAAGGATAGGAAGCACGGGAAATCGTGACTAGAGGGGGAATTAAGAAGCGGGGATGAAGGTGGGGATAATCAACTCAAGGCAATACAACTTAACAATCAAAGAGGAAATTCCATTTAAATCGATCAACGTTTCAAAACCCAAGTCTCATAATGGAAGATAACAGAGTTCAATCATAAGGGAAGTAACAGAGTTCAACAGTTCAAAGAAAACAACAGAAATTCTGAAAACATTGAGTAGCGGAAGCAATTTTGAGAGTTTGGCTACTACTATGTATGACGACATAATAGCAACCGGAACAGTGATATAATACGTTCCTGGATCATCGCTCAACATCCTCCGCCTCCCGACCTCGCTCAACCTGCACATAGGGAAAACATATGCAGGGGCTGAGTACTTGGTGCACCCAGTGAGCTCATGCCCAAAAACATTCACCGTTAAGATATGTCAAGCCATCATCGAGTGAATCCCGGGTTTTACTTTCAAAGGCCGAGAAACACTAAAGTTCATTTCCTTAAAAAGTGTCCGCGCGGACTAACATCATCCTCCATCATATACCATATCTGAACCATCATGTGAAACGAGACTGTGGCCACAATCTCGATCACTGGACCGGCCGACCTAGGGGACGGCTCACGATCCCCATCAGTGCACTAGTCTAAGTAGGGCGTAGACCCTAGTTAGACCCGAATTCGTTAACCATCAAAGTCTAGTAGAGTTTCATTCTAGTAGACAATCAGATAGGCAGTTTCAAAACATAAACACGGCATGACATACTTATAGAAACATCCTTATAACATCGTAAGCATATTGATTCAAAGTAAACGTTAAAGAATAAAGCCCACCTCAAAAGCTTATGATTTCCGTAAAATTCCTCGTTCTGACTTTTAGCGTGCGTGCAAACTACCTTTTCGGAAAACACATAAAATTCATATCAAACCTCTGTAACGACGATAATTAGAATGCATGCACTCTAATTAAAATCTTTTAATTCTCTTTCTCGATTTTCGCGCATTTTCGGTTACTCGGCGGCCGCCCAAGGCGTCGCGTACGACGCCGGTCGGCCGCTTACGCTCGTTCTTTCCTCCGTTGGCTCCTCGTATCTTCCATAACGTCGAAAATAATTTCTAAAAAAAATTATTTACGCGCATACTTTAATTTCCGTAATTATTTACCGTTGAAAAAGTATTATCTCATACCTAGGTAAATCACTCGCCAAAAAGAACTTACGGAAATTAAAGTATGCGCGTAAATAATTTTTTTTAGAAATTATTTTCGACGTTATGGAAGATACGAGGAGCCAACGGAGGAAAGAACGAGCGTAAGCGGCCGACCGGCGTCGCACGCGACGCCTTGCCCGGCCGCCGAGTAACCGAAAATGCGCGAAAATTGAGAAAGAGAATTAAAAGATTTTAATTAGAGTGCATGCATTCTAATTATCATCGTTACAGAGGTTTGATATGAATTTTATGTGTTTTCCGAAAAGGTAGTTCGCACGCACACTAAAAGTCGGATCGAGGAATTTTACGGAAATCATAAGCTTTTGAGGTGGGCTTTATTCTTTAACGTTTACTTTGAATCAATATGCTTACGATGTTATAAGGATGTTTCTATAAGTATGTCATGCCGTGTTTATGTTTTGAAACTGCCTATCTGATTGTCTACTAGAATGAAACTCTACTAGACTTTGATGGTTAACGAATTCGGGTCTAACTAGGGTCTACGCCCTACTTAGACTAGTGCACTGATGGGGATCGTGAGCCGTCCCCTAGGTCGGCCGGTCCAGTGATCGAGATTGTGGCCACAGTCTCGTTTCACATGATGGTTCAGATATGGTATATGATGGAGGATGATGTTAGTCCGCGCGGACACTTTTTAAGGAAATGAACTTTAGTGTTTCTCGGCCTTTGAAAGTAAAACCCGGGATTCACTCGATGATGGCTTGACATATCTTAACGGTGAATGTTTTTGGGCATGAGCTCACTGGGTGCACCAAGTACTCAGCCCCTGCATATGTTTTCCCTATGTGCAGGTTGAGCGAGGTCGGGAGGCGGAGGATGTTGAGCGATGATCCAGGAACGTATTATATCACTGTTCCGGTTGCTATTATGTCGTCATACATAGTAGTAGCCAAACTCTCAAAATTGCTTCCGCTACTCAATGTTTTCAGAATTTCTGTTGTTTTCTTTGAACTGTTGAACTCTGTTACTTCCCTTATGATTGAACTCTGTTATCTTCCATTATGAGACTTGGGTTTTGAAACGTTGATCGATTTAAATGGAATTTCCTCTTTGATTGTTAAGTTGTATTGCCTTGAGTTGATTATCCCCACCTTCATCCCCGCTTCTTAATTCCCCCTCTAGTCACGATTTCCCGTGCTTCCTATCCTTAGGAAGTGCGGTCGTGACATAATGGTATCAGAGCAATTTTTCTTTCCGCTCTGGACCCGAGAGTCTTTTTCAGTCTTAGTCTAGACTTGTTTCGCTAGACTAAAATAATAAGTAAAATAAAATAAAATAAAATAAAATAATAATTGTGTATTGAAGGCTCAACATCCCGCTTCGCCACGCACAACCAAGAAAGAGGTAATATATTTTTATAAGAAAATTTTTATGAGAAAGTTATAGAGAATGGAAGACGAGAAAATTTTTGAGAAAGAAAGATGAGAAAATTTTATAAGAATGAGGGAGTAGAATCTTTCCTTGAGGGATTGATTTCGAGTTCAGAAGAGTATTTGCTGATGTTTGAGAAAAGAACGAGTTTTGATGAGGGACGATGAATTGTTTGTTTTTACATGAAAGATAGCGAAGACGAAATGAAGTTCAAACGCAAAAGAGCGTGCAAGACAAGGAGGGATGATGCGAAGTGCGCGATTTAATTTAATATATTCGAATCTCGCGTAATTTATTAAAAGTGGCAGCGATGTGACTTTCAACTACAATGTTAATTAAACGACATGAGGAAGCTGCTTGGAAGACAAGATAATGGAGAAATTCTATATTCGAAGGACGTAAGCAAATTTCGGGACGAAATTTTTGTTAAGATGGGTAGATTGTAATACCCCGACTTTTTCTATCTTCTTATTTATTCTTTAAAGGAAGTCGTTTGTACACCGGAAAATTTTTCGTCTTTGTTTTGTTTGTCGAGAGAAGAAATATCATTTTGGTACCTATAACAATTATTCTTTCTCTATCCCAATTTAATTATCTCCAAGCCCAATTCTTTTTGAAACTATTTCTTTTTTAAGCCCAATTTTGAAGAAGACCAAGTCAGTTTTTATCTCACCAATTTTGAGCCCTTCTCCACTCCCTTTTCGGTTATCACATTTTGAGAAGGAGAAATAAATCAGTTTTTATTTAGGAGCAAATCTCGGCCAATATCAACAAGATTTTTATTACTCACAATATAGATATATATATATACTGTATATCCCACAACTCCACACCCGACGGCTTGCTTTCAGTTTCGAAAAGAGGGGAAGAAAGGGAGTTGCTCTGCGTTCCTTTTCGGATCAGCAATGGAGTCTGGCGGCGGCATGATTTCGGGTGGAGCAGCAGCGGCGTGATTGGACAGACGGAGGAGCTGCGAAGTGATGAAGTGGAGACGACGGCGGCGGTCTCACGCCGGAGACGACAACGGCTGGATGGCGCGGTGCAGCGCCAGGAGAGGAGATGACAGAGACGGAGACGCGGATGGATTCGGACGGCGACGACTGCTACTCCGATCAGCAGCCTCACAACCAACAACAACAGCGGCGAGCGGACTTCACAGCCCACGACGGCGGTGGAGAAAGCATGACGATGCTGTGCAATTGAAACGGGAAAAGATGGAGAGTTCACGGTCGTGACGACGGTTGCTCGGCGGACAGCGGCTGTCTCGATCTGGAGCAGCGGCGGCTGGACTTCGACAGTGAAAGAGAGAAAGAGGAGGCGAATAAGGGACAGCAGTGGCGCTCTCCGTGAACAGCCGAGGCTGGATAAATCGGGCAGGCAGCTCGGGAGATGACGAAAGCCGAGCTGGAGTGATGGAGATAGAAGAGAGACAGAGAGATGAGGTTGTACGCAATTTGAGAGAGATGGGAGACGGAAGGAGGGATCGAGAAGAAGAAGGGGACTTCAACTCGAGTTCACTGTTCACGTAAGTTTGAGAAAAAAAGTTGAAGAAGTTTTAGTCCTTGTTTTATCTAAATTTTGGGCCATATTAATAAAATGGAATATTGGGCCTTATTGATTTAATTCTTTGGGCCTAATGCATTAATTAAAATATTTGGATTTATTGTTTTGATAAGGAGTTGGAATTGATTTAGGTTAAGACAGATTAATTGAATGGAAGATTGGGTCGGAGTACTTTAAATCAATGGGTGACTTCACGCACGCTTTTCGAGGACGGAATGGAACACAAGTTAAGGCTTTAAACGAACGAGGTGGGCTTTCTAACTAAGTATTTTGTGGGCTTTTGAACTAAAGTTTTACTGTGGGCTTTCGAACTAAAGTGTTTTCAAGAGCTTTCGTTTTAATATATCGGTTTGAGCATCATGTTATGTGTGATTGATTTATTATATTTATTCCAATGATGAGGCGATATATGTGATCAAAGTGAAAGTGTTGTTGCACATGTTATGTGGTGCTATGTGTTGATTTATTGAGTGATATTATAAATTGCTTGGCCTTGTTGATATGATGTGAGATGATGCTCGACCTATGCAGAAAAATGATTTATGTTTCAAATACGTTTTTGAGGAAAATAAAGTTTGCAAAGGGAATATCATGCCATGTTTTTGTTTTGAGAAATGCATATCTGTTTGTTTAGCAAGGGAATTGTCCCTACTAGACCTATTGAAATCGAATTCGGGTCTGACTAGGGAGTGAGTCCCTACTCAGGCTAGTGTACACCAATGGAGATCGTGAGCCGTCTTTTGGGTCGGCCGGTCTAGTGATCGAGTTTGCGGCCACAAATCTCGTTTCACAGTATGTTGTTGATGTTGACGAGGTTGATGTTGATGAGATTGATGTTGATGAGATTGATGTTGATGTTGATGTTGATGATTATTTAGTGGGGAGTGAGTCCTTACTATGAGTTTAATCGAATTCGGGTCTTAGCAAGGGTGCGTCCCTACTCGGACTAGTGTACACGATGAGGACCGTGAGTCATCGAATGGGTTGGTCGGTTTTCGTGCTCGTGGAAAGTGGCCCCTTACACGGCACCCTAAAGAACAGATATGGCAGTTTCTTAAATAATCAAGGAGAAATGGTTGGTTTTAAATGATGAGGAAAAAGGATTTGAGGATGAGTTGAAAGTTTGTGTTTGAAATATTTTTAGTGTCTCGGGCCTTTTCAAGTTAAAACCCCGAGGTCACTCAATGGTGGCATGATATACACAACTGTTATAAAATTGTTTTGGCATTTGTTCACTGAGTGCATCAAGTACTCAACCCTGCATGTGTTTTCCCTATGTGCAGGTTGAGCGGTGACGAGCGCGGTGGGTGTTGAGCATAAAAGTGAAGAATGTCTTTTAAATGTTCAGAATATGTTATGTCTTCATACATAACATTATTCTACTCTCGAATGCTTCCGCTAAAAGTTTTTATTTTGATTTCATGTGTTGTTGAGATAGTAATCCCTTTGAGTTGTCAATTGTCGAGATGATACTCTGATTTTTATCCGAGCTATTCCCATTTGTTTCGAGCTATGGTCGAGTTGCGTTGTTTCCCTTTCTTCCCTGCTTCTTAATTCCCCCACTAGTCACGATTCCCCGTGTTTTCTATCCTTAGGAAGCGCGGTCGTGACACAACTACAGTCGAATGTGTCTTGCTTACAATCATACTTAACATCCCATGTTCTACCATATTGGTCCTTGACCTTATGCATCTTGATGTTATCCTCAACAGTTATCGAAACACTCTCACATACCATACTTATTTCTTTTGTACATGTTTGAAAATAGAATCAGTGTAGATTGTAGATGCATGCTTCTCAATAGGCAATTGGGTTGACAAATCAGGAATAGTTGAGTAATCTAAGTAGTTCAATCGTGAATTGGCATACCTTTGATCTCCCACAACACAGTTAAAGAAATTGATGAACTGTACAAGATTTGCACGAGGCTTTGTGTAGTTTTTAAAAAAGCTATTCTCTGATTCAGATATCGATGTAGTCCTAAGAAGCGACCCCGTGAGAAAGTCTCGAAAATAAGCAGGAACCCAGAATTCTCTATCTTCAAACATCGATCCAAACCAGTGGACGTCTTCTAATCCATACCGTTCCATAATATCATTCCATATTATATCAAACTCATCAGGCTCCAACAAATCAGACCAAACATATGCATTAAACTCTTTTTTGAAATCCTCACTACCAAGCAAGGATTTGGGCAACTTATCTGACACCTTAACCATAATATGCCACATGCACCATCGGTGCCTTGTTTGTAAAAGTACTTATTGAACAGCAAGTTTCATCCCCCAATCTTGATCAGTGATAATCATTTTGGGTGCAACCCCCATACATCGAACAAAACAGCCTAACAACCAAGAATATGAGTCTCTACCTTCACTTGATAACAATCCAGCTCCAAATGTAACTGCTCTGGAATGGTTATCTTTTCCAGTGAATAGAGCAAAAATCATGCAATACCTTCAAAACATAACATAAAAATGAGTTATATTTTCATGCATACAGAAAAGTATCAGTTATCAGCTATAACTATCATTTTATCAGCAAAAAGTATCATTATATCCACTGAAATATAATTGTATCAGCAAAAAGGTATCATTGTATCAGCAAAAAGTATCATTTTAGGTCTATTAGCAACAAAAGTAATATACATGTTAGTGTTGTATGTTGAATCAAATGAAATTATATCTCCAAACATATGATAATTTCGTCTTGAAATAGCATCAGCCCAGAAGAGTTTAGTTAACTTTCCATGAGATCCTATCTCAATTTCATAATAGAAGGCATCAGATAATTCCTTTTGAGAACGCATATAATCAAAAATCATTTGAGCATCTGAACCATCAATATTGGACATAATATCACGATAACCATTTCTAATATCAATAATATCACATCCAACATTTTCAGGTCCACCCATTATCTCCTTCAAAAGTTTGAATGTTTGAGTGGGACCAATATTACACCTGCCACAATCCTCCATAAAACTTCGATGGATAGGATCCAGACTGCGATTGGCCGTCATAAAATGCCTATGCTCATCCGCAACCATTAAGTGATTATGATACTCAACAAACTGATAAAACTCATACCCGCTGCTAATACCATCTGAAAAATATCTCAAGTTGAGCTTAGCAAGACATTTACACCTAAACGACCGACACCTACGCTTCTTAACAGACACTTCAGTTGATTTGGATGTATGACCAGGTATAAAACTCATAGAGCCTTGTCTGCTGCAAGCCAAATACTGCCACTTAATAATACCATGAACTGATTTGTTGCCCAGTTTACGAATGCGAAAACCAACTGAACGGGCATAGTGTTCATAGAAACTAGATGCTTCTACTAATGTATTGAATTTCATACCAATCATTGGCTTCAAAGCATCATCACAAACAGGAATGTACAAACCTACAAATCAGTAAAAGTATCATTTTATCAACTCAGAGTATCATTTTATTAGGAAAAACTATCATCAGAAAAGTATCATTTTATAAACTCAGAATGTCATTGTATCCGGCAAAACTATCATTTTATGCTGCAAACCTAAAATTTATAAGCCAAAACTATCATCTTAACACATAATCGGCACAATACATAATATACAAACCTACAAAGCAGTAAACGTATCATTTTATCAACTCAGAGTATCATTTTTATAAGGTTACTGTCATTTTATCCGCTTAAATTATCATTTTATCAGGTAAAAGTATCATTTTATTAAACAAAAATGTCATTTTATACACCAAAAATACCTATCATTCTATCTACTGAAAGTATCATTCTATCCGGCAAAACTATCATTTTATGCAGTATACCTAACATTTATAAGCAAAAAGTATCATTTTATTAACTCAGAGTATCGTTCTATCCGGCAAAACTATCATTTTATCATTTTTATGTCATTTTATCCGCTTAAATTATCATTTTATCAGGTAAAAGTATCATTTTATTAAACAAAAATGTCATTTTATACACCAAAAATACCTATCATTCTATCTGCTGAAAGTATCATTCTATCTGGCAAAACTATCATTTTATGCAGTATACCTAACATTTATAAGCAAAAAGTATCATTTTATTAACTCAGAGTATCATTCTATCCGGAAAAAACTATCATTTTTATAAGGTTACTGTCACGACCACATCTCCCTAGTCAAAGAAAGTGTAACTATATCGCGACTAAAACTTACAGAAGCTGTCTCAACTCATCATAAGATGCTTAAATCAAAGGAAACACTGTCTGAAATGTGTTGAAGGTACAAATCGTACTGAATCAGAGTAGTTATGAAACAATTGTCTTTGCTAAAAGCAAGTTCTAAATTTGCTCAACGGAAGAGTACCAAGACAGATGTAATATGTATGAAGATATACTACACCAGCTATCTTCCTACTTATTTAGCCTTCTGTCCCAACACCTCCTCGGCTTTGACAACGATCAACCTGCACATTAAGGAAAACAATATGCAGGGCTGAGTACTAGATATACTTAGTGGGCTTATGCCGAAAACTGTTTTCTTTTAGTTGTCAGCCAAGCTGAGTGAACGCGGGGTTTTTCTGAAAATAAGTCCCGGTCACTAAAATATGTTATTTCTTTCTGAAATAGACTGCAGTCTTTTAAACTTCTGATTATATGCCATATCAAACTGCGTGAATCGGGAATGTGGCCACATTCCACGATCACTGGGCCGGCCAACCTGGCGCTAGCTCACGACCCCTAGACCGGCCAACCTAGCGCTAGCTCACGGTCCCTATGTGTACACTAGCCCGAGTAGGATTTACTGGCCTACTGGGACCCGAATTCGATTTAATTGGTTGGCATAGCCAACAGATAGGCAATCATAAAACAAAACATGGCATGACAACTCATTCAAATAATCATGTTTTCACTTAAAACACGCTTTAAAAGAAAGAAGAGAAAGGCCCACCTCAATTGCTTAATCTCTTGCAAACGGGTGTTTCCCTGTCCTGAGATTACATGTCGAGCGACGACGTTCCTTTACAAAATTTAATATACTTAAATTAGGCTTTAAATAACTATTTATCTTGCATGTATGCATGCCTAAGCGTGTGCTTATTATTTTACTTCCTTCTTTCTATATTTAGAAATCTTAAATCCTTAATTAAATCAGCGATTTAATTTATTCGGGAGTCTTGCCGAACTGTTCGGGTATAATAAATTCTCGATTATCTTCTTTAAGTATCTTGAAATACTAACTTGGACTAATGAAAGTCCAACTTAATTATTTAACAGATATTGTATTAATCACGGCTAATGTTTTCTTTCCTTCCGTGGTTTAAGGAATAATTCTTCAATTTCACAAATTAAATAGGGTCGTGGCTAAGAATTTCGGTGGCCCGTAAGGCCATCCACAACGCTGTTCCTATACCGTTCCTATACCGTTCCTTAAACCACTATTTGAGGGCCCCACTGTACTTTTTTACTCCATTCCTTAACTAAGGAACGGAACCTGCAACCCTCCGTTCCTTAACCGTTCCTTAAATTACTATTCATTCAATTTCATTTTTTTTATTTCCAACCCAATTCAATTTAAATAAACACACTTTAAAAAACAAACACGCTTTATTAAAAAAACACACAACATTAAAAAAAATTACAACTTAAACGTAAAAAAATAAAAAGCACACAATTAAAATCCTAAAAAAATAAAAGTACACAATTTTAATAATTTCATCCGCCAAAATTTGCCCAAATGTGCTCAATTAGATCATGTTGGAGTTGGGTGTGGGCACTAGAGTCGCGTGTCCTTGCACGAATAGATAACCGTTCTTGTATAGACGGATGCGCTCCACTTCGAGGCGGACTACACTCGGTTGAGCTTCCTGGGGATTCGTCGTCGAACCAATTTCCCGCCTCGGGTCCTTCGTCTTGGACAATCATGTTGTGCAAGATTATGCACGTATACATGATGTCGACCATGTTTTCCATGAACCACGTACGAGCCGGGGCTTTGATGATGTTGAAGCGCGCTTGGAGAACCCCGAACGCCCTCTCCACATCCTTGCGAGCAACCTCCTGCTTCTGCGCAAAAAGAGTCTGCTTTGGGTTCGCAGACCCACTACATGTCTTCACGAAGGTAGGCCACTTCGGGTAGATGCCATCGGCGAGATAGTACCCCATTTTATAAAGCCGGTTGTTGGCGACGAAGTTGATGGCCGGCGCTTTACCATCCAAAACTTCGGTCAAGAGGTCGGACTGGTGGAGCACGTTTACGTCGTTGTTCGACCCGGGGACCCCGAAGTACGCGTGCCAGATCCAAAGGCGGTAGTCGGCAACGGCCTCAAGTATAACGGTTGGGTGGGTGCCTTTGTGGCCGCTCGTGTAGGACCCCTTCCACGCCACCGGGCAATTCTTCCATTGCCAGTGCATGCAATCGACGCTGCCGAGCATCCCGGGGAATCCGTGCACTGTTTCGTGAAGGTTGAGCAGGAACTGACAATCGGTCGTGCTTGGCCTTCGGAGAAATTCGTCGGTGAAGGCTGCCCAGACGCCTTGGCAGAATTTGAGCAAGCACATTCGCCCAGTATCTCCGATGTGGAGGTATTCGTCGAACATGTCGGTCGTTTGTCCAGTCGCAAGCTGGCGGATTGCTGCAGTACATTTCTGCAGCGTCGTGTGGCTGGGACGGCCGACCGCGTCGAACCCTTCCTGGAAGAACTCTTCCCGGGCTGCCAAAGTATTCGCGATGTGGAGAAATAACGGTTTCCCCATGCGGAAACGGCGACGGAAGTACGTATCTCCCCAAACCGGGTTATCGCAGAAGTAGTCGCGTACTAACCTTGCGGCGGCTTCCTCCCGGTTACGATGGATGCACGTACGGGAGCGTCGTTGGGGTGGCGCGGCTTCTTCCGCCTCCCGTCGTCGATCTTCTTCAAGTGATTGTTCCAATATTTGACGCATTTGTTCATAAGGATCCATTAGTTTGATTAAATTTGGGAGAAGGAAAATATAGTTGATTTGTGATGAAAATTGGGGTGGAAATAGAGAGGAATAGATGTGTGTTTGTGATTGAAATGAGTATGAAATAGGAGTATTTATAGAGTAAATAAATAATATAAAAATTAAAAAAAATAAAAAACGGATATAAAAAAAACGGTCTCATTACCGTTGCAAAATTTTTTTTTTTTTTTTTATTAAATTTGAATTTTTTTAAAAAAAATTAATTATTGCGTCACCGGCCGAAGCCCACTCGCGGGGCAGCGAGTGGGCTGCACGCGTCGAATGGGAGGCCGCCACGTCGCCTCGGCGCGTGGAGGAACGTTCCGTTCCGCGTTCCTCCGGAACGGAACGCGGCACGGCATAGGAACGGCGACGGCACGGAACGGCAACGGAACGCACCCCGCAACGCGTGCCGCCGCGGAACCGTTCCGCCGGAACGGCATAGGAACCGCAACGGCACAGAGTTGCGGGTGCCCTAATGTCGTGAACCGACCTAAATTCTTATAACTCTTTCTGGGCCCAAAATATAAATGGAGGGGTCCACTTCTTAAATCCCCTGGCCACCCGAAGAAAATACTCCCTTCCACCGTCGGCCTCCTTCTCAAAAGAATTCCCCCAATTCAATGTCTCAAATCCCAAATTTGGAAGAGGAAATCCCTAGGCCCCACCCCTTCTCTCTTTCTTCGTTCGACATCGCAGCCCATCACCACCACCTCTATCTCCGGCGAGGGAGATCGGCATCAACGAGATCTTTCTCCTTCTCTCGACGGCATCGCTGCTGTCGCAACACCAAATCGCCGTCGCCTCTACACCGGATTCGTCGAGTCGCTGCCGCTGCAATGTTCGCGGTGGTGGAGACGCTGATCGTGCCGTCCGTCGCCGTCGCTACTTTGGTCGGGAGTCCTCTCTTCCTTCGGAGTTACCGCGTCGCTGGCCCGTCTGCCGGCTCACGTGGGAGCAGCTCATTCTCCGGCAATGAAAGAATCGCCACAGGACGTCGGTCCCTGCCTTCTTTCCGGTGCCGCCGCACAACACCGAGTTCGGACAGTCCTACTGCCGCTGCCCGGTGATTAGATTCGACATTAGTTCTATCTTAAGTGATTTGTTAGATTCGACATTAGTTCTATGAGTTCTGCTCTATGCTTTGCTATCTCCCTCAATCTTAAGGCATGTTCTACTGTGATGCAAAGTGGTGTCGTGGAAGTTACCTGTTGTGGAGCTGGAGCTGTGGACCCTTCCTTTGTCGCCTAGTTCTCGGCTTGCGTTTGCAGGCTGACTGAGGTTCTTGCTTCTCGATGAAACAGAATAATCTTTCCTAGACATCTTCTTACTTTCACTCTCTCCTTCTCCTCCATCCTTTGTCTACTGATTGTGAAGTGGATTTGTGGTGAATGGGGGTATATAAATGGAAGCTGTACCTTGTGTTGAGATTTAGCAGAATCAAGTCTGCAAGTTCTTTGTCTTTTGTTAAACTGATTGGCTGTTTCTTTTGGAGGTAGTGCAAGGGTGTACTCGTGGGTTTAAATGGAGCTGTTATACTACTTTGTTTTCTTCTTGCAGCAGCCCCTTTTTCCTTTGATGTTGCAACAATTTAACTGAAGTGTTGGTAGTGAGTTTGCAGGTGTACAACAAAGGTGGAGAAAAAGGTTTGGCTGTGCCCTGCAGGCCGTTGCAGGCTGCACTGCCTCGTGGCAGCCTTCGGCTCAGGCTGTGAGTGCAGGAGGCTGTTACACTGCCTCTTTTGGCAAGGTACTTGGTCTCCTTTGGAAAGTTTAATGCTCCCTTACCTTACTTAGGAAT
This sequence comes from Salvia splendens, assembly GCF_004379255.2. Classification (NCBI taxonomy): domain Eukaryota; kingdom Viridiplantae; phylum Streptophyta; class Magnoliopsida; order Lamiales; family Lamiaceae; genus Salvia; species Salvia splendens. The sequence goes on from NC_056040.1 coordinate 33,564,113, forward strand.
AGCTAGCCTTCGTACCTCATATTTGCTTACTAAACTCCGGCTTTTTCTTCCGTGTTGTAGGCTGATTTATTCACTGAGTCGAGAAGGGGACCGGCCATGGTTCGCTCGTTCCTACCGAAGGCCGGACCGTGGCCTTGGGCGTAAAGAGGAAATTCACAAGTGCGTGCCACCGGGCACTCGGTTCTTTAAATTCTTAGCCAACATTTGGATACCCTTTGTAATAGCATCCGAGTTCTCTTTCTTTTTCTTTGTTTCAACGCATGTAATGTTTAGTATAGTTGTCGGATTGCATTTCCTTAAATTTCATCGTCAAGCATTTGTAAATTAGACTTAGCTTGAAACTAGTACATTCTGCTTACTTAAGAAATAAACGAATACTCTCTCGTTTTTCCTCTACCAATTTCTAGCATTTATTTCATAATTCCGAGAAATTATATCGCGGCTGGTCCTCAAGCTCCCGCGTCGCCTCCTCGCGGCCGTGGTGCTTCCATAGGGCTTTCACTGTTACAATAGTTTTATTTCTCAATTCTTTTACTTTTCTGTCTAGAATTGCTTCTGGTTTTTCTTCATATATCAAATCTGGTTCTAACAAAATTTCTTCTTGGTGTACTATGTGGTTGGGGTCAAACACATACTTTCTCAACTGTGATACATGAAACACATTATGAACATTCCCGAAGCTTGGCGGGAGTGCTAATCTGTACGCCACAAGGCCGACTGTTTCTAGGATCTCGTAAGGTTCGATAAAACGCGGTTTCAGCTTGCCCTTGACGCCAAATCTAGTTATCCCTTTCGATGGGGATACTTTCAGAAAGACCTTGTCTCCCGCTTTGAACTGTAAATCCGTTCTGAGGTGATCATTACTGGTACACCATGCAGACGCACGATCTTTTGCACATAAGTCTGTGCCCACTTGTCTGATCCGTAGGTGGCACGAATTGGTATGATGTGAGCACTGTTGGTGAGGCGATCTATAATCACCCGGATGGCAGTATTTCCTCTTTAAGATTTTGGCAATCCTGTCACAAAATCCGTGGCTATATGCTCTCATTTCCATTCCGGAATCTCGAGGGACTGCAACTTCCCATAGGGTCGTTGATGTAAAGCCTTCACTTGCTGGCAAGCCAGATATCTTTCTACAAATGACGCTATGCTTCTCTTCATGCCATCTCACCAGAATTTTTTTTCTTTAAATCTTGATACATCATCGTATTTCCAGGGTGGGCAGTGTAGGGCGTCTCCTGAGCTTCACTCATGATCTCATTCCTGAGTGCCTCATCATTGGGTACGCATAGTCTTCCTTCGAAGGTGAGGGCGTTATCCGCCTCTTCGCGGTAACTGTTCCCTTTTTCGGTCCTCACTCTGAGACGAATCTTTTCTAACGCCTCATCGCATCTCTGAGCGTCGATGATCCTGGCTTTTAAATCTGGTTCTATGGTCAAGGTGGAAATTCTGCTGTCCACCGTTTCTGGGGCTCTTACTATCTCCAGTCGCATCTTGGAGAATTCATGGAGGAGCTCTTCCTCTTGTGTGAGGAAAAGTAGCCTCTTGGGGCGCAGTCTTTTTGCTCAAGGCATCTGCTACCACGTTGGCTTTGCTTGGGTGGTAATTCATACCGCAGTCGTAGTCCTTGACTAACTCTAGCCATCTGCGTTGTCTCATGTTTAGATCCTTCTGCTCAAAGAAGTACTTGAGACTCTTTTGATCTGTGAAGATCTCACATCGAACTCCATAGAGATGATGTCTCCAAATCTTCAATGCGTGTACCACTGCCGCCAATCCCAAGTCGTGCGTCGGGTAGTTCAACTCGTGTGACCTTAGCTGGCGTGACGCATATGCTATCACTTTACCCTTCTACATCAGCACGCACCCGAGTCCGATCTTCGATGCATCTGTATACACCACACAGTCGACTCCCGCTTCCGGCACGACTAGAACTGGTCTTGTGGTCAACTTTTCCTTTAGCAGTTGGAAGCTTGCTTCACATTCTGGGGTCCAATCGACTTTAACTCCTTTCTTGAGTTGTTGAGTCATTGGCCTTGCTATCTAAAAAAAATCCTTCCATGAATCGTCGGTAGTATCCTGCCAGTGCTAGGAAACTCTGAATTTCATTGGGCGTCGTTGGTGACTGCCAACGTTGCACGGCTTCCGCTTAGCAGGTTCACTCGGATCCCTTCTGTTGTCACTATGTGTCTAAGGAAGTTCACTTCGTTAAGCCAGAACTCACACTTGCTAAACTTATCATAGAGTTTCTCGGCTCTTAACGTCTCTAAGGTGGTCCTCAAGTGCATCCTTGAGAATACACCACCTCCTCGCAGCTGGTCGAAGAGGTCGTCGATTCTTGGTAAAGGTACTTGTTCTTGAGGGTTAACTTGTTCAGCTCTCGTTAGTCGACACACATTCGCCAAGTTACATCCTTCTTCTTCACGAAGAGTACTGGTGCGCCCAAAAGCGATACATTAGGTCGGATGAACCCAGGTTTACTTATTCTTGTAACTGGATCTTAAGTTCTATTTGTTTCCTTAAGCGTCATTCTATCTGGTGACTGAGATAATATACTGATTCAAGTCGTCCATTAGACGTTTCATTTCGTCTGGCTGATGAAGCCATTTCTAATCTTAGGTTTCATCGTCAGATATTGAGTTCTCTAATGCTTGCATCGATCGTAATCGTAGTCATTGAGCTTGCATATTGACCTCGTAACCTCTCGCTTAGCTGAGGTAGTCTACTTTCACCACTTCCAAGGTGCTTTTGTGCCTACCGCGACTCTTTCGTCATGATCTAGCACAAACTTTGTTCTACTCGCGTTAATCCTTAAATACTGGACCGGTGCATGTGGAGGTGTTGGCTTCTTTCTCCCAACGCTACTGTCTCCATGCCCTTTTGGTTCGACTAAGTGATTCATGGTGAGATAATCTAGCACGACTTTCCAACGTGGTCTATATCTCGTGTCTAGATTAACACAAAACTCTATCGACAACTCCTTTCTGAGCCGCTCAATTGAGGTGTGGCATATCGTAGAATATTTCTTCGCGTTTTACTGCTAACGTTTGCCTTTGCTCTGTATTATAGGGCTCTAAATCAGTTCTCTTGCGATAACTCTTTAAAGAAGAATTTCGATTCTTCCTTTCATAGTAGGGATGGTGAGGGTAGCGATGCTAGCACGCGTTCCTCTTTCCCGAATGTCTCTCCAGCTTTAGCTTTTCCTGGTCAGCTCTTAGACAAATCCCTCTTGCTGATGGGACTTGCTTCGTCAATCATACGCTACGAAAGTACTTGCATTTTCTCCATGGCTTTCGTTACATACCCATGATTGAGTCTTTGTTCCGGTGGCTTACTTATCCTATTCGGAATAAGCATTTCAATCGATCAAACTGTCATACAGGTCTTTTACGTCTTCGGACGCCATTTAATCCATGTATATTCCTTGGTACTTCTCTCCTCAAGGCTAGTTACTTCTCTACATAACATCATTTTCGATCTTCCACCAGCTTGTTACAAGCGGTACGTAGATGCGAAACATTTAACGCTTTATGTTGTCGGTCATGCGACGCTTCTGGTTGGTGCATCTTTTTTTGCACGCGTCTCCATGGAGACGTGTTTATCATGCGTATCTGAAAGAAACTGAGACTATGCCTTTCCTGATAGTTTCGTATCCGAAACTTGATGATTAATCCAATAGTCTTAACTTGGATAGGAACTGATGTCACACAGAAGAAGTATGACTGAAAATCTGAAGGGCCCCCCGAATACCCAATTGGGCAAGAATAACATCTTTTGTTCAACTCATACGAATTTTCGTCGATATTCGACCTTGAAGGAAAGTACTGAGTTCAATGGAGCTTATCTTGTCCATTCAAAGAACTACGGGCTCAACTGGTTTCAAATGAACTCATAGAAGTTGAGGCTCACCCTTGATGGGAGCTAGAAATAATCATGAGATAGGTCATGAAAACTGGATGAAAATGAATTAACTATAAATTTACATAGTAAGCTGTAAAATAGGACAGTACAGTTGTCCAATTAAACTGAAAGGATCTGAGCATCAAGGATAGTGGTTCAAACATGTCACCTCCTAAGATGATCAACCGCGAAAAATTTAGAAACGTAGGCGATTGCAATGAAGGAACATTGGTCATGCTTCAAAGGCATCTTGATATGGAATAACAAAATCACATCAATGATTTCATAGGTTCATTAAGGCAATACACTGAAATGAACTATTCAGAAAAATCAGCTAGGCCAAGCTCGTTAGGGAAAAGTGCAATATGCTTGCCTTAACTTCAAACTGCAAAAAAAAAATTCCGAGACTAGGAATAATGCATGTACTGGAACTGAGATAGAATAATTTCACCTCTGTAGGGAAAATATTGCTACAACACGGTTTCAAAATAAGGAGGTGAACAAGAGTTCCAACACAATATGAAATGCGCTGAGAAAATATTTAAAAGGCGTGACCATTCTGGGGGTCAGAACTGTAAGCATCATAAGAACGAAATTTCATTGCACGAGTCCAAGAAATCGGGATATGGATTCCCAATATTGTGGCTCAAGGGAGACAACAACAAATAACGATGCTTGAAACATAAAAGTATCCCAAATTTGGGAACTGAAACGGGGTCACCGCTTTCATGAAAGAATGAAAGTGGCGTACTACTTGCAAAACGTGAGTCAGTCAGAAGTCTCAATAGACGATGTCTGAAGAATAAGCTTATTCTGAAGGTCATAGATATGAACGACTGTAGAATTTAACGTATGTGACCGGAGCTTACACAGTCAAAACTTTACTCTTTATGAACGGTGAGTCAAAGGACTACAGTCCATAAACTGGAAGTGAGTCAAATCTCGCATAGAAAGAAGGACTACTGACATGTTACTTGCGAGTCAAACTAAAGTCTGAATAGACGGGGGTACCGTCCTTTGGGAGGACTCTTAGAGAGAATTTCACTGGGAATCCAAGTAAGCACTATTGATTATAATCATCGGTTCTAGTTATGTGACACTCCTTTGTCTGTTCTTGTGGAGCTCGTACATGATAACTGTGTTCTAGGAAATCATACATTCCAAGATGGGGTTTCTCGTGCTGTTAAACTGATAATTGCAGCTGGAGGTCATACTTTCATATCGTTCTTGATAACTTAGAACGCTGGTTCTTGTAAAACATTGTGTTCTCCATCGTGCTTCACAGCATGCTATAAATATCGTTTCTGGGTCACGTAGCCACTTGGGCCTGTAACATCACTTTACTGGATCGCGGGTACGATCTTTGTTCGTGTGGGGATGCGTCTCCCGAACAGGCTTGAAAGTACACTATTTTCATTATGACTTGGTCTGTATAAAGATTTTGGAAACTTCTTGGTTCATTGTCTAGCATACATTTATATATATATATATACTATCTGTGTGTTCAAAGGAATGGACTTCCTTTAATTGCTGTCTATAGGTAGTACAATAGTACTTTTTGGTTCGTCTTTTCTTTCTCAAAATTCCTTGGCATTAGAAGCTTACCAAAACTGATGGGTTTTAGTTGGTCTCATCGCCCTGGAAGGCGGTAACAAAATCTCATTCTGCTCGTACTTGGTCCTATATGTCTCACCTAAGGTACTTCTCTAAAGCACTCTAGGTTCGCATACATAGTCCCACATGACATCTACAAATCTCAGTCAAGTTTTTTTTTTTTGAAATAAAACACAGATACATTAAGCATATCTCATGCAAAGTATCAGCTATCACGTTGCATCTTGCAAACATTTTAAATAAACATTTTTGTTCCCACTTAGGGCTGTGAAAATTCTTTTCTTTTTCTGAAAACTTAGAAAATTTCATTTTCCTTCTCAAAACGAAAAAAATATATATATATTTTCTCTCTTTAAAATTCTCCTTTCTGGACGAGAGGGCGTCGATCCCTGTTTCTGGTGCAGTTGATCGTGTCGAGCTGAGGTGTTGGGATCTTGTACTGATCATTCTGTTCACTTCCTAGCCAAGTAGTACTGTTTTGGACTGAGGCTTAGAAGGAAGGTTCTTGGGCCAAAGCGAAAGAAAGGTGCTCTGATACCACTCTGTCACGACCACATCTCCCTAGTCAAAGAAAGTGTAGCTATATCGCGACTAAAACTTACAGAAGCTGTCTCAACTCATCATAAGATGCTTAAATCAAAGGAAACATTGTCTGAAATGTGTTGAGGGTACAAATCATACTGAATCAGAGTAGTTATGAAACAATTGTCTTTGCTAAAAGCAAGTTCTAAATTTGTGCAACGGAAGAGTACCAAGACAGATGTAATATGTATGAAGACATACTACACCAGCTATCTTCCTACTTATTTAGCCTTCTGTCCCAACACCTCCTCGGCTTTGACAACGATCAACCTGCACATTAAGGAAAACAATATGCAGGGTTGAGTACTTGATATATATTCAGTGGGCTTATGCCGAAAACTGTTTTCTTTTAGTTGTCAGCCAAGCTGAGTGAACGCGGGGTTTTTCTAAAAATAAGTCCCGGTCACTAAAATCTGTTATTTCTTTCTGAAATAGACTGCAGTCTTTTAAACTTCTGATGATATGCCATATCAAACTGCGTGAATCGGGAATGTGGCCACATTCCACGATCACTGGGCCGGCCAACCTGGCGCTAGCTCACGACCCCTGGACCGGCCAACCAGGTGCTAGCTCACGGTCCCTATGTGTACACTAGCCCGAGTAGGATTTACTGACCTACTGGGACGCGAATTCGATTTAATTGGTTGGCATAGCCAACAGATAGGCAATCATAAAACAAAACATGGCATGACAACTCATTGAAATAATCATGTTTTCACATAAAACACGCTTTAAAAGAAAGAAGAGAAACGCCCACCTCAATTGCTTAATCTCTTGCAAACGGGTGTTTCCCTGTCCTGAGATTACGCATCGAGCGACGACGTTCCTCTACAAAATTTAATATACTTAAATTAGGCTTTAAATAACTATTTATCTTGCATGTATGCATGCCTAAGCGTGTACTTATTATTTTACTTCCTTTCTATATTTAGAAATCTTAAATCCTTAATTAAATCAGCGATTTAATTTATTCGGGAGTCTTGCCGAACTGTTCGGGTATAATAAATTCTCGATTATCATCTTTAAGTATCTTGAAATACTTACTTGGACTAATGAAAGTCCCACTTAATTATTTAACGGATATTGTATTAATCACGGCTAATGTTTTCTTTCCTTCCGTGGTTTAAGGAATAATTCTTCATTTTCACAATTAAATAGGGACGTGGCTAAGAATTTCGGTGGCCCGTAATGTCGTGAACCGACCTAAATTCTTACAACTCTTTCTGGGCCCAAAATTTAAATGGAGGGGTCTACTTCTTAAATTCCCTGGCCCAACTGAAGAAAATACTCCCTTCCACCGTCGGCCTCCTTCTCAAAAGAATTCCCCCAATTCAGTGTCTCAAATCCCAAATTTTGAAGAGGAAATCCCTTGGCTCCACCCCTTCTCTCTTTCTTCGTTCGACATCGCAGCCCATCACCACCACCTCTATCTCCGGCGAGGGAGATCGGCATCAACGAGATCTTTCTCCTTCTCTCGGCGGCATCGCTGCTGTCGCAACACCAAATCGCCGCCGCCTCTACACCGGATTCGGCGAGTCGCTGCCGCTGCAATGTTCGCGGTGGTGGAGACGCTGATCGTGCCGTCCGTCGCCGTCGCTACTTTGGTCGGGAGTTCTCTCTTCCTTCGGAGTTACCGCGTCGCTGGCCAGTCTGCCAGCTCACGTGGGAGCAGCTCATTCGCCGGCAATGGCAGCATCGCCACTGGACGTCGGTCCCTGCCTTCTTTCCGGTGCCGCCGCACAACACCGAGTTCGGACAGTCCAGCTGCCGCTGCCCGGTAGCGGCTCCGTCGCCATCTCCGTCAGTTCTCTGGGGCTCTGTCGCCTAAGCTAAGTCCCCCTTCCTAGCTTATACTAGTTCTTGAGAGTTTACTGAAGCGAGTTATAGTGTATGGAGCTACTTGGCAAATCTTTGTGATGTTGCTGTAGTAAACCTTTAAGTTCTATCTTAAGTGATTTGTTAGATTCGACATTAGTTCTATGAGTTCTGCTCTATGCTTTGCTATCTCCCTCAATCTTAAGGCATGTTCTACTGTGATGCAAAGTGGTGTCGTGGAAGTTTCCTGTTGTGGAGCTGGAGCTGTGGACTCCTTCCTTTGTCGCCTAGTTCTCGGCTTGCCTTTGCAGGCTGACTGAGGTTCTTGCTTCTCGATGAAACAGAATAATCTTTCCTAGACATCTTCTTACTTTCACTCTCTCCTTCTCCTCCATCCTTTGTCTACTGATTGTGAAGTGGATTTGTGGTGAATGGGGGTATATAAATGGAAGCTGTACCTTGTAGTTTGTTGAGATTTAGCAGAATCAAGTCTGCAAGTTCTTTGTCTTTTGTTGAACTGATTGGCTGTTTCTTTTGGAGGTAGTGCAAGGGTGTACTCGTGGGTTTAAATGGAGCCGTTATACTACTTTGTTTTCTTCTTGCAGCAGCCCCTTTTTCCTTTGATGTTACAGCAATTTAACTGAAGTGTTGGTAGTGAGTTTGCAGGTGTACAACAAAGGTGGAGAAAAAGGTTTGGCTGTGCCCTGCAGGCCGTTGCAGGCTGCACTGCCTCGCGGCAGCCTTCGGCTCAGGCTGTGAGTGTAGGAGGCTGTTACACTGCCTCTTTTGGCAAGGTACTTGGTCTCCTTTGGAAAGTTTAATGCTCCCTTCCCTTACTTAGGAATAGCTAGCCTTCGTACCTCATATTTGCTTACTAAACTCCGGCTTTTTCTTCCGTGTTGCAGGCTGATTTGTTCACTGAGTCGAGAAGGGGACCGGCCATGGTTCGCTCGTTCCTACAGAAGGCCGGACCGTGGCCTTGGGCGTAAAGAGGAAATTCACAAGTGCGTGCCACCGGGCACTCGGTTCTTTAAATTCTTAGGCAACATTTGGATACCCTTTGTAATAGCATCCGAGTTCTCTTTCTTTTTCTTTGTTTCAACGCATGTAACGTTTAGTATAGTTGTCGGATTTCATTTCCTTAAATTTCATCGTCAAGCATTTGTAAATTAGACTTAGCTTGAAACTAGTACATTCTGCTTACTTAAGAAATAAACGAATACTCTCTCGTTTTTCCTCTACCAATTTCTAGCATTTATTTCATAATTCCGAGAAATTATATCGCGGCTGGTCCTCAAGCTCCTGCGTCGCCTCCTCGCGGCCGTGGTGCTTCCATAGGGCTTTCACTGTTACAATAGTTTTATTTCTCAACTCTTTTACTTTTCTGTCTAGAATTGCTTCTGGTTTTTCTTCATAGATCAAATCTGGTTCTAACAAAATTTCTTCTTGGTGTACTATGTGGTTGGGGTCAAACACATACTTTCTCAACTGTGATACATGAAACACATTGTGAACATTCCCGAAGCTTGGCGGGAGTGCTAATCTGTACGCCACAAGGGCGACTGTTTCTAGGATCTCGTAAGGTTCGATAAAACGGGTTTCAGCTTGCCCTTGACGCCAAATCTAGTTATCCCTTTCGATGGGGATACTTTCAGAAAGACCTTGTCTCCCGCTTTGAACTGTAAATCCGTTCTGAGGTGAGCATTACTGGTACACCATGCAGACGCACGATCTCTTGCACATAAGTCTGTGCCCACTTGTCTGATCCGTAGGTGGCACGAATTGGTATGATGTGAGCACTTTTGGTGAGGCGATCTATAATCACCCGGCAAAACTATCATAAGAAAAAATATCATTTTATCAACTCAGAATATCATTGTATCCGACAAATCTATCATTTTATGCTGCAAACCTAAAATTTATAAGCCAAAACTATCATCTTAACACAAAAACGGCAATACATAATTTAATTAAATAAGAATTTCAGTACATCAGAAACATATACCAATCGACAGCTAATATTCATCAAAAATCAAATTCAATACATGAATCAAAATAATCAATAAATTAAAATATGAACACAATCAATAAGATAAATAATAGATAATGATTGTTACCTTCGTTATTTGCTTCGTTCTCCATCGAAGCAAATTCTGACAGCTATTGAACAGATAATCAATGAAAATCTAGAGATTATGGAATAATGAACCATCGGAAGGAAATCTGGAGTCTATTAAATTAATCGGAAGGAAATCTGGAGTCTATTGAAATAATCGGAAGGAAATCTCTATGGAAATAATCGGAAGGAAATCTGGAGTCTATGGAAATAATCGGAAGGAAATCTGGAGATTATGGAAATCTAGAGATTATGGAAATCTGAAACCAAATCGCAGAGAATAGGAAATAATCGAACTGAGAAAGAGAGAAAGAATGGAGCGAAATTCAGAAATTTAAATGAGGGAAATGACATATTTACCTCGCTCCTTTTTTTATGAAGTAAATCTAAGTTTGAATCTTAACCACAAGATTAGAAAATATGTGTGGTTCAGATTTGATCATATGGTTATTACGATATTTAGGGGTTATCATATGATCACAACTCTCTCTCTATATATATATATATATATATATATATATAATTGAGAAAAAGAGCTACAACACAAAAAAAACATCAAAAAAATACTTTACCGGAGGCAGAGTTCTCTTGTTTAAAGATCGGGACAGACCTTCTCTTAGTCTATTTAAGGAGTCGTGTGAGCTGGGATTTTGAGCTCTCGTGCTCTGCCAAGGTGAGCATCTTGATGGTGTGTGATGGGGTACGTACTAAACAAGCCCAATAGCAGTGACGGCCCATCAGCCCAAAGCCCAAGGAAGAGTATCAGTTCGGCATTACCAAAGAGTTCGGCCCCAGCCTACAGCTCGGTAAAAGCCGACCAATCAAGCTCTACTCTCAGATCGGCAAAAGCTGCTCGGCAATAGTTCAGCAGTTCGGTCTCAGTATTCGACCGAACTGGGAGATAGTGGACTCATGCAGAACCTCCACGACCTCCACTACACGATCTATTTAGTGGTGTCAACTCATGCAGGATCTCATGCAGGATAGCGGACCAAACAAAGAGATAGTGGACCCATGCAGGATCTCATGACCTCCACGACATCCACGACCTAGTTAGTGGTGATGCAAGCCACGATCTTAGTTCAATGTATAAATAGAACTTAGATCAGATAGACTAAGGGGGAAAAAGCTCTCTAGACATCAAATATCATATAGCAAGTCTGTATTTGTAAGCTGTAAACCAGATCAAGCAATACAATCTTGCCCTCCTTTCTTCCCGTGGACGTAGATTTACCTCAGTAAATCGAACCACGTAATTCCTTGTGTCGTGATCTATATTTTTTTTACCCTCATTTATTACTATCAAAAATTCGTCCAACCATCACTGGCGCCGTCTGTGGGAAACAGAGAACCAAATTTGTGATAAAGCGAATTTTTGACCCTTTTTCCACCCCAAAAAAAAAAAAAAAAAAAATGCATACCAGATCACGTAACACCCATAATACCGTTCGTGATAACCATGAGGAAGCTAGTCCAGCCCGCAGGTCTGGAAAACAGCCTCGGGAGAAATCTACTTCCAGTTCTCACGGAGAAGGAACAAGCCGCTCAAAGACTCATCGCACCGAGTCTTCCCAGCAGCCCGATTTGAACGAGGCTGTCAAGTTGTTTTTGGCCGAGAAGCAGGAAGAGTTCTTAATTTTCCTGCAAAAGGGCCAAAAGCCGGAGACGAAAACGGTGGATTCTCCCTCCTCATCCAGACATGAAAGTCACTACCGCAGTAGTGCCGTGTCTTCCAGGAAGAAGAATCCTCAACCCCGACATGTTCCTGTTCCTCCTCGGTACCGGAATCACAGGAGAACTCCATCTCCTCCATACCGAAGAGATGTCGGGTTCGCCATGTACGGAGCATTGAAGACTCCGTTCTCGGACGATATCACCCGAACTCCCTTGCCACAGAACTACCGAACTCCGTCGATGACTTATGACGGGTTAGTGAATCCTCATGACTTCCTGGGACGCTATCAGTATAACATGGCGAACCAGGGTCTCAATGAGGTCCATATGTGCAAGCTGTTTCCCGAGCTGCTTATCGGGAACGCAAGAAGGTGGTTCGATAGCCTCCCCCAAGGCAGCATTAGATCTTACCGAGATCTAATGGATGCTTTCCACAGGAGGTTCTTTCAGAAAGCGGAAGCCCGAATCACTTCGGCTCAGCTGCTTTCTATACGTCAAGGTCGCGACGAAAAGATCAGCGACTTTATGACGAGATTCCACAAGGAATGCCTACAAGTAGATGATCTCAATGATCTACTTGTCATTTCGGCATTCCAAAATGGAATCCTGCCCGGAGCTCTCTACAGAAAGCTCGTGGAATGCAGTCCGCAAACAGCTCAAGAGATGTGGGACATTGCGGACCAGTTCTCCCGTGCCGATGAGGCAGACCGTCGCAAACGGTCTTTAGACAGCTCATCCCGAGGAGACAGGAGGAAGCCCGATCATAGCGATCAGGGACATCCTCGCCGAACTCCTTTTGGCGATCAGGGACATCCTCGCCGAACTCCTTTTGAAAGGATTCAAAGGACTCCGGTGCAAGACCGATTGGGGCCACGTCTCAATCCTGAGAAGCCGCCCGCTCAGTTCGTACCATTGAACAAGTCGAGAGCGGAAATTTTCGAACTGCATTCCGATATGTTCGAAAAACCAAAGCGGATGACGAAATCGGCCGCGCGTCGACCTCAGGATCAATATTGCTCCTTCCATCAAGACCACGGTCACGATACCGAGGAGTGCCGACATTTGGCTGCAGGTATTGATGCTCTTGTGAAAGCAGGGACGTTAAAAAAATACCAAAGCAAGCAGCCGAAAAAGAACAAAAAGCAGAGAGGTGCGAACTGCGCTCCTCAGGATCCGAAAAAGCAACAGGACCCCGAAGACGTTGACGAGCTGCAATATGATGGAGTAATCCTGACTATTGATGCTCTCCCTGCCGGGAAGACTAAATCGTCCCTGAAGTCAGAGCGCAGAGGCTTCAATCGAGAGGAGCCAACGCATAAAAGGCTGAAGCAGGACGAAGTGATTACATTTTCAGATGCAGATCCCGTCCCGGCCATCTCTCCTCATCAAGACGCTATTGTCATCCAAGCCGGAGTGGCAAACAAACTGATCCACAGAGTGTTTGTGGATACCGGAGCGTCAGTCAGCATTCTTTTTAAAGAATGTTTCGATAAACTAGAAGTGGATCCAGCTCGGCTCAGTCCGGCTCCACTTCCTCTGAAAAGTTTCGCCCAGGAGGACACCCGCCCTGAAGGTATTATCAGCCTTCCGATCACGGTGGGAAAAGCGCCTACAAGCTCCAGTACGATGATCGAGTTCTTTGTGGTAAAAGCTCGGTCCCCGTACAACATCATCTTGGGAAGAGACTGGCTCAACGCAGTTCGGGCCGTTTGCTCTACTTATCACCTCACCATCAAGATCCCCACTAAAGGTGGGATAGCGGTCATCCGAGGTGATCAAAAGAGAGCAAAAGAGTGTCTGCAGATTGCGCTTAAAAGTGCCGAGCAATCAGATCGGCATCATCAAGCATAGCAATCACAGCAGCCGGAGTCAGAGGCAAGCGAAATGACCGAAGTCACACCAGAGTCGAACTCAATGACCGTTCAGTTATACGAAGATGATCCATCCAGAACGGTCAAGATCGGTTTCGCGGGAACGCCTCTACTCCGGGAAAAGACCATCCAGCTCCTCAAGGAGTACAAAGATGTCTTTGCATGGTCTCCGTTGGACATGACCGGAGTGCCCCCTGAGGTAATCACTCATCGGTTAAATATTGATCCTTCAGTCCGGCCTATAAAACAGAAGCAAAGACTCTTTGCGGCAGAAAGAAATCAAGTCATCCATGACGAAGTCCGCCAATTACTGAAAGCGGATGTATTATTCGAGGTGAAATATCCTTCTTGGGTGGCCAATCCTGTGATGATCAAGAAAAAAGAAGGAGGATGGCGGATGTGCATAGATTTTACCGATCTAAACAAGCACTGTCCTAAAGATTGCTATCCCCTTCCGAACATAGATAAAAAAGTAGAAGCTTTGATCGGCTTCGAAATTTTCTGTTTTCTTGATTTATACAAAGGCTACCACCAAGTTTTAATGGATGAGAATGATGCTTCAAAAACGGCTTTCATTACTGACTTCGGCATCTTTGCTTATAAAAAGATGCCATTCGGTTTAAAGAATGCCGGAGCCACATATCAAAGGATGGTAGATAAGCTTTTTCGGCATTTGATCGGAAAAGAGGTTGAAGTGTATGTTGACGACATAGTCGTCAAAAGCAGAAGCACTTCGGAGTACGAAGACAACCTCAAATCCACCCTCGACGTGCTCAAAAAAGCCAACCTCAAACTCAATCCCCAAAAATGTACCTTTTTGGTAGATTCGGGAAAGTTTCTGGGTTGTTGGGTTTCAAAGGACGGACTCAAGGCAAATCCCTCAAAAGTTCAAGTTGTTCAGAACATGGCGATGCCGAAGTCCATACATGATGTGCAAAGGCTAACTGGATGTCTAGCCGCACTGAATAGATTCCTTTCCCAACCAGCCGAAAAGCAACTGCCGTTCTTCAAAGTGTTGAAAAAGGCACCAAAGTTTGAGTGGGGAGCCGAGCAGAAAAAGGCTTTTGACGAGCTCAAAAGTTATTTAGCCAAGCTTCCAATTCTCTCTGCTCCAACAGATGCCGAAGTGATATTCTTATACTTAGCGGCATCAGATCAAACCATTAGCGCGGTGCTTGTACGAGAAGAAGGCCTAAAGCAGCTTCCCATCTACTTTACAAGCCGAGCATTAAGAGGTCCAGAAACAAGGTATCAACCTCTGGAAAAAATTGCTCTGGCGTTAGTAAATGCAGCAAGGAGACTGCGGCCATACTTCTATGCTCACAAGGTATGCGTCTTAACCGATCTGTCACTTCGGCAAGTTTTGACCAAGCCAGAAGCATCAGGCAGAATCGCCAAATGGGCCATAGAGTTGGGAGAACACTCAATCGAATACCTACCTCGGAAAGCCATCAAGGGACAAGCCTTGGCAGATTTTCTTACAGAGGCAAAGTTCGATCAAGTAATCCCTGTCATTGCCGAACAGAAAAATTCTGCCAATACCGAACTAGCACAGCCCCTGGAATCCGAAGTAGAGCCGCCGGATTGCTGGAGCGGATTCGTAGATGGAGCTTCGAATAAAACGGGAAGTGGAGCTGGTATTCTACTTATCGCTCCCGACGGACACGAGGTAACTTATTCACTTCGGTTCTTGTTCCCAACCACTAATAACGAAGCCGAATACGAAGCTCTCCTTGCCGGACTCCAGCTAGCGCAAAGTCTATTTATCAAGTCTCTCAAAATCCATTGTGATTCACAAGTCATAGTGAATCACCTGTTGGGTACAAGTGAAGCCCGTGATGAGAGGATGAGGAAATACTTGGACAAAGCGCAAAGCATTAGCCGAAGTTTCTCTTATTTTCGGATAATCCGCATTCCCAGAGCGGAAAACAGCCGAGCAGATACTTTAAGTAAGTTAGCCTCATATCCAAGCTCAAAGGTGGAGGAATTGATGCACCGAAGCATTGATGAAGCTGAGGTACATTCAGTAGCCAGCTCGCCGAACTGGATGACGCCGATCTTACAGTATCTAGATCAAGGACAACTGCCCGAGGATAAGAGAGAAGCTCAGAAAATCACATGCCGAGCACTTCGGTACGAACTTCATGGAGGAGTCCTATACAGAAAGTCCTACCTTCAGCCGTTATTGCGATGTGTAGGGCCAGAAGAGACGGACTACATCCTTAGAGAAGTTCATGAAGGATCTTGCGGTAGCCACATCGGAGCTAGAGCTTTAGCTAAAAAAGTTCTGAGATGGGGGTATTATTGGCCAACTTTGGTACAAGAAGCAGTGCAGCTCGTCAAGACATGCACGAAGTGCCAAATCCATGCAAATATCCCAAGGATGCCGCAGACCGATCTATATGCTATGCAAAGCCCTTGGCCTTTTATGCAATGGGGCATAGACATAGTAGGACCACTACCACAAGCTCCTCGACAAATGAATTTCCTTATCGTTGCCGTGGATTACTTTACAAAGTGGGTAGAGGCTGAACCATTAGCTACGATAACGAGCTCGAAGGCATTGGATTTCGTCTGGAAGAACATAGTGTGCCGATTTGGCATACCCCACATCCTCATTTCGGATAATGGGACTCAGTTCACCGACAAGACATTCAAGAATTGGTGCCAAGAGCTGAATATTCAACAGCGGTTCACTTCGGTCTCCCACCCACAAGCAAACGGACAAACGGAGGTAACAAACCGTATCTTGGTGAAAGGGTTAAAAGCTCGGTTAGAACAAGCCAAAGGACAATGGGTAGAAAATCTCCCTCAAGTCCTATGGTCCTACCGAACTACACCCAAAACCTCCAACGGTGAAACTCCGTACAGTCTGGTGTACGGCACTGAAGCCGTGATTCCGGTTGAGATCGGCGTACCCAGTCCCCGAACTCTAAATTTCTCCTCAGAAATGAATGATGACGGACTGAGAGCCGAACTAGATCTGGCCGAAGAAAGAAGAGAATTGGCCTGCATAAAAGCAGCCAAGTACAAGGAGCAAGTAGCCCGGTATTATAACCAAAGGGTGAAAAAGCTGCAATTTCAAGTGGGAGATCTCGTCTTGAGAAACAACGAAGTAAGCCGAGCAGAAAAGCTGGGCAAACTCGAACCCACATGGGAAGGTCCATATCGGGTGTCAGAAGTCCTCGGCAAAGGGTCTTACAAATTGACTCACGTGTCAGGAGAACAAGTACCCCGAACATGGCACATTTCCAACCTCAAGAAGTTCCATTTGTAAGAGACAGTCCGGTCAGTCAGTCTTGTGTCTAGTTCGGTCCTAGAGGTATGTGCTTTCTTTGTTTTTTACTTGTTCTTTGTGCTTGTTTTATAAAAGTTTAAAATCTTGTTCGTCCTCTTTATTTGTGTATGTGCGTTTTGTCTGTCTATGTGCGTGTCGTCTCTTACAAATATTACTGAGGTATCTTGTTCTTCGAAGGCTGATCCCCTTTTTAGAACATATATAAGCCAACGATTGTGAGTCCAAGCTTCTAAGGAGGATACAAGACCACAATTCAGCTTAAGAAACAAGCAGTTCGTCTGAAACGAACTGCAACAAAGGGAAAGTCCGATCCACGCGATAAAACTCGCCGAATTAGGACAAGGGAAAGTCCGATCCCCAAGTTAGGACAAGGGAAAGTCCGATCCGAGCGATAAAACTCGCCAAATTAGGACACAAGCTTAGTCCGGTCAAAGAAATTTACTTCATAAGACCAAAGACGAGTCTGGTCAAAGAAGTTTACTTCATAAGACCAAAGACGAGTCCGGTCAAAGAAGTTTATTTCATAAGACCGAGGACCAAGTCCGGTCAAAGAAGTTTACTTCATAAGACCAAAGACGAGTCCGGTCAAAGAAGCTTACTTCATAAGACCGAGGACGAGTCCGGTCAAAGAAGTTTACTTCATAAGACCGAGGACGAGCACGATGAAATTTTTTCGCTGAGCTGTAAATACGCAGTGATAGAAGCGAAATGAAGATTTCATTTATTAAAACTTGTTCGGCATATAATTCTGCTGCCCTACGAGAAGGCGTTACGCCATTACAAAGGACTATTCTACTGTCCATGGTTGCTAAAGTTGAGCCATCTATTCACAAAATCCTCGTGAAACCGAGTTCGGCCATTCCGGGCAGCTGAAGAATAAGCAGGTCGACGAGATGCTCTAATCGACCTACCGCCTCTTCCCTGAGCCCGGGAAGCTCTAGCACCTCGACGGCGAAGAGCCTCTTCACGAATCATTTGCCGATCTTGCTCACTCATAGTCACCGCTCCTCTGCGAACTTCAGTCCGTCCTCGTCTTGACGTCTCCGGTTGTTCCTGAGTTCGTTGCTGACTTGGAGTAGGGTTTTGAGCAAGTGAATCAGAGGTTTGAGCTGGAGTGCGAGCATCTGTTGGCGGGAAATGCCTAAGGAATCTCTCGATTGAGGGACGCCGGGAAAGAATGATGTCGTACCGAGAAGCCCAGCGCCGCAATGATTTCACGACTTGTTGGCAAGCCGAGCTCTCCAGCGCATTGTTCCTCCGGAGTACATGATATTCCTCCCACAGTTCGTCAACTCGTTCCTGAACTTCAGAGATGGTCATTCCCCCGCGCCTGCAGATGAAATCCTCATACGCAGTCCTCTCAGCGACGGCAGTATTCAGCTCGGCCTCCAGATCTTTCTTTTCGGACTCTAAGTCCTTATTGTCGGCCTCCAGCTTCACTAAACAAGCCAAGAGTTCGTCATTCTTCATCTGGTCAGCTATGGCTTTTTTCTCAGCTTCGTCTAAAGCAGAAGAGTACAGCCGCTTCCAGTGAAGTACCTCCAGCTCCTTAAGAGTTAAGAATACAAAGCAGCTATGTCAGTTCGGCATTTCAGTTTACTGAGCAGGTAGTAAACCACAACAGGAGTAAAAGAGAGTACGAAAAGCTATACGAAGACACAAGTGTAGAAAGAAGAATTTTTTCATTCATAAGAAAAAAAAATTTTTACACAAGGAGGGCTTCAAGGCCATTTTACAACAAGGAAGAAACTAAACTAAGAGAAGGGAGACGAAATCATACTCCGCCAGCTTCGTCTCCGGCTCCTCGGTGAGGTTCAGCTTCCTTCTCCTTGTCTGCCTCAGCTTCAGCCTCGGCCTCCCTGCTCCCCCCAGCCTGCTCGGCGCTCCCATCACCGATCTGCAGCACCTCTTGCTCGGCCTGCCCGTCTCCGGTCTGCTGATCAAGCTGCTCGGTCTCACCCTCTCCGTGGAAAATTGGAGCGGGTGAAACTGGCCCTAAGGAGGCAAAGATAGCCTCCATATTCTCGTCCCGGTCAGCTCGGCAACTACGAACTCGGTCAGCAGAAAGCAGGACCGAGGACGAAGCAAGCTCCTCAAGGAGCGGCACACTCTGGAGACGAGCTGCTATCTCTCGGCCGTACAGCGGCAGGACGACTTCGGGCCACTGCTCGGCATTATCGGTCATCAGTTTCAGCAGATCACCGACAAAGGCCGAAAATTGATTGCTCAGAAAGAGTTTCTCCGTGAAAGCACGGAGAACCTCCCCTTCGGCAACCACGGCGGCAGCATCCCTCCGTTTCGTCTGCTCTCGCTGGATGATGAGCTGGTTTTTGGCAAACTGGGCTTCATCCTGGGCCGAGATCCTAGCAGCTCTGGCCTTCTCAAAGTCTGCCTTAGCCTGTTCGGCCTGATGACGAGCAGCCGCCAACTTCCTCTGCATCTCAGCATAGTCGCTGGACGCTTTAGAGAGTTCGACTGCGACGAGCTTGCTGAGCATGCTATTCCTCTGAAAATGGAAAAAGGAAAGAGTCAACAGAGGGGCCACCAAAAAAACATAGGAAAGAAGCAAAGCCAAAGAATCAAGAAGAGAAGTTACCTCGGCAAAGTCCGTTGGCCATGCAAAAGGCTCACAGACATGCTCCGAAGGGGGCGCCAAGACGATGTCTCTCTCCGGCGCTCTTGGGGGCTTCTGGGTCTTCCCCTTCCCCTTTGCCGAAGTGGACTCCGGCTTTTTTGGATCCGAAGAAGAGGTCTTCTGCCTCTTCGGATTCTTCTCGGCATCAGGCGCCGAGCTGGTAGCCATCTGTTTCTCCGGCTCCTTAAGCTCGGAGGATTTGCGGCTAATCTTATTTAGCAAGTTCACTGCCAAAAAGCAAGAAAGCAAGGTTAGTTTTCGCCACAAAAGCAGTAAGGCACAAAAAAGAAGTCCTCACCTTCAGTCTCTTCGTCCGAAGACGAGGAGTCGAACACGAAGTCGCCCTTGACGAGCTCAGACTCCAGGTACTGCTTCCTAATCATAGGAATCTTATTGAGCTCGCCCTCGAGCTCGTCCAACGGTTCTAACCGAGGATGAGGAATCACGGACTTCGGCCCTCTCCAGGGAAAGCCCGGAGCCGCTGTCCTATTATAAAAAAAGAAGCGATGTTGCCACTTTGGCCACTTGGTTTTGCAGAAGGCCCTAAAAGGCTGTAAAGGGATCAAGTAAAACCAAGATCCTTTTCTCTTAAACTGGAAAAAATTAAGGATTGCCCTCAGAGACAGATCCTTATCTAGCCTACGCAGTTCGGTAGCAAAGGCCGATAAGTGCCTCCAAGAGTTCGGAGTCACCTGACCTAAAGGGAGTTGAAAAAAATCAAGCAACTCTACAAAGGCAGGGGGAAGAGGGAAACGAAGCCCGCATTCCAAGCCGGCTTCATAAACGGTGGCGTAACCCTCCGGCGGCGAGTCAGCCCTATGAAGGTCGTCGGGAATCGCAACCTTCCCCCCAGGAAAAAAATATTTTTCGTGTAGGGATATCACAGTATCCTTACTCAAGATGCTGTGAAAATACTCTACGGTCTTCTCCCCGGATTCTTTCCGGCTAGAAGACCCCTTACCCCCTTTCCTACCGCTACCTGACTCAGAAGAAGAAGAAGAAGACATGGTTCTTACTCTTTGAAAGTCTGAAGAAATTCTGAAGAAATTCTTGAAAGTGGAAGAAAATTTTTACGCAAAAGAGAGAGAATGCAGAAGAAGCAATAGCAAAAGTGTTCAAATGATGAAGAAAGGACGTATTTATCAAATTCGGAGAAGATTTCAAAATCATCGCACCGTTTCGAATCCCACCTTTTCAGGATTCAACGGCCAGATTTTACTGTCGCATTTAATGCAGTCACGCGCAAGGCACGTCCCCTGACGTCAGCCTCCCCCGTACCTTTATCCAGAATGCCGAAGTGACTCGCTTCGCCGAAGTGATTCACTTCGCTTTTCGGGGGGGTAGTGATGGGGTACGTACTAAACAAGCCCAATAGCAGTGACGGCCCATCAGCCCAAAGCCCAAGGAAGAGTATCAGTTCGGCATTACCAAAGAGTTCGGCCCCAGCCTACAGCTCGGTAAAAGCCGACCAATCAAGCTCTACTCTCAGATCGGCAAAAGCTGCTCGGCAATAGTTCAGCAGTTCGGTCTCAGTATTCGACCGAACTGGGAGATAGTGGACTCATGCAGAACCTCCACGACCTCCACTACACGATCTATTTAGTGGTGTCAACTCATGCAGGATCTCATGCAGGATAGCGGACCAAACAAAGAGATAGTGGACCCATGCAGGATCTCATGACCTCCACGACATCCACGACCTAGTTAGTGGTGATGCAAGCCACGATCTTAGTTCAATGTATAAATAGAACTTAGATCAGATAGACTAAGGGGGAAAAAAGCTCTCTAGACATCAAATATCATATAGCAAGTCTGTATTTGTAAGCTGTAAACCAGATCAAGCAATACAATCTTGCCCTCCTTTCTTCCCGTGGACGTAGATTTACCTCAGTAAATCGAACCACGTAATTCCTTGTGTCGTGATCTATATTTTTTTTACCCGCATTTATTACTATCAAAAATTCGTCCAACCATCAGTGTGGAACTGTTCACTTCAGATTTCAACAAAATCTTCCACCATTTTCATGCGATTCTTCAAACGATTCTGCAATTCCTTCCATGAATGTGAAGAAATTCTGATTATTGGTTGATCTTGATTTGGAGCAGATTACATCACGAATTCCATATGTAATTGTGTGAGCGTATTGTTAATTTAAATCCATGAGTTTCGTGAATTTCATTATGCAAGTCGTGATGTGTAATTGAACTCCATGAGTTTTGATATGTGATTGAACTCAGTGAATTTGATTAGTAATTGAACTCCCCGATTTGCAGCAGTTTACTTCGTATTTTCCCTTTGATTTATGTGAATCTCTTCTTGCTTCTTCCTTTTTTGTTGTTGATTTCATAAATTTCGTTGTTAATTTCGTTGTTGGTTTAAATTTTAGTTCGCAAATTGTTTGCAGTGTTATTAATTGATTATTGCAGTGTTATCATTACGATATTGCAGTTTACATATTATTTTAATAATTTTTGTTCCTGATGTAGTTTAATGAAACGCTTGTAAACCACTCCATTTGTTTCACTCTATTAATTTAATAATTTCACACCACAGTAGGATTAATTATTAATTTTATACTATTGTTCTCAGGTTGCATTCCATTTCCGTAATTAGTGTTTGTTGACGATAACAATTTTGTTTGTGTCGATATTGCAGTACACCTCTATATGAGTTGCAGTGCACACAAAATACACAATTCAAAATATTAACAAACACTATACACATCATCGATCAAAATACGCAAAATGCACAAAATGCACACTACTTACATTACACACAACATACACAATACAAAATACACACACTATATAGAACATAAACACACACTATATAGAACATAAACTCACACTATACACACCTCCGGTCAAAATACATATTATATATAAAATACACGCATTAATACTCTTAACACACAATAATACACTTACCACAAAATACACACAATGCACACATTACACACAAAGTAGACTTTATCGACACACTCCACGCTACTTACATTACATAGAATATATATTATACAAAATACATACATTGTATAAAATACACACACTATACAGAATTTAAAAACACACACTATACACAAATAAATAGAAAATACACAAACTTACCACAAAAAACACGCATTGCATATATTGCACATAATACACACGTTACTGAAAATATAAACACACACTATACACAAAGCACGCATAATACATGCACAAAATATATTCACTACACACAATACCCGTAACACACTATAATATTCATATACGAGAACTACATATGTAGCACTATAAACACACTATATAAAACATAAATGCACTAAAATCATACACACAAAATACAAACTGTATTGAAAATACACAATACACAAAATACACAATTTCCACACATACACACACATCCCAAACAATGCATACTTTATACCCAAATTACACACAATCCACATACTCCAAACTTCGTACATTGCAAAAATACAAATTAATCAAAATACATACATTGCATAAAATAGACACACTATACACATCCCTGGTCAAAATACAAACATTAATAATAAAATACACACATTAAACATGAAAAACACACATCACAAAAATACATACATTGCATAAATACATAAACTATACCAAATATAAATAAACACTATACACATCCCCGATCCAAACACACATTATAAATAAATTACATACATTAAACACAAAATACACATAGACACATTTCCCACACATAAACACACACTATACACATCTCAAGTCAAAAACACACACACTAATAATAAAATACATAGATTAAACACAAAATACACAATTCACACAGACACACTCCACGGCATACATTGAACACAATACACTTAATAAAAAATAAACACATTTGCGCTACACATATACACTATCCATAAATATATACAATACACACACCGCACACCCTATACAAGCACACTATACACAAAAAGATACACATAGGGAAAATAAACTATACACGGTACATACATTGCACACAATACGAACTGTATTCAAAATATACACCGTGTGCAGAGACTCAATATATAAAGAATACACACTATACACGCACCATACACACACTATACACGCACCACCACACTAAATATAAAATGCACACACTTAACACATAGACACACTGCCCACAAAATACATAGAAACACACACTTACCACAAAATACACACAATGCACACTTTACACAGAATACACACTATATAAAATACTTACATTGTATGATACACATCTCCGGTCAAAATACACTAAAAACAAAAAATACACACACCGTCACACATTTCTAAAAAAATACACACAATGCACACCTTACACACAAAGTGTAGACATAATGCACACACTCCACACTACTTGCACACAGTACACGCTATATAAAATACATAAATTGCATAAAATCACACTATTCAAAATATTAACAAACAATATACACATCCCCGATTAAAATACGCAAAATGCACAAAATGCACACTACTTACATTACACACAACATACACTATACAAAATACACACACTATATAGAACATAAACACAGACTATACACACCTCCGGTCAAAATACATATTATATATAAAATACACGCATTAATACTCTTAACACATAATAATACACTTACCACAAAATACACACAATGCACACATTACACACACAAAGTAGACTTTATCGACACACTCCACGCTACTTACATTACATAGAATATATATTATACAAAATACATACATTGTATAAAATACACATACTATACAGAATTTAAAAACACACACTATACACAAATAAATAGAAAATACACAAACTTACCACAAAAAACACACATTGCATATATTGCACATAATACACACGTTACTGAAAATACACAAACTTACCACAAAAAACACACATTGCATATATTGCACATAATACACACGTTACTGAAAATATAAACACACACTATACACAAAGCACGCATAATACATGCACAAAATATATTCACTACACACAATACCCGTAACACACTATAATATTCATATACGAGAACTACATATGTAGCACTATAAACACACTATATAAAACATAAATGCACTAAAATCATAAACACAAAATACAAACTGTATTGAAAATACACAATACACAAAATACACAATTTCCATACATACACACACATCCCAAACAATGCATACTTTATACCCAAATTACACACAATCCACATACTCCAAACTTCGTACATTGCAAAAATACAAATTAATCAAAATACATACATTGCATAAAATAGACACACTATACACATCCCTGGTCAAAATACAAACATTAATAATAAAATACACACATTAAACATGAAAAACACACATCACAAAAATATATACATTGCATAAATACATAAACTATACCAAATATAAATAAACACTATACACATCCCCGATCCAAACACACATTATAAATAAATTACATACATTATACACAAAATACACATAGACTCATTTCCCACACATAAACACACACTATACACATCTCAAGTCAAAAACACACACACTAATAATAAAATACATAGATTAAACACAAAATACACAATTCACACAGACACACTCCACGGCATACATTGAACACAATACACTTAATAAAAAATACACACATTTGCGTTACACATATACACTATCCACAAATATATACAATACACACACCGCACACCCTATACAAGCACACTATACACAAAAAGATACACATAGGGAAAATAAACTATACATGGTACATACATTGCACACAATACGAACTGTATTCAAAATATACACCGTGTGCAGAGACTCAATTTATAAAGAATACACACTATACACGCACCATACACACACTATACACGCACCACCACACTAAATATAAAATGCACACACTTAACACATAGACACACTGCCCACAAAATACATAGAAACACACACTTACCACAAAATACACACAATGCACACTTTACACAGAATACACACTATATAAAATACTTACATTGTATGATACACATCTCCGGTCAAAATACACTAAAAACAAAAAATACACACACCGTCACACATTTCTAAAAAAATACACACAATGCACACCTTACACACAAAGTGTAGACATAATGCACACACTCCACACTACTTGCACACAGTACACGCTATATAAAATACATAAATTGCATAAAATCACACTATTCAAAATATTAACAAACACTATACACATCCCCGATTAAAATACGCAAAATGCACAAAATGCACACTACTTACATTACACAAAACATACACTATACAAAATACACACACTATATAGAACATAAACACAGACTATACACACCTCCGGTCAAAATACATATTATATATAAAATACACGCATTAATACTCTTAACACATAATAATACACTTACCACAAAATACACACAATGCACACATTACACACAC
The DNA here is from genome assembly GCF_004379255.2 of Salvia splendens. Taxonomy (NCBI): domain Eukaryota; kingdom Viridiplantae; phylum Streptophyta; class Magnoliopsida; order Lamiales; family Lamiaceae; genus Salvia; species Salvia splendens. Next base: position 33,590,008 of record NC_056040.1, read on the forward strand.
AAAGTAGACTTTATCGACACACTCCACGCTACTTACATTACATAGAATATATATTATACAAAATACATACATTGTATAAAATACACATACTATGCAGAATTTAAAAACACACACTATACACAAATAAATAGAAAATACACAAACTTACCACAAAAAACACACATTGCATATATTGCACATAATACACACGTTACTGAAAATATAAACACACACTATACACAAAGCACGCATAATACATGCACAAAATATATTCACTACACACAATACCCGTAACACACTATAATATTCATATACGAGAACTACATATGTAGCACTATAAACACACTATATAAAACATAAATGCACTAAAATCATAAACACAAAATACAAACTGTATTGAAAATACACAATACACAAAATACACAATTTCCATACATACACACACATCCCAAACAATGCATACTTTATACCCAAATTACACACAATCCACATACTCCAAACTTCGTACATTGCAAAAATACAAATTAATCAAAATACATACATTGCATAAAATAGACACACTATACACATCCCTGGTCAAAATACAAACATTAATAATAAAATACACACATTAAACATGAAAAACACACATCACAAAAATACATACATTGCATAAATACATAAACTATACCAAATATAAATAAACACTATACACAAACACACATTATAAATAAATTACATACATTATACACAAAATACACATAGACACATTTCCCACACATAAACACACACTATACACATCTCAAGTCAAAAACACACACACTAATAATAAAATACATAGATTAAACACAAAATACACAATTCACACAGACACACTCCACGACATACATTGAACACAATACACTTAATAAAAAATACACACATTTGCGCTACACATATACACTATCCACAAATATATACAATACACACACCGCACACCCTATACAAGCACACTATACACAAAAAGATACACATAGGGAAAATAAACTATACATGGTACATACATTGCACACAATACGAACTGTATTCAAAATATACACCGTGTGCAGAGACTCAATATATAAAGAATACACACTATACACGCACCATACACACACTATACACGCACCACCACACTAAATATAAAATGCACACACTTAACACATAGACACACTGCCCACAAAATACATAGAAACACACACTTACCACAAAATACACACAATGCACACTTTACACACAATACACACTATATAAAATACATACATTGTATGATACACATCTTCGGTCAAAATACATTTAAAAACAAAAAATACACACACCGTCACACATTTCTAAAAAAATACACACAATGCACACCTTACACACAAAGTGTAGACATAATGCACACACTCCACACTACTTGCACACAATACACGCTATATAAAATACATAAATTGCATAAAATCACACTATTCAAAATATTAACAAACACTATACACATCCCCGATTAAAATACGCAAAATGCACAAAATGCACACTACTTACATTACACACAACATACACTATACAAAATACACACACTATATAGAACATAAACACATACTATACACACCTCCGGTCAAAATACATATTATATATAAAATACACGCATTAATACTCTTAACACATAATAATACACTTACCACAAAATACACACAATGCACACATTACACACACAAAGTAGACTTTATCGACACACTTCACGCTACTTACATTACATAGAATATATATTATACAAAATACATACATTGTATAAAATACACATACTATACAGAATTTAAAAACACACACTATACACAAATAAATAGAAAATACACAAACTTACCACAAAAAACACACATTGCATATATTGCACATAATACACACGTTACTGAAAATATAAACACACACTATACACAAAGCACGCATAATACATGCACAAAATATATTCACTACACACAATACCCGTAACACACTATAATATTCATATACGAGAACTACATATGTAGCACTATAAACACACTATATAAAACATAAATGCACTAAAATCATACACACAAAATACAAACTGTATTGAAAATACACAATACACAAAATACACAATTTCCACACATACACACACATCCCAAACAATGCATACTTTATACACAAATTACACACAATCCACATACTCCAAACTTCGTACATTAGAAAAATACAAATTGATCAAAATACATACATTGCATAAAATAGACACACTATACATAACCCTGGTCAAAATACAAACATTAATAATAAAATACACTCATTAAACACGAAAAACACACATCACAAAAATACATACATTGCATAAATACATAAACTATACCAAATATAAATAAACACTATACACATCCCCGATCCAAACACACATTATAAATAAATTACATTCATTAAACACAAAATACACATAGACACACTTCACACACATAAACACCCACTATACACATCTCCAGTGAAAAATACACACACTAATAATAAAATATATAGATTAAACACAAAATACACAACTCACACACAGACACACTCCACAGCATAAATTGAACACAATACACTTAATAAAAATACATACCTTGCGTAATATACATAAACTATCCCAAAAATAAATAAATACTATACACATCCTTGATCCAAATACACACATTATAAATAAATTACATACATTAAACACAAAATACACATAGACACACTAATAATAAAATACACAAATTAAACACAAAACACACAATTGACACATACACACAAATTAAATACAAAATACAAACATATATATACAAATTACACATACACACAAACTAATAACAAAATACAAACATTAATAATAAAATACACACATTAAACACAAAATACGCACACTTCACAATTTATACACAAAGTACATATAATCCACACTATACAAAATATAAATACACAATATACACATCCTCAATCAAAATACAAACATTAATAATAAAATACACACTTTCACACCCATACACACAAATGCACAATTTATACACACAATGCACACTTTACACACAATACACACTATATAAAATACATACATTGTATGATACACATCTCCGGTCGAAATACACTTAAAAACAAAAAATACACACAATGCACACCTTACACACAAAGTAGACATAATGCACACACTCCACACTACTTGCACACAGTACACGCTATATAAAATACATAAATTGCATAAAATCACACTATTCAAAATATTAACAAACATTATACACATCCCCGATCAAAATACGCAAAATGCACAAAATGCACACTACTTACATTACACACAACATACACTATACAAAATACACATACTATATAGAACATAAACACACACTATACACACCTCCGGTCAAAATACATATTATATATAAAATACACGCATTAATACTCTTAACACACAATAATACACTTCCCACAAAATACACACAGTGCATACATTACACACACAAAGTAGACTTTATCGACACACTCCACGCTACTTACATCACATAGAATATATATTATACAAAATACATACATTGTATAAAATACACACACTATACACAAATAAATAGAAAATACACAAACTTACCACAAAAAACACACATTGCATATATTGCACATAATACACACGTTACTGAAAATATAAACACACACTATATACAAAGCACGCATAATACATGCACAAAATATATTCACTACACACAATACCCGTGACACACTATAATATTCATATACGAGAACTACATATGTAGCACTATAAACACATTATATAAAACACAAATGCACTAAAATCATACACACAAAATACAAACTATATTGAAAATACACAATACACAAAATACACAATTTCCACACCTACACACGCATCCCAAACAATGCATACTTTATACTCAAATTACACACAATCCACATACTCCAAACTTCGTACATTGCAAAAATACAAATTAATCAAAATACATACATTGCATAAAATAGACACACTATACACATCCCTGGTCAAAATACAAACATTAATAATAAAATACACTCATTAAACATGAAAAACACACATCACAAAAATACATACATTGCATAAATACATAAACTATACCAAATATAAATAAACACTATACACATCCCCGATCCAAACACACATTATGAATAAATTACATACATTAAACACAAAATACACATAGACACACTTCACACACATAAACACCCACTATACACATCTCTAGTGAAAAATACACACACTAATAATAAAATATATAGATTAAACACAAAATACACAACTCACACACAGACACACTCCACAGCATAAATTGAACACAATACACTTAATAAAAATACATACCTTGCGTAATATACATAAACTATCCCAAAAATAAATAAATACTATACACATCCTTGATCCAAATACACACATTATAAATAAATTACATACATTAAACACAAAATACACATAGACACACTAATAATAAAATACACAAATTAAACACAAAACACACAATTGACACATACACACAAATTAAATACAAAATACAAACATATATATACAAATTACACATACACACAAACTAATAACAAAATACAAACATTAATAATAAAATACACACATTAAACACAAAATACGCACACTTCACAATTTATACACAAAGTACATATAATCCACACTATACAAAATATAAATACACAATATACACATCCTCAATCAAAATACAAACATTAATAATAAAATACACACTTTCACACCCATACACACAAATGCACAATTTATACACACAATGCACACTTTACACACAATACACACTATATAAAATACATACATTGTATGATACACATCTCCGGTCGAAATACACTTAAAAACAAAAAATACACACAATGCACACCTTACACACAAAGTAGACATAATGCACACACTCCACACTACTTGCACACAGTACACGCTATATAAAATACATAAATTGCATAAAATCACACTATTCAAAATATTAACAAACATTATACACATCCCCGATCAAAATACGCAAAATGCACAAAATGCACACTACTTACATTACACACAACATACACTATACAAAATACACATACTATATAGAACATAAACACACACTATACACACCTCCGGTCAAAATACATATTATATATAAAATACACGCATTAATACTCTTAACACACAATAATACACTTCCCACAAAATACACACAGTGCATACATTACACACACAAAGTAGACTTTATCGACACACTCCACGCTACTTACATCACATAGAATATATATTATACAAAATACATACATTGTATAAAATACACACACTATACACAAATAAATAGAAAATACACAAACTTACCACAAAAAACACACATTGCATATATTGCACATAATACACACGTTACTGAAAATATAAACACACACTATATACAAAGCACGCATAATACATGCACAAAATATATTCACTACACACAATACCCGTGACACACTATAATATTCATATACGAGAACTACATATGTAGCACTATAAACACATTATATAAAACACAAATGCACTAAAATCATACACACAAAATACAAACTATATTGAAAATACACAATACACAAAATACACAATTTCCACACCTACACACGCATCCCAAACAATGCATACTTTATACTCAAATTACACACAATCCACATACTCCAAACTTCGTACATTGCAAAAATACAAATTAATCAAAATACATACATTGCATAAAATAGACACACTATACACATCCCTGGTCAAAATACAAACATTAATAATAAAATACACTCATTAAACATGAAAAACACACATCACAAAAATACATACATTGCATAAATACATAAACTATACCAAATATAAATAAACACTATACACATCCCCGATCCAAACACACATTATGAATAAATTACATACATTAAACACAAAATACACATAGACACACTTCACACACATAAACACCCACTATACACATCTCTAGTGAAAAATACACACACTAATAATAAAATATATAGATTAAACACAAAATACACAACTCACACACAGACACACTCCACAACATACATTGAACACAATACACTTAATAAAAATACATACCTTGCGTAATATACATAAACTATCCCAAAAATAAATAAATACTATACACATAAATACACACATTATAAATAAATTACATACATTAAACACAAAATACACATAGACACACTAATAATAAAATACACAAATTAAACACAAAACACACAATTGACACATACACACAAATTAAATACAAAATACAAACATATATATACAAATTACACATACACACAAACTAATAACAAAATACAAACATTAATAATAAAATACACACATTAAACACAAAATACGCACACTTCACAATTTATACACAAAGTACATATAATCCACACTATACAAAATATAAATACACAATATACATATCCTCAATCAAAATACAAACACTAATAATAAAATACACACTTCCACACACATACACACAAATGCACAATTTATACACACAATGCACACTTTACACACAATACACACTATATAAAATACATACATTGTATGATACACATCTCCGGTCAAAATACACTTAAAAACAAAAAATACACACAATGCACACCTTACACACAAAGTAGACATAATGCACACACTCCACACTACTTGCACACAGTTGTAATACCCGACTTTTTCTATCTTTTTAGTAGTTGGTGTAATATGTCTAAATTTTAGAAATAGATTAATATCTGTGTTTTACAAAGCAGGGGAATTGAAATACACTTGGGCCTAAACCATTTTTTTTCCTCCTTGTGTTGAAGCCCAATCATATGAGAAACCGCCGAACCCTCGCCTCAACAATCAGTTACTAGCCATGACTTGGAAATTGGAACAAATTCGCCAAATCCCAACAGAATACAACTCCGCAATTTACATTAATCTGCCCACAACTCCACGTTGGAGGTTTTGGAATCAACTTCATAGAAAATAGAGAGTTAGAGATGGGAGAGTTTCCTCAAGTGTAGCATAAGAGATTAGAGAAGAAAGGACTTCGGCGCCGTGTGAACGACGGCAACGAGCTTGTTCAGTTTGGAGATAGAAGAGAGATGACGGAGATGAATGGTTGGCGCCGTACTCCAAAGAAGATTTGCGGTGGCAGTGGTGACGGCTGCGCGGAGGAGAAGCGACGGCGAGCGGAACGACATCGATGGCATTTCTCGGCTGCTCGACAAATTCCGAACAGCAGCAGCAGCGCAGGGCGACGGTGCCTGCATCATTGGCCTGGACGTGAAGCAACGGCGGACAACAACTGATCCTCGGCGGCGATCGATTAGAGGCCGTGCTGGTCCATGGCAGTCCAGCGAGGAAATTTTAGCGGCAGCTATGGAAAGACAACGGAGAGGCAACGTGCCCCTGAAACGAACAGCAGAAGAGATGGACGGAGCTTAATAGAGACGGCAGTGGCGTGAATTAAACGAGACGAAAAATAAATAGAGAGAGAGCAAGAGATGGCAGATTTGAGAAAGAGACGAGAGAATTGGTTGAGGAGAAAAGAAGAATGCCTTGTTGCTGTTTTGATCTTTTAAAATGAGTTGCTCTCATTGTTGGATGAGTTTAGCTATTGGAAAAGTTTGGTTAAGAAGAGTTAGATTTGGAAAGAAGAAAGAGTTGGTGGATGAGAGTGCTTTTGGAGCTCGAATGGCCAGAGACAACGAGGGTTGTCTACAACCGTGACAACAAGCGGCACTGTGTCATGACCGAGCAGCAAGGGGGCAGCGGCATCCCGATGGGCAGTGGGGATGAACGCGTTGGCAGTGGCGGCGGGGTAGCAGGGGCTGACCGCGACGGCGGCGGGTTTACGGAGGTGTCTGAATTGAGGTGACTCTGGGAGAAAGAGTTGGACTTCAAATCCCATCTTTGGATTTCACGTGAGGTGAGAAAAAGAAGAAAGTTGGCCTTGTGTTATTTAAATCTTTTAGGCACTGTGAATTAATTTATCGATTTGGATTGGGTCTTTTGTTTTAGTAAAGGAGGTGGATTGGAGTACATTAGATCAATGAGTGACTCTTTGCACGCTTTTCGAGAATGAAAGGGAACACAAGTTAAGGCTTTAAACGAACGAGGTGGGCTTTCTTTTTAAATAAGGACTATGTCCTAAGTATATTTGTTTTTGCGAAATATGTTTGTCATGCCATATTTTTGTGTTGCTATGGGACCTATCTGAAGTGGCTTTTGCCATGTATGGTTAATCGAATTCGGGTTTGACTAGGGAGTGAGTCCCTACTCAGGCTAGTGTACACCCCGTAGATCGTGCGCTATCTCTTTGAGTTGGCCGGTCTAGTGGCTTGGAATGTGGCCACATTCCTTGTCATGTATGTTCAGATATGGTATAGTGATGTTGATGATGTTGAGGTTGATGGCGATGATGATGTTAGTGAAATGTTTTAGTGACTCGGGCTCTTTCAAAGTTAAAAACCCGAGGTCACTCGTTAATGGCATGATAATATTTTTATTGAAAATGTTTTCGGCATGAGTCCACTGAGTGCATCAAGTACTCAGCCCTGCATTTCTTTTTAAAAATGTGCAGGTTGAGCGGTGACGAGTGCGGTGGGTGTTGAGCATAAAAGTGAAGAATGTCTATCAAATGTCTAGAATATGTTGTGTCTTCATACATAGCATTATTCTACTCTCGAAATGCTTCCGCTAAATATTGTTTCTTTTGAGTTCCTGTATTGTTGAGATATTTTCATTTGGAGTTGTTGATTGTTGAAATGATACTCTGATTTTATTCGAGCTATTCCCGTTTGTTTCGAGCTATGGTCGAGTTGCGTTGTTTTACCCCTTTCTTCCCCGCTTCTTTAACCCTCCCCTAGTCGCGATCAACCGTGTTTTCTATCCTTAGAAAATGCGGGCGTGACAAGTGGTATCAGAGCAATTTTTCTTTCCGCTCTGGACCCGAGAGTCTTTTTCAGTCTTAGTCTAGACTTGTTTCGCTAGACTTAAAGAAGGTTAAATTTGCAAGGCTCAATATCCCGCTTCGCCACGCTCAACCAAGAATGAGGTAATATTTTTTTTTATGTGAAAATTTTTATGAGAAAGTTTCGGAGAAAAGACGACGAAAAAAAATTTTTGAGAAAGAAAGAGGAGAATTTTTTTTATAAGAAAGATGTAGTAGAATCTTTCTGTGAGGGATTGATTTCGAATTGAGAAGAGTATTTGTTGATGTTTGAGAAAAGAACGAGTTTTGATGAGGGACGATGGATTGTTTGTTTTTACATGAAAGATGAAAGTTGATGTTCAAGTATGTTTTGAGTTTTGAGTTTTGAGTCAAAACTTGTACTTCAAAGTTGAAAGTGAGATGTTGAATTTTTTTTTTTTGAGAAAAGTGTGAGTTTTGAAGAAAATGTTTGTTTTGAAAGTAGATGTGAAATGTGAAAGCGTTGTGTTTTGGGAAGTGAAATGTTGTGTATTATACTTGTTATTTGAAGTATGAATGACTTGAAATGTGATATTTGTTGATCTATGAGGTGGTGAAATGTGTTGTGAACTTAGAGTGCCTAAGACTAAGCTAGATGGAACGTGCGCGAACCATAGTTGTTAGTTGACAATTTATCTATCGCTTTCCCGAGCGATGAAAACGAACGTGAAAGGGAAAGTGGGGCGAAATTCCTAGATTATCAAGATACGAGACAAGGAGATCGAGAGTAGAATGTTTGCCGGTGGACCATGGAACTTTTGCTATTTCTTAAGAATGGCGCTAAACGTTAGAGCAAGCTTAGTGTGTGAACCACTTTACTACTTTCTATCATTTTTCGTGAACGATAAGGACAAAAAGAATATGAGGAAGATTTCAAGAAGATGAGGATAGAGAAGACGAAATGAAGCTTCAAACACGAAAAAGGTGCGATACAAGAAAAGCTGATGCTAAGTGATGTAGCTATGCAATGACAAGAGATCATACTCGCGATGCAAATCAATATAGCATTATCTCGCGTAATTTTGCTAAAAGTGGCGACACGATGGAGACGACCTTTATAGAAGGCAGAGAAGCACACGGATGATTAAATGTTTTAAGAGAATGATTGTCATAATATGCAAGAATATTAGGAAGATATGGCTTTTGACTGGCTACAATTTCTTTGTTGTAATGAAGTGATGAATATCAACTTGGTAACCACGGTTTCTTAGAACGATGTTACCATGTTCGGCCTCAGACAAGCGAGGGAGTGTGACATTCGTAGCTAGAATGAATGATTTTAATCAACAGTACTTACTTGGATTCTAAGAAATTTTTTTGGAACCTTTTAATTAACAGTGAGCCCTTGTCTATTTAAGACCTTGTTCGACTCACAATTCGCAAGTAATGCCTATTATTTCTTTTCCTATATCGAGTCATGACTAACTTTCAGTTCTTGGAAATTTGTGCTTGCCTTTGTAACTTTGGACATCTTGATTAGTAGTCTTCTTTGATTCATCTTTCGTAAGGACAATATTTTGACCTTATGAGCTTCCGTCATTGAACTTCATTCCTAAAGTTGTTTGAAGTTTTGACCTTCAGTATGATCACATTTCCCATACGTGTTTCTTCAAATGATGTAATATTCTTCTTGGAACTTTTGTACACCTTTTTATTTCGTAACTGTGCATGCATCAAGTTCTTCCTTGCAGAAGTGAAATTCTTAGCTCAGTTTCACTTCATATATTGTTTCATGCTCAATGATTTTTCTTTCTGCAACACCAAGTTAAGGCTATCGTGTTCTCTTTTTCCTTAACGTGTTTGATCTAGCTGATTTTCCTAAAAAGTTCCCTTCATGTTGGTTGCAAACCTGTGAATCCATTGATGTGATTTCATTATTCAATAACCTGATGTCGTCGAACCATGATCAGTGCTACTTTATGACATTTGTCTATGCTTCTAAATCCTCCCACAATTGACCATCTCATGTCATGACATGTTTGAACCATCATTCATTGATGCCGAAATTTTGCAAATTTGATTTGACAATTGAAATATCTTATTTGGCAGCCTACTATGCAATTTGAGACTTAATTCAGTTTCATCATGTTTTCAATACCTATCTCATATTCTTTCGAGCTCTCATCAGAAATAAAGTCTCAAGCTTTATGAGTTTATCTGAAACCTTAATTCCCAGAATGAACATGATAAGTTCAATGGAACTTAGACCCTGCTTTATTTTTCTTCGAACCAATTTTTGCAAGTTGGTGATGAGATCTAAAAGAGTCGAGCTAGAAATGTTGTTCTTGTTTTCTTGATTAATTCTGCAGCCTTTCTGATTAAGACACTTTCAGCAGTGTTGCTACAATTTTGAAATCCGTTCATATCCAAGTAAGACTGCTTGATCAATTTTTGAGTTCTTGATACTAGAATTGGAGGAAAGAGTGAGGTTGAGCTTTTCGAATGCATACGGGGGAATAAGTTTCTATAATCAGACATGCGTAAAAGTGATACACCAACTAAAGGCATCGATATAACCAAGAACACGAGGTGTTAAATTTTCAACTTTTACGTACCGCTTATAGCGAGCTGCTAAGAGATCGAACATTATGCTATACATCTAGATATTAGATATTGAGAAACAAAATGTGGTGAAAATGCTTTTACGACCAATAACCTTTTAGTGCTATACGGGATATGGATATAAGTGGTTGATTGATACGAGATTTACGAATGAGAGACGGAGTATTTACGAACAATGGTATACAATAACATTATAGAGAAGATTTTGATAACTACCGCAAGAGAAAGGAAATGGAGCCCTACGATCGAGAGCAATAGAGCCCGTACTCATACTTTGAATTATGAAAAAAAAATCGAGGCTATCATAGATTGGATTTTGCAAGAGCTGAGAAATAAATTCGTAGAAACTGTGAAAGTGATGTATGTGGAAACATCGTGAATACTTGGAAGTCGTCTGAGAATTGGATGACAAAATGAATTTAGGGGATGATACTTTTTCAACTATAGTTATTAATTATTAAGCGATATGAGGAAGCTGCTTGGAAATTGGATTACATGTTCATGGAGATTTTTTTTATTCGAAGGATGTAAGCAAATTTCGGGACGAAATTTTTGTTAAGATGGATAGATTGTAATACCCGACTTTTTCTATCTTTTTAGTAGTTGGTGTAATATGTATAAATTTTAGAAATAGATTAATATCTGTGTTTTACAAAGCAGGGGAATTGAAATACACTTGGGCCTAAACCATTTTTTTTCCTACTTGTGTTGAAGCCCAATCATATGAGAAACCGCCGAACCCTCGCCTCAACAATCAGTTATTAACCATGACTTGGAAATTGGAACAAATCCGCCAAATCCCAACAGAATACAACTCCGCAATTTACATTAATCTGCCCACAACTCCACGTTGGAGGTTTTGGAATAAACTTCATAGAAAATAGAGAGTTAGAGAGGGGAGAGTTTCATCAAGTGTAGCATAAGAGATTAGAGAAAAAAGGACTTCGGCGCCGTGTGAACGACGGCAACGAGCTTGTTCAGTTTGGAGATAGAAGAGAGATGACGGAGATGAATGGTTGGCGCCGTACTCCAAAGAAGATTTGCGGCGGCAGTGGTGACGGCTGCACAGAGGAGAAGCGACGGCGGAGCGGAACGACAGCGATGGCATTTCTCGGCTGCTCGACAAATTCCGAACAGAAGCAGCAGCGCAGGGCGACGGTGCCTGCGTCATTGGCCTGGACGTGAAGCAACGGCGGACAGCAACTGATCCTCGGCGGCGATCGATTAGAGGCCGTGCTGGTCCATGGCAGTCCAGCGAGGAAATTTGGCTATGGAAAGACAACGAAGAGGCAACGTGCCCCTGAAACGAACAGCAGGAGAGATGGACGGAGCTTAATAGAGACGGCAGTGGCGTGAATTAAACGAGAGGAAAAATAAATAGAGAGAGAGGAAGAGATGGCAGATTTGAGAAAGAGACGAGAGAATTGGTTGAGGAGAAAAGAAGAATGCCTAGTTGCTGTTTTGATCTTTTAAAATGAGTTGCTCTCATTGTTGGATGAGTTTAGCTATTTGAAAAGTTTGGTTAAGAAGAGTTAGATTTGGAAAGAAGAAAGAGTTGGTGGATGAGAGTGCTTTTGGAGCTCGAATGGCCAGAGACAATGAGGGTTGTCTACAACCGTGACAGCAAGCGGTGCTGCGTCATGACCGAGCAGCAAGGGGGCAGCGGCATCCCGCTGGGCAGTGGGGATGACCGCGTTGGCAGTGGCGGCGGGGTAGCAGGGGCTGACCGCGACGGCGGCGGGTTTACGGAGGCGTCTGAATTGAGGTGACTCTGGGAGAAAGAGTTGGACTTCAAATCCCATCTTTGGATTTCACGTGAGGTGAGAAAAAGAAGAAAGTTGGCCATGTGTTATTTAAATCTTTTAGGCACTATGAATTAATTTATAGATTTGGATTGGGCCTTTTGTTTTAGTAAAGGAGGTGGATTGGAGTACATTAGATCAATGAGTGACTCTTTGCACGCTTTTCGATAATGAAAGGGAACACAAGTTAAGGCTTTAAACGAACGAGGTGGGCTTTCTTTTTAAATAAGGACTATGTCCTAAGTATATTTGTTTTTGCGAAATATGTTTGTCATGCCATATTTTTGTGTTTCTATGGGACCTATCTGAAGTGGCTTTTGCCATGTATGGTTAATCGAATTTGGGTTTGACTAGGGAGTGAGTCCCTACTCAGGCTAGTGTACACCCCGTAGATCGTGCGCTATCTCTTTGAGTTGGCCGGTCTAGTGGCTTGGAATGTGGCCACATTCCTTGTCATGTATGTTCAGATATGGTATAGTGATGTTGATGATGTTGAGGTTGATGGCGATGATGATGTTAGTGAAATGTTTTAGTGACTCGGGATCTTTCAAAGTTAAAAACCCGAGGTCACTCGTTAATGGCATGATAAATATTTTTATTGAAAATGTTTTCGGCATGAGTCCGCTGAGCGCATCAAGTACTCAGCCCTGCATTTCTTTTTTAAAATGTGCAGGTTGAGCGGTGACGAGCGCGGTGGGTGTTGAGCATAAAAGTGAAGAATGTCTATCAAATGTCTAGAATATGTTGTGTCTTCATATATAGCATTATTCTACTCTCGAAATGCTTCCGCTAAATATTGTTTCTTTTGAGTTCGTGTATTGTTGAGATATTTTCATTTTGAGTTGTTGATTGTTGAAATGATACTCTGATTTTATTCGAGCTATTCCCGTTTGTTTCGAGCTATGTTCGAGTTGCGTTGTTTTACCCCTTTCTTCCCCGCTTCTTTAACCCTCCCCTAGTCGCGACCAACCGTGTTTTCTATCCTTAGAAAATGCGGGCGTGACACAGTACACGCTATATAAAATACATAAATTGCATAAAATCACACTATTCAAAATATTAACAAACACTATACACATCCTCGATCAAAATACGCAAAATGCACAAAATGCACACTACTTACATTACACATAACATACACTATACAAAATACACACACTGTATAGAACATAAACACACACTATACACACCTCCGGTCAAAATACATATTATATGTAAAATACATGCATTAATACTCTTAACACACAATAATACACTTACCACAAAATACACACAATGCACACATTACACACAAAGTAGACTTTATCGACACACTCCACACTACTTACATTACATAGAATATATATTATACAAAATACATACATTGTATAAAATACACACACTATACAGAATTTAAAAACACACACTATACACAAACAAATAGAAAATACACAAACTTACCACAAAAAACACACATTGCATATATTGCACATAATACACAAGTTACTGAAAATATAAACACACACTATACACAAAGCACGCATAATACATGCACAAAATATATTCACTACACACAATACCCGTAACACACTATAATATTCATATACGAGAACTACATATGTAGCACTATAAACACACTATATAAAACATAAATGCACTAAAATCATACACACAAAATACAAACTGTAATGAAAATACACACTACACAAAATACACAATTTCCATACATACACACACATCCCAAACAATGCATACTTTATACACAAACTACACACAATCCACATACTCCAAACTTCGTACATTGCAAAAATACAAATTAATCAAAATACATACAATGCATAAAATAGACACACTATACACATCCCTAGCCAAAATACAAACATCAATAATAAAATACACACATTTAACACGAAAAACACACATCACAAAAATACATACATTGCATAAATACATAAACTATACCAAATATAAATAAACACTATACACATCCCCGATCCAAACACACATTATAAATAAATTACATACATTAAACACAAAATACACATTTCCTACGCATAAACACATCTCCAGTAAAAAATACACACACTAATAATAAAATATATAGATTAAACACAAAATACACAACTGACACGCAGCATACATTGAACACAATACACTTTATAAAAATACATACATTGCGCATACATTGAACACAATACACTTTATAAAAATACACACATTGCATAACATACATAAACTATACCAAATATAAATAAATACTGTACACATCCTTGATCCAAATACACACATTATAAATAAATTACATACATTAAACACAAAATACACATAGACATACTAATAATAAAATACACAAATTAAACACAAAGCACACAATTGACACATACACACAAATTAAAAACAAAATACAAACATATATATACAAATTACACATACACACAAACTAATGAGAAAATACAAACATTAATAATAACATACACACATTAAACACAAAATACACACACTTCACAATTTATACACAAAGTAAATATAATCCACACTATACAAAATATAAATACACAATATACACATCCTCAATCAAAATACAAACATTAATAATAAAATACACACTTTCACACACATACACACAAATGCACAATTTATACACACAATGCACACTTTACACACAATACACACTACATAAAATACATACATTGTATGATACACATCTCCGGTCAAAATACACTTATAAACAAAAAATACACCCACCGTCACACATTTCCCAAAAAATACACACAGTGCACACCTTACACACAAAATAGACATAATGCACACACTCCACACTACTTGCACACAGTACACGCTATATAAAATACATAAATTGCATAAAATCACACTATTCAAAATGTTAACAAACACTATACACATCCCCGATCAAAATACGCAAAATGCACAAAATGCACACTACTTACATTACACACCACATACACTATACAAAATACACACACTATATAGAACATAAAGACTCACTATACACACCTCTGGTCAAAATACATATTATATATAAAATACACGCATTAATACTCTTAACACACAATAATACCCTTACCACAAAATACACACAATGCACACATTACACACACAAAGTAGACTTTATCGACACACTCCACGCTACTTACATTACAAAAAATATATATTATACAAAATACATACATCGTATAAAATACACACACTATACAGAATTTAAAAACACACACTATACACAAAAAAATAGAAAATACACAAACTTACCACAAAAAACACACATTGCATATATTGCACATAATACACACGTTACTGAAAATATAAACACACACTATACACAA
This sequence comes from Salvia splendens, assembly GCF_004379255.2. Classification (NCBI taxonomy): domain Eukaryota; kingdom Viridiplantae; phylum Streptophyta; class Magnoliopsida; order Lamiales; family Lamiaceae; genus Salvia; species Salvia splendens. The sequence continues at coordinate 33,606,613 of NC_056040.1, forward strand.
AGCACGCATAATACATGCACAAAATATATTCACTACACACAATACCCGTAACACACTATAATATTCATATACGAGAACTACATATGTAGCACTATAAACACACTATATAAAACATAAATGCACTAAAATCATACACACAAAATACAAACTGTAATGAAAATACACACTACACAAAATACACAATTTCCGCACATACACACACATCCCAAACAATGCATACTTTATACACAAACTATACACAATCCACATACTCCAAACTTCGTACATTGCAAAAATACAAATTAATCAAAATACATACATTGTATAAAATAGACACACTATACACATCCCTGGCCAAAATACAAACATCAATAATAAAATACACACATTTAACACGAAAAACACACATCACAAAAATACATACATTGCATAAATACATAAACTATACCAAATATAAATAAACACTATACACATCCCTGATCCATACACACATTATAAATAAATTACATACATTAAACACAAAATACACATAAACACACTTCCTACGCATAAACACATCTCCAGTCAAAAATACACACACTAATAATGAAATACATAGATTAAACACAAAATACACAACTCACACACAGACACACTCCACAGCATACATTGAACACAATACACTTTATAAAAATACATACATTGCGCATACATTGAACACAATACACTTTATAAAAATACATACACTGCATAATATACATAAACTATACCAAATATAAATAAATACTGTACACATCCTTGATCCAAAAACACACATTATAAATAAATTACATACTTTAAACACAAAATACACATAGACACACTAATAATAAAATACACAAATTAAACACAAAGCACACAATTGACACATACACACAAATTAAAAACAAAATACAAACATATATATACAAATTACACATACACACAAACTAATGAGAAAATACAAACATTAATAGTAACATACACACATTAAACACAAAATACACACACTTCACAATTTATACACAAAGTACATATAATCCACACTATACAAAATATAAATACACAATATACACATCCTCAATCAAAATACAAACATTAATAATAAAATACACACTTCCACACACATACACACAAATGCACAATTTATACACACAATGCACACTTTACACACAATACACACTATATAAAATACATACATTGTATGATACACATCTCCGGTTAAAATACACTTATAAACAAAAAATACACACACCGTCACACATTTCCCAAAAAATACACACAGTGCACACCTTACACATAAAATAGACATAATGCACACACTCCACACTACTTGCACACAGTACACGCTATATAAAATACATAAATTGCATAAAATCACACTATTCAAAATATTAACAAACACTATACACATCCCCGATCAAAATACGCAAAATGCACAAAATGCACACTACTTACATTACACACCACATACACTATACAAAATACACACACTATATAGAACATAAAGACTCACTATACACACCTCTGGTCAAAATACATATTATATATAAAATACACGCATTAATACTCTTAACACACAATAATACACTTACCACAAAATACACACAATGCACAAATTACACACACAAAGTAGACTTTATCGACACACTCCACGCTACTTACATTACAAAGAATATATATTATACAAAATACATACATTGTATAAAATACACACACTATACAGAATTTAAAAACACACACTATACACAAAAAAATAGAAAATACACAAACTTACCACAAAAAACACACATTGCATATATTGCACATAATACACACGTTACTGAAAATATAAACACACACTATACACAAAGCACGCATAATACATGCACAAAATATATTCACTACACACAATACCCGTAACACACTATAATATTCATATACGCGAACTACATATGTAGCACTATAAACACACTATATAAAACATAAATGCACTAAAATCATACACACAAAATACAAACTGTATTAAAAATACACACTACACGAAATATACAATTTCCACACATACACACACATCCCAAACAAGGCATACTTTATACACAAAGTACACACAATCCACATACTCCAAACTTAATACATTGCAAAAATACAAATTAATCAAAATACATACATTGCATAAAAAAGACACACTATACACATCCTTGGTCAAAATACAAACATCAATAATAAAATACACACATTAAACACGAAAAACACACATCACAAAAATACATACATTGCATAAATACATAAACTATACCAAATATAAATAAACACTATACACATCCCCGATCTAAACACACATTATAAATAAATTACATACATTAAACACAAAATACACATAGACACACTTCCCACACATAAACACATCTCCAGTAAAAAATGCACACACTAATAATAAAATATATAGATTAAACACAAAATACACAACTCACACACATACACACTCCACAGCATACATTGAACACAATACACTTTATAAAAATACATACATTGCAAAATATACATAAACTATACCAAATATAAATAAATATTGTACACATCCTTGATCCAAATACACACATTATAAATAAATTACATACATTAAATACAAAATACACATAGACACACTAATAATAAAATACACAAATTAAACACAAAGCACACAATTGACACATACACACAAATTAAAAACAAAATACAAACATATATATACAAATTACACATACACACAAACTAATCACAAAATACAAACATTAATAATAAAATACACACATTAAACACAAAATACACACACTTCACAATTTATACACAAAGTACATATAATCCACACTATACAAAATATAAATACACAATATACACATCCTCAATCAAAATACAAACATTAATAATAAAATACACACTTCCACACACATACATACAAATGCACAATTTATACACACAATGCACACTTTACACACAATACAAACTATATAAAATACATACATTGTATGATACACATCTCCGGTCAAAATACACTTATAAACAAAAAATACACACACCGTCACACATTTCCCAAAAAATACACACAGTGCACACCTTACACACAAAATAGACATAATGCACACACTCCACACTACTTGCACACAGTACACGCTATATAAAATACATAAATTGCATAAAATCACACTATTCAAAATATTAACAAACACTATACACATCCCCGATCAAAATACGCAAAATGCACAAAATGCACATTACTTACATTACACACCACATACACTATACAAAATACACACACTATATAGAACATAAAGACTCACTATACACACCTCTGGTCAAAATACATATTATATATAAAATACACGCATTAATACTCTTAACACACAATAATACACTTACCACAAAATACACACAATGCACAAATTACACACACAAAGTAGACTTTATCGACACACTCCACGCTACTTACATTACAAAGAATATATATTATACAAAATACATACATTGTATAAAATACACACACAATACAGAATTTAAAAACACACACTATACACAAAAAAATAGAAAATACACAAACTTACCACAAAAAACACACATTGCATATATTGCACATAATACACACGTTACTGAAAATATAAACACACACTATACACAAAGCACGCATAATACATGCACAAAATATATTCACTACACACAATACCCGTAACACACTATAATATTCATATACGAGAACTACATATGTAGCACTATAAACACACTATATAAAACATAAATGCACTAAAATCATACACACAAAATACAAACCGTATTAAAAATACACACTACACGAAATATACAATTTCCACACATACACACACATTCCAAACAAGGCATACTTTATACACAAAGTACACACAATCCACATACTCCAAACTTAATACATTGCAAAAATACAAATTAATCAAAATACATACATTGCATAAAATAGACACACTATACACATCCTTGGTCAAAGTACAAACATCAATAATAAAATACACACATTAAACACGAAAAACACACATCACAAAAATACATACATTGCATAAATACATAAACTATACCAAATATAAATAAACACTATACACATCCCCGATCCAAACACACATTATAAATAAATTACATACATTAAACACAAAATACACATAGACACACTTCCCACACATAAACACAGCTCCAGTAAAAAATGCACACACTAATAATAAAATATATAGATTAAACACAAAATACACAACTCACACACATACACACTCCACAGCATACATTGAACACAATACACTTTATAAAAATACATACATTGCATAATATACATAAACTATACCAAATATAAATAAATACTGTACACATCCTTGATCCAAATACACACATTATAAATAAATTACATACATTAAACACAAAATACACATAGACACACTAATAATAAAATACACAAATTAAACACAAAGCACACAATTAACACATACCCACAAATTAAAAACAAAATACAAACATATATATACAAATTACACATACACACAAACAAATCATTAAATACAAACATTAATAATAAAATACACACATTAAACACAAAATACACACACTTCCCAATTTATACACAAAGTACATATAATCCACACTATACAAAATATAAATACACAATATACACATCCTCAATCAAAATACAAACATTAATAATAAAATACACACTTCCACACACATACACACAAATGCACAATTTATACACACAATGCACACTTTACACACAATACACACTATATAAAATACATACATTGTATGATACACATCTCCGGTCAAAATACACTTATAAACAAAAAATACACACACCGTCACACATTTCCCAAAATATACACACAGTGCACACCTTACACATAAAATAGACATAATGCACACACTCCACACTACTTGCACACAGTACACGCTATATAAAATACATAAATTGCATAAAATCACACTATTCAAAATATTAACAAACACTATACACATCCCCGATCAAAATACGCAAAATGCACAAAATGCACACTACTTACATTACACACCACATACACTATACAAAATACACACACTATATAGAACATAAAGACTCACTATACACACCTCTGGTCAAAATACATATTATATATAAAATACACGCATTAATACTCTTAACACACAATAATACACTTACCACAAAATACACACAATGCACAAATTACACACACAAAGTAGACTTTATCGACACACTCCACGCTACTTACATTACAAAGAATATATATTATACAAAATACATACATTATATAAAATACACACACTATACAGAATTTAAAAACACACACTATACACAAAAAAATAGAAAATACACAAACTTACCACAAAAAACACACATTGCATATATTGCACATAATACACACGTTACTGAAAATATAAACACACACTATACACAAAGCACGCATAATACATGCACAAAATATATTCACTACACACAATACCCGTAACACACTATAATATTCATATACGCGAACTACATATGTAGCACTATAAACACACTATATAAAACATAAATGCACTAAAATCATACACACAAAATACAAACTGTATTAAAAATACACACTACACGAAATATACAATTTCCACACATACACACACATCCCAAACAAGGCATACTTTATACACAAAGTACACACAATCCACATACTCCAAACTTAATACATTGCAAAAATACAAATTAATCAAAATACATACATTGCATAAAAAAGACACACTATACACATCCTTGGTCAAAATACAAACATCAATAATAAAATACACACATTAAACACGAAAAACACACATCACAAAAATACATACATTGCATAAATACATAAACTATACCAAATATAAATAAACACTATACACATCCCCGATCTAAACACACATTATAAATAAATTACATACATTAAACACAAAATACACATAGACACACTTCCCACACATAAACACATCTCCAGTAAAAAATGCACACACTAATAATAAAATATATAGATTAAACACAAAATACACAACTCACACACATACACACTCCACAGCATACATTGAACACAATACACTTTATAAAAATACATACATTGCAAAATATACATAAACTATACCAAATATAAATAAATATTGTACACATCCTTGATCCAAATACACACATTATAAATAAATTACATACATTAAATACAAAATACACATAGACACACTAATAATAAAATACACAAATTAAACACAAAGCACACAATTGACACATACACACAAATTAAAAACAAAATACAAACATATATATACAAATTACACATACACACAAACTAATCACAAAATACAAACATTAATAATAAAATACACACATTAAACACAAAATACACACACTTCACAATTTATACACAAAGTACATATAATCCACACTATACAAAATATAAATACACAATATACACATCCTCAATCAAAATACAAACATTAATAATAAAATACACACTTCCACACACATACATACAAATGCACAATTTATACACACAATGCACACTTTACACACAATACAAACTATATAAAATACAAACATTGTATGATACACATCTCCGGTCAAAATACACTTATAAACAAAAAATACACACACCGTCACACATTTCCCAAAAAATACACACAGTGCACACCTTACACACAAAATAGACATAATGCACACACTCCACACTACTTGCACACAGTACACGCTATATAAAATACATAAATTGCATAAAATCACACTATTCAAAATATTAACAAACACTATACACATCCCCGATCAAAATACGCAAAATGCACAAAATGCACATTACTTACATTACACACCACATACACTATACAAAATACACACACTATATAGAACATAAAGACTCACTATACACACCTCTGGTCAAAATACATATTATATATAAAATACACGCATTAATACTCTTAACACACAATAATACACTTACCACAAAATACACACAATGCACAAATTACACACACAAAGTAGACTTTATCGACACACTCCACGCTACTTACATTACAAAGAATATATATTATACAAAATACATACATTGTATAAAATACACACACTATACAGAATTTAAAAACACACACTATACACAAAAAAATAGAAAATACACAAACTTACCACAAAAAACACACATTGCATATATTGCACATAATACACACGTTACTGAAAATATAAACACACACTATACACAAAGCACGCATAATACATGCACAAAATATATTCACTACACACAATACCCGTAACACACTATAATATTCATATACGAGAACTACATATGTAGCACTATAAACACACTATATAAAACATAAATGCACTAAAATCATACACACAAAATACAAACCGTATTAAAAATACACACTACACGAAATATACAATTTCCACACATACACACACATTCCAAACAAGGCATACTTTATACACAAAGTACACACAATCCACATACTCCAAACTTAATACATTGCAAAAATACAAATTAATCAAAATACATACATTGCATAAAATAGACACACTATACACATCCTTGGTCAAAGTACAAACATCAATAATAAAATACACACATTAAACACGAAAAACACACATCACAAAAATACATACATTGCATAAATACATAAACTATACCAAATATAAATAAACACTATACACATCCCCGATCCAAACACACATTATAAATAAATTACATACATTAAACACAAAATACACATAGACACACTAATAATAAAATACACAAATTAAACACAAAGCACACAATTGACACATACGCACAAATTAAAAACAAAATACAAACATATATATACAAATTACACATACACACAAACTAATCACAAAATACAAACATTAATAATAAAATACACACATTAAACACAAAATACACACACTTCACAATTTATACACAAAGTACATATAATCCACACTATACAAAATATAAATACACAATATACACATCCTCAATCAAAATACAAACATTAATAATAAAATACACACTTCCACACACATACACACAAATGCACAATTTATACACACAATGCACACTTTACACACAATACACACTATATAAAATACATACATTGTATGATACACATCTCCGGTCAAAATACACTTATAAACAAATAATACACACACCGTCACACATTTCCCAAAAAATACACACAGTGCACACCTTACACACAAAATAGACATAATGCACACACTCCACACTACTTGCACACAGTACACGCTATATAAAATACATAAATTGCATAAAATCACACTATTCAAAATATTAACAAACACTATACACATCCCCGATCAAAATACGTAAAATGCACAAAATGCACACTACTTACATTACACACCACATACACTATACAAAATACACACACTATATAGAACATAAAGACTCACTATACACACCTCTGGTCAAAATACATATTATATATAAACTACACGCATTAATACTCTTAACACTCAATAAAACACTTATCACAAAATACACACAATGCACACATTACACACACAAAGTAGACTTTATCGACACACTCCACGCTACTTACATTACAAAGAATATATATTATACAAAATACATACATTGTATAAAATACACACACTATACAGAATTTTAAAACACACACTATACACAAAAAAATAGAAAATACACAAACTTACCACAAAAAACACACATTGCATATATTGCACATAATACACACGTTACTGAAAATATAAACACACACTATACACAAAGCACGCATAATACATGCACAAAATATATTCACTACACACAATACCCGTAACACACTATAATATTCATATACGCGAACTACATATGTAGCACTATAAACACACTATATAAAACATAAATGCACTAAAATCATACACACAAAATACAAACTGTATTAAAAATACACACTACACGAAATATACAATTTCCACACATACACACACATCCCAAACAAGGCATACTTTATACACAAAGTACACACAATCCACATACTCCAAACTTAATACATTGCAAAAATACAAATTAATCAAAATACATACATTGCATAAAAAAGACACACTGTACACATCCTTGGTCAAAATACAAACATCAATAATAAAATACACACATTAAACACGAAAAACACACATCACAAAAATACATACATTGCATAAATACATAAACTATACCAAATATAAATAAACACTATACACATCCCCGATCCAAACACACATTATAAATAAATTACATACATTAAACACAAAATACACATAGACACACTTCCCACACATAAACACATCTCCAATAAAAAATGCACTCACTAATAATAAAATATATAGATTAAACACAAAATACACAACTCACACACATACACACTCCACAGCATACATTGAACACAATACACTTTATAAAAATACATACATTGCATAATATACATAAACTATACCAAATATAGATAAATACTGTACACATCCTTGATCCAAATACGCACATTATAAATAAATTACATACATTAAACACAAAATACACATAGACACACTAATAATAAAATACACAAATTAAACACAAAGCACACAATTGACACATACGCACAAATTAAAAACAAAATACAAACATATATATACAAATTACACATACACACAAACTAATCACAAAATACAAACATTAATAATAAAATACACACATTAAACACAAAATACACACACTTCACAATTTATACACAAAGTACATATAATCCACACTATACAAAATATAAATACACAATATACACATCCTCAATCAAAATACAAACATTAATAATAAAATACACACTTCCACACACATACACACAAATGCACAATTTATACACACAATGCACACTTTACACACAATACACACTATATAAAATACATACATTGTATGATACACATCTCCGGTCAAAATACACTTATAAACAAATAATACACACACCGTCACACATTTCCCAAAAAATACACACAGTGCACACCTTACACACAAAATAGACATAATGCACACACTCCACACTACTTGCACACAGTACACGCTATATAAAATACATAAATTGCATAAAATCACACTATTCAAAAGATTAACAAACACTATACACATCCCCGATCAAAATACGTAAAATGCACAAAATGCACACTACTTACATTACACACCACATACACTATACAAAATACACACACTATATAGAACATAAAGACTCACTATACACACCTCTGGTCAAAATACATATTATATATAAACTACACGCATTAATACTCTTAACACTCAATAATACACTTATCACAAAATACACACAATGCACACATTACACACACAAAGTAGACTTTATCGACACACTCCACGCTACTTACATTACAAAGAATATATATTATACAAAATACATACATTGTATAAAATACACACACTATACAGAATTTAAAAACACACACTATACACAAAAAAATAGAAAATACACAAACTTACCACAAAAAACACACATTGCATATATTGCACATAATACACACGTTACTGAAAATATAAACACACACTATACACAAAGCACGCATAATACATGCACAAAATATATTCACTACACACAATACCCGTAACACACTATAATATTCATATACGAGAACTACATATGTAGCACTATAAACACACTATATAAAACATAAATGCACTAAAATCATACACACAAAATACAAACCGTATTAAAAATACACACTACACGAAATATACAATTTCCACACATACACACACATTCCAAACAAGGCATACTTTATACACAAAGTACACACAATCCACATACTCCAAACTTAATACATTGCAAAAATACAAATTAATCAAAATACATACATTGCATAAAATAGACACACTATACACATCCTTGGTCAAAGTACAAACATCAATAATAAAATACACACATTAAACACGAAAAACACACATCACAAAAATACATACATTGCATAAATACATAAACTATACCAAATATAAATAAACACTATACACATCCCCGATCCAAACACACATTATAAATAAATTACATACATTAAACACAAAATACACATAGACACACTTCCCACACATAAACACATCTCCAGTAAAAAATGCACACACTAATAATAAAATATATAGATTAAACACAAAATACACAACTCACACACATACACACTCCACAGCATACATTGAACACAATACACTTTATAAAAATACATACATTGCATAATATACATAAACTATACCAAATATAGATAAATACTGTACACATCCTTGATCCAAATACGCACATTATAAATAAATTACATACATTAAACACAAAATACACATAGACACACTAATAATAAAATACACAAATTAAACACAAAGCACACAATTGACACATACACACAAATTAAAAACAAAATACAAACATATATACAAATTACACATACACACAAACTAATCACAAAATACAAACATTAATAATAAAATACACACATTAAACACAAAATACACACACTTCACAATTTATACACAAAGTACATATAATCCACACTATACAAAATATAAATACACAATATACACATCCTCAATCAAAATACAAACATTAATAATAAAATACACACTTCCACACACATACACACAAATGCATAATTTATACACACAATGCACACTTTACACACAATACACACTATATAAAATACATACATTGTATGATACACATCTCCGGTCAAAATACACTTATAAACAAATAATACACACACCGTCACACATTTCCCAAAAAATACACACAGTGCACACCTTACACACAAAATAGACATAATGCACACACTCCACACTACTTGCACACAGTACACGCTATATAAAATACATAAATTGCATAAAATCACACTATTCAAAATATTAACAAACACTATACACATCCCCGATCAAAATACGTAAAATGCACAAAATGCACACTACTTACATTACACACCACATACACTATACAAAATACACACACTATATAGAACATAAAGACTCACTATACACACCTCTGGTCAAAATACATATTATATATAAACTACACGCATTAATACTCTTAACACTCAATAATACACTTATCACAAAATACACACAATGCACACATTACACACACAAAGTAGACTTTATCGACACACTCCACGCTACTTACATTACAAAGAATATATATTATACAAAATACATACATTGTATAAAATACACACACTATACAGAATTTAAAAACACACACTATACACAAAAAAATAGAAAATACACAAACTTACCACAAAAAACACACATTGCATATATTGCACATAATACACACGTTACTGAAAATATAAACACACACTATACACAAAGCACGCATAATACATGCACAAAATATTTTCACTACACACAATACCCGTAACACACTATAATATTCATATACGAGAACTACATATGTAGCACTATAAACACACTATATAAAACATAAATGCACTAAAATCATACACACAAAATACAAACTGTATTAAAAATACACACTACACGAAATATACAATTTCCACACATACACACACATCCCAAACAAGGCATACTTTATACACAAAGTACACACAATCCACATACTCCAAACTTAATAAATTGCAAAAATACAAATTAATCAAAATACATACATTGCATAAAATAGACACACTATACACATCCTTGGTCAAAATACAAACATCAATAATAAAATACACACATTAAACACGAAAATCACACATCACAAAAATACATACATTGCATAAATACATAAACTATACCAAATATAAATAAACACTATACACATCCCCGATCCAAACACACATTATAAATAAATTACATACATTAAACACAAAATACACATAGACACACTTCCCACACATAAACACATCTCCAGTAAAAAATGCACACACTAATAATAAAATATATAGATTAAACACAAAATACACAACTCACACACATACACACTCCACAGCATACATTGAACACAATACACTTTATAAAAATACATACATTGCATAATATACATAAACTATACCAAATATAGATAAATACTGTACACATCCTTGATCCAAATACGCACATTATAAATAAATTACATACATTAAACACAAAATACACATAGACACACTAATAATAAAATACACAAATTAAACACAAAGCACACAATTGACACATACGCACAAATTAAAAACAAAATACAAACATATATATACAAATTACACATACACACAAACTAATCACAAAATACAAACATTAATAATAAAATACACACATTAAACACAAAATACACACACTTCACAATTTATACACAAAGTACATATAATCCACACTATACAAAATATAAATACACAATATACACATCCTCAATCAAAATACAAACATTAATAATAAAATACACACTTCCACACACATACACACAAATGCACAATTTATACACACAATGCACACTTTACACACAATACACACTATATAAAATACATACATTGTATGATACACATCTCCGGTCAAAATACACTTATAAACAAATAATACACACACCGTCACACATTTCCCAAAAAATACACACAGTGCACACCTTACACACAAAATAGACATAATGCACACACTCCACACTACTTGCACACAGTACACGCTATATAAAATACATAAATTGCATAAAATCACACTATTCAAAAGATTAACAAACACTATACACATCCCCGATCAAAATACGTAAAATGCACAAAATGCACACTACTTACATTACACACCACATACACTATACAAAATACACACACTATATAGAACATAAAGACTCACTATACACACCTCTGGTCAAAATACATATTATATATAAACTACACGCATTAATACTCTTAACACTCAATAATACACTTATCACAAAATACACACAATGCACACATTACACACACAAAGTAGACTTTATCGACACACTCCACGCTACTTACATTACAAAGAATATATATTATACAAAATACATACATTGTATAAAATACACACACTATACAGAATTTAAAAACACACACTATACACAAAAAAATAGAAAATACACAAACTTACCACAAAAAACACACATTGCATATATTGCACATAATACACACGTTACTGAAAATATAAACACACACTATACACAAAGCACGCATAATACATGCACAAAATATATTCACTACACACAATACCCGTAACACACTATAATATTCATATACGCGAACTACATATGTAGCACTATAAACACACTATATAAAACATAAATGCACTAAAATCATACACACAAAATACAAACTGTATTAAAAATACACACTACACGAAATATACAATTTCCACACATACACACACATCCCAAACAAGGCATACTTTATACACAAAGTACACACAATCCACATACTCCAAACTTAATAAATTGCAAAAATACAAATTAATCAAAATACATACATTGCATAAAATAGACACACTATACACATCCTTGGTCAAATACAAACATCAATAATAAAATACACACATTAAACACGAAAATCACACATCACAAAAATACATACATTGCATAAATACATAAACTATACCAAATATAAATAAACACTATACACATCCCCGATCCAAACACACATTATAAATAAATTACATACATTAAACACAAAATACACATAGACACACTTCCCACACATAAACACATCTCCAGTAAAAAATGCACACACTAATAATAAAATATATAGATTAAACACAAAATACACAACTCACACACATACACACTCCACAGCATACATTGAACACAATACACTTTATAAAAATACATACATTGCATAATATACATAAACTATACCAAATATAGATAAATACTGTACACATCCTTGATCCAAATACGCACATTATAAATAAATTACATACATTAAACACAAAATACACATAGACACACTAATAATAAAATACACAAATTAAACACAAAGCACACAATTGACACATACGCACAAATTAAAAACAAAATACAAACATATATATACAAATTACACATACACACAAACTAATCACAAAATACAAACATTAATAATAAAATACACACATTAAACACAAAATACACACACTTCACAATTTATACACAAAGTACATATAATCCACACTATACAAAATATAAATACACAATATACACATCCTCAATCAAAATACAAACATTAATAATAAAATACACACTTCCACACACATACACACAAATGCACAATTTATACACACAATGCACACTTTACACACAATACACACTATATAAAATACATACATTGTATGATACACATCTCCGGTCAAAATACACTTATAAACAAATAATACACACACCGTCACACATTTCCCAAAAAATACACACAGTGCACACCTTACACACAAAATAGACATAATGCACACACTCCACACTACTTGCACACAGTACACGCTATATAAAATACATAAATTGCATAAAATCACACTATTCAAAAGATTAACAAACACTATACACATCCCCGATCAAAATACGTAAAATGCACAAAATGCACACTACTTACATTACACACCACATACACTATACAAAATACACACACTATATAGAACATAAAGACTCACTATACACACCTCTGGTCAAAATACATATTATATATAAACTACACGCATTAATACTCTTAACACTCAATAATACACTTATCACAAAATACACACAATGCACACATTACACACACAAAGTAGACTTTATCGACACACTCCACGCTACTTACATTACAAAGAATATATATTATACAAAATACATACATTGTATAAAATACACACACTATACAGAATTTAAAAACACACACTATACACAAAAAAATAGAAAATACACAAACTTACCACAAAAAACACACATTGCATATATTGCACATAATACACACGTTACTGAAAATATAAACACACACTATACACAAAGCACGCATAATACATGCACAAAATATATTCACTACACACAATACCCGTAACACACTATAATATTCATATACGCGAACTACATATGTAGCACTATAAACACACTATATAAAACATAAATGCACTAAAATCATACACACAAAATACAAACTGTATTAAAAATACACACTACACGAAATATACAATTTCCACACATACACACACATCCCAAACAAGGCATACTTTATACACAAAGTACACAGAATCCACATACTCCAAACTTAATACATTGCAAAAATACAAATTAATCAAAATACATACATTGCATAAAAAAGACACACTGTACACATCCTTGGTCAAAATACAAACATCAATAATAAAATACACACATTAAACACGAAAAACACACATCACAAAAATACATACATTGCATAAATACATAAACTATACCAAATATAAATAAACACTATACACATCCCCGATCTAAACACACATTATAAATAAATTACATACATTAAACACAAAATACACATAGACACACTTCCCACACATAAACACATCTCCAGTAAAAAATGCACACACTAATAATAAAATATATAGATTAAACACAAAATACACAACTCACACACATACACACTCCACAGCATACATTGAACACAATACACTTTATAAAAATACATACATTGCATAATATACATAAACTATACCAAATATAAATAAATATTGTACACATCCTTGATCCAAATACACACATTATAAATAAATTACATACATTAAATACAAAATACACATAGACACACTAATAATAAAATACACAAATTAAACACAAAGCACACAATTGACACATACACACAAATTAAAAACAAAATACAAACATATATATACAAATTACACATACACACAAACTAATCACAAAATACAAACATTAATAATAAAATACACACATTAAACACAAAATACACACACTTCACAATTTATACACAAAGTACATATAATCCACACTATACAAAATATAAATACACAATATACACATCCTCAATCAAAATACAAACATTAATAATAAAATACACACTTCCACACACATACATACAAATGCACAATTTATACACACAATGCACACTTTACACACAATACAAACTATATAAAATACATACATTGTATGATACACATCTCCGGTCAAAATACACTTATAAACAAAAAATACACACACCGTCACACATTTCCCAAAAAATACACACAGTGCACACCTTACACACAAAATAGACATAATGCACACACTCCACACTACTTGCACACAGTACACGCTATATAAAATACATAAATTGCATAAAATCACACTATTCAAAATATTAACAAACACTATACACATCCCCGATCAAAATACGCAAAATGCACAAAATGCACATTACTTACATTACACACCACATACACTATACAAAATACACACACTATATAGAACATAAAGACTCACTATACACACCTCTGGTCAAAATACATATTATATATAAAATACACGCATACTCTTAACACACAATAATACACTTACCACAAAATACACACAATGCACCAATTACACACACAAAGTAGACTTTATCGACACACTCCACGCTACTTACATTACAAAGAATATATATTATACAAAATACATACATTGTATAAAATACACACACTATACAGAATTTAAAAACACACACTATACACAAAAAAATAGAAAATACACAAACTTACCACAAAAAACACACATTGCATATATTGCACATAATACACACGTTACTGAAAATATAAACACACACTATACACAAAGCACGCATAATACATGCACAAAATATATTCACTACACACAATACCCGTAACACACTATAATATTCATATACGAGAACTACATATGTAGCACTATAAACACACTATATAAAACATAAATGCACTAAAATCATACACACAAAATACAAACCGTATTAAAAATACACACTACACGAAATATACAATTTCCACACATACACACACATTCCAAACAAGGCATACTTTATACACAAAGTACACACAATCCACATACTCCAAACTTAATACATTGCAAAAATACAAATTAATCAAAATACATACATTGCATAAAATAGACACACTATACACATCCTTGGTCAAAGTACAAACATCAATAATAAAATACACACATTAAACACGAAAAACACACATCACAAAAATACATACATTGCATAAATACATAAACTATACCAAATATAAATAAACACTATACACATCCCCGATCCAAACACACATTATAAATAAATTACATACATTAAACACAAAATACACATAGACACACTAATAATAAAATACACAAATTAAACACAAAGCACACAATTGACACATACGCACAAATTAAAAACAAAATACAAACATATATATACAAATTACACATACACACAAACTAATCACAAAATACAAACATTAATAATAAAATACACACATTAAACACAAAATACACACACTTCACAATTTATACACAAAGTACATATAATCCACACTATACAAAATATAAATACACAATATACACATCCTCAATCAAAATACAAACATTAATAATAAAATACACACTTCCACACACATACACACAAATGCACAATTTATACACACAATGCACACTTTACACACAATACACACTATATAAAATACATACATTGTATGATACACATCTCCGGTCAAAATACACTTATAAACAAATAATACACACACCGTCACACATTTCCCAAAAAATACACACAGTGCACACCTTACACACAAAATAGACATAATGCACACACTCCACACTACTTGCACACAGTACACGCTATATAAAATACATAAATTGCATAAAATCACACTATTCAAAATATTAACAAACACTATACACATCCCCGATCAAAATACGTAAAATGCACAAAATGCACACTACTTACATTACACACCACATACACTATACAAAATACACACACTATATAGAACATAAAGACTCACTATACACACCTCTGGTCAAAATACATATTATATATAAACTACACGCATTAATACTCTTAACACTCAATAATACACTTATCACAAAATACACACAATGCACACATTACACACACAAAGTAGACTTTATCGACACACTCCACGCTACTTACATTACAAAGAATATATATTATACAAAATACATACATTGTATAAAATACACACACTATACACAAAAAAATAGAAAATACACAAACTTACCACAAAAAACACACATTGCATATATTGCACATAATACACACGTTACTGAAAATATAAACACACACTATACACAAAGCACGCATAATACATGCACAAAATATTTTCACTACACACAATACCCGTAACACACTATAATATTCATATACGAGAACTACATATGTAGCACTATAAACACACTATATAAAACATAAATGCACTAAAATCATACACACAAAATACAAACTGTATTAAAAATACACACTACACGAAATATACAATTTCCACACATACACACACATCCCAAACAAGGCATACTTTATACACAAAGTACACACAATCCACATACTCCAAACTTAATAAATTGCAAAAATACAAATTAATCAAAATACATACATTGCATAAAATAGACACACTATACACATCCTTGGTCAAAATACAAACATCAATAATAAAATACACACATTAAACACGAAAATCACACATCACAAAAATACATACATTGCATAAATACATAAACTATACCAAATATAAATAAACACTATACACATCCCCGATCCAAACACACATTATAAATAAATTACATACATTAAACACAAAATACACATAGACACACTTCCCACACATAAACACATCTCCAGTAAAAAATACACACACTAATAATAAAAAATATAGATTAAACACAAAATACACAACTCACACATAGACACACTCCACAGCATACATTGAACACAATACACTTTATAAAAATACATACATTGCATAATATACATAAACTATACCAAATATAAATAAATATTGTACACATCCTTGATCCAAATACACACATTATAAATAAATTACATACATTAAACACAAAATACACATAAACACACTAATAATAAAATACACAAATTAAACACAAAGCACACAATTGACACATACACACAAATTAAAAACAAAATACAAACATATATATACAAATTACACATACACACAAACTAATCACAAAATACAAACATTAATAATAAAATACACACATTAAACACAAAATACACACACTTCACAATTTATACACAAAGTACATATAATCCACACTATACAAAATATAAATACACAATATACACATCCTCAATCAAAATACAAACTTTAATAATAAAATACACACTTCCACACACATACACACAAATGCACAATTTATACACACAATGCACACTTTACACACAATACACACTATATAAAATACATACATTGTATGATACACATCTCCGGTCAAAATACACTTATAAACAAATAATACACACACCGTCACACATTTCCCAAAAAATACACACAGTGCACACCTTACACACAAAATAGACGTAATGCACACACTCCACACTACTTGCACACAGTACACGCTATATAAAATACATAAATTGCATAAAATCACACTATTCAAAATATTAATAAACACTATACACATCCCCGATCAAAATACGCAAAATGCACAAAATGCACACTACTTACATTACACACCACATACACTATACAAAATACACACACTATATAGAACATAAAGACTCACTATACACACCTCTGGTCAAAATACATATTATATATAAAATACACGCATTAATACTCTTAACACACAATAATACACTTACCACAAAATACACACAATGCACAAATTACACACACAAAGTAGACTTTATCGACACACTCCACGCTACTTACATTACAAAGAATATATATTATACAAAATACATACATTGTATAAAATACACACACTATACAGAATTTAAAAACACACACTATACACAAAAAAATAGAAAATACACAAACTTACCACAAAAAACACACATTGCATATATTGCACATAATACACACGTTACTGAAAATATAAACACACACTATACACAAAGCACGCATAATACATGCACAAAATATATTCACTACACACAATACCCGTAACACACTATAATATTCATATACGAGAACTACATATGTAGCACTATAAACACACTATATAAAACATAAATGCACTAAAATCATACACACAAAATACAAACTGTATTAAAAATACACACTACACGAAATATACAATTTCCACACATATAGTTCAGTTCTCTAGATAGCTTATCTTAGATAAAGTAATGCTTAGTTAGAAAGGGCGATTGAAGGAGCGCTGCAGAATACTTGATATATGTCGGCGTATTTTTAAGTTTGCCGTCGAGGATCTCCTCGGTTTACTTGCTTTCGTAGTTCCGAAGTGTTAGCTTAGTTTAAATTTCAAGCTATACTTTTCTGAGTTTTATTTTTAGTCAAAGTTAGTTTTGTTTTCATCATCATGCTTACTGTTCTAAGTAGTTAAATTTCATTCCTGTCTGAAATGCACTTGACTCAGTAGTTAGTTACTTTTTCGTCTAAGTTAAAATCAGTAGTTAAAAAAACTCCCAAAGTTAAAGCGTGGCAGCAGCCAATCCCCTGTTCACTACTCACACACTCGATACACTAGCTTCTCTGTGGGATCGACCCCGAACTTGCCGCTTTAGTGTTAAAGTAGTGCAAAATTGGGAGTTTATAAATTACTTTGGTAGGAAATGAGAGAGAGCGAGATTGCATTGATCAAGTGGCAACGACATTTGCTAACTGATCCAACCGGTTCGGTTATCTTCCATATAACTTGATCCACACTCAATTCGTCCCCTCTCAAGGTCCTTCCAACTTGTTGGGCTGGGATGGGGATCCATGGAATTACTTAGATATTGGGCTCATCCATTAGATAAATGTCTAATTAACTAATTTAACCCATGATTTAATATATTATCAATGGAATATTATTTTGTTCCACTAAAGAAGTTTATTGCACTTCCATCTAAATCACCAAATTACGAAGAACTTGGGTTCCATTTTATTTTACAATATTTCTCATGTTTCAGATTATCTTAATCCATCAATTTAATTCTTTGTCTGCCATGTGACTTGAAATAAATTAATTCTCCAAAGATTTTTCTAGTTGAAAAACTTTATTTATTATTCGTGGAATAAAAATCCAACTGCACAGATTTCTGGATAATAAATTCATTTTTCAAACACCTCTTGGGGATTTAATTATACCACACTAGGCACGCGAATTCTATGAAATAATATTCCAATACCTTCATGTTATTCAATTACTACCACCCAAGATATCATGTTTGAGTTACGTACAGACTCTCCAATATTGATAAGTGATACGCTCAGATTTTGCACGGTATTAAGGCCATTATTTGGTCTGTTTTGAATGTCAAAGTTGCATTACATGTCCATTATTTACATATTATATACATTTTCATATTTTGACATGCTTTGTGAGAAATGTGCATATTTGAGCTTAAAAAGGGAGTCAAAATGCGAAGTAGGAAATCTGGAGTTTCAGGTAGCGTCCAGCGACCGCTGCAACACTACCGGTGACCGCCGACGCTCAACGGCCGCCACTTCTATAGTGTACCGTTTTGGGAAATCTATGCATGGAATGAAGACATGCCCAACGACCGTCGGGAGATGCGTGGCGACTGCCACCCAAGAGTCAGAAGCCTCAAATCAATGCATGGCGACATCCGGCCAAGGTGCGGTGGTCCGCCACAAAAGAGCGGCTAGCAGATTTGCCCTGAATTTCTCTCCAAGATTTACCATATATTGCAATCCTTTGCCTTATTGGAGGAGCTCGAATTTCTCCCTATAAATACTCCCTCAAGCTTCATCAAACCAATCTTCTTTTTGCAACATATTTTCTAGAGATTAAATATCAGAGTGCTTCATTGTGCAAGGAGTTGAAGATGGATTCAAGAGCATCAAAGCTACAAGGATTCAACCTTTGGTTTTTTTTTGCTTTACTATTATGTTTCAATTGTTTTCCCTTCAATCTATGTTTTTAGATTATTCTACTATGTGTAACTAAATTCATAGGATTCTAGGGATGTGTTAGTAATGACTTTGGTTATAAAATTCCTTTTATATTTAATATCCGTTTTGTTTTTACTTTGTTTCTTCCTTAAGTTAATGGATAATGCTTCACGTTTGAGTAACACATTCTGTGATGAATTAATATAACTTGCTAAATAATCATGAGAAGATGACTTAATAAACACTACTATTAGCTTCCTTTAAAACGACACTGTTAATTGAGAGTGATGACTTTTCAAGGGTCTTAGGATCTTTTAGGAGTTACGTATTTAGGATTGAAAATCCGCATATCTGTTAAAAAACAATCAAAACCTGAAGCTAGGCATCCCTATACTATCTAAACTACAAAAAGCTTTTACCCTCGCAGGAACAGTATACTTGTTGAAAATCCGCATATCCGATATTCCTCTCCAAACGTTTGCCAAAATATCAGCCGCCATATTCCCTTCACTCGGAATGTAAGACACTCTCCATCTAATGCCCCGCAATTCTGCTCTAATCTTTACCAATGTATGTCGCACACTATCTGCACCAAGTTGCGAGGAATTGATCCAACCCACAATCAACTCCGCATCTGTTTCCAGCCAAATGTGATTTCCGTGGTGTTTGGCAAGAGAGATTCCCATCAATATTGCTGCCATTTCTGCCTCCAGCCCCGAAGACACCCCTACATTCCCTACAAAGGCCACGACAATATCCCCAAACTGGTTTCGCACCACTCCTCCTCCCCCCGCAGTCCGAGATGAAGGTTGAAAGGCTCCATCCATATTCACTTTTATCCAGCCGTGGTCAAGCGGTCTCCACTGAACCCTCCCTACTCTCCTCGGCCGTCCCCTGCCTGAAGAAGCTGACAGAAACTATTCCCCTGGACAACTATCTTCCCACTGATCTGGCCTTATAACTTTTGACAGCATAGGTTTCTTAAATAGCTCTCCACCTTCTTAATCACATTTTCCACCAAAAATTTCTTCTCTCTATGAACACAGTCGTTTCTTTCAGTCCAAATAAACCAAAAAATGAGACAAGGCACAATGAAACAAACATAGCTTTTCTGTCGGGGATGCGAGTGTCTTTGCCACCATCGAAGTCGAGCATCAATATTGACTCCTTCCTCTTCAAACTCTAGAGCTTGTGGAAACCACTTTGCAAAGTGTCTCCACACCCTTCTTGCTGCATCACCATTAATGAACAGGTGCAATCTTGACTCCTCATTCGACTTATTACAGCATCTGCACTTCAAGCCAAGGAGACTCCTCCACATTGGAGTTTCGCATCAACTGGAACTCTGTTGGCCAGAAGTCTCCATAGAAAAATAGAAATTGTTGGAAAAATGCACTCTTGTTCCAAATGGACTTATGCACTTCTTTTTTCTCCGCTCTACATCTGACCAAATCCTACGCCAAAGTTACTGAGAAGTTCCCATTGGGCGTCAGAGCCCATCTCCCTCTATCCTTATCCCCTCTTTCAAAAGGAGTCTGCAGGATCTGCTCTATCACCTCAGCCGGCACGCCCCACTCCTCGTTCAAACGCCAAAGCTCCTCCACATCCCACTGCTCTCCACACCAGAAATGACTCACCTTTTGTGGCTGCAAAGCTACTCCCTCCCCCACATAGTTTACTAAAGGAACCTCCGAGAGCCATGTATCATACTAGAAACAGATCCTCCCCTCACCTAGAACCCATCTAACAAAACCACGAGTTTTCTGACCTGCCTTAAACATTCTTCTCCACATTGGGCTAAACCTTTTAGACTTAGTCAGCACCGGTGGGAAGAAAATAGAGCAATATTTACACCGCATATAACTTGCCCAAAGGGATTCCTGCTCTTGGAATCTCCACCAGATCTTGGTACTGAAGGCCCCCACTACATTTGCTAAACGTCTGAGTCTGAGGCCTCCCTCCTCTGTTGGCAAGCAAACTCTCTCCCATTTGATCCAGTGAGTTTTATTTGTTGTGTAGCATAAGCCCCAAAGAAACCTCTCAAGGACCTGTTCAATCTTCTTCATGGCCCCCCCTTAGGCTCCAAAGCCTGAAAAATATGGATCGAGATTGCTCCAAGGACACTTTTTATCAAGGTCAGTCGGCCCCTATAGGATAAATACCTATGGCTCCAGCTGTGAATTCTCTGTGAGATTCTGTCTCGGATGAACATAAAAAAATTAGTACGTTTGCGGCCTCGATAGATGGGGACTCCTAAATAAGTAAAAGGTAAGCTCCCCTGCTCACTAGCCTCTGTAATTTCTGCAGCCCAAGAATCAAATTTCTCATCTACAAAGAAGAAGCTTTTTCCCACATTTACTCTCTGCCATGCGACCCCCATATAGTGATTAAGACACCTTGAGATCGTCAAAAT
Organism: Salvia splendens; assembly: GCF_004379255.2. Taxonomy (NCBI): domain Eukaryota; kingdom Viridiplantae; phylum Streptophyta; class Magnoliopsida; order Lamiales; family Lamiaceae; genus Salvia; species Salvia splendens. Next base: position 33,631,882 of record NC_056040.1, read on the forward strand.
GGCCGACCTCTGGGCCTGTGAAAAAATTATAATATCATCCGCATATGCCAAGTGGGAAACACCAGAGGAATACCTGGCTGTTCGATACATCATATCCTCTTTTCCCAGAATAAGCCAATCCTAGAGTCTCGCTCGAAATAAGTAGTCTGCCGCCAAAATAAACAGCGTAGGGGAAATGGGATCACCTTGTCTCAAACCACGAGTAGATTTAAAAAAACGATTGGACAACCATTAATTAGAATAGAAAACCAGCATGGAGAAATGCATCGCTCGATGAAAGACACCCACTTATCTGAAAAACCCATCTTCTTCATGACCTTTATTAGAAACGACCATTGAACTCTGTCATAAGCTTTCTCCATATCTAACCTCAACACCATGTTAGGGGTTGTGGTCCCCTTCCAAACTTCATGAAAAAGTTCTTTAGCCTGAAGAACATTATCACTAATCAATCCCCCTTTAATGAAGCCGTTTTGATTCGAAACTGTAACCATTGGCACCAAGGGAACCATTCTTAAGGAGAGAAGATTGGAAATAATCTTATTCATCACATAACACAAGCTTATTGGTCTAAATTCCGACCAATTAGAGGGATTCTTCTTGTTAGGAATAAGCACAATCATGGTCGTTGCAATTCCTTTTGGTATGCTTGCCCCAACAAAGAAATCAGCCACTGCCTCCACAACATCTTTCCTCACTATCTCCCAACAAGACTGAAAGAAGAGGGCAGAGTATCCATCTGGGCCCGAGGCACTATCAGCCTTTATTTCAAATAAAACCTTCCTGATCTCTTCCTCAGACGGAGTCCTCTTAAGGGCATGTCCACATATGATGGTAGCGAGTCAAGAATATCCAAGTCAAGTTCGTCCAGGGTTCCAGAAGTTGTCAACAGCCCCTCAAAAAACTTAACAACCGAGGCACGTATCTCAGCCTCCTCAGTAAGAATTCCATTATCATCTTCTATCACGAGGATTCTTGCTTTCGTTCTTCTTTGTTTAACCCATCCTTGAAAGATTTTAGAATTTCATTCGCCTTCTGCCACCCATTTCACTGCCGCTTTTTGTCGCCAGAAATCTTCCTCCATTTTTAGTCGAAGAAGGTATTCAGCCGTTGTTCTGTACATTTCCATTCTTGATAGGGGAGAAGGCTCTTGCTTATACTTAAGAATAACATCCTAAGCTTCCGTCTCAATCTTCTTAAGATTCTCAAAAATATTTTCAAACACCATTTTGTTCCAGATTTTCAAGCATTTCTTCAGCCTGCTAAGTTTTATCTGAACATTAACCAACCCATACGTCCCTGATTCTCTTTTCAGCTTCAGTTCACCTCTTCCAAGAAGGTGTGGTGTCTTACCCACATATTCTGAAACCGGAACGGGGGCCTTGCTCTTAACCCCGACAACCTGCATGAAATAAGAAGTGGACAATGATCCGATAGGATTCTCGGTAGATTAGATACTCTAGTTGCTTCAAACAAATAAGCCCACCTCTCACCAAGAAGGACTCTATCAAGCCTCTCAAAGATCTCTGCTCTCGACCAAGTGAACCTTGGTCCGTCTGCCCCTACATCCAATAACTAACAGTCGCATATTGTTTCTGCAAATTCCAACATTTCCCTCGTTCTGTTATTACTACTACCTTGTCTTTCATTTTCCAACACAAAAATGTTGAAGTCTCCTTCAAGCTACGGGAGCCCGTCCCTTCTCACAACTAAATTCCTGAGTTTGTTCCATATCAGAATTCTTCCCACTCTAGAGCATTTTCCATAATCCACATAAATAAAGAAAGGAGTTGGTAACATTGTTGAGACACAACGAGCATGAAGAATTTACTTTGAATCATCCCATTCATCCACCTTAATCCCCTGATCCGCGAACATCCAGATCTGTCCATTACTGTTAAAACCTTTAAATTGCAAACCAAACTTTCAGCTTAAAAACTCCGGTCTCGGGCAAATCAGTGGCTCAATTATAGCCAACACAACAACTTTATGCTCCTTTATCAAACGCTTAATGATATTCTAGGTGTTGGTGTTCGCTACACCCATAGCGTTTCAAATCATGATATTAAACGACATATCAACCTCCAAGAGATGGAGCCAAGGTAAGGACCTTTACCTTTTTTGTGTTGTTGTCATCTTCCTGCCACTTTTCACGTTCAGAGACAAGACCTCTCTTATATAGGATGCTCCTCCGAGAACTCCCAGGGTCCCATCCTGATCATCATCCATGTCCCAATCCTTTTCATCTTCATAAACATCAGAATCAAAGTCACCATTGGGAAGCACCCGGTAATATTGAGGGGGGCAAGAGGAGGCATAAATACCTAACACAGCTAGTGACTTCTCCTTTGACCCTAAAGAAGAGAACCTATTTCCCAACCGTCTCGGAGACGAACCTCTGCTTCCTCTTCCCCTGGGAGCCACGTCCGGCCCTTTCTGCTCTCTTTCTAAGGAGACAAACCCTTCTACCTCTCTCTCCATGACCATTCCTTCCCTGCCTTCTCCATTGGGAGATGAACTCTCTCTCATCCTCCTTACCACACACTCCAACTAAGGACACCTCTGGCTGACCATCAAGGGCACCCCCCCTTATCACCTTGGATGCCAGAAGACAAGACCGGAGCCACATCTTGAGCCAACTTGCGCTCCTTACTAGAACATCCTTCCACATTTCCCCCTTACCTCCCAAAATTTCCTTCCCCCTTCTCCTTCTCCTTCTCTGCAGAATAGGGGAAGTCTCTTCTCATCGGTTTCGGTCTCTGGCCATTCGCATAACAGACATCACTAATATGACCTACGTACTTGCAATCATGACAATACAACGGGATATGGTCCCATTTAACAGATTGCCTGACTTTTCTCCCTTGGAGGTCTAAGATGATTTCCTCCATCGGTGCCTTATAGATATCTATCTCAATGCATAATCTAGCGAACGAAAGCCTAGATTAGGTAATAGTAGCATGATCCACTCATATTGGTTCCCCCAAAAGACTTTCGATAGCAAATAAGGCCGAATTTTCAAAGAGATGAATCGGCAGCCCAAACAGGTTACACCACACAACCGCAATGGGGGACTCAAAGAAAGGATAAAATTTTGTCGTCCACTTAAAAACCCTCATGGGATGTCGATCAATAAACCACACCGGCATTCCATTTGGACCACTCAATAACTTCGCATAATCCGCAAGTAATTTAAATTGAATGAGAACATGTTTTGCATTTATAAATTTCCATGAAAACTCACATGCAAACCTCATACCATGTAAAGCCCTTTGGATATGGAGAGAGGAGGGGGTCGAATGTGAAAACATTCCAACAATAGCATGTCCAAGTTTTTCCGCTAGGAGAGATGTATCCGATCCCAAAAAATAGATTGAAGGGAGCCTTGAACTTTCACCAACGATCCCGATCTTTCTGATTTTCTCTGGCTCAAAGATGACCGGATCCTTGCGCTTTGATCTGAGGTTATTCACCTAGGCGGACATGTTATTTTTACCACCATTCCATTTACCACTGTCTGCCATGGACCCCTGTCCCGCCTTCTCCTCATCCTTGTTTTTTCCTTTATGACCTTCTTGATGGCTAATCGAGGGGTTAGCAACCACAGTAGAGACACCCTCTCCCATTGTCTAGTACCTCAGATTATTACGAGCAAACCCGAAGACTCTCTGCCTCTTGCGTTTTCCTTGGATAGATTGAGGATTTCCTTGCTCAACGGGAGGAATTCCTCATCAATCGACATATCACCCATCTGTGAATCAGCAAGCTTAGAGTGTTTCCTTCCTTCACCAACAGACACAATAGTACCCACGCCCCTCACCTCCCCTGCCTCACTGACAAGGCCTTGTGCAGCAACAACTCATCTCCTGAAGGGGTTGAGCCTCAACAAGATCCAGCGCAAAGTAATCACCCATCACAGAAAGATGCAAATCCTTCTGCAAGGCTTGTTTATACCCCGCTTCATCAACAGAAATTGCGTGCACCTTTTCCTGCGCCACTGCCACTTTACCAGCCGCCATTCCTTGAGAAGACTGGCCCTCCTCCCCCTGATCGTCTCTAGGATTTGCAGAAGCAATTGGAGTATCAACAATCGCAAAACCTCCTCCCCTTTTCAAGAATCGGCCTTCCCAAACCCCACCTTCCCCCTCCATCCAACCTCACCGACCTCACCTTCAGACCCCTCCTGGTAACCCCCTTCAGACACACGCCCAGCCCCTCTGCCTCCGGCTTCAACAGTTTCCGCCCTCTCAGACCTCCTCTTTTCATTTTCGCCATTAGAAGTAATGGCGATTTTGGCTTCCCCTTCGAAGATAAGCGCACTCTCGATCTCAGAGTTCGGTGAGGCTCTTTCTTGCTCAAACCCTCCCCCGACCTAGGAACCCCAAAGCCCCACCAATCGGAGCTCCCTCACCCAACCCCACCGAGGGATCCCCCACCTGCAAATCCTCCATACCCTACGAGGGCAGCAAACGCCAGATGAACTCAAACACATAGAAACCCACGACCAAACAGAGAACTCGATGAAACAGTGACAGGAAATCGATGAAGCAAGAGCTAGAAATCTCTGAGACAGAAAGGAACTCAGTGAAAATCACACACACATACTCAACACCCCTACTCTGTATACTTGCAGGTATTTATAGTGCTAAGAGCATTAGCAGTGGGGCGCCCTAAGGCGCGCCCTATGGCCCGCCATGTCATCAGTTTTATCCTCCTACCCCCCCACCTGCAGTGGGGCACCCTAAGGAGCGCCCTATGGCCCGCCACGTCATCAGCTGTACTATTGTTTTGTTTAATTAATTTAAATGTTTTAAAATATAGTGTGAAAATGAAAATTAACAAAAAAAGAACAAGTAACTAAAAACCGGTGAAGATTGATTAAAAAACAAGTTACACGATTCAAGTTTACACAAAAAACCGGCTAATCTATGCAATTACCAACTTCTGACGCAGCTCATCGATCAACGCCCGGAGATATTCGGCTTCTTCGGGGTCCGTACACTTCTTGAGGGCCTTGTGCGTCTGCAACATCGTCCTCGCCATCGAGGCTGTTGCCAACTGGTTGTACGCGGCGGTCGTCAGGTCGGGGTCGAGGGTGTACTCTTCACATACTTCCGGCGCGTAGTTTGTACCGACGGGGGCGTACTCTTCACATACTTCCGGAGGTGGCAACTTGTGCGCGCGCTGCCGGTTCAGCTTCTTTTTAGCGTGGGCGGCTGATTGGGCGGCCTCGGCGGTGGCACGGCGGGAGGGGGCGACGTATCGGTTTGGTGACGGCTCAATGTCTGACAAATCGTACGATTCCGTGCTGAATTTGGGATCGTACTGCGTGTTGGCGGTGAAAGATCGATATTCGTCGGGTTCTATACCCGGCCAACGCGCCTCACCACTGAACATCGGACTGTTGGGACTTGATGAATCCATTTCGTAGTAATAAAAAATGTGAGTTTCGAGAGTGGAATCGTGAAATGAAATGTTACAAATGAAGGGTATTTGTAAAAAAACCAAACCGCGTGTCATCGTCCGCCACCATCGTCCGCGGAGCCTACAATGGGGCGGACGATAGCGCGGATGATAGCCTATCATCCGCGACATCGTCCGCCGCTCCCACAATGGCGCAGACAATGGCGCGGATGATAAGCTATTGTCCGCGCTATACGCTGCGTACGATGTATCGGCCGTGAGCGTCGGGCGCGCCCGATGGCAGGCACCCACAATGGTGCCATCGTCCGCGCCCGAGGACGATGCACGCCATCAGGCGTGCCATCGGACGCCCCATTGTGGGTGCCCTAATAAATAGTGCATCAAATTTTTGGCACCGTTGCAGGGGAATAGATTCACTTTGTGATTGATATCTTCAAATAGACAATTTTGCTACTTTGGATTTTACTACTTTCACTTTTATTTTTATTTTAGTTTTCTTTTTTATGGATTTCTTCACAGGAATGGAGAGTCCATACGGTTACAATAATGAGCAGCAAGGAGGGTATTACGAAGAGTGTTATAGTCCCGACCAAGGGGGATCACACTACAACCCAGACTGCTTTGATTATTCATACGATGCACATGATTATTATACTAATGAACATTATAAAATATGTGCAGGTATGGAGAAGAAATCTCGCTCCAATTGAGAGGAACTGTTAGAAATTAGAATCGTCGAGTTCAGTAAAATAGGAAGATGATAAATCAGAGGTTGATCGATTTGGAAAGAAACACCAGCCTATTAGAGCAAGGATTGTTGGAACTCAATATAGGGGTTCTGGCCACAGCCATAGGGAGCAAGCACACTCCAGGGACACTGCCTAGCTTACCAGAGATCAATCCAAAAGGAAAGTGTCACGCCGTGCAGCATAGCGGAACCATGTACCAGCCTCCACAAGCATCAGATTTAGGCATGGGAAGAAAAGAAGAAGGGCTCGCCGCTGATCTCACACCAGCCGCTGATCAAACTCAGCGGCTCGCCGCACACTTTCACAGTGGTCCGCCGGAAGCTGCCCAGCCAGCCGAGCCCGATTCGGACCAGATGCAGAGCCGTCACCAGCGACCGCTACACCTCTTCGCAGCGATCCGTCACCGGAGCGTCAGTCCCCAGATCGTCAGTTGCCCAACACTGCGACTCTTCCATGCCCTCAACGGTTGAAGAGCAAAAAGGTAGGCGCCTAGTTTGCCAAGTTCTTGGAGATCATGAGCAAGGTCCACATCAACATTCCACTCGCGGAGGCGCTGCAACAAATGCCCAACTATGCCAAGTTCTTGACAGATGTGGTCGCTAAGAAAAGAAAGTGGGGAAAATACGAAACAGTGGGACTAACAGAGAATTGCAGTGTAATAATTAAAAAGGGACTGCCCACCAAACACAAGGATCCAGGGAGTTTTACATTATCTTGTGTTTTGGGAAATAATGTAGAAGGTAAACCATTGTGTGATCTTGGATCTAGTATTAATTTAATGCCTTCATCATTCTACAAGAAGCTCGACATTGACATCATCCGCCCCACTTCAATCACCTTGCAAATGGCAGATAGAAGTACAACAATACCAAGGGGGATTGTAGAAGATGTTTTGGTAAAAGTAGGAGAATTCATTTTTCCCACTAGCTTTGTCATTTTGGACATGCAGGAGGACAAGAAAGTGTCGTTGATACTTGGAAGACCACTTCTAGCCACCGGGGGAGCCATGATAGATGTGCAGAAAGGGGAGCAAACGCTGCATTTGCATAATGAAAGTATCACCTTCAACATCTATGACGCTTTGAAATTCCATGGGAAGGAAGGAGCAGAAGGCTATCAAGAGTGTAGCATCATCCAAGTTGTCACGAATTGTGTGGGGGAAGTGGAAGTAACATACCACCAAACTCAGGACCCTTTAGAATCTTATATTATAAATTAATTTACCCCTACATCTGATTCATCTGCTTGTGATGCTAATGTGTGTGATATGATTGCAGAATTCAAAGTTCTTCCCGGGAGAATCCCTCAAAAGGGGAACACATTTTTGCCTTTGCGCACCACCGAAGAAGAGGAAGAGAGGAAGAAAGCATTGGGGAAACCACGAGGAACACCTAAGGTGGAACTGAAGCCACTCCCAGAACACCTCAGATACGCATTTCTAGGGCCAGATAACACGTACCTGGTTGTTGTGTTTGCCGCCTTGAATGAGAAAGAATGTGAAAGTTGTTATGTGTGCTAAATAAGTATAAGTCTATTGGTGATTTGAAAGGGATTAGCCCAACCACATGCATGCATAGGATCTTACTTGAAGAAGGGCATAAGCTTCGTGTGCAAAATCAACGTAGTTTTTTGGGGAATGCAAGGTTCTACAGAAGATTCATCAAGGATTTCTCAAAAATCTTTAAGCCTATTTGCAAATTACTTGAAAAAGATATGAAATTTAATTTTACTTCTGACTGCTTGCAGGCTTTTGAGGATTTGAAGAAGGCTTTAGTGAGTGCTCCCATTCTCATTACCCCCAATTGGAGCCAACCATTTGAAATCATCTGTGACGCAAGCGACATTGCAGTCAGTTCCACTTTGGGGCAGAAGAGAGATAAAATTTTTAGAGTCATTTATTATGCTAGCAGAACTTTAGATTTTGCACAAGCTAATTATATGACTACAGAAAGGGAGATGCTTGCTATATATATAGTCTATTCTTTTGATAAATTTAGAGCTTATCTTGTTTGGGACTAAGACCATTATTTACACTGACCATACAACTATTAGGCACTTGTTTGCAAAGAAAGACGTAAAACCAAAACTCATACGATGGATTCTACTACTCCAAGAATTCGATGCTGAGATAAGAGATAGAAAAGGATGTGAGAATGTAGTGGCAGATCATTTGTCTCGGTTGGAGCACCCGGTGGAAGGAGAAGATCTTCCACAAGAAATCAATGAGGACTTCCCCGATGAGCATTTATTCTTCACTCAAGCCACTTTCCTATGGTATGCCGATATTGTTAATTATTTAGCAGCCAAGGTACATGATAAGGCTCGTTTCATGCATTGGTTTTTGGTGATATTACATGTGTTTTTTGGGAGATAATGCGCAAATTTGAGATTAAGTGTGCAAATATTTGCTGGGTCAAGTAGATGCTGCAAATTGACCGAGTAGATGCAAAATGAGCAGAAAATGAGTAAAAAGTGTCAAAAATCAGCTAGGTCAAAGAGACTTATCAGGAGAGCAGGTGCGTGAAAAAATCTGTCGGACCCAGGAACGCACACAAATTACCCGGGGCAGGGAAAATGGAGCAGAAAAAGTGAAGAAATGAACAGATTTAAAAGATCCTATTTTAAGGGTACAAACGTCAAATCATGAAGAGCATACCCTAGGGATTCGAGCTTGAAGCCTCCCTTTATAAAGGGACCAACATGAATGAAGAAGGGGGCGCTTAACGCTATGGTTGTTAGGTAGGAAGTTCATGGTAGCGCTTAACGCGTCCATTCTCGTAGTTTAGGTAGGAAACTCTCATAGGCGCTTAACGCCACTGTTCTCTTAGCTTAGTTTAGTTGAGTTGTTGTTTTCTTAGCTTAGTTTAGATAGTTAAATGCTTTCTTAGCTTAGTTCAATGGTTTCGACAGTGGAATTGATGACTCCCCCTTTAGATCTCGACCTATTTCTGGTTTTATGAAGCTTAGGTGTTTATTTTCATGTTGATGATGTTATTTACTCATGTTTCTTGGATGCTTTTTGCAATTTAATGTTCGTTTGAAGCTGAGATCGGAGAGATCTAGTTGATTTATTGGTTGTTGGTTTGATTCGGAGCTGAATCGGGGATCGAAAGTTATGGATCTGAATCTGTGTTGGTTGATCTGAAGTTCTCTGTTTCTATTCTGCATGATTATGGCTGTTTACTGTTCGATCTCGGATCTACTAGACCCAGTAGCGTAGATCTGATAGTTTAGGCTTAATTTCATGTTTAAATTAAGATCTGAGATTACTCTGTTTTCATGGTGTTTAATGCTATGTTTTGTTCTGTATTTCCCGTTGGATTCATGAAGAAGATGAAGTCTGCTGGTAGTTAGAATCATATCTGCTTTAGTTTGTTAGTTGCAGCTTTATTGTCAGTAGCTATTTAGGGAAATTTGTTCTGTTGCTTTTCTTACGCTCTGCTGTCTGGCTATTTTAGGAAACTTATTTGCTTGACCCAGGAATTTTGTGAATGATCTAAAGTTAATTTTCAGTTTCAAATCATGATTGCAATTACATTTGAAGCACCTTCAGTTCTCTGGATCCAGTTGATAGAATAGATTAGGTTTAATTTCCCAAGTCTAGTAGTTAAAACTCAGCCCTTAATGAATGCGTGGCAGCAACTGACCCCTTTTCCGTTTGTGTCATAGAAACAATCTCGAGTAGGTCCCTAGTCTCTATGGTTCGACACAAGTATGGCTCATCCCAAAAATAAGATCTAACATCTCTATTAAATTTTCCGTTAGCTCAAAGTATTTAGGCTTATAACTCACTTATATAGTGGGGTTTCACAACTAGGTCAGCTAAGGCATCCTCTATCGTTTTCACTTCATCCAAACTGTTTCAGCTTATTAAAGAAAGAGGCCTCAAAGTTGACATGTATCCTATCTTCAATTACTCTCACTAAGGGAATCTTGCCTTATTATATTCACCAGCTCATGCGACAACACACAAAACCTAGACCTAATGACTCCTATTCACGTTAGACATAGACTGCACTAACTCCCTCCCCCTTCCACTTCACTCATGCTTGTCCCCAAGCCATCCCAGTGAAGGGGGGAAACAGGACAGTTGAAGAGAACAAAACATAAAAATAAAACACAGCACACAAAACACCAGACATGTGTAAGCAAAACAAACTTCTCACACTTAGACCGAGCAATGGGCTAAGTGGGAGAAACTATAACAAAACAGAACCCAAAACATGCCAAAAAAAATACAAACTTCTCACACTTAGACCAAAGGCTAGGTGGGAGAAAACACATACACATATATACATAACGAGGCATGCTTGAGCAGCGAACACAAAACCACAAACTCAGATCAACAAACATACAAACATATAATAAACGAAAAGACAACGAAAAAAAATTGAAAAGTAAAACTTACTTGGTCACTAGGGGGTATCAATTCTGAGTCTGGCCCCCGCGGGAGCTAGACTGGGTTGGTATATTGGGGCGGTTCACTTTCACCTTCTTCCTATCCGGGGACGCCGGCTCCGCTTCCTCAATCTCAGGTTGCTTTGACACGGGCTTCCTCACAGTCAGGGGCTTGGATGCGGATGGGGTTAACAAAGGCTTAGACGCTGGTGGGGGTTGCTGAAGAGATGAGCTTCCCTGTCCTGGCTGCGTGGACACACTGCTGGGTCCAAGAGGCAACTTCTTCTGGGTCTGGGAGAACTTTTTCTCTAGCCAATCGGCCATTCTCATCATTATCTTCACAGCCTCCGCCATGCGATCATTCTGCACAGACGACTTTCCCACCAGGTCGATCATACTCCCTCTGAGGCCCTTCATCTCTTCTCGGACTTCGCCGAGCTCCTTACGCATCTCGCCCATTTCTTTCTTCAACTCCTCATAGTCCACGCTGGCCACTGCCTCTATTCCATCCGGCTCCAACTTCATATGGGTCTCCATCCTACCTACATCGTAGAAGCATACGTCCTTCTCGTGCATGTATAGGAGCTCCTTCTTAAAAAGTACTCAACGCTGAATGATTTCGAGGGTTCACACATGATCACCTCTGGTGCGGACTTAGCTATCTTCATGACTATATTGCGCTGGAGGTATGCACCGAGGAGATGGCAGGTGTACATGTGGTGAGAAGGGGTTGGAGGTCATTGATGGCAAGCTTGGGCCAACCAGTAGCACAAGTGCACCTTAACACCCTTCGCCATGCACCAGGTGAAGTAGAGGTCTGCAGTGGTCAAGGCGGAGTTAGCTGTCCCCATCAGATTATAACTGATAAACGTCTGCGCGAAACAGAGGATGCGGTTCTGGATGTGGAAGCCCTTAGAATGGCAGGTTTTGAACGTCCCCACCTTGCGATGGGTAACGAACTCCCATGCTAACTGTGCTTTGAAACCAGGGGTATACTTGGGGGCTCCGACCATGCGCTCATTCCAAATTCCATCTTCGTCCTCAGCGCGGGTGAATAAACCCATCCTCAAAGACCACCTCAGCCGTGCTATGGTTCAGCGTCGAGGTCAGTAGTGGGTTTGAACCGGAAGGTTGAGAAGAATTCCCGGGCTAACGCTGTGGGCACCTCAGCCGTGCTATGGTTCAGTTGTCATTCGAACCCAATAGCATCGATATATGTGTGGAATTCCTCGTCTGAATCAATTTCCCTCAGCTCCTCTGGATCATACTACTTTTCAGACTTGGCCAGCTTTCCAATGCTGCTCCGCTCCTTATAAGTCGCTGCCCTTTTTGGGTCCTCAAACTTTTCCATAGCTTCTAGCAGCCCCTTGGTCACCCAGACCTCCGTTCGCTCGTAGTTGAGCTCTTCCTCATGCACTTCGTTTTCTTCGTCTTCAGACTCGCTGTCTGGGTTAGGACAGACTTGCTCCTTGGTGTAAAGAACCTTGGTTGGGGCGGGGAGTGGAGCCTCAACGTACGTGGCCGATGCAATCCTTTTTGACTTCTTGGGCTGGGGAGTTGCCGCATGCTTCCCTTTTCGCTTTCGTTCCGTAGCCAAGCGATGTTCCTCCGTTTCATCCACCTCCCCGTCAGACTCAGGAGTCTCCTCCCTCTGCTCGCCCTCTGCCCCTGGGACAAGGAACTCCTTCTCTGTAAGTTGGGCGAGGTCATCTATCTCGTCCCGCAAGCACCGTCTGGCCCTTCGTCGGGCATCTCGCTGGTCTACCGGTGAGTCCTCTTCCTCTGGCTTGTCCACCAGATCCACAACTACTTTCAGCCCTCCTTCCTCGGGCTCCTGAACCTCAGCATGAACGGGGGCTTCCTCCCCCACAGACTCTTTCGGGGTTTCCCCCACCTCTTCCGAATTCGGGGTTCCCCCTAGATATAGACAGGGGTTTCCTCCTCAGCTACCTTCTCTGATCTCTGTTCACCCACTGCCACGCGCTCAAGTCCCTCCACCAGACCACCATCATCTGCCTTTTCACCGCCCTCCACTGCTTCACGCTCCGGCGTACATGTGTTCGGCTCGGTCTCTGCAAAAGAGATTGACGGTTGGGCTGTCGAATCCTCTGGAAACGTCAGCGGCGGTGGTGCTGCGGTTGGTGTTTCCCTTTCACTCATCGCTGAGAAGAAGGCGAAAGCCTTCATTGCCTTCTCCTTACTTCCGAACTTCTGCGTCAAATCGTCCATGAGCGCCACCGCTTCAGAATCTGTGGTGGTGGTGTGATTCCCTGTCTTCGTGGTGTGAGCGGGTGCCTTCTTCATGATCTGTTTTCTGCAAAAGTTTCGCGAACTTGGGAGAAATAATTTTATTTTTTATTTTTTTGATTAGGGTTGACGGAATGTGGGTATTGTGAGAGAAAATATTTGGGATAGAAAATAGAGTGGAGAGAGTTTCGGTTTTTGTTAAATTGTAAAATAAAATAAAAGAAAAAGGAAGAAAATATTGGGTATTTTGGATAAGGTAGAGGAACGGTAGCAGGAGTGATGTAAGCAACCGTACGCCTCCCTATAAAGTTTAAATTTGAATTACAAAAATATCCCAACTTCCCTCCCAAAACTTCTGGTCCGAAAATCTCTCCCTCCCCATGTAAATGCCATTTCCTGCAATACCACACTTAGGAAAATTTCAAAGATGAAACGCCAGACTCCCAGGTCAAGGATTCGATATGAGACAAAATAATTTCCCTAAGAAGTCTGGTGTTTCGAAATTGTTTTTTTTAGCAATTAAACTATTTACACTTTCATTTGTGTATTCTCGATATCCCCTGGCTCAGTGTATAGATTAAAAATGCATTCCTATTTACCTGACCCAGGAATTCACCAAGAATACTTACTCACTGGACCGATTAGACGATAATAAAGAGTACGCGTTGTGGCACTTCCTCCACTACACACAACTCCGAATTATCCCTAAAGACTTTCACTCGGTTACCATTAACAAGGAAAGGGATAGAGTTCGAGGCACTTCCCTGGATTTCAACAGCTCCATTCGCTCTAAGGCCAACAATGGTGTATTGCCCAATCCACTTGGATATCAGCTTCCCAGGCATCAGCTTGAGCCTGGACTGGAAGAGGAGCACCTTCTGACCCACTTGTAGTTCCTTGACCCAGAGGTTTTTGTCATGCCACAACTTTGTCTTCTCCTTGTACCACATTGCGGACTCATACGACTCAAGCCTTAACTCCTCCAGCTCCTGAAGTTGCAGTTTCCTTTCTTTCTCACAAGCCTGGGGTTTCATATTGATCTCCTTTACCACCCAATACGCTCTATGCTCCACTCCCACGGGTAGATGGCACATCTTGCCAAACACCAGCCTGTAAGGCGACATCCCAATAGGAGTTTTATACACAGTCCTATAGACCCACAATGCATCGTCGAGCCTCTTGCTCCAATCCTTCCTTGACGGGTGGTAAGGGGTAGAAAGCCTGTGGTGGACTTCGTATTTCTTCATCAGAGCTTCTATGGTTCGGTTATGGAAATGCGTTCCTTGGTCAGATATAATAGCTCAGGGCACATTGTACCTGTTAAAAATGTTAGCTCTAAGAAATTTAGCCACCTCTTTGGATTCACAAGAAGTAGTAGCTTTGGCTTCTATCCACTTTGACACATAATCTACGGCCACAGGGATGTACGTATTTCCGTACGAAGATGGGAATGGGCCCATGAAATCCATCCCCCACACGTTGAAGATTTTGCAGACGATTACTGGGATCTGCGGCATCTCATCTCTCTTTGAAATTCCTCCAGTTTGCTGGCATCGCCCACAGTTTTGACAGAACTCATAGGCGTCCCTGTGTAATGTAGGCCAATAAAATCCACTATCTAAGACTTTCCTCGCAGTCTTCCTTGGCCCAAAATGACCTCCACATGCCAACGCATGGTAATGATTAAGTACATCCCTCTGCTCCCATTCGGGGATACATCTCCTGATTACCTGGTCTGCTCCCATCTTCCACAAGTAAGGATCGTCCCAAAAATAATACTTAGCCTCGCTCTTAAGCTTCATCTTCTAGGTCTGGGAAATTACTTGTGAACTGGGCACCTCTCCTGTGACCAAGTAATTTGCCTGGTCTACGAACCAAGGTTCAGCGTTCAGCTGACACTTCCCTTTCTCATCATCTCATGGACCTGTTATTCTCCTATGTTGTATAGATGTTCCTCAGGGAATGCGTCTAGTATAGCTTCCTCAGTCTCTCCCTGGAAGATCCGACTTAGATGATCAGCCACTTTATTCTCCGTCTCCTTTTTGTCTCTCACCTCCAAGTCAAACTCTTGTAGAAGTAACACCCACCGGATTAACCTTGGCTTTGATTCTTTCTTCGATAGTAAGTATTTGATAGCCGCGTGGTCGGTAAAAACTATCACTCTCGACCCCAGTAAGTATGGTCAAAATTTCTCAAATGAATACACGACTGCTAACATTTCCTTCTCTGTGGGTTCATAGTTTTTCTGGGCCTGGTTGAGTGTCTTCGATGCATAGAAGATCACGTAACTCTTTCCATCAATCCTTTGACCTAGTACTGCCCCCACTGCGAAGTCCCTTGCATCATACATTATTTCAAACAGCTGACTCCAGTCGGGTGCCCTGATGATAGGGGCAGACAATAGTCTATCTTTCAATAATTGAAATGCCTTTTTACACTCTTCGTCGAAGACGAAATCAACATCATTGTGCAAAAGGTGGGTAAGTGGCTGAGCGATCTTCGCGAAGTGCTTTATGAATCTTCTATAAAAACCTGCATGCCCTAGGAACCCCCTGACTTCTTTCTGATTCGTAGGGTAAGGCAAATTTGAAATCACATTGACCTTTGCTTTGTCCACTTGTATGCCCTTCTCCGAGACTGCATGGCCCAGGATGATTCCCTCAGGTACCATGAAGTGACACTTTTTGAAGTTAAGGACCAAATTCTTCTCCTGGCATCTCCTTAATACTACGTCCAGGTTTGCCAAACAGGAATTGAAAGAGTTCCCATATACGGTGAAATCATCCATGAAGATCTCAATACAAACCCCTAGTAGATCTGAGAAGATACTCATCATGCAGCGTTGAAAAGTGTCTGGCGCATTGCACAGACCAAACGGCATTCTTCTATAAGCGTACGTACCAAAGGGGCACGTAAACGTAGTCTTCTCTTGGTCTTCGGGATCTACATAGATCTGGAAGTATCCACTGTACCCATTAAGGAAACAAAAGTACTGCTTTCCGGCCAATCTCTCCAGCATCTGATCAATGAAGGATAATGGGAAATGATCCTTCCTGGTTGCCTCATTCAGCTTCCTGTAGTCTATGCACATCCTCCACACAGTGACAAGTTTCATTCTTGTCATTCTTAACTACCTGAATTCCTGAATTTTTGGGCACCATGTGAACTGGACTTACCCATTCACTATCTGGAATGGAGTGGATGATACCTAGGGAAAGAAGCTTCAAAACTTCCTTCAGAACATCCTCCCTCATATTTGGATTTAGCTTACGTTGCGGGTCCCTATAGGCCTTCGCACCTTCTTCCAACCTGATGTGGTGCATGCAAAGATCAGGACTGATTCCTGCTAGGTCTGAGAGAGTCCATCCTATTGCCTTCTTGTTCCTTCTGATTACCTCCAGTAATTCCCTTTCCTGTTCCTCTGTCAAGTTGCTGTTAACGATTACTGGAAAAGTCTCATTTTCTTCCAGATAGGCATACTTGAGGCCTGGTGGGAACGTTTTAAGTTCCTTCTTAGGGGTACTTGTTTCCTGGGGTAAGGGATTTTTTCCTGTCGCATCAGTTATCATTCCCTTTTCAGACCCAGAAGAATTTTCCACACTTGCCACATGGGCTAATCCCCTTGACCTGGCTGACTCCGGATTTTTACAAAACTCCGAAATAGCTTTAGCTAGCTCCTCATCCGTTAATTCCTTTGTGTGCATTGTCTCACACCAACCAACTACCTCTCTGTCATTAGAGTGACTTAACTCTGAATTATCAATATGCTCCTGCATCAACTCAGTCTCAAGATATTCCTAGACCAGGGGGTTAATAACATCGACAGCATGAAAATTCTCAACATCTAATGGTTTCTTCATTGCTTCATCTATGCTAAATGTATATTTTTCCCCATTATAGTCCAGGCATATGGTTCCATCAAAGACATCGATAATGGTCTTAGCGGTACGCAGAAAAAGGTCTACCTAGAAGCACGCCGCTGGACTCAGAAGATTCATTATCACTCATTTTAATAATATGGAAATCAGCCGGATACAGAAAATCATGCACTTTGACTATAACATTTTCTAAAACTCCCTCTGACAAATGCACGACCTATCCGCCAATTGGATTACCACTTTCGTATCCACCATTCCTACTCCTACCAACTTTTGGTATATGGAAAGCGGTAAAACATTTATTGACGCCTCTAAGTCACACATAGCATGCTCAATTCTGACATCACCGATGGAAATGGGTAGGGTGAACATACCTGGGTCAGTGCGTTTCGAGGGCATCCTTCGTTTCTGAATCACTGCTGACACGTTTTCTCCAATCAGGATCTTCCCACTGGGTCTTGTCTTTCCAGTTATGAACTCCTTGATGAATTTGCTGAAGACCGGCAGTTTCAAAGCCTGTAAGAACGGTAGGTTGATTTCCAACTTTCCAAAGATATTCATTAAATCCACCGGTTCATCCTTCTTCTTCTTAGTCTCTCCTTGGTGCGGAAATGGTTTCAATTGTTTCCCTGCACTTGTAGAACCTCCAGCTGAAACCTCGCCCATCTCCTTCCTCACTATTCCATTCTCCACTTCTGGCTCTGAGTCTAGGAAAAATGGTTCAACCACACTAGACAGCGGTCTCCCCAGATCACCTTCCCGAAGGTCATCTCCTCTTACGGTACTCCCTATCTTCGAATTTCCAGGTTCAGGAACTAAGTTCTGCCCTTCCTTGCCTTCCGCTGGAGGTGTTTCTTCATTCTTCCTCATCACTGGATGTAGCACCCCGGATAATTGTCACTTTTTTTTATTATTTTTTTTATTTGATGGCTTATTTTTTTTAATTCATATGGATGTTGAATGAGAATTTCTTTTTTGGAAATTGAGTCTCTATGTGTTTGAGTTAATTATGTGAAATTAGTTGTTGTGAGTTATGTGAGTTAATGTGATTAAGCTTCCAATGTGTGAATTAACTTAAATGGGATAATGCATAATCATTCTAGCCATTTTATTTGAAATTTTCGGCCCTCCTATTTATTGGAAATAATACTTTCTTTCTTGGATTTAATTAATTGCTTTGGGATATTTATCCAAGTTAAATCCAAACCAAATTATCCCTATGTTATTCTACATGATTTTCGACCCCTTGGCCATCCCTTTAGATTTTTGAAATCTCCTATTAATTAGGAGAGAGAATTATTTTTGTAGATTTAATTGGTATCATGTTTATCTCTTTCCTTGAATTAAAGTCCAATTTAATCTGATCATATCTTGCCAAATCTCTCCATATCCTATTTTCATTAGGATTTGATTCTTTCTTTCCCTAAAACCTCATAATTTTCGCCCATATGCCTTTCAATTACTTGTGGGATTAATTTATTTGTTACCTATTTTGTGGGAGTCTTTGCCTACAAGAAATTACCAAATTTAAATCCTATTCCTATTTGATTTGAGGATTTAAGTATTCATCCTTGATTTTTCCCATTATAGACGCCCCTTTTTATTTCCCCACTTGGAGATGCTTGAATTATTTTGTTACCTTATTTATGAGATACTCAATATCTTTTTACCTATTTTTGTGAGTATCTTTCTCTCCAAGTAAATACCAAATAAATATCTATGCTAATTAAATAGCAATTTTAAAAAATTACTCCCCCACATACTACACGCCTATTTTCCTTTTCATGGTGGGATTTATTCATTGACCTCTATTTTATTCTTCCACAATTTTAATTGCTTTCTTGTGGGATTTATCCTATACTATAAATTAAAAGAACCCTAACCCTAGCCCTCATATTTTCGCCTCCCTTTTCTCTCCATACCACACATCTCTCTCTTCCTCTCCTTCTCCACCAATCCCTCACCAATTCCTTGTTCTTGCATCATTGTGGAGTTGGAAATTCAAGATTCATCGAAGAATCGCATCATTCGTCATTCCTATCGATTGTTTTTCAAGAGAAACTTATACTTTGATTCATCTTTCTCCTTCTAACCATTGAAACCATGTTTCTTGATCCCCTCATGAATATAGTGAGTGTAGAAATCGTAGATCTAAAAAATTAATCGGTTGAGAAGGATGTTTGCATGAGAAAGTATGTGTATGTGCATGTATGTATGTGTGTGTGTGAGTTTGTGGATGATTCATTGGTGAATGCTATGTGTAAATAGGAGAACATGGTTGTGATGTCGTTTTTGAAGCAGGAATATGTGTTGAAAGCTTGAATATGTATGTGTGGATGAATGATAGACAAACCCTAGTTTGTAAATGTTGAGCATGAAAACTGTGGTGTTCGGACAGTAGGTTCCGACGAGTGTTTGGCTGACAAAACGATCTTATTTTGGCACAAAATTTTAATTCAGTGAAATTTTAAGTGTGTTTTGACGAGGGATGAATTTTTAACGAATTTTTCAACTGAACTGCGCAGTCCTGTCAGAATTTGTATTCTCGTCTAGTGAGTTTCGCTTTTTTTTTGACCAACCTAAAGATGTGATTTTGGTGTGGATTTTTAACTGGATGAACCTTAATGTGTCTACTGTGTGGTGACCAAATTTTAGCTTCAAATGATATCGGATAGATTTTTAATGATTTTTACAAAACGACATATCTGTTTTGCCAGATTCATGTCTTGATTGAAATAGTCTTGTTGGCAAGTTTTGAATGAAAATTATAACTAGGCTGTGGAATAAAAATTGGCTAATACTAGACCTAGGAAACGTAGAACATCATGCAAGCATGGAACATCATCTTAACTTCAATAATCTAGCTAAACAGGAATCAAACATGTAGTGGGGACCATTTCCCGAAAATAGTAAAGTAAGGATGAAAAGCTCAAATAACTAACTATGAATTTAACCAACAACGTTCTGCATCTCGTCACCTGATTCAAGCTCGAACATGGAGAAAACAGAGTAATAACCAAGATTCAAACAGAACATAATAATTCGGATGTCGGAAACTGGCGATTAATTGGAAACCGAACAGATCTACTTCTAATAGACGAAGTAAACAGAAACACAGAAACGAGTCATCAAATTCATGCAAAATCAACCAACTCTGTTCAGATCCACACGTCGAACGCTTAATCCACTCCGGATCCAAACAATCCGAACCCAACTACAATAAAAAATAACTCCATGAACTCCGATTTAACAATTCCACTCCGATCAAAAACAATATAACCACGATTCAATTCCAATTCACCAGATCAAGTGCAAAAAGCATCCATTCAAATAAACAACTACAAACTCGGAATCAAACATCATCAAAACTCAAAATCAACATCATCATGACAGAAAATAGAAATTCCATAGATAGATAAGCAAGGTTCAACAAATAACCCAAGCCGAGCTTCGAACAGCGAAGACTCGGTAGAATTCTTAACACAAAAACGAAATTAAAGTGGATAAATTTTTTTTTCACCCTACACGAGGACGGTGGTACACAATAGCCAACTGAAAATGAACCTAACCCCTATAGATTCCCGATCAACCCAAGTGTGTGTGTAGAAGTGTGAAAGTGAGCTCAGAGCTAAAAATATATCTCCTCCTAAAATTATCTCCAAAAAAAATCCAATCCTCCCCAATGTATGTTGCATGCTCTCTCTTTTATAGACGTGGAGGCGATCATCTAGAAGCTTTCTCTTGAATTCTCCGTTCTGCCCTCCAGCTAATGATCTCCTCCATCTGGCAATTTTCCTTCATTCTGCTCACTTTCTCGCCAATTTCCTTCGTCAGGTGATTATCTTCTTTCCTTCCTGGACCTGGCGATTTCTTCCACACACCTGGCTTATAAGATGTGTTAGACCCGTAAATTGTTGAATTTAACCCCATAACCGATGTATGAAATTAGCCTTATCAGCGAGTTAGATCCACTTTATAGACACTAATTAGCTTCCTTTAAATCGTCACTATTAACTGAGAGTGAAGACTTTTCAATGGTCTTAGGAGCTTTTAAGAGTTGCGTATTTAGGATTGACAACCCTAATGTTTGTAACCAACATTTGCATCGCATGAGCATAAACTAGGTGACTCGTTATATCAAAGTAAGAACTGTGCTAAGATATTGTAGTTGGAACTTGTATAACCATAACTGTAAACGCACATCCCTGCAATCAGTTGTTTATTGCTTTCAATTGTTCTTTGTTCTAAAATATTTCTAGAAATTTCGGTTCTTCCAAATAGTAATTGAGTTTTATTAGAGGGTAGCCAGTCTGTGATTTTTTCCTGTGATCGATATCTGGTACTAATCTTTAGCTATACTATTCCTACTCTGTATACTTGCATGTATTTATAGTGCTAATAAAAAGTGCATCAATAAGTCAAAGTGGCGTCTGACCGAATAAACAATATTGATATTAATATTATAGACTAGAAAATACTAAACTTTCTGAAATATATTCTTTCAGTAGATAGCAATAAAGAATACATTTCGTATTAGATCATTTCAGTGCTTTACCACACCAATGTTACTAATCTCTTCTTAGGTAGAGAATTATCACAAACACTACAACCATACCAATAGGTGGCCTAGGCCTATCTAGGTTGTGAACTCGTTTTTGTTCTTACTAGATCTGATCAAGTCCCCTACAGGTGAACACATGAAAGTCATCGTATTCCCTTACTTTAACCTTCTTAGTAAGAAGCCTTAGACTTGTTTATTATATTTCAATAATAAACCATTATATTATATTATTTATTCTCATAGATAGGTAAACAAGTGGATGTGGCGTTTCTTGTGTACATGCATGAGCTTACTGTACAAAGGCATCTACGCTCGAAGCATCTTTTAGTATACAAACCCCAACAATCTCCCACTTATACTCAAAGATTGCTTTCGAGTATACTAACCACTTTATTGGCCTTTGTGCTACACATTCACACACAATTTCTCCCACTTATACTCAAAGCAGGATTTGGCCCTTATGTACTAAAACTGTAATTCTTATAAAAGAATTTACCAAAATAGTTTGCTAGAGTACGTAAAAATGAAACTATAAACTTGTAATTTATATCCTTAATTCTTACTTTGAAGCACGTTTATTTGTTCAAGATATTTCTAGGTGCTTTGATCTAGTGGAATAATTTTATGTGCCTTTCTCAAGTGTTATACATATTCCTCTATCAAAATCCAATAGACTTGATCCGTTTGAATTTCTACTAATTGAAAGTAGAATACTTATAACAACATAAATTTTTAATCATGTCGAATATGATTTCTAAAACTTTAATTGTATAATCCCAATTTAACTTGGTATTATCCTTGCTATATAAATTTTGATGAGAATATATGTATTAACATAATTTCTTCACCACAATGACTAATTGGAAATTAGTCCTTATGACAAAATAAAACTGGATGATTGCATCCTTTTGTTTTATAGTCATAAATTCCACGAGTTTATTATATAATCATTGTTGTAACTTTTGACTTGAAATACGTTTTTTGTAAACCAAAGTATTTCTAATTTTAATAGTTAAATGGAAAACTTTTAATGTTATTATAGTTCTAAAAGTTGTGTAAATCACCACTCCTTTCATTACAGGGTGTGAGCCCTTTAACTCTATCAAACATTATCTTAATTCCATTTATGAATATTCTATGAGACAAAATTTTGCTCTCACTTTTAAAAGTAGAAAACTTATAAGTCTCAATATTCTTTAAGCTATTAAAACAAGTTAGACAGTGCTTGGAGTTACATTCATCCTAGTTTAATAATATGAGCTATGAAGCTCTTATTAAACACTTAGAATTTAATTATTCTTAAGAAAAATAATAAGGCTAATTTCATGCATTGATTAAGGGGTTGAAATTATGCATTTACGGGTCTAACACATTTGTTTAAGCCAGGTGTGTAGAAAGTTTCGCCAGGTCCAGGAAGAAAGAAGGACGATTGCATGACGAAAAGAATCGGCGATAAAAGTGAGCAATATGGAGAAAAATGACTAGACGGAGGAAGCAGCGAAGCTGAAGGGCAGAACTGAGATTTCTGCGAAGGCTTCTAGAAGATCCTCCGCGCCTATATATGAGCAAGAGCATGCAGTCAGAAGGGGACCTTTTTTTGTGGGAGACGCTGGGGTTTTTGGCTCTTTTTAGCTCACTTACTCCTACACACTTCGGGGGGTGTCCAGGGAATGGTAGGGGATTTCGGGTTTCACTTTCTGTTAGTTGTTTGGTAACACAGTCCTTGCGTAGGGCGAAGATACAATTTACCGCTTTCATTTCATTTCCGTTGCTGTTAATTTCACTGAGCTTCGCTGTTCGAAGCTCGGCTCTGTTTTTCTATCGAATTAAACAGGTTTTATGCAATTTCTGTTTTCTGATATGGCGATGTTTATTTTGAGTATGAATGATGTTTATTTCTGAGTTCGTCTTCATTTACTCGATTGGGTGCTTTTTGCATTTGCTTGTTGAATTGGAGTAAAATCGTTGACGATTGTTGTTGATCGGAATAGATTTGTTGAATTGGAGTTTATGGAGTTGATTTTGGTTGTAGTTGGGTTCAGATTGCTTGGATCCAGAGTGGATTGAGCATCCGACGTGTGGATCTGAACAGAGTAGTCGTAGTTGGATGCCTCATTTCCGTATTTTTATTTCCTTCCATCTAGTATGTGTAGATCTATTTAATTCCGGCTAATCGCAAGTTTCCGACGTCCGAACTTTTACATTCTTTTTGAATCTTGAAATCTGCTCTGTTTTTCATCATGTTCACGTTTGAATCAGGTAAGGAATGCATATCGTTGTTAGTTAAATTCGTAGTTTGTTATCTGCAGCTTTTCATCCGTACTTGCTGTTTCTGGAAAATGGTCCCCACTGTTTACTCGCTTTCTGTCTAGCTATATTAGGTAGTCATTTATTCGGCCGAGGAAGTTAGTTAGATATCTCGTAGTTACAAATATGTTCCAAGCCTGCATGATGTTTACAGTTTCCTAGGTCTAGTGTTAGATTTAATTCCTGAGTCTAGTAATAGTTCCACCTCAACCAAAGTTTGCGTGGCAGCAGCCATTCACCTTTCCAGAGTCTTCTAAATGCTTTCTTACGCGTCCATCTTCGTGGGATCGATCCCTGCTTCCATGTACTAATTCATAGTATAGCGGGTTGAGGGTTTTGAATGCGAAATTTGTGTGTCCAACGACTGAGACTTCTGAGATCCTCCGAGTTCCTAGACCTTGTGATCTAGCGAATTCTCTGGTTTGAGAAGCTTGACCTAGCATAAAAGCACACACAGTATTTCTATCAACACTTCAAATGGCGCCGTTTCCAGGGACTGGATGGCGTAGTTTATGATTGTGTTTAGAGATATTGGCGTATATAGTTTTGATTTGTTTTTCTTTCTCTTTATTTTCAGTTTATGAGCAGAGGCTCACGGCTTGGACACTGGGGTAACTCATCTGGGTGGAGGAACGATCGGTTCACTTGGCAGGTCAAGGACACAGTATCTATGGTCACCACCAGATCGGGATTATCTACGGGAGATCCATTTCCGTTTGGTTCGGGAAGTGACGACGATTGGAGTTCGTCAGGAAGGGAGGATCCTAAATCATCTTCAGAAACAGATACAGAGGAGCCAGAGATCAGAGACATGGCACACGTAGTCGACCTAGATCCGAAGATCTGTTTGCTCACTGCCCATTTAGATGGTGAGCCAGCCCAGGCTATAGTTATGAATCCGCGTCAGAGGGCCATCGATATTAAAACAAATGTGTTAGGCATTCTACCGACGTTCTCTAGACGTAGGAACGAGTGTCTATACGAGTTCTTAAATGAGTTTAGCAAGTTGTGCAGTATTCAGAAAAGGCCTAACGACACAACAGAGGAGGATTATCGCCTACGTGCAATTCCATTTGCCCTGAAGGGAGAGGCTAACACATGGCTACTGAGGCTACCTCTAGATTCGATTCGTAGATGGAGAGATTTCAAGTTGGAATTTCTGGATTACTTTTTCTCTTCAAACAAGACCAACGCTCTGAAGAAGGAAATCATGGAGTGTAAGCGGGAGTACGATGAGTCTCTTAGTCAGTATTGGTCATGGTTTAAAGGATTGTTGGATGCTTGCCCGAACCATAGAATGATCGAGGCAAAGATTTACTATTTGTTTTATGAAAGAGCCAACCCTGAGTCAAAGGATTTGATGAATTCCTCGAGTGGAGGAAATTTTATGAAGAAGAAGGGAAGTGAACCGAGAGACATCTTGGGGAAGTTGATAGAGGCCAAAAAGTCGTACGACAGCCCGAGGAATGTTATGAGGAGAGGGTCAGCAAATGCGCTGAGAGAGAAGGATGACGAAAGAGTCGAGGCAAGAATAGATAGGCTTGAGAAAGAACTTTTGAATGCAATCGAGAAGACTAATCCACTAGCCTCACAAGAAAAAGAAAAGCCTCCAGGTCTAGGAGAAGCTCCCCCAGCAATATTATGGTCCTCAAGAAGGAGATTACCAGGCCCAAGTTAATGCGATGGGGAGTTGGAACCCAGATGGAAGTTGGAATCCAGGGAGACAAAGGGATGCACCAGGGAGAAACCATCCCAATTTTAGATGGTCTGACAATGATCCGAACCAGCCACCCCCACAACAGAACACTCAGTTGGCACATCAACCAGAAAGGCAGACTAACTGGTCGGGAAGAAATCAGGAGGGGCAGAACAACTTGAGCAACCGGAATCCGGGAGATCATTCGAATTGGGGAAACAGAAGTCAAAACCACCATGGGAACTCATATGTACCGCCACATCAAAGGAGTTACCCAGGAAATTATCAAAATTCCCAACCTTCTTACCAGGGGGACCAAGGGCTGGGAAATCAGTACAACAACAGTTCAGGAAGTCAGGGGAATTTTTGCCAGAACCAAGGAAGTGGACCGAACTAGGGTTCTGGACCGAGTCCCAGCCAACCCATTTCTAAGCCACCAAAGAATATTGATGATATGTTGCATGACCTAGTCAGTTCGCAACAACATATGCAGAACAACTTGCAATCTAACAATGACGTGGTGCATAAGCTTCAAGACGCTCAGTTAGAGTAGAAGGCAGCAATGGACATGTTGGCCAAACAATTGTCCCAGGTCGCAACTTCCTTGAGCGAGATGCGAGGGAACGAAGGAAGGATTCCTGCCTCAGTAAGGTCATGCGACAGAGCTAATATCAACCAAATCACTTTGAGATCCGGTCGTGGTTACGAAGGTCCAGTGATGAGGAAGGATGAAGAAACACCTCCCGTGAAAGGCAAAGAGAGAAAGGATCTAGTTCCTGAGTCTGAAAAATTGAAAGCAAGGAGTTCTGGGCGAAGAGATGACCTTCGAGAAGGTGATCTGGAGAAACCATTACCAAGTATAGCTGAACCATTTTTCCTAGACCCAGAGCCAGAAGTGGAGGACGAGGTAGTGAGAAAAGGAACGGGTGAGTTTACAGTTGAAGGATCTACCATACCAGAGAAACAATTGAAACCATTTCCGCACCGAGGAGAGGCTAAGAGGAAGAAAGACGAACCGGTGGATTTTATGGATATCTTTGGAAAGTTGGAGATAAACTTACCGTTCTTACAGGCTTTGAAATTGCCCGTCTTCAGCAAATTCATCAAGGAGTTCATAGCTGAAAAGACAAGGCCCAGTGGGAAGATTTTGATTGGAGAGAACGTATCAGAAGTGATTCAGAAACGCAGGATGCCTTTGAAACACACTGACCCAGGTATGTTCACCTTACCTATTTCCATTGGTGATGTCAGAATTGAGCATGCTATGTGTGATTTAGGGGCATCGATAAATGTTTTACCGCTTTCCATATATAAAAAGCTGGTAGGAGTGGGAATGGTGGACACAAAAGTGGTGATCCAATTGGCGGATAGGTCGTGCATTTGTCCCGAGGGAGTTTTAGAAAATGTTATAGTCAAAGGGCATGATTTTCTGTATCCGGCCGATTTCCATGTTATTAGAATGAGTGATAATGAATCTGCTGAGTCTAGCGGCGTGCTCTCAGGGAGACCTTTTCTGCGTACCGCTAAGACCATTATCGATGTGTTTGATGGGACAATATGCCTGGACTATAATGGGGAAAAATATACATTTAGCATAGATGTAGCAATGAAGAAACCGTTAGATGTTTAAAATTTGCATGCTATCGATGTTATTAACCCCCTGGTCCAGGAATATCTTGAGACCGAGTTAATGCAGGAACAGATCGAAAATTCAGAGTTAAGTCACTCTATTGACAGAGAGGTAGCTGGTTGGTGTGAGGCAATGCACACGAAGGAATTAACGGATGAGGAGCTAGCCGAAGCTATATCAGAATTCTGTAAAAATCCAAAGTCAGCCAGGACAAAGGAATCAGCCCAGGTGGCTAGTATGGAAAGTTCCTCCGGGTCTGGGACGGGAATGACAAAAGATGCTACAAAAAAGAATCCCTTGCCCCAAGAAACAAGTACCCCCAAGAAGGAACTGAAAACTATCCCGCCAGGCCTTAAGTATGCCTATCTAGAAGAAAATGAGACTTTCCCGGTCATCGTCAACAGCAACTTGACCAAGGAACAAGAAAGAGACCTACTTGAGGTAATCAGAAGAAATAAGAAGGCAATAGGATGGACTCTCTCAGACCTAGCAGGGATCAGTCCGGATCTTTGCATGCATCATATCAGGTTGGAAGAAGGAGCTAAGTCCTGTAGAGATCCACAACGTAAGCTAAATCCAAACATGAGGGAGGAAGTTCTGAAAGAAGTTTTGAAGCTGCTTTCCCTAGGCATCATTTACTCCATACCAGATAGTGAATGGGTCAGTCCGGTTCACATGGTACCTAAAAGGTCAGGAATTCAGGTAGTTAATAATGACAAAAATGAATTGGTACCCACTTGACTTGTCACTGGGTGGAGGATGTGCATCGATTACAGGAAACTGAATGAAGAAACCATGAAGGATCATTTTCCCCTACCCTTCATTGATCAGATGTTAGAAAGGCTGGCTGGTAAGCAATATTTTTGATTCCTTGACGGATACAGTGGATACTTCCAGATCTATGTAGATCCCGAAGACCCAGAGAAGACTACATTTACGTGCCCTTTTGGCACGTATGCTTATAGAAGGATGCCGTTTGGGCTATGCAATGCGCCAGGCACTTTTCAACATTTGATGATGAGTATCTTCTCTGATCTACTGGAGGATTGTATCGAGATTTTCATGGATGATTTCACCATATATGGGAACTCTTTCGAGTCCTGTTTAGCTAGCCTGGACGTAGTATTGAGGAGATGTCGGGTAAAGAATTTGGTCCTAAACTTCGAAAAGTGTCACTTCATGGTGCCCAAGGGAATCGTCTTGGGGCATGTAGTCTCGGAGAAAGGCATACAGGTGGACCAAGCAAAGGACGATGTGATTTTGAAATTGCCGTACCCTACGAATTAGAAAGATGTTAGGGGATTCGTAGGGCATGCAGGTTTCTATAGAAGATTCATAAAGGACTTCGCGAAGATTGCCCAGCCGCTCACCCATTTGTTGCATAATGAAGTTGATTTCGTCTTCGACGAAGAGTGTAAAAAGGCTTTTCAACTATTGAAAGATAAATTAGTATCTGCCCATATCATCAGGCACCCGACTAGAGTCTGTTGTTTGAAATAATGTGTGATGCAAGCGACTACGCAGTGGGGCGGTACTAGGTCAAAGGGTCGATGGAAAAAGTTACGTGATCTTCTATGCTTCGAAGACACTCAACCAGGCACAGAAAAGCTATGACACCACAGAAAAGGAAATGCTGGCAGTCGTTTATTCATTTGAGAAGTTTCGGCCATACTTACTGGGGTCGAGAGTGATAGTTTTTACCGACCATGCGGCTATCAAATACTTGCTGGCGAAGAAAGAATCCAAGCCAAGGTTAATCCGTTGGGTGTTACTTTTGCAAGAGTTTGATTGGGAAGTTAGAGACAAAAAGGGGACAGAGAATAAAGTGGCTGACCATCTGAGTCGGATTTTCCAGGGAGAAATGGAGGGAGCTATACCTGACGAGTTTCGAGAAGAACATTTATACTGCATGAAGGAATATCTTAGACCTATCAGTTGGGAGGAAATAATGGCGATAACAGGTCCAGGGGATGCTGAGAAAGGGAAGTGTCAGCTGAACGTTGAACCATGGTTCGCAGACTTGGCAAATTACTTGGTCACAGGAGAGGTGCCCAGTTCACAAGAAATTTCCCAGGCCTAGAGGATGAAGCTTAAAAGCGAGGCGAAGTATTATTTCTGGGACGATCATTATTTATGGAGGATGGGAGCTGACCAGGTAATCAGGAGACGTATCCCCGAATGGGAACAAAGGGATGTGCTTAATCATTGCCATGCATTGGCGTGTGGAGGTCATTTTAGGCCGAGAAAAACTGCCAGAAAAGTCCTAGACAGTGGATTTTACTGGCCTACATTACACAAGGACTCTTTTGAATTCGGCCAGAACTGTGAGAGGTGCTAGCAAACTGGAGGAATTTCAAGGAGAGATGAGATGCCGCAAGTCCCAGTAATCGTCTGCGAAATCTTTGACGTCTGGGGGATGGATTTCATGGGTCCATTTTCATCTTCATACGGAAATACATACATCCATGTGGCTGTAGATTATGTTTCAAAGTGGATAGAAGCCAAGGCTACCACGTCTTGTGAAGCCAAAGAGGTGGCTAAATTTCTTAGAGCTAACATTTTCAACAGGTACGGTGTGCCCCGAGCTATTACATCTGATCAAGGGACGCATTTCCGTAACCAAACCATAGAAGCTCTGATGAGGAAATACGGAGTCACCCACATGCTTTCAAATCCGTATCATCCTCAGTCTAATGGACATGCAGAAATCTTAAACAGGGAGATCAAGGTAATATTGGAGAAGACGGTGAATCCGTCAAGGAAGGATTGGAGTAAGAGGCTTGGTAATGCATTATGGGCTTACAGGACTGCATACAAAACGCCTATTGGGATGTCGCCCTATAGGTTGGTGTTTGGCAAGATGTGCCACCTGCCCGTGGGAGTGGAGCACAAAGCATATTGGGCGGTGAAGGAGATCAATATGAGACCCCAGTCTTGTGGGGAAGAGAGGAAATTGCAACTTCAAGAGATGGAAGAGTTAAGGATGGAGTCATATGAGTCCGCAATGTGGTACAAAGAGAAAACAAGGCTCTGGCATGACAAAAACCTTCGGGTCAAGGAACTACAAGTAAGTCAGAAGGTCATCCTTTTCCAATCTGGGCTCAAGCTGATGCCTGGGAAGCTACAGTCTAAATGGATCGGGCCATACACAATTGTTGGCCTTCGAGCACATGGAGCTGTGGAAATCCAGGGAAGTGCCTCAAACTCTACTCATTTCCTTGTTAATGGTCATCGAGTAAAGGTTTTTAGGGATAATTCTGAGTTGTGTGTGGTGGAGGAAGTGCCACTACGCGCACTCTCTATTATCGCATAATCGGTCTAGTGAGTAAGTGCTCTCGACGAATTCCTGGGTCAGGTAAATGGGGATGCATTTTTCAATCTATACACTGAACTAGGGGATCTCGAGAGTACTCAATTGAAAGTGTAAATAGTTTAATTGCTTTTCAAATAGTAAAAATTACCAAACAAAGAAAAAAATCTAATCCTCCAAAAATATTTTTGAAACACCAGACTTCTTAGGGAAATTGTTTTGTCACATGTGAATCCTTGACCTGGGAGTCTGGTGTTTCATTTTTGTTTTTTTTCCTAAATATGGTATTGCGGAGAGTACCGTCTACACGGGGCAGAGAGATTTTAGTTTGGGAGAGAAGTAGTGAAGTTTCAAATTTCAAATTTTCACTTTATGGGAAGGTGTACGGTTGCTTACATCACGCCTGCAACTGCCTGCAACCGTTCCCATCCTTACTCAATATACCTAATTCACTCATTTTTCCTTTATTTTCCAAAAACCTAATTCTCTCTCACTCTAAAAATCCCCAAATTTTCTCTCGCTATACCCATAGTTGTCTAACCCTAATAAAAAATTTCACCCAAGTTCTTGAGAAATTTGCAGATTCGGGTCATGAAGAACACATCCAAAGCAGCCCCCACCAGCGTCCAAGCCCCTGATAGCCCCGTCTGCATCTAAGCCCGTGTTAGTGAAGAAGCCAGTATCGAAACCAAGTGAGAAGTAAGAGGAGAAGCCGAAGTCACCGGCCAAGAAGAAAGCGAAGGTGACCCGACCCTATGTTCCACCCCAGTTTGGCTCCCGAGGGGGACAAACCCCGAATTGAGACCCCCATTGACTAAGTAACTTTTAACTTTCAGTTCTTCTTTCTTTTTCTTTCCGTTTTTTTATGCGTTTATATGTTTGTTGTTTTGTGTTTGTGTTTGTGTTGTTTTTTTCAGCATGCCTTTTGATGTAGATATTTGTGTTTGTGTTATGAGTGTCTTCTCCCACTTAGCCCAATCTTCGGTCTAAGTGTGAGAAGTTTGTGTTGCTTTTGGGCATGTTTTGGTTTTTGTTCTTTTGTAATTTCTCCCACTTAGCCCGTTGTTCTTTTGGTCAATATGATGTGCGTTTTGTGTTTTGTTGTGGTCTGTTATTACTTCTCTGTTTTCCCCCTTCACTGGGATAGCTCGGGGACAAGCTTGAGTGAAGTGGGAGGGGGAGGGAGTAGTACAGTTTGTTTTTAATGTCGATAGGAGTCTTTAGGTCTAGGTTTTTTTTGTGTCGCATGAGCTAGTGAATATAATAAGGCAAGATTCCCTTAGTGAGAGCAATTGAAGATAGGATGCATGTCAATTTTGAGGCCTTTTTTCCTTAATAAGCTGAATTCGGTTTGAATGACGTAAGGACGATGGAGGATGCCTTAGATGACCTAGTTGTGAAGCCCCATCATAAATGTGAGTTATAAGCCATACACTTAGAGCTAACTTGTATAAAAAGGGGTCATCACTTGATTGCATAGGGAGAAGAGTCTGGAGGTATAAGCTGGACGAAGTCCAGGAAAAGGAGGTATAAGCTGTAAAAGTCCAGGAAATGGGGCATAAGCTGGACGAAGTCCATGGGTGGAAGAAAATAAAAAATTCGGAGGTATAAGCTGGAGGGAAAAGAAAAAAAAGAAAAAAAATGGTAGTAAAAGAAAAATTCCTAAGGGCAGGAAACAATAGTAACCTGACCCAGGAAGTAAAAAGGAGGACTGTAGGAAAGAGAAACTCTCATAACCCGACGCATTAGTGGTGTACCATTGACTTAAGAGTGATTCGATTCTAACATCCCTGGTGAAGAATGAGCGATCGAGTGGATCCAACAATTGGGAAGTCGATAAGCTATCTTGACAAACTGACGAACCAATTAAGTAGAGGAGGGAAAAGGGAGGATTTGGAGACTGTAGACGAATCGGATAAACCTTAAGCTTGTGGGGACGGCTGCCTAAAAGTTGAAACTAGTTCATGCCTTTGTGTTTTTCTTTGAGTGTTTATTTTCTTTTTGTGAGTCTACAGTATGTCTAGGTCTAGGAGTTTGTGTTTTGTTTGTGTTTGTACAGTCGGTCATAGGATAATCATGCGTTGAAATTCGCCTTATTTCTTTTTTCTTGTCTTTATACTTGAGGACAAGTATGGTTCAAGTGTGAGCAGTTTGATAAGGCTAATTTCATGCATTGAGTAAGGGGTTGAAATTACGCATTTACGGGTCTAACACATTTGTTTAAGCCAGGTGTGTAGAAAGTTTCGCCAGGTCCAGGAAGAAAGAAGGACGATTGCATGGAGAAGGGAATCGGCGAAAAAAGTGAGCAATATGGAGAAAAATGACTAGACGGAAGAAGCAGCGAAGCTGAAGGGCAGAACTGAGATTTCTGTGAAGGCTTCTAGAAGATCCTCCGCACCTATATAAGAGCAAGAGCATGCAATCAAAAGGGGACCTTTTTTTTGGGGGGGAGACGCTGTGGTTTTTGGCTCTTTTAGCTCACTTACTTCTACACACTTGGGGGGATGTCCAGGGAGTTGTAGGGGATTTCGGGTTTTACTTTCTGTTAGTTGTTGGGTAACACAGTCCTTGCGTAGGGCGAAGATACAATTTACCGCTTTCATTTCATTTCCGTTGTTGTGAATTTCACCTAGCTTCACTGTTCGGAGCTCGGCTCTGTTTTTCTATCGAATTAACCAGGTTTTATGCAATTTCTGTTTTCTGATATGGCGATGTTTATTTTGAGTATGAATGATGTTTATATCTGAGTTTGTCGTCATTTACTCGATTGGGTGCTTTTCGCATTTGCTTGTTGAATTGGAGTAGAATCGTTGACGATTGTTGTTGATCGAAATAGATTTGCTGAATTGGAGTTTATGGAGTTGGTTTTGTTTGTAGTTGGGTTCAGATTGCTTGGATCCGGAGTGGATTGAGCATCTGACGTGTGGATCTGAACAGAGTAGTCGTAGTTGGATGCCTCATTTCCGTATTTACGTGTGGATCTGAATAGAGTAGTCGTAGTTGGATGCATCATTTCTGTATTTTTATTTCCTTCCATCTAGTATATGTAGATCTGTTTAACTTCTGGCTAATCGCAAGTTTCCGTCGTCTGAACTTTTACATTATGTTTGAATTTGGAAATCTGCTCTGTTTTTCTTCATGTTCACGTTTGAATCAGGTAAGGAATGCATATCGTTGTTAGTTAAATTCGTAGTTTGTTATCTACAACTTTTCATCCGTACTTGTTGTTTCTAGAAAATGGTTCCCACTGTTTACTCGCTTTCTGTCTAGCTATATTAGGTAGTCGTTTATTCGGTCAAGGAAGTTAGTTAGATATCTCGTAGTTACAAATATGTTCCAAGCCTGCATGATGTTTACAGTTTCCTAGGTCTAGTGTTAGATTTAATTACTGAGTCTAGTAATAGTTCCACCTCAACCCAAGTTTGCGTGGCAGCAGCCATTCACCTTTCCAGAGTCTTCTAAATGTTTTCTTACGCGTCCATCTTCGTGGGATCGATCCCTGCTTCCCTGTACTAATTCATAGTATAGTGGGTTGAGGGTTTTGAATGCGGAATTTGTGTGTCCAACGACTAAGACTTCTGAGATCCTTCGAGTTCCTAGACCTTGTGATCTAGCGGATTTTCTGGTTTGAGAAGCTTGACCTAGCATAAAAGCACACACAGTATTTCTATCAGCACTTCAAAAAAGCTCCCACTATTTTAATTATCACTTTCACAACAAAATAAATAAAACACTAACTATTTAAATAGTTAACTCGTGGCTTGGAACATTAAAATAAATTTAATGTGCACACTATATTTACTATACAAGAATTTCTAGTATTTAAGATAAATACTTTTCTTGTGACTAGTTGAATTAATTTACTTGTCTTGTAATCAATTATTGCAATTATTTTTCTTGTATCCTTATTTGAACAAAACGCGATCAAAAGATCGTTTTATTTTGCTTTGAATCCATGTCGAACATAAAGGTTCTATTGATTCATTAACAAAATAATGGTTCAAAACTTAAAGGATTAAACAAACTTAATAATCATCGAAAATAAAAGTAAACCCTCTTAATAATTGAATCAACAAGTATAACCCCAAGTAAACATTTTGATATTTAAACTTGGTTTCATTGGATGTCATTGGTAATCGAATAATCAAAATTCATTTTTCTAACAATGCAAGCATTATAAAACGATATTGATAATCCAAAACGACAATTGATAAACTAGGAATATAATTCTAGACCAATAATCCAATTTGACATAAAAAATAATATCCAAATTATCAAAAACCCAAAATTCAACAATTGTAAATATAAGCAAAAATAAACTCCTGCTGACTTGAATACAGTCCCTTCAAAGACCACCCATTTTCTTCATATCTTGTTGAGCACTTACAAGCTTGTTATAAAGCTCCAGAATTGAAATTGACTTGTCGCTAAACAAAATTTCATTTCTGACTTCATTATAGCTATCTGGAAGCCCATCAAGGATCATTATCTGTCGGGTTTCTGGTTCAATCCCCCCCCCCCTCCCCCCACAGAAGAGAAGTCCATGAAAGTAGCCATGCATGACTAGGACATATTTTCCCACATCTTGGCCATCTTCCAATACTTCATTCCTTAAATGCTTCACAGCAAGTCCAGCTCTTGCCTTAGAGGACACTTCTTCAAACCACTTAGGTTTGGTGATCAATGGCCTATTGGGTTCGTCAAACCTCTTAAGGGCATTGCTAACAGTGGCCAACTGAAACCCCTTGAGATGACAATCCGCGGTATGCCATCGAGCGTGCAATTCCTTGTCCTCATTTTGTAGATGGAATGTAGGAGGACATTCCTTATTCAGAACTAACTACAAGTCATTGACCAAGAGGTCAACATCGAATATATTTTTTATTCCTTACATAATTAAGAATCATGCTTCCTCGAACTAAGTATCGCATAATAAATATCCCAAGTTGTAATCATCTTTCGTTCAAGTTGAGAATAAACATCAATAATATAAACATGGAAAATTTCATGGAATTGTAAATAACCACAAAAAAATTCATCCATTTTACATCCACATAAATCAAGCACAAATGTTCTTCAACTACGAAGCCGTGTCTTATTCATGCAAGAAATTCATTAGTTTTACTGGCCACAATATCGACAGATAGTCCAGAGACCATAAGAATGGCATGGCTGACTAATAATGATAAAGCGTTTTAACCATAAAATTAAGCACTAGGGATTCCTCACTTGTGCGTGAACTCCTCTAAAGAAAGATCGAACTGGACAAGCATCTCCTCCTATATCTCCCCCCAAGCATTATTAAAATACAAGTCCTTATAATTTCCCAGCAATATTGCTCCGGTAAAGACCAGTCGTGATATTACTGAAAAACTAATTTTATGATTTTAATAACCTTTATCTGGACAAATCTAAACATACAAACTGGTAATGTTCCTCCCGTAAAGACAGGACGATCACTACTTCGTTTTATGGAAACCATATACAAACATGTTGTAATTATCGCTTCATATTTTCGAGTTTGTGGTTTTAACAGTTTAATTATCACTTAAGCAGATCAGGCAGACATCCACATACAAAGGACAACTGAACATGTACTAGCTATGCATGGCAATGCAACAAGTACATAGGCGATGTCCGAGTTAAACTAGATTTTAACAAATAAAATCATAACTCAAATTAAATATCCATCAATCATCAATAAAACATATAAACACACATGCAAGTAGTTCACATAACCATAATGAAGAAACTTGATTATTTAATTAAGCATCTAATATAAATTGATAGAGTTAAATTCTATCTTCACATAAACAAGATTGTCTAGACATAAAGTCTAATCTTAAATAATCATACATTATTAATTAAAACAACATATCTTGATTATTAGTACTACCTTTTAATATACTTAGGATTTACTTAGATAGAAAAATCCATCATTATCCTAAAATTAATGTCTAGGTGTATGACATAAAAGATTAGGCAAGTCTTAATTTAAAATGCCCACAAGGATATATAAATCCACATTTATCCAATTAAGACTAAATCCGTCTAAAACACACCAATTAAATTCGAGAATTAAAATTCACTTAGCTTTCATAAAATAACATGATAAGAAGAATTTTATTACATCTTTAATTTATAATGATGTTCTCTAGATGAAATACAATTCACCTTCATCAAATATTAAAGAAAAAATTCAACTTAAACAAATAATTATGGATTTTACTAGCAAATTAATGCAACACGAATTTCTCATATCTTCAATTTAAATTTGATGTTATCTAGATGAAACAAATTCACCTTCATCAAATTTAATGACAAAATTCAAATTTTAAATCTAGGAATTGAATTCCAATTTAAAATCCAATTAATTATTTCAAACTTTAATAATTGAGGATTTTAGTGGCATATCATTGCCAATTAAATTTCTCATATCTTTACATTAGAATGATGTTCTCTAGATGAAATAAAATTCACCTACATCAAATTATAGACAAAATTCAAATTTTAAACTAGGAATTAAATTCCAATTAAAATCCATCTATTTATAAATTTTTGTAATTTTCGAAATTTTAAGGTTTTAAGCGATTGAAAAACTTATGTCTCTTACCAAGGTATATTTCTAGAAAATAATTCCATAAAACACCATTTCAAATAAAGACAATTTCAATTAAACCTTAAAATAAAATATGAAAGCATATTAGAGAGAATATTCTTTAAAATTCCAAAAATTGGATCAATTAAAATTGAATTTCCTTATGTTAATTATTTTGACTTTGCTAAGATGGAAAGAATCCATCTAAATAAGTTAATTAACAAATTAAAATTAATGAGCTAATTATTTCAATTGGCAATTTTAAAGAAGGCATCAAATTCTCTATAAATTGGAAGCTTGATAAATCAAATTATTCATTCCAATTTACCACAAGTTATATAATTATTCTAGGTTTAGGATTTTAAACCAAAATTATAAATTACTTGTGCATTAAGAAACGAAACGAATCACAAAAATGAGACAACGAGATGACGCGACCAAAACCCTAATTAGGGTTTAGGCCATCACTGGGCCTCCAGCAGCTGCTGCTGCCGTGTCTGATGTTCGTCGCACCCACTGAAACAACACTGTCGTCTGACCGCCGCCGCCTCTGCCGCTCCCACTGGAGCAGCCGGCTCTAACCAGCAACGAAGACCACCGCCAACGCAGCTCCTCGCGGCATCCGTCGTTCCAGACGCTGCTGCCACTGCAGCGCCGCCGCCATGTCGCTTCCACTGCAGTAGCCGCCTGCCATTCGTTGTCTGGAACACTGCGTCTGCTGTCCCAACCGAAGTCAGGGCTGCCGCTGCCACAAACCGGCGGTATGCACGGCTGTCTGACATGGTGCAGATCGAAGACGTCGTCGCAGCTGCCATGACCTGGAGCTGATCGCTGATCGCTGCTGCTGTCACACAACTGTGCAGCCGCTGCCCGTCGACAACGCAGCTGCTGTCCGGCGCTGCTGTCTTAAGACAAAGCAGTCGCTCTAGAATATTCAATCATCGATCTACAATATCACATCACAGATCTAGAAATAAAATCAAGAAAAAACATAGATCCAACACATATTATAAGCATACAGCATGTAATTGCATGATTTTCGAAAAACCCAAGCTTTTACACTAAATTTTACTCATTCTTACTGAACTTGGCATAAAGCTTCTCTTTTCGTAACGTTCCCAACACAGTTTGCAGGTGCCATCCA
Organism: Salvia splendens; assembly: GCF_004379255.2. Taxonomy (NCBI): domain Eukaryota; kingdom Viridiplantae; phylum Streptophyta; class Magnoliopsida; order Lamiales; family Lamiaceae; genus Salvia; species Salvia splendens. The sequence continues at coordinate 33,669,824 of NC_056040.1, forward strand.
TGTTCCTCCTCGTTCTCTGAGTGTACTAAAACGTCGTCAATGAAGACTAACACAAACTTGTCAAGGTACTCGTGGAAAACTCGGTTCATCAAGTCCATGAAGACGACCGGGGCGTTGGTCAGCCCAAATGGCATCACGGAGAATTCATAATGGCCATAACGAGTGCGAAAAGCAGTCTTAGGCACATCCTCTCGTTGGACCTTTAGTTGATGATATCCCGATCTCAAGTCCATTTTCGAAAATACGCCCGCTCCTCGAAGTTGGTCAAACAAATCATCAATCCTTGGCAGTGGGTACTTGTTCTTCAAGGTCATCTTGTTAAGCTCACGATAGTCGATGCACATCCTCATTGTTCCATCCTTTTTCTTAACGAACAACACTGGCGCTCCCACGGTAACACACTAGGTCGAATAAAACCCAAGTCTAACGGTTCTTGCAACTGGATCATCAACTCTGCCAACTCTTTAGGGGCCATTCGGCATGGCACCTTTGATACTGGCGCAGACCCTGGTTCCAAATCAATAGTGAACTCTACCTGTCTGTCGGGTGGCGGTCCAGGCAAAGCTTCGGGAAATACATCGGGAAAATCTCGTACTACCCGGGGCTTGAAAAGAAATCTGTCTCTCCTTACAGTGACTCATTGCGTGGTTCTCGGTAAGCCAATCCATTCCCAAAATTATGAGTACGTTCTTCAAAGGCATAACGTACAAAAGTTAGGCCACTACTCCTAATTCTCCTAACACAAACTCTATGTTCGAGCAAGTTCGCACAATATCAATTAAACTTCCACCAGGTGAAGACAACCTCAAACCTAAAATGGAGAACAAAATAAACAAGGGAACAAAATAAATTAATTCTCCAAGTAGGAAATAATGAGGAAAGGGGCGAAAATCTTGATGGTGTGCACAAGGAAATTATTTAAATCCTCAATTAAATAGAATATGATTTAAATTTGGTAATTTCTTTATAGGAAAAGACTTCCATAAAATAGGCAGCAATAAAATAGATTTCCCCCAAGGAAATTAAGCTAAAAAAAGTGTGGGATGGAGACACAATAGAAGGAAAATATTCACATCCCCAGTTAATTTGGCTTAGGTATTAATTTGGTATTGAATAAAGGGAATTCCAAAAAATAGGAAACAAATATATTCTCCTCTACAAATAGGGGGGCCGAAAATTGGCTTAATTAGCCACAAGGAAATAATGCAACTCTTAATTTAATTGGGGTGAGGGAATAAAATGTGGCAAGATTTAATTGGATTTAAAATAAATGAAGGAATCAACAAGGTGCCAATTTTATCATAGAAACTAATTCATCCTCTTAATTCAAGTTGAGGATATCCGAAACTCACAAAAATAATACGTTAGAGTTCGAGTTTCATGTAGCACAATTTAGGGATAATTTGATTTGGATTTAATTTGGATGAATATCCCAAAACAATTAATTAAATTCAAGAAAATTTCCAATAATTGGAGGGGCCGACAATAGCCACTTTATTTGGCTAGAACAAGATGCATGATCTTTATTTAAATTGATTTCCCACATTAAATATAACTAGCACTTCATTCCAATTTCCCCATGACGATTTATTCCACGTAGCAATAATTTAAATTTGATAAATGAAATTTCCAATCGACATATCTTAAATAAATGTCACAAAATTTGGATGTTATAGGTCTCACTTTCAAACAACCCAAAAGCTACTGGAAACATCCAGTTATGGCCATCTATTGCAGTAGCTGAAGCTAGTTGTCCATTCCACCTACACCCATTTAGGAAGCCATTGATACTAGTCTTGAAGCAACAAAAAAATATTTGAAAATACACCCCATCTTCGGTCTCTTTCAACCCTATCTTAATCACACTGCCCGACATTTTAAGCTCAACCATTTCCTTTAAGTTAAACAAATTCCCAAAACTGTCCTCCCATGTTCCATACAATTTTTCACGTGCAATCTGCATGCCAGCATATATAGTAGAATAATGAATTGTGGTTACATACCTCTCCAGTAACTCAATTTACAATTTCTTTGCTCCCATGTTTGGATCTTTCTTTAAAAAAGGGATTATTTTTTCTCCAACCGAATGATACCATGCCATCTTGGTCATCACCCTTATAGTGGGTGAACAAAAATGCTCACCCTTATTTTAAGTAACCTGTCCCAGTGATACAAATATATTAGTTAGAAAATACACACATGATTAAAAATGAGCAAATATATTAGTTACATAATAGTGCACATGATTAACGAGGTAGCAAATATACCTTGACTTGCTTTTCAACTTTCATGAATCTAGCAATAATTGACCATGGACAACTCTCAGCTTTGCAGAAGCCTCTGAACTAGTTCAAATTGATTCTTTATAGCATGTTGCTTCACTGCTCTCCTGAAATCATTCATATTTGCATATATGGTTCCAACGTCCATCGGAGGATCATCCATATCATTAAATATATTCTCTTCTCTAGGAATACAGTCATCAACTGTTTTGTCTATTATCTCATCAACAATTGGATCATAATTCATTCTCTCTACTGCATCACTAGATTTCTCTAATGTTAGACCAACAAAAGCACACATTGTTTCTTCATCCATCAAGATCTCAGGAGCACCAATTTGTGATTCTTCAAGTGAAGTAATTTCTATGCTATCCTAATCAATACTATCAATCTCATTTATGTGATCCACCCTACCAAATAAAAAAAGAATTAAATATATCAATATTTTCAATATATAGAAGAAACAAACGAGTATATTTATATGTATTATATATGTGTGCCTTCTTTCAGCACAAACAAACATGGATATATGTATATATATATATATATAGGGATGTATTCATTTCCTTTTTCCATATTTTCTCTTATTTCCTTCTTGATCTCAGCCGTTTATTTCCTCCATCCTATGGCCTAAATTATTGGCTTTAACCATTAAATTTAATTCAATTAAAATCCGAAAAGCTCAAAATAGGTAAACACTAAATTGGTGGTTATGAAACCTTCCATGATTTCCTCCTTTGAAGATCTTGGCGTTTTTTTTCACACGCTCCAGACATGATTCTCTCCCTAATCCATCTCTGCACTTTTTCTTTCGCTATTTCACACGTTTCAATTCTCACCTCTCCGTTGACGCATCCTCAGTATTACAATCGTGTATTGCCGGCGTTGTAGCAATCGTTTTTCACTCAATGATGGAAGAAGGTAATTCAACGTTTGCCTTCCTTATTTATGTATCGGAGGTGTTAATACCAATTCAGAGCAATCTGAGTATTCGCTAGTTGTAGAGCAAGTAATTCGTGTATTGTGTTGTTGTGTTAAAACATGTTGGCCAGTTTTGATTCCGTGGCGTTTAGGGTTCATGTTATGGTATAGGGTTGCCCAATTCTGGGGGATAGGGGTGTAGTATAGGGTGAGAAACACAACCTCTATGAAGGACCGCGATTATGTATCATTCCTTTAGGGTTTAGATATCGGCGTGGCTAGCGTAGTAGTTTAAATCGATACAAATAATGCACCAAATGATAATGGATAATGAATTCTATTGACTATATAATGCATAATATGTGAACTGCAATGTATAGGATGCAGGAAATAATGAAGGACCGCGATTATGAATCATTCGTTTAGGGTTTAGATATCGGCGTGGCTATGGTAGTAGTTTAAACCGATACAAATAATGCACAAATGAATATGGATAATGGATTTTATTGACTATATAATGCATAATACGTGAACTGCAATGTATAGGATGGAGGAAATAATGAAGGACCGCGAGTATGAATCATTCCTTTAGGGTTTAGATATCGGCGTGGCTAGGGTAGTAGTTTAAACCGATACAAATAATGCACCAAATGATAATGTATATTGGATTTTATTGACTACATAATGCATAATATCAGAACTGCAATGTATACGATTTTTGAGCCGGTAGTTTAGTTTATACAATGCATTATTTGTAATATGAAATGAATAATGTTACTTATCCGTTTAATTTAAGATGTGTCGTGTTTCGATGTTTGACGCACGTTTCTTGTTTCCCCTAAGGGTTTAATAAGCCTAGGGCTAGGGTATAGTACGTACACATTAATAACAACGTTTAAAATTGCGAGTGTTTGACTTATACATAAATCACCTATTATGTAATGTACATATTATACCTAATAAAGTTATTCTTACGTGCATTAATTGTCAGAACATTACATTGCTGCAATGTGCATTTTTGCTGACCCCTTTTTTTTCTGTACAGTGGTTGTTGTACCTGAATGTTCTCCGGAGTTGAAGCCTCTTGTCGGTCAGAAATTCCAATCCTTGGAATTTGCTTTCTCATTTTACAAGGTATATGCCCGCGCAGTTGGCTTTGATACGCGCAAACAAGCGATGAGGAAGGTGGATGATGTCACAACTTGGTATCTCGTTGTATGCAATAGGGAAGGAAAGAAGAAGTCAGACGAAGACGACTAGTTGAATGCCCGGTCTGGTTTCACTATCAAGCGCAGGAAGTTATCTAAGCGTTGTGGTTGTAAGGCTAGTATATCTTTCAAGTTTTTCTCTGAAGATGGCTTGTCAGGTTATATTATTCAGGAGTTTAACGAGGTTCATAACCATCACATGGTTGAGTCGGAACATCAACAATTTATGTCAAGTAGTCGCAAGTAGGATGATGTACATCATAAATTCATTCTTGACTGTTCCAAGGCTAATATAAGGCCCACACTTACATTTAAGGTATTGAAGGAAATTCTCGGTGGGTTTGACCTAGTTGGTTGCACTGTTGGGGATATCAGGAATGCTTCGCGGGACATCAAAGCATACACACATGGATTTGATGTACAAATGGTGTTGGATGATATGGCTAAGAACAACGAGATGTCTGAGGCGTTCATCTATCACTACGAAGTTAATGCTTCTAACCAGTTGGTTGCTCTATTTTGGTGCGGCGGTTTGATGAAGAGCATGAAGGGGTTGGCAGCGAAAGCGTACATGAGATCCGATCACATAAATTTGATCTATTTAGCAGATTATTCAGATAAATTCTATTCGCGTAATTATCACATGTATCATGCTCATAACTTGAATTAAAACATGCTTTAGCATATAAAATCCCTAAAATATACTCACTACGGAATTAGCCAATTTACCTCGTTGATTCAATCAAGAATCGATGATGGCTTGCTCCTCTCCACGTGAAGATCTTCAATACTCGACCTCTGATCTTCTGACTGGTATCCCGGCTGTATGCTGATATTTGTGTGGGCAAATCTCACCAGAATACTAGGACTCGAATAATGAAGACAGAACTCAGCTCACGGAGGGAGCTATTTTCGAATTCTCTCTCTTTCTCTGAGGGGGACGAAAATTCTGAGCAATAATAATTATATTTTATGTCTCCTTTATTCTCCTATTTATAAAGTCACATATTGGGCCCAGTCAGAGAACTATGGAAGAATTTGGACATGGCCTCACCCAATTAGCTTTTTACTAATTAAATTGAACCCACAATTTTATATAAGCTTATATTGGAATATTACAAGCAGCCACTACAGAAGTAATATTGCACTGCCTTTCCAAATCTGAAATTACAAGTATTCCGGGTTTCCTTTTATTTGTTTAATTCATTTCTCGCGCTTAAGATAGAAACATCCATTAATTAATTAATGTCTGCTATAGACTTAATTAAGTAACATATTTTATTCTCCAAGAGTGGACTTAGCAAGAAACTCTTATTTATTATTCATAGAGTAATTAAACTCCAACTAGCTAGGTTCCGAATAATAAAACCTCGTTTCGAGCTCCTCTTGTGGATGTTATCAAACGAGACTCTCCTCGCGCATGATTCAACATAATAGCAATCCTAGCACCGCTAGACAATGATCACCACTACCCAATATACCTGGATCGTTGGGTAATGAAAAACCCGCACCTTTCGTAAGTCAAAGTAGTAGATACTCAATATCGTATGCTCAACGCTAATGTACATTGATTAAGAAATTAATTATCAAGACCTCGTCTTTTAGTAGATAGCATAAAGACTCGTCTTGCTGTTAGATCCATTCAGTGCTATACCACACCAACATCATCATATTTCAATAAGGCTTAGAAATAATCGGAATCACATTGCAACCATTCACGATACGTAGTCTAGGTCTATCTGGGTTGTGAAATTCTTATTTTTCTTTGTTCAGAACTGACCGCGTACCTTAAATTGAGCGCAGCCCACAACCGGTCTACTAGAATAAAGACTTAGACTTATGTTATGTTCGCTTATACATTTAAATATGCAATAAACATCCATTAAATGTAAAACATAACAACATTATGACAAAATTAATCTGTTGCATTCATTGGAAAATAATTATTAGAGTTTTACGGTATTCAATCACTCGAAAGGTGATTTCTAGTATACAAACCCTAACAATCTCCCACTTATACTCAAAACATCTTTCGAGTATACAAAATAGTGTGCACACGTCAAATTTCTCCCACTTATACTGAAAGCGAGTTGAGGTCTTGAATGAGTCGAACTCCCATCCCTTTAACGTAGCCCTCGAACGGTTTTACCGCCAATGCCTTTGTAAAAGGATCTGCCAGGTTGTTCTCTGACGCAATCTTGACCATTTATATGTCTCTTCTCTGCACTATATCCCTTATGATATGATACTTCCGCTCTATGTGTTTGCTCACTTTGTGAGCTCTTGGTTCCTTCAAATTTGCCACAGCACCAGAATTGTCACAATAAACCGTGATGCTCTTGGGAAGATTCACAACCACACCTAAATCCATAAGGAAGTTCTTGAACCATACTGCCTCTTTTGCAGCCTCCGAAGCGGCCACATACTCGGCTTCCATGGTCGAGTCCGCGATGCATTTCTGCTTCACACTCTTCCAAATTACGGCTCCACCTCCTAAGGTGAACACATATCCTGAAGTAGATTTTCTCGAGTCCAGATCAGCTTGAAAGTCTGAGTCAGAATATCCCAAAGGACAGAGCTCGACTGCATTGTAAACTAGAGCATAGTCCTTAGTCCGTTTAAGGTACTTGAGTATGTTCTTTACGGCAGTCCAATGTCCTTGGCCTGGATTCGACTGATATCTTGCCACCATGCCAACAGCAAAGCAAATATCAGGCATCGTACAAAGCATATCATACATGAGACTTCCAACTGCCGAAGCATATGGAATTCTTCTCATTGCTTGTATCTCAGACGGCATTTTGGGGCACATCTCTTGAGATAGATGGATGCCATGTCTAAAAGGTAAGAAACCTTTCTTGGCGTCCTGCATGCTAAAGCGACTAAGTACTATTTCGATGTAACGTTCTTGAGATAAGCACAACATCTTCTTTTCTCGATTCCTAAGATCCTTGATCCCGAGGATGTGTCCCGCGTCTCCCATATCCTTCATCTCGAACTAGTTTGACAACCATGTTCGTACTGATGACAACATCTTTTTATTGTTTCCAATTAGAAGAATGTCATCTACATATAAAACTAAGAACACTACATTCCCCTTTTCAACCTTCTTGTATACACAACTTTCACTTGTGCATTTTTCGAATCCAAACTTGCAAACAGTTTGATCGAAACACTGGTTCCATGATCTAGATGCTTGTTTAAGGCCATAAATGGCCTTCTTAAGTTTCCAAACCATGTGTTCTTTGCCCTTTATGGCATAACCTTCGGGTTGTTCCATGTAGATGGTCTACTCAAGACCGCCATTTAGAAACGCAGTCTTAACGTCCATCTGCCATACATCCCAATCCATATAAGCTGCTATAGACAATAGTATCCGGATCGATTTGAGCATGGCCACTGGGAGAAAGTCTCATCGTAATCAACACCTTCCTTTTGGGTATACCCCTTAGCCACTAGTCTTGCCTTGAAGACTTTAACTCGTCCATCGGGTCCACGTTTACGTTTATATATCCACTTGCTCCCAATGGCAGTACAACCTTCGGGTAGGACGGACAAATCGTAGACGTCTTTGTCTATCATAGATTGTAGTTCCAAATCCATTGCTTTCACCCATTCGCAATGATCGACATCTGTGTAATACCCGTACTTTTTAAGTACTAATTTAAATATATGTCGTGAAATAATTAATAAAATTTGATGTTTTGTTAGTTTGGGCTCTCTTATATTTTTGCTTTGGGGCTTAAGATTTAATTGGAAGAAGGAGGTGAGGAAGATAAGTAAGGCGTGGGCCGATAACTTAATCGTAAAGAATAATTTAAATTAATTGTGGGGAATTATTTAATTAATTCCGAAATAATGTGAAGGTTGAATAATTTATCCCAAGTGCGAAGTATATATAATTGCGAAGAGAAATAATTGCGATAAATTAAGTATGCGTTTAAATAATTTTTGGGAATTTATTCCGACATTGTGGAGGAAAAATTATGAGGAGTCAACGAAGGAGTTATAAGCGTAAATGGCCGACCGGCGCCGCAAACGACGCCTTGGGCGGCCTCCGAATAATTGAAAATGCACGGAAACCGAGTAACGAGATAAAAGATTTTAATTAGAGTGCATGCATTCTAAAATGTCTTCGTTACCGAGATTGATGTGTACTTTATGTATTTACTGAAAAGGTGGTTCGCACGCACGCTAAAGTCGGAACGAGGAACTTTTTACGGAAATCCTAAGCTTTTGAGGTGGGCTTTATTACTTAAACTCTTTTATTTGAAATGATATGTTATGGTGAAATAAGGGTGGTTTAAAATAGTATGTCATGCCGTATTTTATGTTTTGAATTGCCTATCTGATTGTCTACTGGGATAATATCCTACTAGACTTTTATAGTTAACGAATTCGGGTCTGAATAGGGAGTGAGTCCCTACTCGGACTAGTGCACTGATAGGGATCGTGAGCCGTCCCCTAGGTCGGCCGGTCCAGTGATCGAGTTTGTGGTCACATTCTCGTTTCACATGATAGCTCAGATATGGTACATGATGGGAGATGATGATTGCCTGCAGGCATAATTTTTATTGAAGGAATGATTTAGTGTTTCTCGGCCTTTTAATGTAAAACCCGAGTTTCACTCAATGATGGCTTGACATAACTTTATTGATGAAATGTATTTCGGGCATGAGTTCACTGAGTGCATCAAGTACTCAGCCCCTGCATATGTTTTCCCTATGTGCAGGTTGAGCGTGGATGGGGGACGGAGGATGTTGAGCATTGGACAGAGACAGTATTCAATAAATGATCCGGTTACTATTGTGTCTTCATACATAGTAGTAGCTAACTCTCAAAATGCTTCCGCTATGCCAAGTTTTAAGAATTTCTTTTATTTCCTTTGAATTGTCAAACTATGTCATTCACGTTATGTACCTTCGGGATTTGAAACCTTGTTGATAAACGAAATTTCATATTTTGATCGATAAGTCGTACTTCTTTGGTTGTTCCCCTTTCTTCCCCGCTTCTTAATTCCCCCACTAGTCACGATTTCCCGTGCTTCCTATCCTTAGGAAGGGCGGTCGTGACAGAATGGTATCAGAGCAACTTTTCCTTCCGCTCTGGACCGAGAGTCTTTTATTCAATCTAGTCTAGACTCGTTTCGCTAGACTAAAAGAGTATTCATTGAAGGCTCAACATTCCGTCTCGCCGTGCATGTGAGACTAAAAGAGTATTCGAGTGCATGTGAGACCCTCCCACTGCGGCGCGGCACTACAATTCTTGGAATAGAAGTTGAAGTTTCTGGAATTGTTAGTACACTTGGTATTCGTTCTTAGTTAATGGAATTTGTGACAGAAGTTAGCTCATCAAGAGCCACTTCACTGCTGGGTTTATGATTCATTACATAGTCTTCCTCTAAGAATGTGGCATGAGTGCTCACAATAACTTTCTTATCTCGGAGACTAAAGAATTCATAAGCTTTCGTTCCTCTGGGGTACCCTATAAACAAACATACCTCCGTCCTTGATGCTAGCTTAGTTGGATCCTTTTCCAATACATGAGTCGGGCAACCCCAAATCTTGAGATGTGCTAGATTGGGCTTGCGCCCAGTCCACCACTCATAAGGAGTAGTAGGTACGGATTTTGACGGTAAATTGTCTAAAATATGGCTTGCAGAAAGTAAGGCATGTCCCCAAAATGAGGTAGGTAGCCGTGCATAACTCATCATCGATCGGACCATGTTCAATAAGGTCCTGTTCCTTCTTTCAACCACGCCCGGCGCAGTCAGTTGGGATTCAATTCCCGACTCTGACAAGTAGTCCAAAAACTCAGCACTGAGGTACTCACCTCCACGATCAGATCGTAGGCTTTTGATACTCTTACCATGATACTTCTCCACAAGAGTCTTAAAGTCCTTGAACTTATCAAAAGACTCTTACTTGTGGCGCATCAAATAGACGTATCCAATTTTTGAGAAGTCATCAATAAATGTGATGAAGTATCGAAAACCACCTCTTGCCTCAGTAGACATTGGACCACATACATAGGAATGAATGAGCTCAAGTACTTCCTTGGCCATATTGCCCTTAGCCTGAAAAGGCCTCTTGGTCATCTTGCCTTCTAAGCATGACTCACACTTATGAAAAGGTTCCTCCTCTAGATCTTTAATAAGATCTTCTTGGACAAGAGAATAGATCCACCTTTCATTGGCATGACCAAGTCTAAGGTGCCATAATGTCACGACCGCCCATACTAGGGGTACTACAAACGCGGTGATCGTGATACAACATGCAAGGATAGCCTTTTATGAAAACTTAATTAACTTAAAGGATGAAAAACTCTTTTTTTTTAAAGAAGCTTAAAGTTAAAATTTACTATTAAATAAAAACGACTTATGATAAACACTTTTAAAAGAAGCAGCAGAGAAACAATAAATATTAAAACTCAATCAACTCTTAAGAAAACATTTAGTTTAAAGAGCGGGAGACATCATTTTCAAGTAACATTGTAAATACTCGTTTAAAGATTAAGGTTTAAAGTAGTACGGAAAACATAGCAGCGGAAATAAGGTTTAAACATAGTACGGAAAAGATTAAAGTAGTAAAACATAGTTCAAAAAAAACATAGCAGCGGAAATAAGGTTTAAAGAGAGTCAAGGATAACGCCTATGTATGAAGACACAAAGCATCCTAAGGCCAACTCAACATCCTCCGCAACATCCCGCTCAACCTGCACATAAGAAAAATAATATGCAGGGCTGAGTACTTGTTGTACTCAATGGGCTCATGCCGAAAACATTTTATATTAGTTATGTCATCCATACCAGTGATCTTGAGTTTTATATGTAGTAAGAAATATCACGAGAACACAAAAACATTCCAAGTCTGGCCAGACAATTAATCTCCCCACTTTTCACATCATTCCATCAATCACAATCACATATCACAGTGCGACGAAAGTTTGGCCACACTATTCACCCACGAGACAGGCCGACTAGAAAGGACGACTCACGATCCCACCAGTGTACACAGCCTGATAGGGTTTACGGCCCTACTTAGACCCGAATTCGTTTCACAACACAACCATATAGCCTAACGGAGCAAGCTTAGACGAACTAGGCATCAGGCAACAATCTCACAAACAAAATAACATGGCATGACATAACAAGTTAAACCACCCTAATAACACCACATCGTATTTTCAGAAAATAAAAAGGTTTGAAAAGAAAGCCCACCTCGATTGCTGTCACGACCGCCCATACAAGGGGTACCACAGACGCGGCGATCGTGACCGACATGCATGGATAACAATTTAAAGGAACAACTTAATTAACTTAAAGAAAGAAAAACAACTTAGTTTAAGGAGTTTACGGTTATAAAATTTTTTTGAGAAGACTTAAGGCAAAAATACTTGTAAAAAAAAAAGACAACGGAAAGAATTTGACTTAAGTAAAACAACAATTAATAACTAAAGCAAAACAACATTTAACTTAAATCTCGGAGAATACCATTTTAAAAAGGCAACGTAAATATTTGTTTAAAACCTACCACCACCATGCATGTTCAAACACAAAACACAAAGAAGAGATTAAGGTCTTGAGACATAGTTCAAATTATAGCAGCGGAAAAATAAGGTTTAAGGAGAGTCAAGGATAACGCCTATGTATGGAGACACAACGCATCCTAAGTACTTAAGCCAGCTCAACATCCACCGCAACATCCCGCTCAACCTGCACATAAGGAAAAATAATATGCAGGGCTGAGTACTTGTTGTACTCAATGGGCTCATGCCGAAAATATTTTAATAAGTTATGTCATTCATACCAGTGATCTCGAGTTTTATATAGTAAGAAATATCACGAGAAACACAAAAATTCAAGTCTGACCAGACAATTTATCTCCCCACTTTTCACATCAATCCATCAATCAAATCACAGTGCAATGAAAGTGTGGCCACACTATTCGCCCACGAGACCGGCCGACTTGCAAGGACTGCTCACGATCCCACCAGTGTACTCAGCCTGATAGGGTTTACGGCCCTACTCAGACCCGAATTCGTTTCACAACACAGCCATATAGCCTAACGGAGTGAACTCATACGAACTAGGCATCAGGCACACAATCTCATAATAAAACAACATGGCATGACATAACAGTTAAACCACCCTTATATCGCCACATAATAATTTTCGAAAAACTAAAGAGGTTTGAAAAGAAAGCCCACCTCGATCGCTTAGCAAATTCACAACCCAACTTATAGCAACTCTCGATCCTCGAGTTCACGAGTACACAACACCCTTGTCAACGACAACACAAGTCAGCCTTCCACAACAACATTTAACTATGCATGTCCTATCGTTTTCTCTCAAATTCCCCAACCCAACATACGTCAAAAAGGTCTAAAGACACACGTAACACATTCCAACTTATCACAAGTGATTTCAACATTTAAACACGTTCCTTGGACATACGTGCATCATATAATACTTTTAAACTTGAAACTAGGTGTCATTTTAACAAGGCAGAAAACTGGAGGTCATTTGGTCAGTCAAACAGAAAACGAAACTTTCTGGTCGAGAACACACGTTTCTGGCCGAATTGCGCAGTCGACTTCAAACATTTTTCAAAAGTTCATTGTCCCACAAAACGGGCTGAAATTTACACGAGACACAGAAAACACCTTAAAATTTACTCAGTAAAATTTTCATATCAAAATTCGGCCGTTTGATGGGTCCATTACTCATCAGAAGCTACTGGTCGAACATCACAGATAAAAGACACACAATTTCTAAATTAGGGTTTCCTTCTCAATCATCCAAACACCAATTCTCATGCTTATAACACACAATCATGCTTGATAAGACTCTCTTAAACATGTCTGCACATAAACTTACATCATTCACCAAAGATTCAAATCAAACTTCACACAAATCAATTGAAAACGCATATTTATCAAAGTTTCCAAGCAAACTCACTTTTCCCCCCGATTAAAATTTGCGATCTACGATTCCTAAACCCACTACATGCATGTAGGATTCAAGAACATGGTTCAAATGAAAAGAATGAGGAAAAGTGAAGCCAATATACCTTCTTTGACAAAACGAATCGGTAGAACCAAGAAACGATGTGATTCGTCGGAGATTCTTGAAAATAAACTTCAATGGATGCAAGAACATGGAGGATTTTTGGAGAGAAAGAGTGGAGAGGAGGGGAAAAAACGTGTGAGAGGGAGAGGGTGGACGAAAATTGTGAGGGAAATGGTGGCTAGGGTTTATTTTGGTGGTATTTATAGTCTAGGTTTAAGTCCATGAATTAATTAATTAATTTATTGTGGAGGAATAAAATATAGGCTAATAAATAAAAACTCCACAATTATACAAGGCTTAATTTTCGAAAATTATGGCTGAATTTAAACAAGGAATTATTTGATATTTACTTGGAGAGAAATAAATCCGCAATTTAGGAAATAAAACAATGAATATTCCATAAACAAAGGAACAAAATAAATTAAATCTCCAAAAAGGAAATATGAGGTAGGGGCCGAAAATATAAGGGAAATAGTACAAGGGAATTATTTAAATCCTCAATTAACTAGAATAGGATTTAAATTTGGTAATTTCTTTATAGAAAAAAGGCTCCCATAAAATAGATAACAAGTAAATAAATTCCCACAAGGAAAATTAAGGCATAGGGGCGTGTGGCAATAGATGAAGAATAAAAGAAAATATTCACATCCCCAATTAATTGAACATAGGTATTAGAATGGTATTTAATTGAATAAAAAAGGTAGTCCACAAAATAGGAAACAATAAATTTATCCTCCAAAATTTATTGGAGGGGCCGAAAATTACTAGGCTCAAATAGCCAAGGAAATATCCCCACTCTCTATTTATTTCGGGTGAAGAAATAAATTATAACATGATTTAATTGGATTAAATTCAAAAGAAGGGGGTCAATAATGCACCAATTAAATCAAAGGAAAAAGAATAATTCATTCTCCTATTTTTACATAGGAAATTTTCGAAACTCCCAAGGATAAAAGAATGGAGTTCGAATTTCATGTAGTGCAATTTAGGGATCTTTTGGTTTGGATTTAATTTGGATAAATGTCCAAAAACAATTAATTAAATCCACGAAATGAAATATTATCTCAATAATTAGGGATGCCCGATACTTTCAATGAATTGACTCGAAAAAGGATAAATGCATGATCCTATTAATTATTTCCCCGCATTGGAAAAAAAAATAAAATCTCAAGCTCATCATTCCACATTAACCACGACAATTTATTTCACGCAAAACACTTAATCACATAGAAACAAAAGTTTCATAATTCCAAGAATTCAAAAAAAAATTCAAATAACATATAAGAAGAGTCACAAAAGTTTGGGATGTTACATCCTTCCTCTCTAAACAGAAATTTCGTCCCGAAATTTGATCGTCTCACATAAACAACTCGGGAAACTTTTGCTTCATTTTATCTTCTAACTCCCACGTGGCTTCCTCGGGACCATGGTGCTTCCACAACACCTTCACGGACGCTATCGACTTGTTTCGTAGCTCTTGTACCTTCCGATCTAGGATTGCTTCGGGTCTTTCCTCGTAGTTCATGTCAGGGGTTAGAATCACTTCCTCTTGGTGAATCACATGTTTGGGGTCGAACACGTACTTACGCAACTGCGACACATGGAACACGTTGTGCACGTTCCCAAAGCTGGGAGGTAACGCCAATCAATACGCCACAGGACCTACTTCGTCGATAATCTCGTACGGTCCTACAAAACGTCGAATTTGATTTCCGTTCGACGCATGTCAGCATACGATTTCTGTCTATCCTGAGCTTCCTTGATCCTTGCGCGGATTTGATGCACAACCTCGGTCATTTCCTTTATAGCGTCGGGTCCAAACATCTTTCTCTCGCCAACTTCATCCCAATAAAGTGGGGATTGACACTCCCTGCCATACAAGGCTTCGTACGGGGCCATATCGATCGTCGCTTGATAGCTATTGTTGTAGGCGAATTCAACCAATGGTAGGACAGTTTCCCAACTTTCCCCTCGATCTAGGACAACGGCTCGCAACATATCCTCAAGCGTCTGAATCGTCCTCTCTGACTGCCCATCCGATTGCGGGTGATAAGCAGTGCTAAAGTGCAATTATGTGCCCAATTCTCGTTGCAAACTCATCCAAAACTTCGATGTGAAATTCTTATAACGGTCGGACACAATAGTCTTTGGCACTCCATGCAAACGCACAATCTCATTCACGTACAGTTTTGCTAACTTGTCCGCGCCATAAGTAATCTTAATCGGTAAGAAGTGCGCGCTTTTAGTAAGTCGATCAATGATCACCCAAATCGCAGTGTTGCCCTTCTGTGACTTTGGCAAACCCGTCACGAAATCCATAGCTAGATGCTCCCACTTCCATTCGGGAATTTTAAGCGGTTGTAACTTCCCATATGGCCGATGGTGTAAGGTCTTCACTTGTTGGCATGCTAGACATCGTTCCACATATGACGCTACGTCCCCTTTCATTCCATTCCACCAAAACCATTGCTTCAAATCCCGATACATCTTCGTGCTTCCGGGGTGTGCGGTGTAAGGCGTGTCGTGCGCTTCACTCAAAATCTCCTCTTTTAGCGTCTCATCACTCGGCACACACAATCGCCCATCGTACGTCAAGGCATTATCCGCCTCCTCGCGGTAATGATCCAGCTCCTCGGCTCTCACCTTTGCACGTAATTCCTCCAACTTTCCATCACGTCGCTGGGCTTCTATGAGCTTGGTTCTCAAATCTGGCTCAATCACTATCGTCACCAAGCTTGCACCTACTGTCTCAGGTGCTTCCACTATTTCCAAACTCATCTTGGCGAACTCGTGAATCAACGCTTCCTCTTGCGTTAGGAAATACGCCAGTTGAGGTTGGTTCTTCCTACTCAAGGCATCGGCGACCACGTTCGCCTTGCTCGGATGATAGTTAATACCACAGTCATAGTCCTTCACGACCTCTAACCAACGTCGTTGTCGCATGTTTAGCTCCCTCTGCTCGAAGAAATACTTGAGACTCTTGTGGTCCGTATAGATTTCGCATCTCACTCCATAGAGATGGTGTCTCCAAATTTTCAATGCATGCACCACTGCTGCTAACTCCAAATCATGGGTCGGAAAATTCAATTCATTCGGTCTCAACTGTCGGGAAGCATACGCTATCACCTTCCCATCTTGCATTAACACGCATCCTAGTCCTACTTTCGACGCGTCCGTATAGACGGCAAAGTCCTTGTCGGGTTCGGGTACTGCTGGGACGGGTGCTGTAGTCAACTTTTCCTTCAATAGTTGGAAACTCGCCTCGCACTCTGGCGTCCAAACCACCTTAATTCCTTTCTTTAGTAGTTGTGTCATCGGTCTCGCAATCTTAGAGAATTCTTCAATGAATCGTCGATAATATCCTGCCAATCCCAAGAAACTGCGGATTTCACTTGGCGTTTTCGGCGATTTCCAATTCTACACGGCCTCGACCTTTGCTGGGTCTACTTGAATTCCATTTGCCGTCACAATATGACCAAGAAAGTTCACTCGAGTCAACCAGAACTCACACTTACTGAACTTGGCGTACAGTTTCTCCCTTCGCAATGTTTCCAACACTGTTTGTTGATGCCATCTATGTTCTTCCTCGTTCTTCGAGTATACCAACACGTCGTCGATGAAGACTAACACAAACTTGTCAAGTTACTCGTGGAAAACTCAGTTCATCAAGTCCATGAAAACGGCTGGGGCGTTGGTCAGCCCAAAAGGCATCACGACAAATTCATAATGGCCATAACGAGTGCGAAAAGCAGTCTTAGGCACATCCTCTCGTCGGACCTTTAGTTGATGATACCCTGATCTCAAATCCATTTTTGAGAATACGCCCGCTCCTCGAAGTTGGTCAAACAAATCATCAATCCTCGGCAGTGGGTACTTATTCTTTAAAGTCATCTTGTTGAGCTCACGATAGTCGATGCACATCCTCATCGTGCCATCCTTCTTCTTAACGAACAAAACTGGCGCTCCCTATGGTGACACACTGGGTCGAATATAACCCAAGTCTAACAGTTCTTGCAACTGAACCTTTAACTTAGCCAACTCTTTAGGGGCCATTCGGTATGGCGCCTTTGATACTGACGCTGACCCTGGTTCCAAGTCAATGGCGAACTCCACTTGTCTGTCGGGCGGCGGTCCTGGCAAAGCTTCAGGAAACACATCGGGAAAATCTCGCACCACTGCCACGTCTTCCACTTTCAACTCCTTCTTTTCCTCTCCATTTAAGTACACAAGATACGCCGGACGCCCTTTTCTTATCATCGTAGTTGCTTGCAAAGCGGAGATTATGGAGGTTCGTCGATTCATGGAGATCCCGTTCAAGATAGTCGGTTCTTCGCCCGGGGCTTGAAAAGAAATCTGTCTCTCTTTACAGTGAATCGTTGCATGGTTCTCGGTAAGCCTATCCATTCCCAAGATTATGTCTACATTCTCCAAAGGTATAACGTGCAAAAGTTGGGCCACTACTCCTAGTTCTCCTAACACAAACTCTATGTTCGAGCAAGTTCTCACAATATCAATCAATCCTCCAACCGGTGAAGACACATTCAATTTCGGTTCAAGCTTAGCAGTAACGAGTTCTAAGACATTCACAGATGACATTGAAATAAAAGAATGCGAAGCACCCGTATCAAACAACACGATAATAGGAAGTTGTTGGAGCTTTCCCATACCTGCCAAATTCTCCTTGCCCTTGATGGCTCCTGCCCTTGATTTCCTATTAGCGCATATGCCCTTGCTTGCTGTGGGGCCACTTGTCGGATTGGTTGAGGCTGTTGTGGTGGTCTCTGTCCTTGCCCATTCTTCACTTCACCTTTGTTGTTGTTTGGGCACTCTCGAGACATGTGCCCGTTTCAACCGCAGGCGTAACACCGAATGCCTCCAACTCGGTACTCCCCAACATGATGCTTGGAGCACCAACTACAGTAGGGTGTCCTCTGCGGGTTTCCCCTCTACTGTGGCACAATTTGGCGCCCATGATTCTGCGTTTGCCGAAAAGTGGAGAAGCGCCTCTTATTATCAAAAGGAGCTCGGTTTTCCTCCCACTTCCTTTTGTCTTTAAAGTTCGCCGGGGGTGCAGATAGGGTAGGGTTTGTTGTCCTCTCATTCTTGGGCAGTGCTTCCTCCACAACTAAGGCACAACCCAACACCTCGGAATAAGGAATTCCCCTGAGACTGGCCACAGCTACCCTTATCTCGGGCCTAAGGCCGGAACGGAACTTCGCAGCAATCTTCTCGTCTGTATCCACCAATTCTGGCGCATAACGAGTCATCTCACATAGGGCGCGGTCGTACTCCGTGACCGTCATACTTCCTTGTTTTAAAGTGTGGAACTCCACTACCTTCGCCCGCCGATAACTCATGGGAACATACTTATTGTAAACTTCTTCCTTAAACTCTTCCCAAGTAAGCGCCTCACGGCGAGCGGGGTCCATGGTTCTCTTCTTCGTTTCACACCAAAAGTCAGCGGGTCCTGTCAGCTGATACGTCACGCAGGCCAGGCGTTCCCTATCCGTGCATCCCATAAACTCAAAGACACGCTCAATGTCGCATACCCATGCCTCCGCCTTCAGGGGCTCTCCCAATCCATCGAACTTGGGTGGGTTCTCTTTCCGAAAGGCCTTGATGTACTCCCTTTCGTTAGGTTGGGGTAGAGGTGGTGGTGGAGGCGGGGGTGGATTCCCGACACCTCCCTCTGTTTGTTCCCCCACGTTGTTCTCCACATGCGGACCACGTCTACGTCTTGGGGGGATGTTGATTTAAAACACAGGTTAGCATCGTTGTGAGAACATCGTTATTAAAACATCACCACTTTCATGCACGCGTACGATACGATAAAACACAAGCACGTAAAGTTATGCGAAAAGTGGAACTTCCATAGATAACGTGGAAAGGAAAAACGTAGTACTCGTTTGGAAACAAAAAGGTACTACTGCCATCGTCATAACAACTTAAGAAAACAAAACGGCATCTAACTATCCATCGTTGTACTCTTCCTCTTCCGGGTCCTCTTCCTCTTCCGGGTCTTCTCCTTCCTCCTGGTCCTTTTCTACGTGATACTCGTCAACCATGCGGAGGGCTTCTTCGATATCCCTGCTATCTTCCACATAATCATCCTCAAAACCCGGAACCATCCCTTCTTATGGTACTGCTTCTATTTCTGCCGTGGGTTTAACCTCGATCACGTCTTTGTCTTCCCATACTGTTTCATCTTTCCCTTCATCTGTCGACGGTGGTCGCTCGGAACGTGAGTCAATCAAAGCACACGTTAGGGCCTTCAGGAAACCTTTCATGTCGCCGGCCATCATCTGGTTTCTTGGTTCGTACCACGTGAACCGACTGGCTGTTGTTTCCATCCAACACTCCCAATTGTCGGGCATCAACTCAATTATCCTTCTTATGCCACCATAGGCCGATACATGGTACCCGCAGACATCTCTCCTTAGGGTTTCAAAACGGGCGACAACCTCTCTCAAGGCTTTGCCTTCCTCCCTCTCATAGTGGTCGTAATCGTATATCGCTTGTCGCATTCTGGCACTATACTGACTGCTCTTAAGCGCGGTTCGTTTCGTTCGTACCATCTACGTAAAGATGAAAGTTTCTTTTAAAACACCAAATTGTATTATTGTTTGTTTGAAAAGGTTCTTAAGTTGGTCGCGTAGTTTGAAAGTTTGTCGTTATCTTAACGTTTCATATCTTTGCATGCTATTGTTGTAGTATTTTCGCGCATAATTCACATTTAGAAACATCACTAAGTTCATGCTCACACGTATTCATACCACATCGATATCACCTTTGTACATACAATACATGTCTTAATTATCACGTCAATCATACTCATATTACACGCAATCATGCTATTACAACATCATATTTACGCACATAGTACATGCTTAAGTTATCAAGCCAATCATGCTCATATATTCATTCCATTACAACTCATCCTTATGCATATCATTCATTCATATGCATAAACTTGTCAAACGTCATATCATATCGTCATCCATTTCATGCATCTATCTCACATGCCTTCAACAAATAAAAACATACCTCCCTTTCATTGGTTGAGCGTAATGCTGTGGATGTTGAGCCTTCATGACACTTCTAGTCAATAAGGGTTCACTAACTTAGACTCAAAGTAAAAGAAGACTCTCGGACCAGAGCGAAAGAACAAAGCTCTGATACCACTCTATCACGACCGCCCATACAAGGGGTACCACAGACGCGGCGATCATGACCGACATGCATGGATAACAATTTAAAGGAACAACTTAATTAACTTAAAGAAAGAAAAACAACTTAGTTTAAGGAGTTTACGGTTATAAAATTTTTTTGAGAAGGATTAAGGCAAAAATACTTGTAAAAAAAAAAGACAAAGGAAAGAATTTGACTTAAGTAAAACAACAATTAATAACTAAAGCAAAACAACATTTAACTTAAATCTCGGAGAATACCATTTTAAAAAGGCAACGTAAATATTTGTTTAAAACCTGCCACCACCATGCATGTTCAAACACAAAACACAAAGAAAAGATTAAGGTCTTGAGACATAGTTCAAATTATAGCAGCGGAAAAATAAGGTTTAAGGAGAGTCAAGGATAACGCCTATGTTTGGAGACACAACACATCCTAAGTACTTAAGCCAGCTCAACATCCACCTCAACATCCCGCTCAACCTGCACATAAGGAAAAATAATATGCAGGGCTGAGTACTTGTTGTACTCAATGGGCTCATGCCGAAAACATTTTAATAAGTTATGTCATCCATACCAGTGATCTCGAGTTTTATATAGTAAGAAATATCACGAGAAACACAAAAATTCAAGTCTGGCCAGACAATTTATCTCCCCACTTTTCACATCAATCCACCAATCACATCACAGTGCGACGAAAGTGTGGCCACACTATTCACCCACGAGACCGGCCGACTTGCAAGGACGGCTCACGATCCCACTAGTGTACACAACCTGATAGAGTTTACGGCCCTACTCAGACCCGAATTCGTTTCACAACACAGCCATATAGCCTAACGGAGTGAACTCATACGAACTAGGCATTAGGCACACAATCTCATAATAAAACAACATGGCATGACATAACAGTTAAACCACCCTTATATCGCCACATAATAATTTTCGGAAAAGTAAAGAGGTATGAAAAGAATGTCCACCTCGATCGCTTAGCAAATTCACAACCCAACTTATAGCAACTCTCGATCCTCGAGTTCACGAGTACACAACACCCTTTTCAACGACAACACAAGTCAGCCTTCCACAACAACATTTTACTATGCATGTCCTATCGTTTTCTCTCAAATTCCCCAACCCAACATACGTCACAAAGGTGTAAAGACACACGTAACACATTCCAACTTATCACAAGTGATTTCAACATTTAAACACGTTCCTTGGACATACGTGCATCATATAATACTTTTAAACTTGAAACTAGGTGTCATTTTAACAAGGCAGAAAACTGGAAGAACTGCGCGACCGTTTTGTAAAAATCACTATAAATTCACCCGACCTCAAAAGAAGCTAAATTTTCGTCACAATACATTGGACACATTCAAGTTCATCCATGAAAATTTTCACACTGAAATCACGTCATTTAGTCATTCCTATCACATAATAAACTCTCTGGTCGGAACATAAAATTTCTGACAGCACTGCGTAGTTTATTTGAAAAATTCACCGTAAATTCATCCAATGCCCACAAAGGCTAAAAATTTAATACAACTCATAAGACACTTCACATTTTCATATAGTTCAAGAATCACATCAATCGGAGGTCATTTGGTCAGTCAAACAGAAAACGAAACTTTCTGGTCGAGAACACACGTTTCTGGCCGAATTGCGCAGTCGACTTCAAACATTTTTCAAAAGTTCATTGTCCCACAAAACGGGCTGAAATTTACACGAGACACAGAAAACACCTTAAAATTTACTCAGTAAAATTTTCATATCAAAATTCGGCCGTTTGATGGGTCCATTACTCATCAGAAGCTACTGGTCGAACATCACAGATAAAAGACACACAATTTCTAAATTAGGGTTTCCTTCTCAATCATCCAAACACCAATTCTCATGCTTATAACACACAATCATGCTTGATAAGACTCTCTTAAACATGTCTGCACATAAACTTACATCATTCACCAAAGATTCAAATCAAACTTCACACAAATCAATTGAAAACGCATATTTATCAAAGTTTCCAAGCAAACTCACTTTTCCCCCCGATTAAAATTTGCGATCTACGATTCCTAAACCCACTACATGCATGTAGGATTCAAGAACATGGTTCAAATGAAAAGAATGAGGAAAAGTGAAGCCAATATACCTTCTTTGACAAAATGAATCGGTAGAACCAAGAAACGATGTGCTTCATCGGAGATTCTTGAAAATAAACTTCAATGGATGCAAGAACAAGGATTGGATGGAGGATTTTTGGAGAGAAAGAGTGGAGAGGAGGGGAAAAAACGTGTGAGAGTGAGAGAGGGAGAGGGTGGACGAAAATGGTGAGGGAAATGGTGGCTAGGGTTTATTTTGGTGGTATTTATAGTCTAGGTTTAAGTCCATGAATTAATTAATTAATTAATTGTGGAGGAATAAAGTATAGGCTAATAAATAAAAATTCCGCAATTATACAAGGCTTAATTTTCGAAATATATGGCTTAATTTAAACAAGGAATTATTTGATATTTACTTGGAGAGAAATAAATCCGCAATTTAGGAAATAAAACAATGAATATTCCATAAACAAGGGAACAAAATAAATTAAATCTCCAAGTAGGAAATATGAGGTAGGGGCCGAAAATATAAGGGAAATTGTACAAGGGAATTATTTAAATTCTCAATTAACTAGAATAGGATTTAAATTTGGTAATTTCTTTATAGGAAAAAGGCTCCCATAAAATAGATAACAAGTAAATAAATTCCCACAAGGAAAAATAAGGCATAGGGGCGTGTGGCAATAGATGAAGAATAAAAGAAAATATTCACATCCCCAATTAATTGAACATAGGTATTAAAATGGTATTTAATTGAATAAAAAGGGAGTCCACAAAATAGGAAACAATAAATTTATCCTCCAAAATTTATTGGAGGGGCCGAAAATTACTAGGCTCAAATAGCCAAGGAAATATCCCCACTCTCTATTTATTTCGGGTGAAGAAATAAATTATAACATGATTTAATTGGGTTAAATTCAAAAGAAGGGGGTCAATAATGCACCAATTAAATCAAAGGAAAAAGAATAATTCATTCTCCTATTTTTAAATAGGAAATTTTTGAAACTCCCAAGGATAAAAGAATGGAGCTCGAATTTCATGTAGTGCAATTTAGGGATCTTTTGGTTTGGATTTAATTTGGATAAATGTCCCAAAACAATTAATTAAATCCACGAATTGAAATATTATCTCAATAATTAGGGAGGGCCGAAACTTTCAATGAATTGACTCGAAAAAGGATAAATGCATGATTCCTATTAATTATTTCCCCGCATTGGAAACAAATATAAAATCTCAAGCTCATCATTCCACATTAACCACGACAATTTATTTCACGCAAAACACTTAATCACATAGAAACAAAAGTTTCATAATTCCAAGAATTCAAAAAAAATTCAAATAACATATAAGAAGAATCACAAAAGTTTGGGATGTTACAATTGCTTAACAACACAATTCCAACTTATGCAACTCTCGTTCCTCGAGCTCACGTATACTCAATCACCCATGCCAACGACAACACAGTCAGCTATCCATAAACTTATGTTATCATCCATGTCTTATTGTTCCTTTTTATCATTTCCCTTAAATTACCCATCCCATCATTCATCGACATAAGGAAAAACATGCCATAATATTTCTCAACGTGTCACACATAATCACGTCATAGGATACTTTCCCAAATCATACATGCATCATATAGTTCATCAAACTTAGCAACAAGTGATATTTTCACATAACAACAAAACTGGCAGAACTGCGCGGTTGGTTTGTAAAAATCACCAAATATTCATCCGACCTCATATGAAGCTAAAATTTGGTCACAAGACAGTATACACATTCAAGCTCATTCGGTTAAAGTTTCACACTCAAATCATCGCATTTGGTCCGTAAAAACATTTATACAACTCTCTGGTCGGAACATAAAAATTCTGGCAGCATTGCGCAGTTTATTTGAAAAAATCACCATAAATTAATCCGATGTCCAATGAGGCTGAAATTTTTACAAGACTAGAAGATACTTCAAATGTTCATTTAGTTCAAGAATCACATCAAACGGAGGTCATTTGGTCGATCAAACAGAATACGAAACTTTCTGGGCGACAACACAAGTTTCTGGCGGAATTGCGCAGTCAACTTCAAACATTTATTAAAAATCCATTTTTCAACAAAAATGGCTGAAATTCACACGAGACACAGAAAAGACCTTGAAATTTAATCAATAAAATTTGCACATCAAAAATCGATCGTTTGATAGGTCAATTACACATCAGAAATTGTTGTTTGAACGTCACAGATTTCAGGCTCACAAATTCGAAATTAGGGTTTCTTCCTCAATCATTCAAATACAGTTTTTCATGCTTATAACAAAAAATCATGCTCAAAAAGGTTCTCATAATCATGTTTGCAGATAAACTCACATCATTCACCAAAGATTCAAATCGAACTTCACATAAACTCATTCAAAAATCGCATGTTCATCAAAGTTCTCATGCAAACACAAATTCCCACCGATTAATTTTGCGATCTATGATTCTTACACTCACTATATGCATGTAGGATTCAAGAACACGGATTAAATGGAAAGATTGAGGGAAAGTGAATCAAATATACCTTTCTTGATAAAAATGAATTGGTAGAAACAAGAATTGATGCGATTCGTCGGAAACTCTTGAAAATCAACTCCATCGGATGCAAGAACAAGGATGAATGGAGGATTTTTGGAGAGAATATGGAGAGGGAGAGGAGAGGCGTGTGAGAGAGGGAGAGGGAGAGGGAGAGAGTGGACGGCTAGGGTAGGAGAGAATGGGGGCTAGGGTTTAGTTTAGGTGATTTTATAGTTATAGGTTAAATCCAAAATTTAATTAATTGTGGGGAATAAAATAGAGGTCAATAACCAAAATTCCCACAATTAAAAGAGGCATAATTTTCGAAAATTATGACTGAGAATTAACATATTTGATATATACTTGAATAGAAATAGATCCACAATTTAGGAAATAAAAAATAATGAATATTCCATAAATAAGGGAACAAAATAAACTAAATCTCCAACTAGGAAAAATGAAGTAGGGGCCGAAAATTTAAGAGGAATTGCACAAGGGAATTATTTAAATCCTCAATTAAATAGAATAGGATTTAAATTTGGTAATTTCTTTATAGGAAAAAGGCTCCCATAAAATAGGTAACAATAAATAAATTCCCACAAGGAAAAATAATAGCATGGGGTGTGTGACATGGAGGGTGCAACACAAGGAAATATTCACATCGCCAATGAATTTGGCTTAGGTATTAATTTGAATAAAAGGGTCTCACAAAAAGGAAACAATAAATTCTCCTCTACAAAATAATGAGGGGCCCGAAAATAATTAGGCTTAACTAGTCAAGGAATTATTTCAAATCTTTAATTAATTTGGGTGAAGAAATAAAATATGACATGATTTAATTGGATTTAATTCAAAAGAAGGGAGTCAACAAAGCACCAATTAAATCAAAGAAAAATTTTCATCTCCTATTTTAAATAGGGGATTTTCAAAACTCCCAAGGATAATAGTCTAGAGTTCGAAATTCATGTAGTACAATTTAGGGATCATTTGATTTGGATTTAATTTGGATAAATATCCCAAAACAATTAATTAAATCCAAGAAATGAAATACTATTTCAATAATTAGGAAGGGCCGAAAATTCCAATGAATTGGCTCGAAAAGTATAAATGCAAGATCCTATTAATTATTTCCCCACATTGGAAAATATAAAATATCAAGAACTTCATTCCACATCACTCACAACAATTAATTCACGCAATTCACTTAATCACATAGAAACAAAAGTTTCATAATCGAAAATTCAAATAAACATATAAAAAGTGTCACAAACATTTGGGATGTTCATCCTTCCCCTCTAAACTGAAATTTCATCCCGAAATTTGATCATTTCACATAAACAACTCGGGAAACGTTTCTTTCATTTTATCTTCTAACTCCAACGTGGCTTCCTCGGGACCATGGTGCTTCCACAACACCTTCACGGACGATATCGATTTATTTCGTAACTCTTGTACCTTCCGATCTAGGATTGCCTCGAGCCTTTCCTCGTAGCTCATGTCGGGGGTCAAGACCACTTCCTCTTGATGAATTACATGCTTGGGGTCGAACACGTATTTGCGCAACTGCGACACTTGGAACACGTTGTGCACATTCCCAAAGCTGGGAGGTAACGCCAATCGATACGCTACAGACCTACTTCATCGATGATCTCGTACGTTCCTACAAAACGCGGTTTCAGCTTGCCTTTCACTCCAAACCTCACAACTCCTCTCGTCGGGGATACCTTCAAGAACACTTTGTCACCAACGTCGAATTTGATTTCCGTTCGACGCACGTCAGCATACGACTTCTGCCTATCTTGAGCTTCCTTGATCCTTGAGCGGATTTGATGCACAATTTTGGTCATCTCCTTTATAGCGTCGGGTCCTAACATCTTCCTCCCGCCAACTTCATCCCAATAAAGTGGGGACTGACACTTTCTGCAATACAAGGCTTCATACGGAGCCATATCGATCGTCGCTTGGTAGCTATTGTTGTAGGAAAATTTAACCAACGGTAGAACAGTTTCCTAACTTTCCCCTCGATCTAAGACAATGGCTCGCAGCATATCCTCAAGTGTTTGAATCGTCCTCTCTGATTGCCCGCCCGATTGCGGGTGATAAGCAGTGCTGAAGTTTAGTTGCGTGCCCAATTCACGTTGTAAGCTCATCCAAAACTTCGATGTGAACTTCATATCACGGTCGGACACGATAGTCTTTGGTACCCCATGCAAACGCACAATCTCATTCACGTACAGTTTTGCTCACTTGTCCGCGCCATAAGTAATTCGAATTGGTAAAAAGTGCGAGCTTTTCGTTAGTCGATCGATGATCACCCAAATTGCAGTGTTGCCCTTCTCTGACTTTGGCAAACTCGTCACGAAATCCATAGCTAGATGCTCCCACTTCCATTCGGGAATTTCAAGTGGTTGAAATTTCCCATATGGTCGTTGGTGTAAGGCCTTCACTTGTTGGCATGCTAGACATCGCTCTACATACGACACCATGTCTCCTTTCATTACATTCCACCAAAAACGTTGCTTCAAATCTCGATACATCATCGTGCTCCCGGGGTGAGCAGTGTAAGGCGTGTCGTGCGCTGAAGGGGTTGGTAGCGGAAGCGTGCGTTCTAACGGATCACATAATACGGATCTATTTAGCAGATTATTCAAACAAAATCTATTTGCGTAATTATCACATGTATCATGCTCATAACTTGAATTTCAAACATGCTTTAGCACAAAAAATCCCTAAAACATGCTTGCTACGGAGTTAGCCAATTTACCTCGTTGATTCTCCAAAGAATCGTCGATTGCTCGAGTCTTCTCCACGATCATCTTCAATACTAGACCACAGATCTTCTGACTGGTGTCCCGAACTGTATTCCAACATCAGGGTGGGCTGATCCTATCGAAACACTAGGACTCGAATAAAGAAGACAGAACGTTCTCACGGAGGAGGAGCCGAAGAACTCACGTAGGAGAAAATAGGGAGAAAAAATCGTTCCTCTTCTAATTAGAGAGGGGGACGAAAATTCTCACACTAAAAATTGTTTTTCTGTCTCTTTTATTCTCCTATTTATAATAGTTCATATTGGGCCTAGTCAGGGATCTATGGAAGGTTTTGGATATGGGCTCCCCCAATTAGCTTTTTACTAATTAAATTGAACCCACAATTTAATACAAGCTTATATTGGAATATTACGAGCAGCCACTACAGACGTAATATTGAACTCCCCCTCCAAATCCGAAATTATAAGTATTCCGGGTTTCCATTTTGTTTATTATTCATTTCCCGCGCTTAAGATATAAATGCCCATTAATTAATTAAACGCTGCTATGCACTTAATTAATTAACATCTTATTAACTCCAAGAGTAGAATTAACAAGAAACACTTATTTATTATTCATAGAGTAATAAAACTCCAACTGGCCAGTTTCCGAATAATAAAACCTTGTTCAAGCTCCTCTTGGGGACATTATCAAACGAGACTCACCTCGTGCGTGATTCAACATAATAGCAATCCTAGAACAGCTAGATAGTGATCACCACTACCGAATATACCTGGATCGTTGAATGACGAAAAACCCACACCTTTGGTAAGTCAAAGTAGTAGATACTCAATATCGTATGCTCAATGCTAACGTACATTGATTAAGAACCAAATATTTATCAAGACCTCGTCTTTCAATAGATAGCATAAAGACACGTCTTGCTGTTAGATCCCTTCAGTGTTATACCACACCAACGTCATCTTATTTCAATAAGGCTTGGAATAATCGGACTGACATCGCAACCTTTCATGATAGGTAGCCAAAGCCTATCTAGGTTGTGAAATTCTTCTTTTTCTTTTGCAAAGCATTGCATAGAACCGACTGTAGTTACCTTAAAGTGGACGACGCCCGCAACCAGTCTACTAAGCAAAAGACTTAGGCTTTGTTTACTTCTTATGTATTTAAATGTTTATAAAACATCTTATAAACGCAAAAGTAAACACAATGTAATAATATACTGATTCTATTCGTGCAAACTGCTCGAATAATACTGAATCGGGTTAAAAGTGGATTGTAGAGTTTTTCCGTATACCAGCAAGATTCCTATTCATGCGAATTTTCTCGAAACATGCTTTTCAGTATACTAAACCCTAACAATCTCCCACTTATACTCAAAACATGCTTTCGAGTATATCCACTGCCAAAAACTCTCCCACTTATACACAAAGCAGGTATTGTAGCTAGATATATCGAACTACCATTCATTTCACATCATGTTTGAAACATGTTGCCACAAAGGCATTTTTCTGTGAAAAATCTGCTTGGTTGTTCTCTAATAATATCTTTTGCGTCACTATATCTTTGCTGCGTTCTTGATCTTTAATTAATTTCATCTCTCTATGTGATTGCTTAGCTTATGATCTCGTGTTCCTCTTGAGTTAGCCTGTGCTAGCGTAAAAATACTCATAGGCATACTCAAACTTACGATCAAAGCTACTAGGAGTATACTCCTAATGTAAACACATAAACTGAGGATGACTTACTCGATCACTGATTAGTCATAAGACTTAGTCAGTGTAACCCTAAGGACATTACATGAATGACTGGTAAACTAGAATATAGCGATTAGTCTTTCTCAAGTACTATGGTATATTCATTACCCCAATCAAAGTCCTTTGCCATGGTTAATACGATATATACTTGCTATGCTGAAGCACAACTAATATCAAACTTAGTACACATTATAGCATACATGAGACATCTATCTGCAGAACTAGTCTCATAATTCTTGTTCTCACTAAGCGCCGAACGACACTTGTCTAGAGACAAGACAATTCCATCTTGAAAGGTAACAATCTTTTCATGGAATTTCCAATGCTAAAATGTTCCAAGCTATGTATAGATATAGGATTCATAAGAGAATCTCAACATTCTTTCTAGCAATCTTAAAGACATAGATGAATGTAATTAGTTTCTCTTAAATCCTTTATCTTAAACAGGGTAGACAACTAGTTTCCTACGCTAGATGCCAATCTTAGTTGTTTGCAACTTTTATAGATTTCATCATCATAGAGTACCAATAATACCATATTTAATGCACTTTCAACTTCCTTGTGCATACTACACACTTAAAGAGCACATGTCAAATTCCAAACATTTGACAATCGCGACAAAACACTTATCTCTGATTTAGATGCTTGCCTAAGAAAACAAATGTCTTCATAAGCTTCCAATCATGTGTTTCTTGCCCTCTGTTGCATACCTATTAGGATGTTCCATGTAGATGATTTCTTCAAGACTTCTATTAATAGAAAGTTGTCTTGACAATCATGATACATACATTATAATTATGTGAGTGCTGATAGACAATAGGATCGAACAAATCTTGGCACAAAAATAGCGAGAAGATGATATTTCTCTTTGGGCATAGCCCATTGTCATTGTCTAGCCATTTAAGATCCACATTTACACTTGCAAATGTACTAGCTCCCACTGACTGACACAACCTGTAGGTAATATTGCAAGTCTTGTAAAACATGTTGTCTATTTAAGATTGTAGTTTGGAATCTATCACCTTTCCTAGGATAAATATCCAAATGAACCAATTCTACATTGTAGTTAAAGGGAATATGTTCAAGTTAATCTAAGACCGAGTCTTGCGACACTCTTAGAGCCATGAACCTGTTATGTTCCTAGGAACGCTCCCACTACGACATGGTTCTAACAATCTTAGGTGTTGAAGTTGATTTTATTAGTGCATAAGCTTTTAATGGTATTAGTCTTTGGTAACGTGGTAAATACGATATCTCTCTCTGTACTGAGAGTTATCACGCTGTTAGGCTTTTAGTTCATTTCTTGATCTTCATACAAGAATTCTATCTCTGAAGATTACAGAACTAATAATCTTACATCATTTGGGACAACCTTAAAACATACATCAGTACACAACTCCAATTACTTGGAGACCTTCCCAACATGCGTTGGAACAACATTACACCTTTAGATGTGCTAGACTAGAGTCGCTCTAATCCACAACTCGTGTTTTGTAGAAGGTACTGATGATGGTAGTTTCTTTAAGGTGTATCTCGTTGTATCTAACGTTAATCCCATTAATGATAAAATTTTCATGAGTACAACTCATCACTTGATCAAACTTGTCTTAGAAAGACTTTGATTCCTTCTTACATAACTATCTCATTCTTTGAAAGAATGCTTGGATTCGTTAATGGAGATTAGACTCCCACTTCTGATCATAACTCTTTGCTCGTCTCCTAATTGGTGTAAACCATTGAGACTTGCTAGTCTTTCTACGTTGCACTTCTATAAGTATTATGAATCAAATGATTCTAACTCATAGTGCATCGAAAAGACATTCTCGACTTTCAAGCTATTTAACAAGTTGTTAAAATCTTGATAGTCATCGAAAAGACATTCTCGACTTTCAAGCTATTTAACAAGTTGTTAAAATCTTGATAGTCTATATCAGTTTGAGCAATAACTAAGTATTTTCTTGGCCTTAAGACTAAAAGCCTAAATACTTTATCATTCATTGTTTAAGAAGTTGATGTGTTGTTTAATACTCAATCTTGTTGCATCTATATTGTTTCAATACTATGATGTCTTAATCATCAACCATAAAACAATAATTGAGCATTAATAGCTCCCACTGCAACAAAGCCTAACTGGATCAAGTTCTCTTACCTAGAAGTTGCATTGTCATGTAAGTCATTGTCCTTCTTTAAAAGAGGTCAATCCAACTTGCAAAGCATCTTCACTTGCTTTAAACAAATTTTGATGACAATTCAGGCTCTCCTATTTCCATATCTAGTCTTTTGTTCATATGAACTAGGACTTAGGAAAAATGCATCCTATATGAATTCGTCATCTATCATGTTACTTTCCTCTAACAGTAATATAACGACTAATATTCTGAAGGTTTTCTACTTTTCGGTTAAACCTTCTTTTAGTCATTTCTTATTACTCCAGGCGATGACTTGAGTCAGAAACTATTTGAGTGATCAAACGATTCCTCAAAATATTCTGTCCCATTAGGATATTCCAATCGAATAATCTTGACAGATTCTATTGATATCCATCTTTCATCATCAATAACCAAGACTTGTCATGCTACTTAAAAGAAAATAGCTTGACCGTATTCCTTAAAGAACTCGTCAAGTACATGCAAAAGCATTCTCGAACAATCTTCGTGGAATTATGCCGAGGAAATGGAGGACATGAATCATTGAGTATAAACTCTCAGTTTTAGCGATGAGAATCTTATCCATTTACATTTCCAGTCTACATAATTTTGGCATTCGAGTTTATACCTTTAAGATCGCAGACAAAATATAAATGACATAATGAAGATTTGGCAAATAAACTTATTATCACATACTCATGCTCAATACATAATCGCAAATAACCACAAAACAATTATGTATCTTGCAACTGTAAAATTAAAATTTTGTACCCTCCAGAGGAAGTCAATACGCATTAAAATTTTACAATTTTACTGGTCACAACACCGACGAATAGTCAAGAGACCACAGAGTGGCATGGCCGCCTAATGTTGCCTAAGCACGACCACCGAATTTAGCATTACAGAGTCTCATTTCTACAACACACTCTCATAACAATGCTCATGTGCTGCTAACAAGATCAAGCTATCTCATAAATTCTGTGTGAACTTCTGAATCTCGCAGTTTCTTAAGATTATTGTCCCCACAGAGCAGGTGGCGATAATATTGGAAACCACATTCTAGTTCATACTATTTATCTTCGAGAAATCCGCCCTCATGAACTCGCTATTTCTTAGGATTATTGTCCCCACAGAGCAGGTGGCGATAATATTAGAAAAAAGCTTCATAAATTGCAGACCAATTGATGGAGACCATATACAACGCACTTGTTGTAATTATCGCTTAGATATTTTATATGGTTTTTGCATAATTATCACATAAGCAGATAAGGCAGATAATCCACTTAAAATAGATAAACACCAAATAAACAAATAATTCCATTTAATGCATGGCATTTAAACACGCTGGATAATTAACGATAATTATTTAATCTAGTCATGGGAGAATCAATTAAATAATTAAGTTTTATCTTGGATAATTATTATCCTTAATAATTTAGGATTTATCAAGATAGTGTTAACTATCTAAATCCATTTAGGATCATTCTAGATTTTATTTCGATAAAATCAAATCCTTCAATTCAAGATAACGTTGATCTAGGATTATCATTATTTAAATCGTTCTAGGATATTTCTAGACAGAAACGATTCCATCATAATCCATACGATAAATAAAATCCAACCAACCAAGATTTATACAAATCTTAATTCTATTTAGAATAGATATCTAGAATATATCATACATTACTTAGGATTTCTAAGATA
Organism: Salvia splendens; assembly: GCF_004379255.2. NCBI lineage: Eukaryota > Viridiplantae > Streptophyta > Magnoliopsida > Lamiales > Lamiaceae > Salvia > Salvia splendens. The sequence goes on from NC_056040.1 coordinate 33,703,513, forward strand.
AATAAGTTTATCTAAATCCAATTAAATAAGGATTTTCTTATATGTATTATCTTTATCCTAATCTATCTAGGATATAAATCTAATAGATAAGGATAACATGGATTAATATTTATTTTAATCCATCTAGGATTTGTCTTTAATAGAATTAAATCTATTAAAATCTATTGGATAAAATAAATTAATATATATCTTTATCATAATTCATCTAGGATTTATCTTGGAGTAAATCCATATAAATCCATAGAATAAGATAACATTATATTATAATTATTCAAATCTATCTAAGATTTATCTATGAATAAATCCACATAAATCTGTAAGATAAGAATAATATTATATTATTACTATCCAAATCCATCAAGAATTTATCTATGAATAAATTCATATAAATTCATAGGATAAGAATAAAATAATATTATCATTATCTAAATCCAACTGGGATTTGTCTCGGAATAAATCCATATAAATCCATAAGATATAGATAAAATTAGATTATTATTTTCCAAATATAACTATGATTTATCTAGGAATAAAATCCATATAAATCCATTTAATAAGGAAAGAATCTAATTAATCCATGATTTGATACAAAATCAAATGTTATATAATACTCCCTCCGTCTCGGACTACTCGCACATTTCTTTTTCGGCACGGAGATTAAGGAATGAGTGTATAGCAAAGTCAACAATTACGGCTGTAGGTGATAATTTTTACTAAAAATGGAAAGAGTGCAAATAACTTGGGACGCCCAGAAAGGAAATAAGTGCAAATAACTTGGGACGCCCAGAAAGTAGTCCGGGACGGAGGGAGTACATAAAATCCACAAAAGATATATTCCAATCTTATTGCCATATTTATCTTGAATCTAGATGAATATTAGGAAATTATTAACTTATTCTCATCCATATCATCTAGAAATAAAATATTATTATTTATTTCCATAGATATAGATAATAACAAAAATATTCCTAAAATCTAGGCAAATCTTCCATAAAGATTTTATTTCCCTTAAATAATATTATTTTAATGATATCTTTTAATAAAATAATTAAATAATCATTAAAATAATCCTTCATCGTTATCTCATCGCACGAGGTTCTCACGAACGATGAACGATGAAAATCCGATGAGTTCGTCGTTGGATCACGACGCACATGGCGTCGCAGTCTGCTGCGTGTACGGGCGCGCCTGCATTCGACCGTCTCGACCATCGGGTGCCGACGTATCTAGCCAGGCGTCTCGACGGATGGCGCTGGCTCTCGGCCAGGGCCTCGCTACCCGTCTCGGCCTGTCTGGCTCGTCGGGCGACGTGTGCTCTCGGCCAGGAGCTTGCGCGGTGGCGCAGTTCCTCTCGGCCAGCAGCTTGTCGCAGTCTCGGCTCTCCCGAGCCTCGATGCTCCCACTCATGCGGCACACGTCACGCCAGTCGGCGCACACATCTCGACCAGTGGCTCAGAGCTTCGTCTCGGTCCTTCTGCCTAGGGTTTGGGCTCTCGGTGTCTCGGCCAGTTCTCGGTCGAACCGCCGCACCGTGCCAGCCTCCGTGTCGATCACGACGCGGGTTCATCTGAGGGTGCGGTCTCGGTTGGCGGCGCGCACGAGCCCTCACTCGTCTGCGCGTCGCCCCGTGATCGTAGCTCCCCTGCTCCCACTGTCTCGACATCCCTACTTCGATCGCGCGTGGTGCGATCCTCCTTAGTGCGAACACCGACGGATCGCACGTCTCGTACGATCGAAAAATTCAAGTTCCCTGATTCGATAGTTCTTGAGTTCATCATGCATAAAAATTAAACAAAACACCAAGAACATGCTTCGCAATCAATTAACGCATGCATACATGAATTTCGCGAAATTTAAATCCAAATAATCAGAGCCAAAAACTGGCTCTAATACCAATTGAAGGGGTTGGTAGCGGAAGCGTGCTTTCTAACGGATCACATAATACGGATCTATTTAGCAGATTATTCAGAAAAAAAATCTATTCGCGTAATTATCACATGTATCATGCTCATAACTTGAATTTCAAACATGCTTTAGCACAAAAAATCCCTAAAACATGCTTGCTACGGACTTAGCCAATTTACCTCGTTGATTCTCCAAAAAATCATCGATTGCTCGCGCCTTCTCCACGATGATCTTCAATACTAGACCACAGATCTTCTGACTGGTGTCCCGAACCGTATTCCGACATCAGGGTGGGCTGATCTTATCGAAAACTAGGACTCGAATAAAGAAGACAGAACTTTCTCACGGAGGAGGAGCTGAAGAACTCACGGAGGAGAAAAGAAGTAGAAAAAATCGTTCCTCTTCTAATTAGAGAGGGGGACGAAAATTCTCACACTAAAAATTGTTTTTCTGTCTCTTTTATTCTCCTATTTATAATAGTTCATATTGGGCCCAGTCAGGGATCTATGGAAGGTTTTGGATATGGGCTCCCCCAATTAGCTTTTTACTAATTAAATTGAACCCACAATTTAATACAAGCTTATACTGGAATATTACGAGCGGCCACTACAGACGTAATATTGAACTCCCCATCCAAATCCGATATTATAAGTATTTCGGGTTTCTATTTTATTTATTATTCATTTCCCGCGCTTAAGATATAAATGCCCATTAATTAATTAAAGCCTGCTATGGACTTAATTAATTAACATCTTATTAACTCCAAGAGTAGACTTAGCAAGAAACACTTATTTATTATTCATAGTGTAATAAAACTCCAACTGGCCAGTTTCCGAATAATAAAACCTTGTTCAAGCTCCTCTTGAGGACATTATCAAACGAGACTCACCTTGTGCGTGATTCAACATAATAGCAATCCTAGCACCGCTAGATAATGATTACCACTACCCAATATACCTGGATCGTTGGGTGACGAAAAACCCGCACCTTAGGTAACTCAAAGTAGTAGATACTCAATATCGTATGCTCAATGCTAACGTATATTGATTAAGAACTAAATATTTATCAAGACCCCGTCTTTCAGTAGATAGCATAAAGACACGTCTTGCTGTTAGATCCATTCAGTGCTATACCACACCAACGTCATCTTATTTCACTAAGGCTTGGAAATAATCGGACTGACATTGTAACCTTTCACGATAGGTGGCCAAAGCCTATCTAGGTTGTGAAATTCTTCTTTTTCTTTTGCAAAGCATTGCATAGAACCGACTGTAGTTACCTTAGAGTGGACGACGCCCACAACCAGTCTACTAAGCAAAAGACTTAGGCTTTGTTTACTTCTTATGCATTTAAATGTTTATAAAACATCTTATAAACGCAAAAGTAAACACAATGTAATAATATACTGATTCTATTCGTGCAAACTGCTCGAATAATACTGAATCGGGTTAAAAGTTAGAGTTTTTCCGTATACAAGCAAGATTCCTATTCGTGTGAATTTGCTCGAAACATGCTTTTCAGTATACTAAACCCTAACAGTGCGCTTCACTCAAAATCTCATCTTTTAGCGTCTCGTTGCTCGGTACACACAATCGTCCATCGTACGTCAAAGCATTATCCGTCTCCTCACGGTAATGATCAAGCTTCTCGGCTCTCACCTTCACATGTAACTCTTCCAATTTCTCATCACGTCATCGGGCTTCTATGAGCCTGGTTCTCAAATCTGGATCAATCACTAGTGTCGCCAATCTTGCTTCTACTGTCTCAAGCGCTTTCACTATTTCCAAACTCATCTTGTCGAACTCGTGAATCAATGCTTCCTCTTGCGTTAGGACATAAGCCAATTGCGGTTGGTTCTTTCTACTCAAAGCATCGGCTACTACGTTCGCCTTGCCCGGGTGATAGTGAATACCACAGTCATAGTCTTTCACAATCTCTAACCAACGTCGTTGTCGCATGTTTAGCTCCTTTTGCTCGAAGAAGTACTTGAGACTCTTGTGATCCGTATAGATTTCGCATCTCACTCCATAGAGATGGTGTCTCCAAATCTTTAGTGCATGCACCACAGCTGCTAACTCCAAATCATGAGTCGGAAAATTCAATTCATTCGGCCTCAACTGTCGGGAACCGTATGCTATCACTTTCCCATCTTGTATCAACACACAACCAAGTCCTACCTTTGATGCATCGATATAGACGGCGAAGTCCTTGTCGGCTGCCGGTACGGCTAGAACAGGTGTTGTAGTCAATTTCTCTTTCAAAAGTTGGAAACTTGCCTCGCACTCCAGCGTCCAAACCACGTTGACTCATTTCTTCAACAGTTGTGTCATTGGTCTCGACCTTCAATGAAACAGTCGTCCTTCAATGAAACATCGATAGTATCCTGCCAATCCCAAGAAACTGCGGATTTCACTCGGCGTTTTCGGCGATTTCCAATTCTGCACGGCCTCGACCTTTGCTGGGTCTACTTGAATCCCATTTGCCGTCACGATATGACCAAGAAAGTTCACTCGAGTCAACCAAAACTCACACTTACTAAACTTGGCATAAAGCTTTTCCTTTCGGAGCATTTCCAACACTGTTTGTAGATGCTATCCATGTTCCTCCTCATTCTTTGAGTATGCTAAGACATCGTCGATGAAGACTAACACGAACTTGTCAAGATACTCGTGAAAAACTTGGTTCATCAGGTCTATGTAGACAGCGGGGGCGTTGGTCAGCCCAAATGGCATCACGACGAATTCATAATGGCCATAACGAGTGCGAAAAGCAGTCTTAGGCACATCCTCTCGTCAAACCTTTAGTTGATGGTACCCTGATCTCAAATCCATTTTCGAGAATACGCCCGCTCCTCGAAGTTGGTCGAACCAATCGTCAATCCTCGGTAGTGGGTACTTATTCTTCAAGGTCATCTTGTTAAGTTCACGATAGTCGATGCACATCCTCATCGTTCCATCCTTTTTCTTAACGAACAACACTGGCGCTCCCCAGGGTGACACACTAGGTCGGATGAAACCCAAGTCTAACAGTTCTTGCAACTGGATCTTCAACTCTGCCAACTCTTTAGGGGCCATTCGATATGGTGCCTTTGATACTGGCACAGACCCTGGTTCCAAATCAATAGTGAACTCTAATTGTCTGTCGGGTGGCGGTCCAGGCAAAGCTTCGGGAAACACCTTGGGAAATTCTCGTACTACGGCCACGTCTTCCACTTTCAAATCCTTCTTTTCCTCTCCGTTCAAGTACACAAGATACGCCGGTCGCCCTTTTCTTATCATCGTGGTTGCTTGCAAAGAGGAGATTATGGAAGTTCGTCGGTTCAAGTAGATCCCATATAAGATAGTCACCTCTTTGCCCGGGGCTTGAAAAGAAATCTGTCTCTCTTTACAGTGAATCGTCGCGTAGTTCTCGGTAAGCCAATCCATTCCCAAAATTATGTCTACGTTCTCCAAAGGCATGACGTGTAAAAGTTGGGCCACTACTCCTAGTTCTCTTAACACAAACTCTATGTTCGAGCAAGTTCTCATAATATCAATCAAACCTCCAACCGGTGAAGACACATTCAATTTCGGTTCAAGCTTAGCAGTAGGGAGTTCTAAGGCATTCACACATGACATCGAAATAAAATAATGCGAAGCACCCGTATCAAACAGCACGATTATAGGTAGTTGTTGGAGCTTTCCCATACCTGCCAAATTCTCCTTGCCCTTGTTAGCTTGTTGCTCCTGCACTTGATTTCCTTTCAGAGCATACGCCCTTGCTTGTTGTGGGGCAACTTGTCGGATCGGTTGTGGCTATTGCGGTGGCCTCTGTCCTTGCCCAATCTTCGCTCCACCTTTGTTGTTATTTGGGCACTCTCGAGACATGTGCCCATTTCCACCGCAGGCATAGCACCGAATGCCTCCAACTCTGCATTCCCCAACATGATACTTGGAACACCGATTACAGTAGGGTGTTCTCTGTGGGTTTCCACTCTGATGTGGCACAACTTGGCGGCCATGGTTCTGCGGATGCGGAAAATTGGGAAAACGCCGCTTATTGTCAAAAGGAGCTCGGTTTCCCTCCCACTTCCTCTTGTCTCTATCGTTCGATGGGGGTGCAGGTGGTGTAGGATTTATCACCCTCTCGTTCTTGGGCAGTGCTTCCTCCACATCTAAGGCGCAACCCAACACCTCGGAATAAGGAATTCCCCTGCGGCTGGCCACAACTGCCCTTATCTCAGGTCTAAGGCCAAAATGAAACTTCTCCGCCATCTTCTCGTCTGTGTCTACCAATTATGGTGCATACTGGGTCATCGCACATAGAGCGCGATCGTACTCCGTGACCGTCATGTTTCCTTGTTTTAAGGTGTGGAACTCCACTACTTTCGTTCGCCGATAACTCATGGGAACATACTTGTTGTACACTTCTTCTTTAAACTCTTCCCAAGTAAGTGCCTCACGGCGAGCGGGGTCCATGGTCCTACTCTTCGTTTCCCACCAAAAATTAGCGGGTCCTGTCAGTTGATAAGTCACGCAGGCCAGACGTTCCCTATCAGTGCTTCCCATAAAGTCAAAGATACGCTCAAGGTCGCGTACCCATGCCTCCGCCTTTGGGGGCTCTCCCAACCCATCAAACTTGGGCGGGTTCTCTTTTCGAAAGGCCTTGATGTATTCCTTTCGTTTGGTTGGGGTAGAGGTGGTGGTGGAGGCGGGGGTGGATTCCCGACACTTCCCTCTGTTTGCTCCCCCACATTATTTTCCACTCTTGGACCACGTCTACGTCTTGGTGGCATATTGATCTAAAACACAAGTTAACATCGTTGTGAGTAATCGTTGGTATCAAAACACCACTTCTTCGAATTCATGCACGCGTACAAAACGATACAACACAAGTACTTAAAGTTATGTGAAAAGTGAACTTCCAAAAGATAACGTGGAAATGAAAGTCAAAACATTCGTTTGGGAACAAAAGTAAAAGTACTACTTCCATCGTCTTAACAACTTAAAAAAAATAAAAACAAACATTCATCTATCTATCGTTATATTCTTCCTCTTCTGGGTCCTCTTCCTCCTCTAGGTCCTCTTCCTCTTCCGAATTCTCCCTTCTGTGATACTCGTCAATCATACGAAGGGCTTCGTCATCGTCCATCATATCGTCTACATAATCACCCTCGAAGCCCGGAATCATCCCTATTGGTGCCATGGCTTCACCTTCTGTCGCGGGTTTAACCTCAATCATGGGCTTTTCTTCCCAAACTACCTCGTCCTTCTCATCTTCCGCCGACGGTGGTTGTTCAGAACGAGAGCCCATCAGAGCACACTGCAAGGCTTTCAGAAAACCTTTCATGTCACCATCCATCACCTTATTTCGTGGTTCATACCACGTAAACCGACTGGCCGTTGCTTCCATCCAAGAGTTCAAACCCTCGGGCATCAACTCAACCAGTCGCCTTATGCCACTAAAGGACGACGCGTGATACCCGCGGACTTCTCGCCACGGGGTTTCAAAATGGGCGACGACCTCTCTTAAAGGTTTTCCTTCTTCTCTCTCGTAGTGGCGGTAATCGTCTATTGCTTGTCGCATTCTGGCACTATATTGACTGCTCTTAAGCGCGGTTCGTTTAGTTCGTGCCATCTACGCGAAAATGAAAGTTTCTTTTTCAAAACGCATTTTATAACATTGTTTGTTTACGATAGTCCCTATGTTTGTCACGTAGTTTGATGTTTAATATTATTTTACGGCTTCATATCTTTTCATGGTAACGTCGTGGTATTCTCGCACATGATACACATCTAAAAACATTACTAAGTTCATGCTCATCCAAAATCATACCATATCAATATCACTTTCATACATACAACACATGTTTTAATTATCATGCCAATCATACTTGTATTCCACAAAATCATGCTATTACAACATCATAATTACGCACTTAACATATGCTTAAGCTATCATATCAATCATGCTCACATAGTCATCCCATTACAACTCATCCTCATGCATATCGTTCATTCACATGTATAAACTTGTCAATCGTCATATCATATCATCATCCGTTTCATGCATCTATCTCACATGCCTTCAACAAATAAAACATACCTCACTTTCATTGGTTGAGCGTGATGCTGTGGATGTTGAGCCTTCATGACACTTCTAGTCAATAAGGATTCATTAATCTAAACTTAAGACAAAAGAAGACTCTCGGACCAGAGCGAACACTAAGCTTTGATACCACTCTGTCACGACCGCCCATACTAGGGGTACTACAAACGTGGCGATCGTGATACAACATGCAAGGATAGCCTTTTATGAAAACTTAATTAACTTAAAGGATGAAAAACTCTCTTTTTTTAAAGAAGCTTAAAGTTATAATTTTACTATTAAATAAAAACGATTTATGATAAACACTTTTAAAAGAAGCAGCGGAGAAACAATAAATTTTAAAACTCAATCAACTCCTAAGAAAACATTTAGTTTAAAGAGCGGGAGACATCATTTTCAAGTAACATTGTAAATACTCGTTTCAAGCCTGACACAACCAAAACATACTCAAACATAGTACGGAAAAGATTAAAGTAGTGAAACATAGTTCAAAAAAAAAAACATAGCAGCGGAAATAAGGTTTAAAGAGAGTTAAGGATAACGCCTATGTATGAAGACACAACGCATCCAAAGGCCAACTCAACATCCTCTGCAACATCCCGCTCAACCTGCACATAAGAAAAATAATATGCAGGGCTGAGTACTTGTTGTACTCAATGGGCTCATGCCGAAAACATTTTATATTAGTTATGTCATCCATACCAGTGATCTTGAGTTTTATATGTAGTAAGAAATATCACGAGAACACAAAAACATTTCAAGTCTGGCCAGACAATTTATCTTCCCACTTTTCACATCATTCCATCAATCACAATCACTTATCACAGTGCGACGAAAGTGTGGCCACACTATTCGCCCACGAGACCGGCCGACTAGAAAGGACCGGTCACGATCCCACCAGTGTACACAGCCTGATAGGGTTTATGGCCCTACTTAGACCCGAATTCATTTCACAACACAACCATATAGCCTAACGGAGCAAGCTCAGACGAACTAGGCATCAGGCAACAATCTCACAAACAAAATAACATGGCATGACATAACAAGTTAAACCACCTTTATAACACCACATCGTATTTTCGGAAAATAAAAAGATTTGAAAAGAAAGCCCACCTCGATTGCTTAACAACACAATTCCAACTTATGCAACTCTCGTTCCTCGAGCTCACGTATACTCAATCACCCTTGCCAACGACAACACAATCAGCTTTCCATAAACTTATGTTATCATGCATGTCATATTGTTCCTTTTTATCATTTCCCTTAAATTACCCATCCTATCATTCATCGACATAAGGAAAAATATGTCATAATATTTCTCAACGTGTCACACATAATCACGTCATAGGATACTTTCCCAAATCATACATGCATCATATAGTTCATCAAACTTAGCAACAAGTGATATTTTCACATAACAACAAAACTGGCAGAACTGCGCGGTTGGTTTGTAAAAATCACCAAATATTCATCCGACCTCATATGAAGCTAAAATATGGTCACAATACAGTAGACACATTCAAGCTCATTAAGTTAAAGTTTCACACTGAGATCATGGCATTTGGTCAGTCAAAACATTTATACAACTCTCTGGTCGGAACATAAAAATTCTGGCAGCATTGCGCAGTTTATTTGAAAAATTCACCATAAATTCATCCCATGTCCAATGAGGCTGAACTTCTTACATGGCTCAGAAGACACTTCAAATGTTCATTTAGTTCAAGAATCACATCAAACGGAGGTCATTTGATCGGTCAAACAGAATATGAAACTTTCTGGGCGAGAATACAAGTTTCTTGCAGAATTACGCAGTCAACTTCAAACATTTATTAAAAATCTATTTTTCGACATAAATGGCTGAAATTTACACGAGACACAGAAAACACCTTGAAATTTACTCAGTAAAATTTTCACATCAAAAATAGATCGTTTGACAGGTCAATTACACATCAGAAACTGTTATTCGAACGTCACAGATTTCAGGCTCACAAATTCGAAATTAGGGTTTCTTCCTCAATCATCCAAATACAATTTTTCATGCTTATAACACAAAATCATGCTGAAAAAGGTTCTCATAATAATGTTTGCACATAAACTCACGTCATTCACCAAAGATTCAAATCGAACTTCACATAAACTCATTCAAAAATCGCATGTTCATCTAAGTTCTCATGCAAACACAAATTCCCACCGATTAATTTTGCGATCTATGATTCTTACACTCACTATATGCATGTAGGGTTCAAGAACACGGATTAAATGGAAAGATTGAGGGAAAGTGAATCAAATATATCTTTCTTGATAAAAACGAATTGGTAGAAACAAGAATTGATGCGATTCGTCGGAAACTCTTGAAAATCAACTCCAACGGATGCAAGAACAAGGATGAATGGAGGATTTTTGGAGAGAATATGGAGAGGGAGAGGAGAGGCGTGTGAGAGAGGGAGAGGGAGAGAGTGGACGGCTAGGGTAGGAGAGAATGGGGGATAGGGTTTAGTTTAGGTGATTTTATAATTAAAATTCCCACAATTAAAAGAGGCATAATTTTCGAAAATTATGACTCAGAATTAACATATTTGATATTTACTTGGAGAGAAATAGATCCACAATTTAGGAAATAAAAAATAATGAATATTCCAAAAATAAGGGAACAAAATAAACTAAATCTCCAAGTAGGGGCCGAAAATTTAAGAGGAATTGCACAAGGGAATTATTTAAATCCTCAATTAAATAGAATAGGATTTAAATTTGGTAATTTCTTTATAGGAAAAAGGCTCCCATAAAATAGTTAACAATAAATAAATTCCCACAAGGAAAAATAATAGCATGGGGCGTGTGACATGGAGGGTGCAACACAAGGAAATATTCACATCCCCAATGAATTTGGCTTAGGTATTAATTTGAATAAAAGGGTCTCACAAAAAGGAAATAATAAATTCTTCTCTAAAAAATAATGAGGGGGCCGAAAATAATTAGGCTTAACTAGTCAAGGAATTATTTCAAATCTTTATTTAATTTGGGTGAAGAAATAAAATATGACATGAATTAATTGGATTTAATTCAAAAGAAGGGAGTCAACAAAGCACCAATTAAATCAAAGAAAAATTTTCATCTCCTATTTTAAATAGGGGATTTTCAAAACTCCCAATGATAATAGGCTAGAGTTCGAAATTCATGTAGTACAATTTAGGGATCATTTGGTTTGGATTTAATTTGGATAAATATCCCAAAACAATTAATTAAATCCTAGAAATGAAATACTATTTCAATAATTAGGAAGGGCCGAAAATTCCAATGAATTGGCTCGAAAAATATAAATGCATGATCCTATTAATTATTTCCCCACATTGGAAAATATAAAATATCAAGCACTTCATTCCACATCACTCACGACAATTAATTCACGCAATTCACTTAATCACATAGAAACAAAAGTTTCATAATCGAAAATTCAAATAAACATATAAAAAGAGTCACAAAAATTTGGGATGTTACACATAAGTACGTTTCGTTCATTGAACTTGAAGGTTCCTTTCGTTTCTTTGAAATTTTCGATGTTGTATTGAGTTCTGATTTGCGATTATTAAATTGTGTAGATGTGATTGTGTACATATTGTTTTCCATGATACCACGGCAGATATAAGAACCATCTTTCTTAATAACGCAATTGTCATTAAAAGAAATCGAATTTCCATCAAAAACTAATTTAGAAACTGAAATTAAATTTCTTCTACAAGAAGGTATGAACAAAACATTCTTCAAAATAAAAAATCTATCACTACTAAAACGCAAATAAATGTCTCTCACTGCTACGGCCACCACTTTTGTAGTGTCGCCCAACTGGACCTCGATCTCACGATCACGTAGCCGTCTTGTCACCTGCATTAAGTCAGGATCAAAACAAATATGATCAGTGGCTCCATTGTCAATAACCCAAGTACAAGTAGACTTCGAAGCCAAACATGACTCGACTACTAAAGCTTGGTTCATACCTGTAGCCTTGCCCTTTTTAGGACAATCTGGCTTCCAATGCCCCTTCTCTCCGCACTTGAAACACTTCCCAGTGGGCTTCTTGTTTGCCCTCTTCTTCTTTCCCTTAGCAATCTTGGCCGGTCCTGAGTTCGGTGCCTGCCTTTTTCCCGTGCTAGGCTTGAAGCCAGAGGAACGAGGCGCCGAAGTCATCATGGTCGCCTTAGCCTGGACCATAAGGTCCTCTGCCGACTGAAGTTCAGTCAACAGTTCTGCCAAGGTGTAGTTCCTTTTGTTCATCTAGAAGTTGAGCTTGAACTGCTGGAAGCTAGGGGGAAGACTTTGAAGGATAATAGTCACCTGGGACTAAGGATCGATCGTCCCTCCCAAGACCTCAATTTGGTTGAGGTGGCCCATCATCTCGAGGACATGGTCCCTCACAGACGAGCCTTCCTTCATAGTCTTCGACATGATACTCCGAAAGGCTTGAGACTTAGCCGTTCGAATCTGAGTACCAAAAAGATTCTTGAGATTCTGCATGATCTCGGCGGCAGTTTCCATGGCTGAATGCTGATGCTTGAGTACTGATGACATAGATGCCAACATATAGCACTTAGCCATCTCATTCGCCTTATGCCACCGTCTGTGTGCATCTCTGACTCCTGCCGCAGCGTTAGCTGGTGGCACTGGAGGTCGCGGGGTTGTAAGTACAAAGATGTACTCATTTGCTGTGAGAGCGATGTCCAAATTTTGTTTCCATTCTATGTAATTTTGGCCCTCGAGTTTGTTTTCTTTAAGTATTACAGAAAGAGGATTGAACGACATATTGGCGATTTGATTTGCACTGCAACAAAGAATATTCACCATTTGTCATAAACTTACGTAAGAAGTTTTATTAGATTAACCATAAAACTTTTCAAAATCTTACAACAGTAAAATTAAAATTTTGTATCCTCCAGAGGAAGTTAGTACGCATTAAAATCTTACAATTTTTACTGGTCACAAAACCGACGAATAGTCCAGAGACCACAAAGTGGCATGACCGCCTAATGTTGCCTAACCAAGACCACCTCTTTAGCATTACAGAGTCTCGTTTCTACAACACACTCCCATAACAATGCTTATGTGCTCCTAACAAGATCAAGCTATCCCATAAATCCTATGTGAACTTCTGAATCTCGCAGTTTCTTAGGATTATTGTCCCCACAGAGCAGGTGGCGATAATATTGGAAACCACATTCTAGTTCATACTATTTATATTTGAGAAGTCCGCCCTCATGAACTTGCTATTTTCTTAGGATTATCGTCCCCACAGAGCAGGTGGCGATAATATTAGAAAAAAGGCTTCATAAATTGCAGACCAATTGATGGAGACCATATACAAATGTTGAGTTCGTAATTATAGCTTAGATATTTGGGTTATTGTTTTTCTTTAATTATCCTTATCCTTTAGGCAGATAAAAGCTTAACTAAATTCTGTTGGTATTTAATTTACTGGATAATTAAATCTTTAGTTTTATGTTGTTATCTTCCTTTAGGAAACTATTATTCTAGAATTTAATACTTATTCATGTCTACTATAAGGTATATCTAAAATAAACAAATTATTTAATCCTTAATAAGACATGAAAAATAAATTCAAATTATTTCCTTGTTCAAGATTAGGAAGAGATATTTTATTATTTAATGTATTCATACATATCTATCTTTATTAGGATCTTAGATATATATAAATATTAGGAAACTATTAAATTATTCTCATCCATATCATCTATGAATCAAAATAATATTATTTACTTCCATAGATATAGAAAATAATAAAAATATTCCTCAAATCTAGATAAATATTAGGAAACTATTAAATTATTCCCATCCATATCATCTAGGAATTAAAATAATATTATTTATTTCTATAGATATAGAAAATAATAAAAATATTCCTTAAATCTAGATAAATCTTCCAAAAAGATTTTATTTCCATTAAATAATAATATTTTAATGATATCTTATAATAAAACAATTAAATAATCATTAAAATAATCCTTCATCGTTATCTCATCGTACGAGGTTCGCACGAACGATGAACGACGAAAATCCGACGAGTTCTTCGTCGGACCACGACGCACGCAACATCTCGGCCACTGGCGCGCAGGTGGCACGTCTGCATCTCGGCCCGTCGAGCAATCGGGTTTCGCCTCCGCCTCGGCCAGCGGCGAGCACCCGTCTCGGTCGTGTCGACCGTCAGGTTCCGACGCATCTCGGCCCAGCGTTCCATCGGGCGGCTCGAGCTCCCGGCCAGCAGAGCGCACGGTGGCGCGCCTGCTCTCGGCCAGCTCCGACTGCCAGTCTCGACATCTTCGATGCGCCGGGTGGCGCGCGCTCCCTGCTAGCGGCTCGCGCGACAGCGCAGCTGCTCTCGGCCAGCGCCGCCATCCGTCTCGACCATTCCGCCTAGGGTTCTCGGCCTGGTGCCTCAGCACCTCGGCATGTTCTCGGTCGAACTACCGTGCCACGCCTTCCGCAGTGTCGATCTCGACGCGAGCTCCGACTGGGGCGTGCTGTCTCGGCCAGCGGCGTGCACGAGCTCGTACTCATCTGCACGTCGGCCCGTGATCGCGGTCCCCTGGCTCCCACTGTCTCAACTACCCTACCTCGATCGCGCGTGGTGCGATCCGACTCGGAGCAAGCGCCGACAGATTGCACGTCTCGTACGATCGAGCAATTCAAGTTCTTTGATTCGATTGTTCTTGAGTTCATCATGCATAATAATTTAAACAAATCACCAAGAACATGCTTCGCAATCAAATAATACATGCATACATGAATTTCACGAAATTTAAATCCTAATAATCAGAGCCAAAGACTGGCTCTGATACCAATTGAAGGGGTTGGCAGCGGAAGCGTGCATGAGATCCGATCACATAAATTTGATCTATTTAGCAGATTATTCAGACAAATTCTATTCGCGTAATTATCACATGTATCATGTTCACTACGGAATTAGCCAATTTACCTCGTTGATTCAATCAAGAATCGATGATGGCTTGCTCCGTCTCCACGTGAAGATCTTCAGTACTCGACCTCTGATCTTCTGACTAGTGTCCCGGACTGTATACTGATATTTGGGTGGGTAAATCTCACCAGAATACTAGGACTCGAATAATGAAGACAGAACTCAGCTCACGGAGGGAGCAATTTTCGAATTCTCTCTCTTTCTCTGAGAGGGACGAATATTCTGAGCAATAATAATTATATTTTTGTCTCTTTATTCTCCTATTTATAAAGTCACATATTGGGCCCAGTCAGGGATCTAAAGAAGAATTTGGACATGGCCTCACCCAATTAGCTTTTTACTAATTAAATTGAACCCACAATTTAATATAAGCTTATATTGGAATATTACAAGTAGCCACTACAGAAGTAATATTGCACTTCCTTTCCAAATCCGAAATTACAAGTATTCGGGGTTTCCTTTTTTTGTTTAATTCATTTCCCGCGCTTAAGATAGAAACATCCATTAATTAATTAATGTCTGCTATGGACTTAATTAATTAACATATTTTATTCTCCAAGAGTGGACTTAGCAAGAAACTCTTATTTATTATTCATAGAGTAATTAAAACCTCATTTCGAGCTCCTCTTGTGGATGTTATCAAACGAGACTCTCCTCGAGCACGATTCAACATAATAGCAATCCTAGCACCGCTAGACAATGATCACCACTACCCAATGTACCTGGATCGTTGGGTGACGAAAAACCCGCACCTTTGGTAAGTCAAAGTAGTAGATACTCAATATCGTATGCTCAATGCTAATGTACATTGATTAAGAAATTAATTATCAAGACCTCGTCTTTCAGTAGATAGCATAAAGACTCGTCTTGCTGTTAGATCCATTCAATGCTATACCACACCAACGTCATCGTATTTCAATAAGGCTTGAAATAATCGGACTGACATTGCAACCTTTCACGATAGATAGTCTAGGTCTATCTGGGTTGTGAAATTCTTATTTTTCTTTGTTCAGAACTGACCGCGTACCTTAAATTGAGCGCAGCCCACAACCGGTCTACTAGAACAAAGACTTAGACTTATGTTATGTTCGCTTATACATTTAAATATGCAATAAACATCCATTAAATGTAAAACATAACAATATTATGAAAAAATTAATCTGTTGCATTCATTGGAAAATAATTATTAGAGTTTTACAGTATTCAATCACTCGAAAGGTGATTTCTAGTATAAAAACCCTAACAGAAGAATTACCACATGTTTGGTAATATTGTGTCCTTTCACTCCACGTACAACACAAACAGGTAGAAACTCAATAATGTCTATTGTACCTTATAGCGCATAAATTTGTACTTTACCCCGTGCATTATAACCATGTATAACTGCATTACTACTCACCTGACGTTGCATTATGCGCTATTTGGCTTTCTGATGCCACGTTACTATGTGCTACGCAGGTACTGTATGATCTTCACTCCTTTCACTAGAAAGGATAATCATGGTAGACATGTGACCTTCGCGGCTGGATTGGTGTGCAGCGAGAAAACAGGGGCATTTGCTTGGTTGTTCAGACATTTCGTTGAATGTATGGGTGTAGCACCCAAGATGATTGTGACCGATCAGGATTTGGGCATGAGATCAGCTATTAAAGAGGTTCTAGTCGGCACTCAGCACCGTTGGTGTATGTGGCATATAATGCATAAGTTGGCCAGCAAGGTACCGAACAGGTTGCTGAGGGACGACGAGTTCAAAAAAGGAATTCAATGCTTGTGTGTGGTCGAACCTGGTTGAGCCGGACGAATTTGAGCAGGAATGGAATAGATTGGTCGAACAACATCAACTAGAGGACATCGACTGGTTCACCACATTGTATGCGTATAGGCATTTCTGGATACCGGCGTACTTCAGGGATTTTCCTATGGGATCGGTATTAGGACTACGTCCATATCCGAATCAGAGAACAGTATCTACAAAAATTTTCTGAAGCCCCGAGCTAACATAGTTGAATTATACTTGAATTTCAACCACGCCATAGAATTCCAGCGGAACAGTAGAACAACGTTGGACTACCACGATGCCACTGCCCTACCCATACTAGCCACTACTCTGCTATTCGAGAAACATGCTTCCACGCTGTATACTGATAGTATGTTCAAGAAAATACAAGAAGAAATTGTGGAGGGTAATGAAAGATGTCGTGTGCTTGGATTTTCGTCCGGAGAATCCATTGACACCTACAAACTTGGGAACAACAAGCGCAATGCATATGTCGTCCGTCATGAGAAGACTAATGATACTTACTCTTGCGAATGCAAACTATTTGGTCGGCATATTTATTTGTGCAGCCATATATATTTTTTATTTCGGAACAATGAGGTGAAAAAAATCCCTGATAAATACTATGAAAGCTGATGGATGAAGACTCCCTTAGCCAAGGTAGTACATGGGGAGTTTCAGGATCCCCTGCCTACCCATTCCACCGTTGACGATAGGCAAACTGTGTCTAAGCAGGCGATTTCGATTTTTTATGGGTTTCTTAGACGATTTAAAACCGACATTAAAGTGCTACGTGCATTCGTAGGTGGCGTCGAAGAACTTGGCAACTCTCTTCAAGCTGGTACTCCGTCAACCTCCGCCTCTAAGAAGAGGCGTATGGTTGAAGAGTTTTATGGTATGGTAAGGCCTGAAGTAGTTGAGGTTCATCCTCCGGATTTCATGAAGACCAAGGGCCATGCCAGCAGCTCTGCGAGCCGTCTGATTTTGAAGAGAGAAGGCTATAAAGAATGCGACAAGGCCTCTTAGACGGTGTAAGGCGTGCGATGAGATGGGTCATCACAACTCCAGGAACTGTCCATTGGTTAAAGAGATGACGATGGAGAAAGATGCCCGGAAGGGTAAAAAGCAAGCTTAACTCCGGTTCTATAAACAGAACATCACTGATTTTTTTTGGGTCCTAGTCGTCTTGTTATTCGAATGGTTGTCATAGTATTCCAAGTTTAAACTGCTTGTTTCTTCCATTAGATCACTTTTTTTGTTCATTAGTGGATTCTATATCAGTCGATTACTCTATATAACTGTGAGGTTAACTCAATGAATTACCCATGAGCCTATTGATACTTTGTATTCCCTACAACATTCAAAATAATGATAATTTCTCGATGCATAATGCAATGTTTTAATCAAATAATGCACATATATGTACTCATATCTATATCCACTTTTCAAAAACAATGCGTCACATAACATAAGTAATTTACAATTTTATTTGACTGATGCTGACAGTGATAGTTAACTAATTTAATCTCTCAAATACAATAGTATGTAAGAAACTAAAAAATTGCACGCTTGTTAATGACTACAAAACCAATTCACCCATATACACACAATAATTCTCATAATGCATACTATATTGCAAATAATGACAATTTATGTACACATAATGCACAGCCTAAAAAAAGGAACTGCACATACTATGTTGCTGAATAGTTACGAATTCTCGATGCATAAAGAAAGGTTTTACTCAAATAATACACATATCCATATCCCTTACCTATATCCACTATTTACAAACAATGTATCACAGAACATAAATACTCTACCTCTGATAATGCTTAATATATAGTCCCAATATTTGTAGTATATTATGCATTTTCAGTGGTATTATGTGTATGGCTTAATCTACTTAGTGTAGAATATATAAGTGCATTATTTGGTTTAGACAGTGCATTATGTACCATGTTATTTACATTATGTGGAGTATATTAAGCATTATGAGAGGTAATTCGAATATGGGTTAATCTCCCAAATACAAAATTACCAAAAAAACTAAAACACTCATACCTGATGCAAAGCCTAAAAAAAGTGTAATGCACAACCTAATAAGCATCACTGAGTTAATCTTAATGTACACTGTATTGCAGAATAATGAAAACCACTTTTCAAATAATGCACATCTTAATAAACGTAATGCACAATTCAACCAAAATGCATAAAAAGTTGTAAAAAATGTTCTGTTTTAATTTGACAATTCAACCAAGCAATCAAGCAACCCATTAACCTCCATCAACCTACAGCCGAAACCATCACTCACTAGAGACCATAATTCTCGACCCACTGTTCGAAGTTGAACTTGGCAGGTCTCTCCCTCCAATACTTCGCTGCTTTGGACTGGTTTGCGGCACCTCGGGTGTTGTGCGCACAGGTAAGGAGCGTCCTTGCAAACTTGATTCTAAACATCTCTAAGCTTTTTGTTCCTTTTGCGCTCCGCCCGTAATCCTAATCCTTCTCTTTCTCCCCGAAGTACGTTTCCATGTGGCGCATGACGTACACACCGTTCTCCATTGTCACCACGTTGTTCCTCCATGGCATTGTTACCACATGGGTAGTGCAGCGTCGTACCAGATCAGCCATTTTTGATTCTTTGCACTTGTCCAGTGCATCAGCCATGAACTTTCTCTACAACAAATAGAAAATATGTAACACATCAACATAACATAATATTCATTTTGTGTACATTGATGCAACAAACCCGAGTAACCGCATTATGTACCAGAAGAGAGGGTGTGTTCCCATATTTGGCGTTGAAGGATCCGTGAGGTTCTGCCAGGCTGCGGTCTATTATATTCACCTTGCCATCCGGAACATCGAAACAGACCACGTACTGATGTCCATCACCCCAAATTGGGAAGAAAAACTGCACAATGAAGAGCACATTAAATGAACTTGTATTTTTTACTATACAATTGATTCTCAGAGCCATAAGTTTAGAATCAAACTCACCATATCGTACTTCTCAGACTGGATGTAGCCCGCGCCAAGTGCTTCCTCGAAAAGGATGATCCAGAAAGAAGCAAATTGCCTCTGTTCATCCCATCCTGTTGGGGTGTCTACCACTGACTGTGTCTGCAATTTTGATTTGTAATTGAGTTCGTTAAGATGCAGTAGAACATCAATTTGGTAATTAGAGTACACAAAAGAGCCACTCACGCATGGCCTTGTGGAGAAAAATAGTCTAGAAACCGTCTCCGGTGCCTTTAGCTTCTCCATGTTATTCATGTAAGAGCTCCATGTGTCTACAACGGCGGGGCTGACAGCTTTGAATGGTGCCAACGTAAGGAACTCACTCTGCACCGTTTGCTTGTAATTGACTTTGTAGACAATCGCATCCCTGCATAGCAATACAGCAAGTAAAAAAATTCAAACACTATCTCTGATAATGCTTGATATATAGTCCCAATATTGTCAAAAACCTGCATTACAATGTAATCTACACGGAGTTGTTTAACCCATATTCAAATTACCTCTCATAATGATTAATATACTCCACATAATGTAAATAACAGGGTTCATAATGCACTGTCTAAACCAAATAATGCACTTATGTATTCCACACTAAGTTGATTAGGGTTTAGACAGAATACCACTCAAAATGCATAATATACTCCAAATAATGACTGATTACAGATACATAATGCACTCCCCAAACCAAATGATAAACATATGTAATCTTGAATGAGTTGGTTAACAAACACAGACACTACCCTTATTAATGCATAATATACTGTAGATAATGACAATTAGCATCTACATAATGCACTACCTAAATCAAATAATGCACATATGTAAGCTTCATTGAGTTTATTAACTAATACATACAATACCCTACATGGTACATAATGCACTGTCTAATCCAAATAATACACTTATGTAATCTAAACTAAGTAGATTAAGCAATATACAGAATACCACTCAAAATGCATAATATACTCCAAATAATGACTGATTACAGATACATAATGCATTGCCCAAACCAAATGATAAACATATGTAATCTTGACTGAGTTGCTTAACCAACACAGAGAATACCCCAATTTACAACCAAAAACAAAAAAAAACGGATTAACTCATGCGTCTCGGCTGTGCTAAGGACCCAGAAGTATAGTTCCTTGTCAGTGATGTTGGCCTTGGCTGTTAGTTTAACAGCCCGCTCGTTGAAAGGTGACCTTAAAGCCAAACTGGCTTTCTTCACACGGGTTGTTTCAACGTTTGCCGCCTCCTGCAAACAAAAAATATTCGTAACACAAACAATAATCATAAGCAACAAAATGTAGAACTATTATTCCCATACCACTAGTCCAGCCTCCTCAGGCTGGACCTCCTTCTGCTTTCATTTCCCACGCACAACCGCAGTAAGTAACGACACCTCTACACGGATCGCACCCATCCCATCCCCACCGATCACAATCCCCTTCTGCTTAGCCTGGGGAGGTTTCTGTTTGCACCAAGCCACGTTATGAATGCGACAACAAAATACTAGTACAGGTTATGCATAAGTCAAAACAAGGAATGCAAATCTCATAACAAATAATGCATAATTTATAACAAATAATGCACAAAAAAACCCAACAAATTGCATAGCTACAACAAATTGCATAGCTACAAAAAAAACCCAACAAATTGCATAGATACAATAATCAACCTTTGCCATGGCAGGCGATTTCCCCTGCCCACGCTTGGCAGCACCGTCCTTACTGGGGTGTGTTGTCTTCTCTGCCTGACCCTATATTGTAAAGTCAGTCAGACATGTGATGTAACAACGAAACAGAAACAATGTATAATGCACTGGATTTATAGTTTGTGCACACCTTGGCTCTCTCCTCTGCCCCTTCTATATTTTGTTTTGCCTTCACAGCCCTTGGTCTTGCCACCTTGCCACTTCCACCTTTCATAATTCCACTTGGATCATGAACCGTCTCACCTGCTGCACTAGTATCCTGCATAATAAAACCAACAATTAAAACAAATCCAAATAGTAAAAAACATGTGATTGTAAAAGTGTTTAGGTTTTTAACTGATACTCTAGCCTTGCTACTCAAGCCACCGACCACCACCATGTCTAACGCTGCATCTGAAGTGTGCACTTCAGTTGGGACTTCAAGTCCGGCAACATCACCTACTGGATCAGGCATGGCCGAGCCTCCCTGATGCTCTTCAATTCCCGGCTGATCCACAGCCGGGGCAAAAACAGATCTGCCATCAGGTTGGGAAGCTTCAACTCATCCACCGCTGCCGCCTGCCTCTTTGGTTTGCTGTGTAGCAAACGGGTCAGGGTATTCAAATCCATCCAACACAAACGATGGCCTTGTAAAGCTTGTTGTGATAGTTTTCTTCTTGTCGTACGCGGCCATCATCTTCTCCATCTCGTCTATCCACTCTTGATTGTACTCCTCTTCATCGACCCTTGCCTGGGTCAGCGTTGTTGCGATGTCGTCATCTCCAACCAGCTCTTGCTCTGGAATTCCCAACAGTTTTCTTCCAATTTGGCTCCCCACGCGGAAGCAATCATCGTCAAAGAGCTCCACAGGTATACTCTTTAAATCATCGACCCACGTCGAGACTGCGTGGATAAAATGATAGGTTTGATGATGTTTTTTGGTTGTTCTGTTTTATTTGAAAAATGATACTTTTGCATCATAAAATGATAGTGTAAGGGGATAAAATGATAGTTTCAAACGATAAAATGATACTTTTGCATAAAATGATAAAATGATAGTTTCGGGGAATAAAATGATAGTTTCAGTGGGTAAAATGATACTTTTGCATCATAAAATGATAGTTTCAGTGGGTAAAATGATATTTTATAAAATGATGTTACTTTCAGATAAAATGTTACTTTCAGCGCATAAAATTATACTTTTGTTTATAAAATGATACATTTGTCATAAAATGACACTTTAACCTAATAAAATGATAATCTAAGCGGATAAAATGATAATCTAAGCGGATAAAATGATACTCGAAGCAGATAAAATGATACTTCTGACCTATAAAATGACAAAATGATACTTGCAGCAGATAAAATGATACTTCTGGGTGATAAAATGATAATCTTGGGTGATTATATTCGAAATCACTATTACAAAATACTAGTACCAAGTCATACAAGTTACTATTACAACTAATAGCTCTCTTTAGGGGGTTCAAATTCTCTAATCATCTTTTCAACATCGATTTCCCCATTTTTGCTATCATTCTGAAACTTCTTCTGTATCATTGTTAATGTCTCAAAAGCCTTCTTGTTAGTATCTCCAATAAGCAATGCTTCAGTATATTTGGCACGGAGTTTTGTGAAAGCCTCTGACCCCTTCTTCGTTAAACCTGAATTCCAGTTACGAACAGCACCACCCATGTAAGTCTCCAAATGGCGCATCACATAAACTCCACAGTCAACTTTATTTGTATCTTTCTGCCATGGCATATTCATGTGTCTGGTTTTTGACATTTTGACAATTCTCCCCATTGATGGATTAACTCCATTTCCAAGATAAATTCGGAAGAAATGTTTCTATTCAAATAACACAAAACATACATGAGGTTGATTAAAAAGTACTAAATGATATTCAATGCATTTTAACTAATAAATATTGAATGCATTTAACTAAACATACCAGCATCCTTAGTGCATCTCCATATTTCTTCTCAATCAACTCTTCAGTAATCAGAGCATTGTCAATCACATCCATCATTTGGATTTTGAGATTGAAACACATGATATAAAAAAGTCCGTACGCCCAGATCGGAAAGAATATCTAATTTTCAAAACATTATATACAAATGTCATTTTCAAAAATATAGGTATGTTGTTCTGTAATGTATATCCCATTATGACTTACCATGTCATAATTTTCCCATTTGAAACTTTCAATATTTGACACAAATTCATTTAACGCTGAGCAGAATCTTTCATGAGCGTTGGCTTCAGTCCATTCAGTTTTCCTTGCAGTTTTCCATTCAGAATCTTTCATGAGCGTATGTACGTGGAGCAAGGCTGTGGAAATCAATCTTGAACATGCACATCATGTTGTTCTCATAAACTGTCTCATAACTGATTTCAAATTCATATTTAATGTTAGTTAAAAGAACTTAATAAGAATAAAATTATGTAATTCAAAACTTACTATTCGCTTTCTTCATGTGTCATCAACCGGTACATTATTTCTTTCTCTTCTTTATTCAGTTTTCCTTTTAGATTTACTGCTCTGACATTGTAGGGAGAGCACAGTGCTTCAACAATTTTCTTTGTTGTCCTGGCCACTTTCTCCTTTTCAACTGGAGGTTCTTGGGAAACCATCTTCTTCCCTTTGTCCTTTATCAAATTTTCTTGGAAAACTTCATCATCTCCTATTTCACCATGTATATCCTCCATGACAGTGGATATTATGGTGGTATATGCTCTGTCATGCTTTCATTCAAAAATATAAATTGTTATTGAGAGAAGGGATATTATTCTACCAAATGGAACTCATATTATCTGTCAAAAAGTATCATTTTATCAGCCTAAAATCTAAAACTATCATTATGAAACAAAAATATCATTTTACCCACTAAAACTATCATTTTACCCACTGAAACTATCATTTTATTCCCCAAAACTATCATTTTATCATTGTATGCAAAAGTATCATTTTATCATTTGAAACTATCATTTTATGATGCAAAAGTATCATTTTATCACTGAACATATCATTTTACCCACTGAAACTATCATTTTATTTCCCGAAACTATCATTTTATCATTTTATGCAAAAGTATCATTTTATCATTTGAAACTATCATTTTATCCCCTTATGATGCAAAAGTATCATTTTTCAAATAAAACAGAACAACCAAAAAACATCATAAAACCTATATCATTTTACCCATATAAACAATCATTTTATGTACTTAAACTATCATTTTTAAAAGTTACCTCATATTCATCATTGAGAAAGAATCTTTCTCTAGCACTTTTTCCTTCTCTTCTCGAGCTGCTTTATTAGCCATTTCCTTTTCGCTCTCATTCTGTTCCTCTTGCTCGTTTTCCACCTCATCATTTTTTTCCTTCTCCATACTTTTCCTGATTAAAATTTTGATTCTCATATGGAGTGTTCTCATATTCCGGTATCAGAGTGAAGGTAGGAAACTCATTCCTATTTTTTAGTATACATGCCCTCTCAGCAGCTTTAGTAAGCTCAATCATGATATCGATCCATTCAGGATCATCAATTTCATCATTTCTCATAGCATGTGTCATTGTTTTCTGAGTTTCTATAACATTCTGCACACCTTCCTCTCTCAATCTCATTGCATTTCTTGTTGTATCACAGATTATCTTAAAGCTGTCAAAGTTCCTGAGTCCATCCGGCGCTTCTTCAAGGACATCAAGCATCTTCAACATTGAGGCTTTACAATCCCTGGCAGCTTCCTTCCATTTATTTATGAAAGTCTTTTCTTGACTTCCACTGTTTGTATATCTTCAGGTTCACCATCTTCATCTTCAGATTCATCATCTTCATCATTCTCTTCATGTGGTTGCTTTTTATATCGATCATACTTATGACCGAGACCAAAATCTGAATCAATCATTTCTACTCTTTGTCTTTCTTTCAACAGTTTGTCAGTCCATCCTTTAACTGTTAGATAACATCTTGACACCATTTTTTTTCAAAGACAATTCTATCCACGTAACAAGCCTACATTAACAAAAACTAAATATTAGTTTTTCTGTAAATAGATTCATAGACAATGGAAAACAAATATACTCTTACCACTACAAAGATAACTGGTCCGGTAAATATCTTTGCTGTGTTTCTTTTCCATCTCTTTTGTGTTTCATGCAATTTAGATATGACATAGCTACACCAATTGTATTCTTTGATCTTCTCAACATCAGCTATGTAATCTAAAATTTGTGGGCTCACATTTCCATCGGCAGGAGTGTTGATCAAGGCATACTCCACGAGAACCATAAAATTCCATTTGAACCACTCACCACCTTCTTCGTCTTTCTTCCTCTACAATATACTTTGGCAACATTTTTTTCTCTCCACCTTTACAGAATCTATCAATTTGTGTTTTGATGTTGATATTCTTCTGAAATTTGATCCTATTCATAGGTAGAGATCAAATCGGGAACCCAGGAGTTATGTGAACATCTTCATCATCTAAAAACAGTGATTCCCCGTTGTTCAATTGGATTGATGAACTTTTAGGCATAAAGTTGTAAATCAGATAATATGCCAATGCTCTTGGGAAACTTCTTATATTGAAGTTTAAGAGTGCGCCAAACCCAATCTCTCGAACAGCTCTTTTTTTATTCTTATTTAGAGATTCAAGCATGTCAACGAAGAATTCAGTGTTCCTTCTTCCTGCCAAAGTCGGTGTCTGAATGACTGTATCATCTTGAACAACTTTTTTCTTGCCCTTCTTTAAAAGTGCCTTACTATTAGTTGCATCATCAAATTTTCTTTTCTTCTTATTTCTTATACTTTCTATTTCATTTGCTAATAGTCTATCATCATCCGCAGCAGCAGCATCACGAATGTTCCGTACTAATACACAAAAGATTTCAGTGTGTTAAATGGTTTATGTCATTATATAAAGTCAAAGTATCATTTTATCCCCTGACACTATCATTTTATCCACTGAAACTATCATTTTATCCCCTGAAACTATCATTTTATCATTTTATGCAAAAGTATCATTTTATCATTTGAAACTATCATTTTATGATGCAAAAATATCATTTTATCAGCCAAAAATCTAAAACTATCATTATGAAACAAAAATATCATTTTATCACTGAACCTATCATTTTACCCACTGAAACTATCATTTTATTCCCCGAAATTATCATTTTATCATTTTATGCAAAAGTATCATTTTATCATTTGAAACTATCATTTTATGATGCAAAAGTATCATTTTATCACTGAACCTATCATTTTACCCACTGAAACTATCATTTTATCCACTGAAACTATCATTTTATCATTTTATGCAAAAGTATCATTTTATCATTTGAAACTATCATTTTATCCCCTTACACTATCATTTTATGATGCAAAAGTATCACTTTTATCATTTGAACCTATCATTTCATAATTTGAAACCATCATTTTATCCCCTGAAACCATCATTTTATCCCCTGAAACTATCATTTTCTAAATTTCAATTAGTTCAAAACAGCAGAAACAAATGTCTGAAACCATCATTTTATCCCCTAAAACCATCATTTTATCCACTGAAACTATCAATTATCTACACAAATATCTTTTTATCTACTCAAAGTATCATTTCATAATCTGAAACCATCATTTTATCAAGTGCAACTATCATTTTACCATCTGAAACTATCATTTACTTAATTTCAATTAGTTCAAAACAACAGAGAGAGCCTAACTTGTCAGTTACGTAGAACAAAACACTACTCACAAAATCAACACTCAAAGAAACTGCTCGAACCTGCATTACTGATGCACACAATTTTCTAAACCAAAGCGTTTTACTAATAGATCATGGCTTCTCAAGTGTAAAAGGTCAGGAGGTTAGGATATGGAATAAGGTATGAATTGATGATGGAAAACCAAGTATGAAGTAAATTCAAAGTAAATTCATCATGCTATCATATGTAACTCTAAATCTACACTAAAAAACTATAGAATCTATAAAAACGTGAATCGCTGGAAAAATGATAAAATCGAGCAAAAACAACAGTGAAATAAGTAATAAACTTCATCCAACCTTTCTTCGATAATGCTAGAGCGTTTTCCGTCGTCATATTCCAGAATTTGTATGGTTTTTCCTTCGAAGCTGAAGAATCAAGGGTTTGAAATGCGATTCGGAGGGTTTGATGGCGATTCGGAGGGTTTAATGGCGATTCAGAGAGTTTGAGTGTGAGAGAAATTGAATGTAGCGTTTAATCCACGATTCTTTTTACGCGCCCAATTTTACAACGAAATGACAAATTTACCCTTAAGATATCCGAATATGATAGTTTTATTTGATAAAATGATAGTTTTGTTAGATTAAATCTAGACCATATATTTTAAAAATGTGTGGTGGAGATTTAGTTATAGGGTTATCACACAAATTGAGGTTATCATTATAATGCACCCCTATATATTTATATATATATATATATATATATATATATATATATATATAGGGGAGCGTTATTCTCCTATTCATCACTTAGATCCTTTATTCTTCTTAATATGGGCCGTTAGATCTCATTCATCAACGGTCCAGATGATCTGCATTATTACACTATAATGGTGCATTATTAGTCGGTGTGCATTATTCAACTGAAAATTTGCATTATTACATAATAATGTTGCATTATTAGTCGGTGTGCATTATTCAACTGAAAATCTGCATTATTAAATGATACGTGACACCAATCTAACCGTCGGATGACAAAATCGTGGGGCTGAGATTAAAAAGAACAAAGAACAAATGATACAAAAAGGAATTGAATACATCCCTATATATATATATATAGAGAGAGAGTAGTGATCTAGGACAAGAGCCCATTAAACACATAACTAGAGAACAAATCACGGCTACAAGATCAAGAAAATAAAAATCAATGGCTAGTATTAATACATGTGATTTTGGAATTTAAATGAGAATCAGTTCACTCTTATTACAAATTTACTTCACTATAACATGATGGGGATATAATGGTCATTTCACTGACAAAATGAGGGAAAAAAGTAAAATGCCTCTCATTTGAAAATTAACATCTCGCGCGATTCAACCTTTCTCTTCTCTCTTCTGCAAAATTCTCTTCTCCTCCAATGGCGAGTTGTAGAATATCCGAGATCAATCTGTTTTCTACTTCTTTATCTTTCCAGATTCTTTCTCTGCATTATTGATCCTTCCTCACAGCTGAGGTTAGAGTTGAATTAGAATTACCGAATATTTGCCGCAATCCATACGATTACAGATCAATCGTATGAATTGATTGCTCTATAGAAAAAAATTTGTGGAAGTGTTTCATAGGGGAGTATTCCGCAATTAATTAATTCATTAGATCTGCTCAAAATGGAATGGTCAATTGATTTACATATATGTTACGATTGCAAAAGGGATGCAAAATATGCAACGAATCCATGTATATAACTATAGTTTATTCCTCGCGGTCACAGTGGGAATATTGCAAATCAACGATGAATCTGAAATAAAATGCGTGGGTCCTTTTCCAAGTGGGTTCGAGTTAGACGATTGCGATTTGGTGCATGGGAAATGGTTGATGGGCTCTGAACCAGGTGTTTTAATTGGGTAACCGAGAGGAAGAAGTAGGAGACATTGATGGAGATCTTTTTTCTGTTGTATTTCATCAATGGTGTAATCCTCTTAATATAGAGGATTACCTTAATTACATATGGTAAGAATCTCATAATTTTGGTGCTATCAATTATACATTAATTACATGATCATTTCCTTAGTCATCGGCGGATCCAGGTGGGGTCGGGCGGGGTCAGCCGACCCCACCATCGGCCTCGGAGTTCCGCTGGAAAGCTCCTTTCATCAGCCTCCGACCCAACACAGTGAGATTATAAGGAGACAAGCATAGAGAAAAGAAGTGAGGCAGTGGGTTGCGGTTGTCGAGAATGAAGAGATGGAGAGGTTTGAGAAAGTGAAACGGAAATGGGTTTTGCGCAGTGGTTGAGGAGACAAGTTGAATATGGTGAATACAAAAAGTCTTTCTGCTCATTATTGATTTCTATTCCGTGTATTATTATTTACTCCTAGCAAGCTATAATTGAATACTATAGCATATAGAATTACGTGTATTTAATTAAAATTAATACTCCTACTACTAGATTAAATATCTTGAATTATGTGTATTTGATTGTAAAATAGGCTTTGAATTTTTCTTTCTTTATTTGTATTAGTTCTTTAGAAAATATGTCTCATCTAATAATTTCATTTAAGGTTAAATTTATTTTTTATATATCAATATATCATTTTATTTAACTTAAACACATACTTCAATAAATATAAAATAAATACTTCTTAATTTCTTCTAATTTTGATTTTATAATTAAAATTTTCAATATTAATATTCATATTCATATTCAAATTATTTTTACATTTGTAAAACTTAGGATGTTACAAAAAAAATTGGGATATTGGTACCTAAGTATTTTGAAATTTCCCAAAAATTTGTTTTTTCTACAAATATTAAACTTGGCATATAATATCACAAATTTAAATAGTTGTTGAATTTTTTCCACCAACTAAAAAACCCGGCTACATTTCATTTGTTATTACATCACATAAGATATGATTACCACTTAAAAATAATAGTGGTGTGTGATTACAAAATCTCTAGATGTCAGATTGGTTATTCATCTCATTTTAATGTAGGAGTAATTAGATTTTGTCGCCGGTGAGAAAAATTCGACAACTATTTAAATTTGTGATATTATAATATGTCAAGTTCAAAGTTCATGGGAAAAATAAATTTTTGAAATTTTTTGTAATATTAGGAGCCAATATCCCAAAATAATTATACATGTTGTTTGCATACTATCGGTACTCAGAATAATTATATAAATTAAAATATATATTTATAAAAATAATAATTTAAATAATTATTTTAAACAATACTATTATTATTTCGTTCGACCACACGATATTTAGTTCTTGGATCCGCCACTGTCCTTAGTTACATGATTTGATTCCCATATGATTTGATTTCCATATTCTAACACTCCCCCTCAAGCTAAGTGACGGCATCTCCGATACTTAGCTTGCCTATTACTTCTTCAAACACCTTTGGGTGTACAGCTTTGGTTAGGATATCTGCAAGTTGATCTTCTGAGAGGACAAAGGGCAACTCAATAATACCCTTCTCTATCTTTTCCTTGATGAAGTGACGATCAATCTCCACATGCTTTGTTCGGTCGTGTTGGACTGGATTTTCGGCTATGCTGATCGCGGCCTTGTTGTCACATAACAGTTGACTCTTCTGAGCAGGTGGGAAGCCTATTTCTGTCAGGAGTCTCCGTATCCACAGAATTTCAGTTATTCCACTTTTTGCCCCTCGAAACTCAGCTTCAGCACTAGAGAGTGCAACTACTTTCTGCTTTTTACTCCTCCAAGTGACGAGGTTGTCCCCTATGAACATGAAGTATCCGGCTGTGGATTTTCGATCGATTGGATTGCTTACCCAGTCAGCATCGGTGTAGCCTGAGACTTCCAATTGTCCTTCTCTTTTTAGCAAGACTCCGTAGCCATCTGTCCCTTTAAGATATCTCACTATCCTTATCACAGCATTCATGTGTTGTTCTTGCGGCTTGTGCATGAATTGACTTACCACTCCAACGACGTATGCAATATATGGCCTGGTATGAGCTAAATAGATCAACTTTCCCACAAAGCGCTGGTAACGTTCTCTGTCTGCTGATTTCGCCTCATCCTCTATCTTCAAACCATGGTTCTGTACCATTGGTGTCTCTGCTGGCTTGCATTCTAGTAGCCCTGTCTCTGTTAGTAGGTCGAGGACGTACTTCTTCTGTCGCAGAAATATCCCTCCTTTTGATCGAAGAACCTCAATTCCCAGAAAGACTCCTAGGTCCTTCATCTCAAATTCTCGGGAGAGATTTTCCCGTAGCTTCTTGATTTCCATTGTGTCATTTCCTGTGTCTCTCGGGAGGCAAGTTATGTTGTCACCTTCTTTCTTGAGAAAAAGAGTATGATCTGAGTTGCTTTGCTGATATCCATACTTCTGCATTGCCTGGCAGAACCTTCCAAACCATACTCTAGGTGACTGTTTCAGACCGTACAACGTCTTCTTTAGGCGACATACTTCTCTTGGGCCGAATTCACCAGAATAACCAGGTGGGACCTCCATGTATACCTCTTCCTCCTTTTTCAGTTCTCCATGCAAGAAAGCATTAGTAACGTCAAGTTGATGTAGAGGCCAGTTTTGATTTGCTGCAACGGCCAGTAGAATTCTTATTGTGCTCATTTTAGCCACCGGTGAGAAAGTCTCGTCGTAGTCAATCCCATACGTCTGAGTGTAGCCTTTTGCGACCAGCCTTGCCTTGTATCTCTCAATGGAACCATCAGCTCGTCTTTTTATGGAGAATATCCTTCTGCATCCGACTGGTCGTTTCCCTTCTGGTAGTACGCATTTCTCCCATGTATTGGTCTTGAGAAGAGCATCAATTTCTTTCTTCATGGCTTCTCTCCAGTGTTTGTGCTTCATTGCTTCCTCTACTGAGTGTGGTATTTCATCCTCATATATGGCAGCTTCAAATGCTCGTGCCATTTCAGTCATCTGGGCAGTCATGGAGTAGGCAATGGGGTAGCGAGCTTTTCTTCCCTTCCAATCCGGGGAGTATCTTTTTGGGGGCACTCCTCTATTACTCCATGGGGGAAGAACATGTTGTACTGATGTGTTTGGTTCAATTTGGATGGTCTCTTCTCTATGCTCAAGGTCAGTCTCAATAACAGTTGATTCACTTGGATTAGAGTTGCTTACCTCAGGATTATCAGTCGAGGCGACTGTGAGCTCGTCACTAGGTTCAGTGGCCTCTGACTTTGTGTTTGAGGCTTGCTCTGTGTTAAAGCTAACCTTCTCTGTTGGACCCACATCGAGACTGGGACTTGGCGTAAGGCTGGTAGGGACGCTTGGAAATAAACTTAGCGGGTCACTCATGGTTTCTGTAGATTGATTTCCCTCCCCCTGACAGCTAAGTTGTTGATAGAAATACTCATTCTCTACGAAGTCACAGTTCATTGTGATAAACATGCGTTTGGTTTTAGGGTCGTAGCACCGGTAACCCTTTTGTTGTTGGGCATATCCTAGGAAGACACCTTTTACAGCGCAAGGGGAGAACTTGGATCTCTCGTGTTTGGGTATGTGAATGAAGGTAGAGCATCCGAAGATTTTTGGTTCAAGGGTGAGTGGGAGTGGTATTTGTGTATGGTTAGAGAAAACTTGGATAGGAGATTTCTTGTTGAGTCCTTGAGTGGGTAGACGGTTTAGGGTGTAGACCGAGGTGGCCAAGGCTTCGGGCCAAAAGGATTTGGGGACTTTAGATTCTATAAGGTGGGCTCTGGTCATTTCAAGGAGTTTCCTATTCTTTCGTTTTGCTACCCCGTTTTGTTCTGGTGTGTGAGGGCAAGTGGTCTGGTGTACAAGGCCTTGTTTAGCAAAAATTGTTGCATTTGGGCATTGACATATTCCCCCCATTATCAGATCTAAGGATTTGGATATTTTTCTTATATTGGGTTTGAACGAAAGTGTAGAATAATACAAATTTATCAAAGACTTCTGACTTAGATTTCAAGAAATAGATCCATGTCATGCGAGAACAGTCATCAATAAAAAGTGTAAAATATCGAAACCCTTGACCGTCCGTAACAGGAGCTGGTCCCCACACATCAGAATGAATAAGGGAAAAAACTTGGTCCACACAGGTATTATTAGACTTAAAAGAATGCCGGTGACTCTTAGCCAAAAAACATGTATCATAATCCATACGAGTAATTTTATCAAAACGGGGGAACAAAACTTTAAGATAACCTAGTGACGGGTGTCCTAATCGTCGATGCCTTAGCAAAGCCTGTCTGTCTGTGGATCCGTGAGTCAGCATCGCGATACTCTGTTGAGCTACCTCATCCACATAGTAGAGACCACGTCGCTCAGTGCCACGCCCAACAATCGTCCCCGTCTGAATATCCTGTAACATGCAAAAAGATGGTTGCATTAGTAAGGTGCAATTCAGTTCTTTCGTGACATGACTGACTGCCAATAATTTATGGGACAAGGTTGGCACATATAGGCAGTTCGAAATTTTTAGAGCGGGTGAAATATGAATGGTTCCCGTTGCCTGGACAGTAAGTAATTCCCCATTGGCAGTTTGGACGTATTTTTTGTGAGGTTTAGACATCCCAGTGAAATCAGACTCATTAAAAGACATAGTATCGGTCGCCCCACAATCAAAAATCCAGTCCTTATCCTTATCTGAGGATTCGGACATACTACAGGCTGTAGACATATTCTCAAGGACTTGGAATCTATTTTTGCAATTAATTTCAGGCTCAAATTCTAATTTTCTAGAGTCTAGGGGTCTCTTTCCAACAATGTGAGAATATATGGGGTCGATTTCTGATTTAGGATTATCTGGGGACCGCAAAAATAGAGAATGGGGTATTTTCTGATATTTTTCGGATTTGGGGGGACTCAATTGCATTAAATGAGGAGATGAGGGTAAGCATTGATATTTTTCGGATTTGGGAGGACTAAATTGCATGAAATGAGAAGATGAGGTGTTTAATTTAGGATCAAACCCCCCATTACCTGCCAACACCTTAGCGCTCGCGATTTCATCTCCGATTTGCGCCGCCACTGTATTTTCTGATCCTGCGGTTTCACTCCTTCCGGTGGTGGTAGCTCCGGTGCTGCCCGCTGCATTCGCGGTGCCGGTAGCCCGGTCCCCCGCTGTCGGAGTGTTTCTGTTTCCCCTTTTTGACCAATTTCTCGACGCCCTCCGTTTCTTCATTTCATCCCATAAATCGGGATAGCCGACGAGGAGAAAGCACTGATCTTTGGTGTGTTTTCTCCCCCCACAATGACCACACACAAGTTGGTTTCGATCCTCATCGTTTCGACGATCCTCGCCTCGGTTCGGGGTCTGCCCCGGCCGTCCTCCTCCACGAGATGCAAGTCCGATCCCAATTCCGCCCCTGGTTTGGATGTCTCTTCCATCGGTGACCTGGGGTCTGAGGACTCCGTCGTTCGTCGCTTCTCGTCGGACGGTCGCGTAGGCATCCCGGACTGAAGGCAGGGGTTCCCTTTTGAGAATTTCTCTTCGGGTCCCTTCGTGTCCGTCATTGTGTGCCATTAGAAATTGGAAGAGTCTGGTTTCTTGTCTTTCTCGGTTGTAGATCGTGATGTCTTCCGGATCCTTCATCGGATTTGGTTTTCTTTCTATCAATCGACATCCAAATGCTTTGGAGTCGGTTCCACAGTTGTTCGAGAGTTAATTCCCCTTGTTTGAGATTGGTATTTTTGGGCGATGATGATGTTAAAATCTGAGTCCCTATTACCTAACCTGCTATGGTACCATGTTTTAATTGGGTAACCGAGAGGAAGAAGTAGGAAACATTGGTGGAGATCTTTTTTCTGTTGTATTTCATCAATGGTGTAATCCTCTTAATATAGAAGATTACCCTAATTACATATGGTAAGAATCTCCTAATTTTGGTGATATCAATTATACTTTAATTACATGATCATTTCCTTAGTTACATGATTTGAATCCAATATGATTTGATTTCCATATTCTAACACCAAGTAGAGAGAGCTTCCATAGCCATAGCCATAGTGATGTGATTTGTTAACAACAGTGAAGTAAAATCATGCTAATAGTGATGTATTTTATTAACAGTGAAGTAAAATCGTTCGAATAGTGATGCGTTTTGTTAACAACAGTGAAGTAAAATTATGCTAATAGTGATGTATTTTATTAATAGTGAAGTAAAATCGTTCGAATAGTGATGCGTTCTGTTAACAACAGTGAAATAAAATCGTTCTAATAGTGATGTGTTTTGTTAACAACAGTGAAGTAAAATTTTGTTAACAACAGTGAAGTAAAATCATTTTAATAGTAATGTATTTTGTTAACAACAGTGAAGTAAAATCATGCTAATAGTGATGTGTTTTGTTTACAACAGTGAAGTAAAATCATTCTAATAGTGGTGTGTTTTGTTAACAACAGTGAAGTAAAATCATGCTAATAGTGATGTGTTTTGTTAACAACAGTGAAGTAGAATCATTCTAATAATGATGTGTTTTGTAAACAATAGTGAAGTAAAATCATGCTAATAGTGATGTGTTTTGTAAACAATAGTGAAGTAAAATCATGCTAATAGTGATGTGTTTTGTTAACAACAGTAAAGTAAAAATGATGCATAAGAGATATGCATAAGAGAAACCATAACTAAAAATGGGGCTCACAGGAAGGAGGCGTATGGCATTCTCCGTGTCAGATAGGGAATCTCCGAGCTGGAGCAAGGTTTGATCACTTAATATTAGTTATACTTTGATCACTTCTCTCTCTTGATATATATATATATATGGTTGGGGGAGTGATCAATTACTAACCCATTCTCTAGTTGCTAACTATAACTAATTTAAGACCATTGGATTTTAAAAATCTAGTGGTCTAAAATTTGCCACGTGTAATTTTTATTTTTATTAATTAAATTGAAAAAGATAAAAAAACTACTAAATTAGTGTTTTGGATGAAAATGTCAATATAGTGTTTTGAAAATATCAACACAATGATTTGAGAATGTCAACACATTGCTTATGTCAACACATTGATTTAAGATTTACATTTTACGTGTATTATATTGATATATTTTATATACTATGTTGACATTTGTTGTTGTACGAAAAAATTGAAAAATTTTGATTTTTTTTTCAAATTTTGACATCGGAACATATGTAAGTGAGATCTTGTTAGAATTCTTATGAAATTATCTTTAATTTGATATATGTTGTGCGAAAAAATAATTTAAATCGAGAAAGTTATATGTGTTTTAAAGTTATGTGATATTTTTCAAAAGTTAGTTACAACTAATTTATTGTAAATTGACCTTAATACCCTTATTGATGTTTTTTGTTGATCGTATTGACATTCCGGGGCTGATGATCTAGGCCCTTGATTTGAATATATAAGGGATATTATTTAATTGCTATCCAAGCCCCACATGAGGCTAATTCATGATTTAAATAATAGCCCGTAGATATTCAAATTAAGGTCCTAGATCATAATTGTTATCCAAGCCCCACATGAGGCTAATTCATGATTATAAGTATATACATATAATAAGTATTTAGCTTGAATCTTAGTTTTAGGTTATTTTTTAATATAAGTGCCAAAGAGTTGCATTAAATAATGGGGGGATTTTCACACTTAGTGTGTGCAATTTACACACAATGATCTCTTCCTAATTTCGCTGTGATATCTTATCACTGTTTCATCGGTTTCTGGTTTTCACAGTTTGGCTGGTTACTGTTCCATTGATTGTCTCCTCGATCTTTCATTTCATTGACGGGAGGTCGGGTGTTGGCGACTCAGGGGGTTAGTGTTTTTCTGGATTTGGTTCTCGAATATGGTTGTGATACCAAAGGGGGCTTCGCTGGTTGGGGATCCTCCTCCGAAAAGGGAGGAGACGAAACTTTCACCTCAGTGTGAGGTCGGTGATGAGTCTGCGAATTTTCGACGGTGTTTGAAGAATGCTGGAAA
Source organism: Salvia splendens (assembly GCF_004379255.2). Taxonomy (NCBI): domain Eukaryota; kingdom Viridiplantae; phylum Streptophyta; class Magnoliopsida; order Lamiales; family Lamiaceae; genus Salvia; species Salvia splendens. The sequence continues at coordinate 33,740,585 of NC_056040.1, forward strand.
AACGCAGATCACGACACAGAGATTTTACGTGGTTCGATTTACTGAGGTAAATCTACGTCCACGGGAAGAAATGAGGGCAGAGTTGTATTGCTTGATCTGTTTTCTTACAGCTTACAATACAGACTTGATATTTTGTATTTTATCTCTAGAAAGCGAGAGAGTCTATTTAGAACTTAACCTATCTATCTGATCTAGGTTCTATTTATACATTGAACCTAGATCGTGGCATGCAGCCATTTACTAGGTAGTGGATGTCGTGGAGATCGTGGCGATCTTGCATGGGTCCACTATCCTGCATGAGTTAATGACTGCTTGACACCACTAAATAGATCGTGGGTGGTGGAGGTGGAAATCCTGCATGAGTCCACTATCTCCTAGTTCGGTCGAATACTGAGACCGAACTGCTGAATTATGGCCGAGCAGCTTTTGCCGATCTGAGAGTAGAGCTTGATGCCGACCTGAGAGCAGAGTTTGATTGGTTGGCTTTTACCGAGCTGTAGGCTGGGGCCGAACTCTTTGGTTGTGCCGAACTGAACTCTGATACTCTTTAGTCATGCCGAACTGATACTCTTTCTTGGGCTTTAGGCTGATGGGCTTTACTGCTGTTGGGCTTGTTTAGTACGTACTCCATCACTACCCCCCCCGGAAAGCGAAGTGAATCACTTCGGCATTCTGGATAAAGGTACGGGGTAAGTTGATGTTTGTCCTCGGTCTGATGAAGTGAACTCTTCTTTGACCGGACTTGGTTTGCGTCCTAATTTGGCGAGGTTTATCGCTCGGATCGAACTTTCCGTTGTCCTAATTTGGGGATCGGACTTTCCCTTGTCCTAATTCGGCGAGTTTTATCGCGTGGATCGGACTTTCCCTTGTCCTAATTCAGGCAAGTTTTATCGCGTGAATCGGACTTTTGTTGCAGTTCGTTTCAGACGAAGTGCTTGATTTTTAAGCCGAATTGTGGTCTTGTATCCTCTGTAGAAGCTTTGACTCGCAATCGTTGGCTTGTTGCAGCTCGTTTCAGACGAACTGCTTGTTTAAGCTGAATTGTGGTCTTGTATCTTCTGTAGAAGCTTTGACTCACAATCGTTGGCTTGTATATGTTCTAAGAAGGGGATCAGCCTTCGAAGAACAAGATACCTCAGTAGCATTTGTAAGAGACGACACGAACAGAGACAGACAAAACACACAGACAAAACGCACAGAGACAAATAAAGACCAAGTAAACCAAATAAAGCACATTGACTGAACAGGACTCAAGACTGACTGACCGGACTGTCTCTTACAAATGGAACTTTTTGAGGTTGGAAATGTGCCATGTTCGGGGTACCTGTTCTCCTGACATGTGAGCCAATTTGTAAGACCCTTTGCCGAGGACTTCTGACACCCGATACGGACCTTCCCATGTGGGTTCGAGCTTGCCCAGCTTTTCTGCTCGGCTTACTTCGTTGTTTCTCAAGACGAGATCTCCCACTTGAAATTGCAGCTTCTTCACCCTTTGGTTGTAATACCGGGCTACTTGCTCCTTGTACTTGGCTGCTTTTATGCATGCCAATTCTCTTCTTTCTTCGGCAAGATCTAGCTCGGCTCTCAGTCCGTCGTCATTCATTTCTGAGGAGAAATTTAGAGTTTGGGGACTGGGTACGCCGATCTCTACCGGAATTACGGCTTCAGTGCCGTACACCAGACTGTACGGAGTTTCACCGTTGGAGGTTGTGGGTGTAGTTCGGTAGGACCATAGGACTTGAGGGAGATTTTCTACCCATTGTCCTTTGGCTTGTTCTAACCGAGCTTTTAACCCTTTCACCAGGATACGATTTGTTACCTCCGTTTGTCCGTTAGCTTGTGGATGAGAGACCGAAGTGAACCGCTGTTGAATATTCAGCTCTTGGCACCAATTCTTGAACGTCTTGTCAGTGAACTGAGTCCCGTTATCCGAGATGAGGATGTGGGGTATGCCAAATCGGCACACTATATTCTTCCAGACGAAATCCAATGCCTTCGAGCTCGTTATCGTAGCTAATGGTTCAGCTTCCACCCACTTCGTAAAGTAGTCCACGGCAACGATTAGGAATTTCATTTGCCGAGGAGCTTGAGGAAGTGGTCCCACTATGTCTATGCCCCATTGCATGAAAGGCCAAGGGCTTTGCATAGTGGATAGATCGGTCTGCGGCATCCTTGGGATATTTGCATGGATTTGGCACTTCGGGCATGTCTTGACGAGCTGCACTGCTTCTTGTACCAAGGTTGGCCAGTAATATCCCCATCTTAGAACTTTTTTAGCTAAAGCTCTAGCTCCGATGTGGCTGCCGCACGATCCTTCATGAACTTCTCTGAGGATGTAGTCCGTCTCTTCTGGTCCTACGCACCGCAATAACGGCTGGAGGTAAGACTTTCTAAAGAGGACTCCTTCATGAAGTTCGTACCGAAGTGCTCGGCACGTGATCTTCCGAGCTTCTCTCTTATCCTCGGGCAATTATCCTTGATCCAGATACTGCAAGATTGGCGTCATCCAGTTCGGCGAGCTGGACACTGAATGTACCTCGGCTTCATCAATGCTTCGATGCATTAATTCTTCCGCCTTTGAGCTCGGATCTGAGGCCAACTTACTTAAGGTATCTGCTCGGCTATTTCCCGCTCTGGGAATGCGGATTATCCGAAAATAGGAGAAACTTCGGCTGATGCTTTGCGCTTTGTCCAGATATTTCTTCATTCTCTCGTCACGAGCTTCACTTGTACCCAACATGTGATTTACTATGACTTGTGAATCACAATGGACTTTGAGAGATTTGACGAGCAGACTTTGCGCTAGCTGGAGTCCGGCAAGGAGGGCTTCGTATTCGGCTTCGTTATTAGTAGTTGGGAATAAGAAACGAAGTGAATAAGTTACCTCGTGTCCGTCGGGAGCGACAAGTAAAATACCAGCTCCACTTCCCATCTTGTTTGAAGCTCCATCTACGAATCCGCTCCAGCAGTCTGGCGGCTCTACTTCGGATTCCAAGGGCTGTGCTAGTTCGGCATTGGCAGAATTTTTCTGTTCGGCAATGACAGGGATTGCTTGATCGAACTTGGCCTCTGCAAGAAAATCTGCCAAGGCTTGTCCCTTGATGGCTTTTCGAGGTAGGTACTCGATTGAGTGTTCTCCCAGCTCTATGGCCCATTTGGCGATTCTGCCTGATGCTTCTGGCTTGGTCAAAACTTGCCGAAGAGGCAGATCGGTTAAGACGCGTACCTTGTGAGCATAGAAGTACGGCCGCAGTCTCCTTGCTGCATTTGATAACGCCAGAGCAATTTTCTCCAGAGGTTGATACCTTGTTTCTGGACCTCTTAATGCTCGGCTTGTAAAGTAGATGGGAAACTGCTTTAGGCCTTCTTCTCGTACAAGCACCGCGCTAATGGTTTGATCGGATGCCGCTAAGTATAAGAAAATTACTTCGGCTTTGGTTGGAGCAGAGAGAATAGGAAGCTCGGCTAGATAACTTTTGAGCTCGTCAAAGGCCTTTTTCTGCTCGGCTCCCCACTCGAACTTTGGTGCCTTTTTCAACACCTTGAAGAACGGCAGTTGCTTTTCGGCTGCTTGGGAAAGGAATCGATTCAGTGCGGCTAGACATCCGGTTAGCCTTTGCACGTCATGTATGGACTTCGGCATTGCCATGTTCTGAACGACTTGAACTTTTGAGGGGTTTGCCTTGAGTCCGTCCCTTGAAACCAAACAACCCAGAAACTTTCCCGAATCTACCAAAAAGGTACATTTTTGGGGGTTGAGTTTGAGGTTGGCTTTTCGGAGCACATTGAGAGTGGATTTGAGGTTGTCTTCGTACTCCGAAGTGCTTTTGCTTTTGACAACTATGTCGTCGACATACACTTCAACCTGTTTTCCGATTAGGTGCCGAAAAAGCTTGTCTACCATCCTTTGATAAGTGGCTCCGGCATTCTTTAAACCGAATGGCATCTTTTTATAAGCGAAAATGCCGAAATCGGTAATGAAAGCTGTTTTCGGAGCGTCACTCTCATCCATCAACACTTGGTGATATCCTTTGTATAAATCAAGAAAACAGAAAATTTCGAAGCCGATCAAAGCTTCTACTTTTTTTATCTATATTCGGAAGGGGATAGCAATCTTTAGGACAGTGCTTGTTTAGATCGGTAAAATCTATGCACATCCGCCATCCTCCTCCTTTTTTCTTGATCATCACAGGATTGGCCACCCAAGAAGGATATTTCACCTCGAATAGTACATCCGCTTTTAGTAATTGGCGGACTTCGTCATGGATGACTTGACTTCGTTCTGCCGCAAAGAGTCTTTGCTTCTGTTTTATCGGCCGGACCGAAGGATCAATATTTAACCGATGAGTGATTACCTCGGGGGGCACTCCGGTCATGTCCAACGGAGACCATGCAAAGACGTCTTTATACTCCTTGAGGAGCTGGATGGTTTTTTCCCGAAGTAGAGGCGTTCCCGCGAAGCCGATCTTAACCGTTCTGGATGGATCGTCTTCGTACAGCTGAACTGTCATCGAGTTCGGCTCCGGTATGACTTCGGTCATCGTCTCTGACTCCAGCTGCTGTGATTGCTATGCTTGGTGGTGCCGATCTGACTGCTCGGCACTTCTAAGCGCAATTTGCAGACATTCCTTTGCTCTCTTTTGGTCACCTCGGATGACCGCTATCCCTCCTTTAGTAGGGATCTTGATGGTGAGGTGATAAGTAGAGCAAACGGCCCGAACTGTGTTGAGCCAGTCTCTCCCCAGGATGATGTTGTACGGGGACCGAGCTTTCACCACAAAGAACTCGATCATCGTATTGGAGCTTGTAGGCGCTTTTCCCACCGTGATTGGAAGGCTGATAATACCTTCAGGGCGGGTGTCCTCCTGGGCGAAACTTTTCAGAGGAAGCGGAGCCGGACTGAGCCGAGCTGGATCCACTTCCATTTTATCGAAACATTCCTTAAAAAGAATGCTGACTGATGCTCCTGTATCCACAAATACTCTGTGGATCAGTTTGTTTGCCACTCCGGCTTGAATGACAATAGCGTCTTGGTGAGGAGAGATGGCTGGGACGGGATCGGCATCTGAAAATGTAATCACTTCGTCTTTCTTCAGCCTTTTATGTGTTGGCTCCTCTTGATTGGAACCTCTGCGTTCTGCTTTTAGGGACGACTTAGTCTTCCCGGCAGGGAGAGCATCAATAGTCTGGATTACTCCATCATATTGCGGCTCGTCGTCGTCTTCGGGATCCTCATGCCTTTTCGGATCCTGAGGATTGCAGTTCGCACCTCTCTGCCTTTTGTTCTTTTTCGGCTGCTTGCTTTGGTATTTTTTTAACGTTCCTGTTTTCACAAGAACATCAATACCTGCAGCCAAATCTCGGCACTCCTCGGTATCGTGTCCGTGGGCTTGATGGAAGGAGCAATATTGATCCTGAGGTCGCCGCGCGGCCGATTTCGTCATCCGCCTTGGTTTTTCGAACATATCAGAATGTAGTTCGAAAATTTCCGCTCTTGACTTGTTTAAGGGTACGAACTGAGCGGGCGGCTTCTCAGGATTGAGACGTGGTCCCAATCTGCCTTGTACCGGTGCCCTTTGAATTCTTTCAAAAGGAGTTCGGCGAGGAAGCCTCTGATCGCTATGATCGGGCTTCTTTTCGTCTCCTCGGGATGAGCTGTCTAAAGACCGTTTTCGACGGTCTGCCTCATCCGCACGGGAAAACTGGTCCGCAATGTCCCACATTTCCTGAGCTGTCCGCGGACCGCACTCAACGAGCTTCCTGTAGAGAGCTCCGGGCAGGATTCCATTTTGGAATGCCGAGATGACAAGCAGATCGTTGAGATCGTCTACTTGCAGGCATTCCTTGTGGAATCTTGTCATAAAGTCGCTGATTCTTTCGTCGCGACCTTGACGAATGGAAAGCAGCTGAGCCGAAGTGATTCGGACTTCCGCTTTCTGAAAGAACCTCCTGTGGAAAGCATCCATTAGATCTCGGTAGGATCTAATGCTGCCTTGAGGAAGGCTGTCGAACCACCTTCTGGCGTTCCCGATGAGCAGCTCGGGGAACAGCTTGCACATGTGGACCTCGTTGAGACCCTGGTTCGCCATGTTATATTGATAGCGTCCCAAGAAATCATGAGGATCCACGAGTCCGTCATAGGTTATCGACGGAGTTCGGTAGTTCCGCGGCAAAGGAGTTCGGGTGATATCGTCCGAGAACGGAGTCTTTAATGCTCCGTACATGGCGAACCCGGCATCTCTTCGGTACGGAGGAGATGGAGTTCTCCTGTGGTTCCGGTACCGAGGAGGAACAGGAACATGTCGAGGTTGAGGATTCTTTCTCCTGGAAGACACGTCACTACTGCGGTAGTGACTTTCATGCCTAGATGAGGAGGGAGAATCCGTCGTTGTCTTCTCCGGCTGTTGGCTCTTCTGCAGGAAGGTTAAGAACTCCTCCTGCTTCTCGGCCAAGAACAGCTTGACAGCTTCATTTAAATCGGGCTGCTGGGAAGACTCGGTGCGATGACTCCTGGAGTGGCTTGTTCCTCCTTCGTGAGAACCGGAGGTAGATGTCTCCCGAGGCCGTTTTTCAGACCTGCGAGCTGGACTAGCTTCCTCACGGTTATCACGAACGGTATTATGGGTGTTATGTGATCTGGTATGCATTTTTTTGGGGTGGAAAAAGGGTCAAAAATTCGCTTTATCACAAATTTGGTTCTCTGTTTCCCACAGACGGCGCCAGTGATGAGTCTGCGAATTTTCGACGGTGTTTGAAGAATGCTGGAAAAACGCAGATCACGACACAGAGATTTTACGTGGTTCGATTTACTGAGGTAAATCTACGTCCACGGGAAGAAATGAGGGCAGAGTTGTATTGCTTGATCTGTTTTCTTACAGCTTACAATACAGACTTGATATTTTGTATTTTATCTCTAGAAAGCGAGAGAGTCTATTTAGAACTTAACCTATCTATCTGATCTAGGTTCTATTTATACATTGAACCTAGATCGTGGCATGCAGCCATTTACTAGGTAGTGGATGTCGTGGAGATCGTGGCGATCTTGCATGGGTCCACTATCCTGCATGAGTTAATGACTGCTTGACACCACTAAATAGATCGTGGGTGGTGGAGGTGGAAATCCTGCATGAGTCCACTATCTCCTAGTTCGGTCGAATACTGAGACCGAACTGCTGAATTATGGCCGAGCAGCTTTTGCCGATCTGAGAGTAGAGCTTGATGCCGACCTGAGAGCAGAGTTTGATTGGTTGGCTTTTACCGAGCTGTAGGCTGGGGCCGAACTCTTTGGTTGTGCCGAACTGAACTCTGATACTCTTTAGTCATGCCGAACTGATACTCTTTCTTGGGCTTTAGGCTGATGGGCTTTACTGCTGTTGGGCTTGTTTAGTACGTACTCCATCAGTCGGCGAATCTAAATCACCTGAAATCAGGCAGTCATCGAGGAAGATGGCGCTCCGATCTGTGATTTCTCATGGTCGGCTTGCGAAGTCTAGGCCAAAATCACCTATGATTAGAATGGCTAAGATGAGGAAAAATGGCTTATGAGGGAGGGCTTTGAGGCAGTCGGGGATGAAGGGTCTTGACGGCCCAAGGCTTAAAGCTGGTAAGGGGAGGAAGGGGCACAGGGGCAAAGGGTCGAGGGTGCTGACCACTATCTCGGAATTTGAGGAGAATAGGGCTGGGTCATTGGAAGGTTTGAGGGTGGAAGGATGTGTTGTTGAGGCTTCTAACGCTGAGGTTGCTGCGACGGCGGAGGATCGGAGTGTGAAGGGTGATAGTCTGTTGGAGGTAGGTTTGGTTGGTTTTTCTGAACAGGGTGATAGTCTGCTGGAGGCCTCAGGTAGAAGCGATGAGTGTTTGGAGTAGGGTCTGTCGGGTATGACCCCTGCATATGAAGTGCTTGTTGATTTGCCTCAAGGGACTCTGATCGATGGGGGCTCACGGTTGTCATCTAAGATTATCTCGGATGATGGTGTAAGAAATAGAGAAAGTGTTGGGACATCGATGTTGTCCTTAGCTGAAATGGATAATTGTCACGACCGCCCTTACTAAGGATAGTAAAGACGGGGAAATCGTGACTAGGGAAGGGACTAAGGAGCGGGGTAGAAGAAGGGGAAAACAATGAAAGACAACATCTTAAACAAAGCTTCGAAAGAAAAGTTTTAATCGATTAAACAATTAAGCAGCGGGTTAATATCTCAAGGTAATTAATGTCATAAGGTAGTGTAGAGCAAAACGAAAGACTTTATCAAGAACGATTCGAAACAAGGCAGTGGAATAAAGGTGTCTAGAGAGTCATAGGGAGACGCATATGTATGAAGATACGACGCATCTGGAATTTCTTAAGGCTCGACTCAACATCCGCAGCAACATCACCGCTCAACTTGCACATAAAGAAAACATATGCAGGGTTGAGTACTTGACATACTCAGTGGACACACGCCAAAATATTTGATAAAAGTTATGTCATCCATACCATAGTGAACTCGAGTTTTAACATTTTTGAAAAGAATATCATCGAGTATCACAAAATATTTTCGTAGACTGGCCAGTCAAAACAATCTCCCCCTTTTCCCCACAATCAATCAATCACATTCTCTTACCATAGTGCGACGAGAGTGTGGCCACACTATTCGCCCACGAGACCAGCCGACTAGCAAGGACGGCTCCCGATCCCACCTGTGTACACAGCCTGATAGGATTTGCGGCCCTACTCAGACCCGAATTCGTTTCACACATAGCCCTATAGCCTAATGGAGCAAGCTCAAACGAAGTAGGCATCATGCAACAATCTCAACATCAAAACAATCATGGCATGACATAACACTTTAAACCACCCTTATATCTCCAATATCATAATTTTGAAACGTAAAACAATTTTAGTAAAGAAAGTCCATCTCGATTGCTTACAAACACGGTTCACAATTTTATTGAAGTCTTTGCTCTTCGTACCCACGTACGCACAACAACCCTTATCAACATCATAACCACATAATAAAACACATTCAGTTTTCTATCAACACATTACTCATGCATGCCCTATCGTTCCTTTCATCGTTTTCTCATATTGCCCATCCCAACGTTCATCATCATAAACGATACGAACCCTTTGGCATACATCAACATGCAACGCATAATCACATCATAGGATAAGTTCTTACTCACACATCTATCATGTATTTCATTCAAAACTTGACAACAAGACTATTTCAATCAAGACATGAATCTGGCAGAACAGCGCAGTCGTTTTGTAAAAACATTAAAAATCCATCCGATATCATTTGAAGCTAAAATTTGGTCACCACACAGTAGACACATCAAGGTTCATCCAGTTAAAAATACACACCAAAATCACATCTTTAGGTCGGTCAAAAAGAAAAACAAAACTCACTGGACGAGAATACAAATTCTGACAGGACTGCGCAGTTCAATTGAAAAATTTGTTAAATATTCATTTTTCGTCAAAAGAGGCTGAAATTCTGACACAACACAGAAGACACATAAAATTTCACTCAGTTAAAAATTCATGCCAAAATAAGATCGTTTGGTCAGCTAAACACCCGTCGGAACCTACTATCCGAACACTACAGTTTTCATGCTTAACATTTACAAACTAGGGTTTGTCTATCATTCATCCACACATACGTATTCATGCTTTCAACACATATTCTCGCTTCAAAAACGAAATCACAACCATGTTCTCCTATTTACACATAGCATTCACCAACGAATCATCCACAAACTCTCACACACACATACATACACGCACATACATATACTTTCTCATGCAAACATCCTTCCCAACCGATTAATTTTTAGATCTACGATTTCTACACTCACTATATGCATGAGGGGATCAAGATACATGTATTCAATGGTAAGAAGGAGAAAGACGAATCAAAGTATACCTTTCTCTTGAAAAACAAACGGTAGGAATGACGAATGATGCGATTCTTCGATGAATCTTGAATTTCCAACTTCACAATGATGCAAGAACAAGGAATTGGTGAAGGATTGGTGGAGAAGGAGAGGAAGAGAAAGAGACGTGTGGTATGGAGAGAAGAGGGGGGCGAAAATATGAGGGCTAGGGTTAGGGTTCCTTTAATTTATAGTCTAGGATAAATCCCACAATTAAATAAAGCAATTAAAATTGTGGAAGAGTAAAATAGAGGTCAATGAATAAATCTCACTATTACAAGGAAAATAGGCGTGTAGTATGTGGGGAGTAATTTTTGAAAATTATGAGGTTTTAGGGAAAGAAAGAATCAAATCCTAATTAAAATAGGATATGGAGAGATTTGGCAAGATATGGTAAGATTTAATTGGATTTTAATTCAAGGAAAGAGATAAGCAAGATATCAATTAAATCTACAAAAATGATTCTTTCTCCTAATTAATAGGAGATTTCGAAAATCTCAAGGGATGGCCAAGGGATAGCATAGGGATAATCATTTAGAATAGCATAGGGATAATTTGGTTTGGATTTAATTTGGATAAATATCCCTAAGCAATTAATTAAATCCAAGAAAGAAAGTATTATTTCCAATAAATAGGAGGGCCGAAAATTTCAAATAAAATGGCTAGAATGATTATGCATTATCCCATTTAATTTGATTCACACATTGGAAGCTTAATCACATTAACTCACAACAACTAATTTCACATAATTAACTCAAACACATAGAGACTCAATTTCCACAAAAGAAATTCTCATTCAACATCCATATTAATTAAAAACAATAAGCCATCAAATAAAAATAATAATAAAAAAAAGTCACAATATTCCGGGGTGCTACAATAATGCTCTGGACCTTTGTGAGGCGCAACCTCTGCAGAATATGGAGTTTCTAATTCCTAAGGATAACCCGGAGGTTGGGAAGAGCCTAATGAAGCTTGGGGGTAGAAATGGTGGTGTTAAATGGGCAACGTTTGGGGAGGTAAACTTGCAAAATAACCTTATGAAGGAGACACTCTCAAATGAGGATTTTCCTCCTTTAAGTAAGGAACTTCTTCGGGCTGGAAAGAACAAAGAGATGGTTCCTCCTACGGCTGCCTAGAAGGGGATAGGTGATCAGAGGACGGGTGAGGTTCGAACAAGGGAGAGTAGCTTCCCTCCTCCTTTACAGACGTGGCTCCAGATCTTCAGGCACATATTAGAACTACAATGCAGGTGGAACGAGAGGCAAACAAGGGTCTAATATGAGGCAGTCGTTTGTTGATATCCTTAAGGCTGGAGAGAAGGATCCAATCTTCTTTGAGCCGGACAAGATCAGAAAGATTGGAATAGTAGGGGAAACCTCAAGATTACCCTCCATCCACTTCTCTGGCTCAGATACATCCTATCTGGCAGAGAAACTTGGCCATGCGGTGGTAGGAAAATTCTCACACTCCATACCAACGGCACAACACATTCAAAAGGCTCTGCAAGGGATGAAGTTTGTAGGAGAGTACTCTTTGCTACATCAATGCAAAACATATCCTCGTTCAGTTCAAGATGATAGCGGATTATGCTAAGCTCTTGAGTGGGCTGAATGGTATGCCGGTATGGTTTATTGATCGACAACCCTATGAGAGTGTTCAAATTGACACCGGACTTTAACCCGTTCTTTGAGTCTCCCATAGCAGCTATCTGGTGCAATTTAGTGGGGCTGTTAATATCTTTTTGAGAATTCAGCCTTGTTTGCCATTGGGAGCTTGCTGGGTACACCAATACAAGTTGACCAAGCTACCATATCTAAAAAACGCCTATCCTTTGCACGGTTGTGCATCAAAATTGATATCTCTAAAACGCCTCCAGAAGAAATTGTAATAGTTATCCAAGGGAGGGAAATACGATAGAGGGTCAAATGGGATAGAATTCTACAATTTTGTCAAGAGTGCAGACATGTGGGTCATTCAATGGAGGCATGCTATGCGAATATCAAGAAAGAGAAACCAGCAAGGAAGGACTATAACACTCATCATGCTAAATGGCAACAACCAGATATGATGAGAAGAAAGGATAGTGGGAAGCAAAATGAGATGGAGGTTGAGAAGGCTGAACCTCATATAGTAAAGAAAGAAAGACTTGGTGATTGATGCTATTTTAGGGGATGGGGGGAGCATAGGGGGTTTCTTGGCTGCGGTTGAGGAAGGCTTTCAGAAAAGGATTAGGATCCAGATGAAGATCAGGAAGAGATGGAGGGAGTTGAAGTGGGCAGCTGCTGGAAAAAAGGGAGGCAGGAGCTGGGGATTCCCGCTGGTACGCATAAAAAGGGGAGGTTTGAAGCCTCAGGAGAAATCTAGCTGGTTTGAATGTCTTTCAATTTATTAATCTGGAATGCTCGGGGTGTAGCTAATAAAAGTACATAGAGCACCATCAAATGCTTAATAAAGGTTCACAGAATATCGATCATGGCTATCATCGAGCCACTGACAACACCAAAACCAAACTTCTTCATTAGGATTTTTGGGCTCCACTACAAAGGAGTAAATGAAAATGGGCAGATTTCGCTGTTTGCGGAGAATGGAATGGAAGTTGATGAATGGGATGTCTCGGAGCAGGTTCTACATGCTCGTATTTCCTTAGATGTCCTCCCTTCACCTTTCCACTTGTCGGTGGTGTATGGGAAGTGCAGTAGGGAAGGAAGACTTCTCATGTGGGATAAACTCAGGGAGCTTGCTGCACAGCTGGAAGGCATTCCGTGGCTGGTAGGGGTTGATTTCAATGTCTTTCTTTCGGAGGAAGAGAGACAAGGCTCCAGCAAAAATAGAACAAGGGAGATGGTGGATTTTGCTAATGCTATAAACGATTGCCAACTTATGGACCTTGAAGCAGATGGAGCAAAATTTACTTGGGCCAGAGGAAGTATTCTTGAAAAGGTGGATAGAGTTTTGATTGGTGAGGGTTGGCTTGACTTGTTTGCAGCAACAAGAGTCACCAACCTACCTTGAGGAAGTATTCAATGCCAGCTTCCATGCCCGCAGATTCAGCCGCCGTTCAGATTTCAGAACATGTGGGTTAGACACCATGCCTTTCGGACTGAGGTTGAGAGAAGTTGGATAGAGCCCACGGGGGAGCAGGGCATGTTTAACTTAAGCTAAAACAGGGACGCGTGAAGAAATGTTTGAAGTGGTGGAACAAAAACGTGTTTGGGAATGTCTTTGAAAAGGTTAGGCAAGCTGATCTAGAAGCACAAGAGGCTCTCAAGAATTTTGAACAAGACCAGTCTCCATGCTTGAGGGCAGAGATGAATAGAACTGCAGCAGAACTTGTGCTAAGGCTGAAAATGGAGGAAGATTTTTGGAAGCAAAAAACGGCCATCCGGTGGACAGTGGAGGGGGGGAGAAACACTAAATTTTTCCAGGGGTGGGTCAACCAGAAAAGAGCTAAATCTAGAATACACTCTATTGAGGATGAAGGATAAGTCATTACAGAAGATGAAGAGTTGCGTTCTTTGGCCGTCAAGTTCTTCCAATCTTTGTTGTCTTATGTTGATCAGCTACAAGAGCCGGATCTGGAGATTCTGACCTCGCTACCCCGAGATTTTAACTTGGAAGTGCTAGAATGTCTACCTACAGAACAAGAGGTAAATAACGTGGTTTCTAAAATAAATGTTGATAGCGCGTCGGGTCCGGATGGGTTTTATGCACTCTTTTTCCAATCTTGTTGGGATATCGTTGGTGCTGATGTTACTAAAGTAGTCATAGACTTCTTCCAAGGGTCTCAGATGCCAAGAGGCTTCGCGGCAACTATGATCATTTTAATACCTAAGAAGAAGAACCCAACTAAATGGTCAGAGTACAGGCCAATAAGTTTGTGTAATGTGTCAAATAAAATTATCACTAAGCTTCTTGCAACGAGAATGGAACCTTTGCTTCCTGTTCTCACGGCCCCTAATCAGAATGGATTTATTAGAGGTCGCCTCCTGAGTGACAACGTGCTACTTGCTAAGGAATTGTTCCACGAACTTTGGAAATGCAACCCCTCACCAAATTTGGCTCTTAAATTGGATATGGCTAAGGCATATGACCGAGTTCAGTGGCCGTTCTTACTAAAAGTTTTGAGGAAGATGGGTTTCTCGGAGAAGTGGTTAGGGATGATTGAGAGATGTGTGAACCCTTGCTAGTTTTCAATCCTGATAAACGAAACCCCAACCGGCTTCTTCAAATCCTCACGGGGCCTTCGACAAGGGGATCCCCTCTCCCCCTCTTTGTTCATTTTGGTGGCGGACTACCTTTCCAGATCTTTGGACCGCCTTATTCTTGGAAACAAGAAAATGAGGTTGTGCACAACTCGGTATTCGATGGGTGTTTCCCATCTTGCATATGCAGATGATATCATGATATTCGCACAAGATAGAAGAGCCTCCCTCCGGAAAGTCAAGGGATGTCTTAAACACTACATGGATGTCTCTGGGCAGAAGATTAATGAGGGAAAGAGTTGTTTTTACATTGATAAGAAACATGATGGGTGGGCAAATGGTGTCACTTCGGTGGGAGGTTTTCAACAGCGTAGCTTGCCTTGCACCTATCTTGGGATTCCCATCTTCCGTGGACGGAAGAAGACGAACCTGTTCATGTTTATCCGTGATAACATCTCTCAGAAGATCCATTGTCGGTGCCATAAACATCTATTCTTTTAACATCGGCTCACTTTGGTTAAAAGTGTTCTTGAAGCAATCCTGATACATATCTTCCAAGTTCTTGAGCCAACGAAGGGGGAGATCAGAATAATGGAACAGGTTCTGGCCAGATATTTCTGGGGTTCCTGTAACACAACGAAGAAAACTCACTAGATCAAATGGAAGGATACTTAGGCCCACTTCAGAAGGAGGTCTTGGATTACGGTGTATGGCTGACACAGTTGAGGCCTCCTGCTACAAACATTGGTGGAGATTCCATGAGCAGAACATTTACCGGTCCAGCAGATTCAGCCCTTTGGGCAGAATATATGTACATGAAATATTGGTCGATTACTTCAACTGATTAATATATTTTGCTCAAGAGAAGGAGCCCCAGAGTGTGCAAGAGTAGAGGATTTCTGGTCTGCTTCCAGAGTTTGCATGGCAACTTCACAGTGGCTTCGGCCCGGGAACTGATAAGACACAAAGGGGAAAAGCTGGGAGTGTATGATTTTATTTGGGGCAAAGGTATCCTTTACAATCTCGGTGTTTCTCTGGCGCCTTTTAGCCAATAGGATCCCCGTGGACGTGAAAGTTCAATAGAGAGGAATTTCCCTTGCCTCTAAATGTTGTTGTTGCTCAAACCCAGACGTGGAGACAAGACTGCACCTTTTTTTGAAAGATGAAGCAGCTGCTGAAGTGTGGAACCATTTCTTGAGATGGTTTCTGCAAGCACCGGAGTTCGCTGGTCGAGGGCACAGCCTAGAGGGACGGTTGAGGTGGTGGCAGAGACACACGGAAAGTAAGAATAAACATCACATATGCATCTTAATCCCTTGCTTGATTTTCTGGTATATTTGGACCGAGAGGAATGGGTGTGTTCATCTCAAAAAGGTCTTCAAGGTAGAGAACGTTTGCAAGATAGTTGTGATGCATTTGAGGAACCTGGTTTTAGTAGGGCACCTTGGGCCAGAGCGACGGAAAGGATGTGTTCCGGGGGTGGAGATTATGGTGGAGCAAGTCAAGCTAGGCAGGATGAGAAGGGTAGAGAAAGTCCAATGGAGACCACCCGACTGGCCTTGGGTGAAACTCAATACGGATGGCTTGTTTGAGGGGTTATCAGGTAGGGCCGGAGGGGGAGGCATCATGAGAAACCATCTGGGGGAGTCAGTGGAAGCCTTCTGCTCTCCGGTGGCTGCCTATTCGGGATTTGAAGCTGAAGTAGAAGCCTTATTAGGAGTACTAATGGCCAAGCGATATGGAAACAATTGGTTCCATACATTGCAATTAAATTATTTACTGCAGTTTACATTCTGGCATTGCAAAAATATTAAAACCATGAGAAAGATCAGTCACCCTGCCATAGTAGTGGCATCACTAACCTCATAAAAAGTATCTTTACTTTACATTAATTGAGTGCTCAGCCAGCTTCCAGGGGCATGATTTCTTTTTTAGATGCAAGTACAGCAAACCGAATGCCAAAGTTAAAAAGGAAATGTGTTTAATAAGTACTTGGGAAAGTGCCTGTAAAAACATTTAACAGATATATTAATATACCAAGATTTGACAATCAATGGGGTTTATATATCAAAGAAACACTAATATAGCACATGTTTGTACACGGCATATGAGACAAAGAAAAATTGGATACTATGTATGCCTTAAATATACAGCTGCAAGGTAGCAAAGAGTGGATTAGAAAAAGTAGAAAAAATGTCAGGTATAGTATAACACACAAAAATATAATATTTGAAATTGATTAATTATAAAGCTGCAAAAGGCAGCAAACAATGAATTAAATAAGTAGTAAAATATTGGCCCAACAACCAAGATTCAGGAAGATCAAGCAAAGCAAGCTCAAAAACAAAAAAAAATTGACTTGTGCCTTCTATCTTTAGCCCTTTCCTCCACTCCTTTTTAGTTAAGAAGTCAGTCGCCCCCTACCAACCTCTCGACTAAGTACATTCTAGTCAATTTATGCACTAGGAACTATCATGGAAAACACCTTAGTAGTTGAACAAGAGATAACATTTGCTCTTAATCATAACATGTCAATTTATGCATATATTAGATTGCCATGACAGACAACCTCTTGGAAATTTACTCTTAATGATAATATGTCAATTACAAAAAACTACATTACAACATGAGATGATCTCTAACTAAAAAAATGTACCTACTCTTTTTTTTCATCAGGGTCGGGAGTCCAATATAGGAAGCTAGTTGCTCTTGCAGTCCACCTCTTCCCAAACTCCTGCAAGAAGAGACAAACTTCATTAAAATCTTATCAAGAAGAAAACAGATATGATTATGATAAAAATATATATATGTACTTAAGTAAAGATCATTTCTATTAAGACCCCAAAAACATATGCACTTAACATTTTATGGAAAAAGATGAATGATATCCATAGGTTAAGCTAGAGAGGTTTTACATGGACTAAATGATCTTCTGATGCAACACGAACAATTCGGCAGTCAAACTGACTTACAAATAACCTACAAAGAAGATTGTCAATCTTAGATAGCCTTAAAATTACATTAAGTACATAATGCCCTCATGCACATAATGAATAACACATGGTGAGTGGTGAGTGAAGCAAGTTTATTAAAGAAAAAAAAGTGCAGCTATATGAAGTAGCATTGTGACCATTTGCTAGAATGTTTCATTATCTAAATTGCAAAATAGAAAGATAGGACATGAAGAAATAATGAATACCCGATTTCGGCATGGAAGGAAGGCATGTATTCAAATTACCTCAGCAGTTGTACATTGATGGTTGGACGAATTTTTGATGGTAATAAATGCAGGTAAAAAATATAGATCACGACACAAGGAATTACGTGGTTCGATTTACTGAGGTAAATCTACGTCCACGGGAAGAAATGAGGGCAAGATTGTATTGCTTGATCTGGTTTACAGCTTACAAATACAGACTTGCTATATGATATTTGATGTCTAGAGAGCTTTTTTTTCTCTAAAGAGCTTTTTTCTCCCCTAGTCTATCTGATCTAAGTTCTATTTATACATTGAACTAAGATCGTGGCTTGCATCACCACTAACTAGGTCGTGGATGTCGTGGAGGTCATGAGATCCTGCATGGGTCCACTATCTCTTTGTTTGGTCCGCTATCCTGCATGAGATCCTGCATGAGTTGACACCACTAAATAGATCGTGTAGTGGAGGTCGTGGAGGTTCTGCATGAGTCCACTATCTCCCAGTTCAGTCGAATACTGAGACCGAACTGCTGAACTATTGCCGAGCAGCTTTTGCCGATCTGAGAGTAGAGCTTGATTGGTCGGCTTTTACCGAGCTGTAGGCTGGGGCCGAACTCTTTGGTAATGCCGAACTGATACTCTTCCTTGGGCTTTGGGCTGATGGGCCGTTACTGCTATTGGGCTTGTTTAGTACGTACCCCATCACTACCCCCCCCGAAAAGCGAAGTGAATCACTTCGGCGAAGCGAGTCACTTCGGCATTCTGGATAAAGGTACGGGGGAGGCTGACGTCAGGGGACGTGCCTTGCGCGTGACTGCATTAAATGCGACAGTAAAATCCGGCCGTTGAATCCTAAAAAGGTGGGATTCGAAACGGTGCGATGATTTTGAAATCTTCTCCGAATCTGATAAATACGTCCTTTCTTCATCATTGGAACACTTTTGCTATTGTTTCTTCTGCATTCTCGCTCTTTTGCGCAAAATTTCCTTCCGCTCCTTCAAGAATTTCTTCAGAACTTCTTCAGACTTTCAAAGAGTAAGAATCATGTCTTCTTCTTCTTCTTCTGAGTCAGGTAGCGGTAGGAAAGGGGGTAAGGGATCTTCTAGCCGGAAAGAGTCCGGGGAGAAGACCGTAGAATACTTTCACAGCATCTTGAGTAAGGACACTGTGATATCCCTACACGGAAAATATCTTCTTCCCGGGGGGAAGGTGGTGATTCCCGACGACGATCATAGGGCTAACTCGCCGCCGGAGGGTTACGCCACCGTTTATGAAGCCGGCTTGGAATGCGGGCTTCGTTTCCCTCTTCCCCCTGCCTTTGTAGAGCTGCTTGATTTTTTTCAACTCCCTTTAGGTCAGGTGACTCCGAACTCTTGGAGGCACTTATCGGCCTTTGCTACCGAACTGCGTAGGCTAGATAAGGATCTGTCTATGAGGGCAATCCTTAATTTTTTCCAGTTTAAGAGAAAAGGATCTTGGTTTTACTTGATCCCTTTACAGCCTTTTAGGGCCTTCTGCAAAACCAAGTGGCCAAAGTGGCAACATCGCTTCTTTTTTTATAATAGGACAGCGGCTCCGGGCTTTCCCTGGAGAGGGCCGAAGTCCGTGATTCCTCATCCTCGGTTAGAACCATTGGACGAGCTCGAGGGCGAGCTCAATAAGATTCCTATGATTAGGAAGCAGTACCTGGAGTCTGAGCTCGTCAAGGGCGACTTCGTGTTCGACTCCTCGTCTTCGGACGAAGAGACTGAGGGTGAGGAATTCTTTTTTGTGCCTTACTGCTTTTGTGGCGAAAACTAACCTTGCTTTCTTGCTTTTTGGCAGTGAACTTGCTAAATAAGATTAGCCGCAAATCCTCCGAGCTTAAGGAGCCGGAGAAACAGAAGGCTATCAGCTCGGCGCCTGATGCCGAGAAGAATCCGAAGAGGCAGAAGACCTCTTCTTCGGATCCAAAAAAGCCGGAGTCCACTTCGGCAAAGGGGAAGGGGAAGACCCAGAAGCCCCCAAGAGCGCCGGAGAGAGACATCGTCTTGGCACCCCCTTCGGAGCATGTCTGTGAGCCTTTTGCATGGCCAACGGACTTTGCCGAGGTAACTTCTCTTCTTGATTCTTTGGCTTAGCTTCTTTCCTATGTTTTTTTGGTGGCCCCTCTGTTGACTCTTTCCTTTTTCCATTTTCAGAGGAATAGCATGCTCAGCAAGCTCGTCGCAGTCGAACTCTCTAAAGCGTCCAGCGACTATGCTGAGATGCAGAGGAAGTTGGCGGCTGCTCGTCACCAGGCCGAACAGGCTAAGGCAGACTTTGAGAAGGCCAGAGCTGCTAGGATCTCGGCCCAGGATGAAGCCCAGTTTGCCAAAAACCAGCTCATCATCCAGCGAGAGCAGACGAAACGGAGGGATGCTGCCGCCGTGGTTGCCCAAGGGGAGGTTCTCCGTGCTTTCGCGGAGAAACTCTTTCTGAGCAATCAATTTTCGGCCTTTGTCGGTGATCTGCTGAAACTGATGACCGATAATGCCGAGCAGGGGCCCGAAGTCGTCCTGCCGCTGTACGGCCGAGAGATAGCAGCTCGTCTCCAGAGTCTGCCGCTCCTTGAGGAGCTTGCTTCGTCCTCGGTCCTGCTTTCTGCTGACCGAGTTCGTAGTTGCCGAGCTGACCGGGACGAGAATATGGAGGCTATCTTTGCCTCCTTAGGGCCAGTTTCACCCGCTCCAATTTTCCACGGAGAGGGTGAGACCGAGCAGCTTGATCAGCAGACCGGAGACGGGCAGGCCGAGCAAGAGGTGCTGCAGATCGGTGATGGGGGCACCGAGCAGGCTGGGGGGAGCAGGGAGGCCGAGGCTGAAGCTGAGGCAGACAAGGAGAAGGAAGCTGAACCTCACCGAGGAGTCGGAGACGAAGCTGGCGGAGTATGATTTCGTCTCCCTTCTCTTAGTTTAGTTTCTTCCTTGTTGTAAAATGGCCTTGAAGCCCTCCTTGTGTAAAAAAAAAAATTTTTCTTATGAATGAAAAAATTCTTCTTTCTACACTTGTGTCTTCGTATAGCTTTTCGTACTCTCTTTTACTCCTGTTGTGGTTTACTACCTGCTCAGTAAACTGAAATGCCGAACTGACATAGCTGCTTTGTATTCTTAACTCTTAAGGAGCTGGAGGTACTTCACTGGAAGCGGCTGTACTCTTCCGCTTTAGACGAAGCTGAGAAAAAAGCCATAGCTGACCAGATGAAGAATGACGAACTCTTGGCTAGTTTAGTGAAGCTGGAGGCCGACAATAAGGACTTAGAGTCCGAAAAGAAAGATCTGGAGGCCGAGCTGAATACTGCCGTCGCTGAGAGGACTGCGTATGAGGATTTCATCTGCAGGCGCGGGGGAATGACCATCTCTGAAGTTCAGGAACGAGTTGACGAACTGTGGGAGGAATATCATGTACTCCGGAGGAACAATGCGCTGGAGAGCTCGGCTTGCCAACAAGTCGTGAAATCATTGCGGCGCTGGGCTTCTCGGTACGACATCATTCTTTCCCGGCGTCCCTCAATCGAGAGATTCCTTAGGCATTTCCCGCCAACAGATGCTCGCACTCCAGCTCAAACCTCTGATTCACTTGCTCAAAACCCTACTCCAAGTCAGCAACGAACTCAGGAACAACCGGAGACGTCAAGACGAGGACGGACTGAAGTTCGCAGAGGAGCGGTGACTATGAGTGAGCAAGATCGGCAAATGATTCGTGAAGAGGCTCTTCGCCGCCGAGGTGCTAGAGCTTCCCGGGCTCAGGGAAGAGGCGGTAGGTCGATTAGAGCATCTCGTCGACCTGCTTATTCTTCAGCTGCCCGGAATGGCCGAACTCGGCTTCACGTGGATTTTGTGAATAGATGGCTCAACTTTAGCAACCATGGACAGTAGAATAGTCCTTTGTAATGGCGTAACGCCTTCTTGTAGGGCAGCAGAATTATATGCCGAACAAGTTTTAATAAATGAAATCTTCATTTCGCTTCTATCACTGCGTATTTACAGCTCAGCAAAAAAATTTCATCGTGCTCGTCCTCGGTCTTATGAAGTAAACTTCTTTGACCGGACTCGTCCTCGGTCTTATGAAGTAAGTTTCTTTGACCGGACTCGTCTTTGGTCTTATGAAGTAAACTTCTTTGACCGGACTTGGTCCTCGGTCTTATGAAATAAACTTCTTTGACCGGACTCGTCTTTGGTCTTATGAAGTAAACTTCTTTGACCGGACTCGTCTTTGGTCTTATGAAGTAAATTTCTTTGACCGGACTAAGCTTGTGTCCTAATTTGGCGAGTTTTATCGCTCGGATCGGACTTTCCCTTGTCCTAACTTGGGGATCGGACTTTCCCTTGTCCTAATTCGGCGAGTTTTATCGCGTGGATCGGACTTTCCCTTTGTTGCAGTTCGTTTCAGACGAACTGCTTGTTTCTTAAGCTGAATTGTGGTCTTGTATCCTCCTTAGAAGCTTGGACTCACAATCGTTGGCTTATATATGTTCTAAAAAGGGGATCAGCCTTCGAAGAACAAGATACCTCAGTAACATTTGTAAGAGACGACACGCACATAGAGAGACAACGCACATAAAGACAAATGAAAAACAAGTAAAAAACAAAGAAAGCACATACCCCTAGGACCGAACTAGACACAAGACTGACTGACCGGACTGTCTCTTACAAATGGAACTTCTTGAGGTTGGAAATGTGCCATGTTCGGGGTACTTGTTCTCCTGACATGTGAGTCAATTTATAAGACCCTTTGCCGAGGACTTCTGACACCCGATATGGACCTTCCCATGTGGGTTCGAGTTTGCCCAGCTTTTCTGCTCGGCTTACTTCATTGTTTCTCAAGACGAGATCTCCCACTTGAAATTGCAGCTTTTTCACCCTTTGGTTATAATACCGGGCTACTTGCTCCTTGTACTTGGCTGCTTTTATGCAGGCCAATTCTCTTCTTTCTTCGGCCAGATCTAGTTCGGCTCTCAGTCTGTCATCATTCATTTCTGAGGAGAAATTTAGAGTTCGGGGACTGGGTACGCCGATCTCAACCGGAATCACGGCTTTAGTGTCGTACACCAGACTGTACGGAGTTTCACAACTGAGCGGGCGGCTTCTCAGGATTGAGACGTGGCCCCAATCGGTCTTGCACCGGAGTCCTTTGAATCCTTTCAAAAGGAGTTCGGCGAGGATGTCCCTGATCGCCAAAAGGAGTTCAGCGAGGATGTCCCTGATCGCTATGATCGGGCTTCCTCCTGTCTCCTCGGGATGAGCTGTCTAAAGACCGTTTGCGACGGTCTGCCTCATTGGCACGGGAGAACTGGTCCGCAATGTCCCACATCTCTTGAGCTGTTTGCGGACTGCATTCCACGAGCTTTCTGTAGAGAGCTCCGGGCAGGATTCCATTTTGGAATGCCGAAATGACAAGTAGATCATTGAGATCATCTACTTGTAGGCATTCCTTGTGGAATCTCGTCATAAAGTCGCTGATCTTTTCGTCGCGACCTTGACGTATAGAAAGCAGCTGAGCCGAAGTGATTCGGGCTTCCGCTTTCTGAAAGAACCTCCTGTGGAAAGCATCCATTAGATCTCGGTAAGATCTAATGCTGCCTTGGGGGAGGCTATCGAACCACCTTCTTGCGTTCCCGATAAGCAGCTCGGGGAAACAGCTTGCACATATGGACCTCATTGAGACCCTGGTTCGCCATGTTATACTGATAGCGTCCCAGGAAGTCATGAGGATTCACTAACCCGTCATAAGTCATCGACGGAGTTCGGTAGTTCTGTGGCAAGGGAGTTCGGGTGATATCGTCCGAGAACGGAGTCTTCAATGCTCCGTACATGGCGAACCCGACATCTCTTCGGTATGGAGGAGATGGAGTTCTCCTGTGATTCCGGGTACCGAGGAGGAACAGGAACATGTCGGGGTTGAGGATTCTTCTTCCTGGAAGACACGGCACTACTGCGGTAGTGACTTTCATGTCTGGATGAGGAGGGAGAATCCACCGTTTTCGTCTCCGGCTTTTGGCCCTTTTGCAGGAAAATTAAGAACTCTTCCTGCTTCTCGGCCAAAAACAACTTGACAGCCTCGTTCAAATCGGGCTGCTGGGAAGACTCGGTGCGATGAGTCTTTGAGCGGCTTGTTCCTTCTCCGTGAGAACTGGAAGTAGATTTCTCCCGAGGCTGTTTTCCAGACCTGTGGGCTGGACTAGCTTCCTCATGGTTGTCACGAACGGTATTATGGGTGTTACGTGATCTGGTATGCATTTTTTTTTTTTTTTTTTTTTTTGGGTGGAAAAAGGGTCAAAAATTCGCTTTATCACAAATTTGGTTCTCTGTTTCCCACAGACGGCGCCAGTGATGGTTGGACGAATTTTTGATGGTAATAAATGCAGGTAAAAAATATAGATCACGACACAAGGAATTACGTGGTTCGATTTACTGAGATAAATCTACGTCCACGGGAAGAAATGAGGGCAAGATTGTATTGCTTGATCTGGTTTACAGCTTACAAATACAGACTTGCTATATGATATTTGATGTCTAGAGAGCTTTTTTTTCTCTAAAGAGCTTTTTTCTCCCCTAGTCTATCTGATCTAAGTTCTATTTATACATTGAACTAAGATCGTGGCTTGCATCACCACTAACTAGGTCGTGGATGTCGTGGAGGTCATGAGATCCTGCATGGGTCCACTATCTCTTTGTTTGGTCCGCTATCCTGCATGAGATCCTGCATGAGTTGACACCACTAAATAGATCGTGTAGTGGAGGTCGTGGAGGTTCTGCATGAGTCCACTATCTCCCAGTTCGGTCGAATACTGAGACCGAACTGCTGAACTATTGCCGAGCAGCTTTTGCCGATCTGAGAGTAGAGCTTGATTGGTCGGCTTTTACCGAGCTGTAGGCTGGGGCCGAACTCTTTGGTAATGCCGAACTGATACTCTTCCTTGGGCTTTGGGCTGATGGGCCGTTACTGCTATTGGGCTTGTTTAGTACGTACCCCATCATACATCATCTTCATTCAAAAATCCTGGAACTAAAGACTCTGCATGACTTAACAGTGAACCTACATGCAATAGAGTATTAGAATATAGATATGTACTACTACTTGATTAACCAAGGGAAGAGATAGAAGCAGGCATACATAAGTTCTTGCTAACTGTGGAAACTTTGTCATTTGACAGTTTCTAATAGTCCTTCTCTATGAACCAAATGATTATGTTGAGAAACAGATCCTTTTCTTCTGGGATTGAAACAAATGTTATTAGCTGTTAAATATTACTATCAAGAAGCATACCCAGATTGAAACAGAAAATTACTAAATCATGAACAAAACAATGAAGGTTTGCAATCACTTTAATCAACAAAGACCTTCTCTGATGAGCATAAGATGAACGACGTACACTGCAAGGGGCGAGTTCAAATTTATATGTCTATATACATTGACGACTTAAGGTGTTTAAGACCCATGCAATAGTTGTAACTGACTAATTTGGTGAAATAAGAATTATTGAGATGATGTAGATAATACATACTCTAGTTGTGCATCCTCTTCACAAACTAGAACGTTAGACGAGCACCAGCCATATACAAATTCTCCATGAGGGAGTAGAAAGATTGTTGCTAAAGCTTCCATCTAAAAGAACACATTTATAGGGTCAGAAAAAAAAATGCACGATTTCCTTGATAAAAGATTATAACAATTGATGAATCAAGAGAATTGATGTGTATAGTATAGCATACCAATTTCCATTTACTCTTGAGATATAAAACGTCAAATAAAACAAATAACTAACCATCATACATTGACAAATAGCTTAAACTCATTTGTATATCTTTGCAATGACAAAAACCAAATGAGGAGATGAGTCTGTTCTATATTATTTTCTCTCTTAATTTACTTTTCCCCCACTTTAACTATTTATTATGATTTTTACAAAATATATGGGGAAAAATGAAATGGGTCATCTTATCTGGGACAGAAGGAGTAGTATATAATTAAGTGCATTGAATAATTTGAATTGTCGTAATAGTTGAAGTGACAAGTTGCTAATTTGGTAGTAAGGTGGGAGAGGAAGTGACGAGGCAAAACAATGGATACTTTAAGGCCATGTTTGGTTGACGAGAAAGTAAAGTTGACAAGGAAAATGATTCCTGGGATCCCGGGAATATGATTCCTAATAATTTTACTTTCCTATGTTTGAAAAATATCAAAATGTTAAATTTATATTTAATTCAAACACTAAACTAAAAATATAATCTACTTATTATTTTTTTATTTATAAAAAAGAATAATGATATAAAATTTTTAATAATTTATTAATTTCAAATGGTAATAATTATATTATTATATTATGATGGATAGTTTAAATATGGATTATTCATCGTAATATATAATAATCATAATAAATATTATTATTATTATTATTATTATTATTATTATTATATTTATGAAAATTATAATTGAATAAATTTTATAATTTAAAATTTCACTAGAATTTATTGATTAATTATTAATTTATACAATAATGATAATTATTTATTATTATATGATTTATATTATATAATTATATTTTAATTATTTAATAATAATAATAATATTAAAAATAATATATAATTATTATAATCATATTTTTATAATCCTGATAATTTTAATTATAGTTATTTTTTATATTGAAATTAAGTAGTATGATTTATAATTTTAAATTATTTTTAAAATATTTTAATTATTAATAATAATAATAATAAAACTATACTATATTGCATTAAATATGTAAAAATCCTAAAACTGGGAAAAAGAATACCTAAGAAAAGTTGGGATTCAGAATCCTTGAATGTTGTACTAACTTTCCTTGTCCTCGGGATTCTGATTACTTTCCCAGTTTGATTAAAAACCAAAACAAACATAGGAATTTAGAATTTAAGGAATTAAATTATTTTCCTAGACAGAATCCTGACAACCAAACATGGCCTAAGAGACATACAAAATAAATTGTAGATTAGTAATGGCCTAAGCATTTCAAATAAGTTAAGTACCAAAATAAAACACACGACAGCGAGCTTCAGTATTAATAAATATAATACATGATAATAAATTATATATTTGCATGATTT
Source organism: Salvia splendens (assembly GCF_004379255.2). Lineage (NCBI taxonomy): Eukaryota > Viridiplantae > Streptophyta > Magnoliopsida > Lamiales > Lamiaceae > Salvia > Salvia splendens. Next base: position 33,767,010 of record NC_056040.1, read on the forward strand.
CGTACTTCAAGATCCCTTTCTTCCAAAACTTCGAAAATATAAAAAACTTATAACAATTACTATTATAACAATTACTACTACATGATAAGACTGGTACAAAGTAAATAAATTAGCAAAACATAATCCAACCTACACCACACTAGTAAGACAATCAAGTAGACATCCAGTTTTCATTTAGACACAATCAAATGAAAGTGCAGATCAATTAATGAAGCAATTGGGAGCAAACCATGCTCATAATAAGACCATTACAGCCAATAAACGAATCAACTAACACACTCGAGGCTGTATATGAATAACTATCGCAGCATCTCTTAGTCTTCAATATATAAGACTGATTCTATCATCTTGACAACAACATCAACATTTCAAGCACATTATAAATAAAAACTCTAGTCAACAAGTCAAGTGTACCAAAAGCTCATAAAAACCAAACTACTAACACTCACCTAAAATCAATGTAACTGAAACATTAAAGAGATTCTACCTGAACTACAGGCTTTAATACATCAAGCCAGAACTTCCAAAGAGCACACAAGAAAGCTTGGACACAAATCACAGATTCAAAAAACAGCTAGAGGCGTTATGTCTGTTGAGGCATTGATAGTGTAAGATTGAAAGAGATGATTGAGACGTGCATGTGTGCGAGGTGCAGATCAAACAGGTCCAGAGGATTCACCTAGGTCTAGGAACTCCCTAAACTTATTTGTCTGTGTCGTTAGGATACTTTCAACCGCTATCAAAATCTTAACCCATTTACTATTGGTTAGTGCAGGATAGTAAGGATCGATCTCACAGAGAAGGACGGGGTAAGCAAGTGTTCAGAGAACTTGGAAGGGGTTGGCCGCTGGCACGCAACTCATGGTTAAGACTTGATTAACTACTAGACTTAGGGAAAATTAAAGGTGACAATCCTAGCTGGTAGACCTAGGGAACAGAAAGAGAACGTACGCATGCATGAGTAATAGAAATGAAGTTTAACTAGAAAATATTAAACAGCCAAACTACTAGACCAGGTAAACAGATTTAAAAAAAAAAACAGTTGGTCAATACGTAACATGCAGTGGGGACCATTTTCCCGAATTGGTTATGACGAAAGAAAAGCTGCAGAGAGTAACAACACCAGCAGAGATCCAACTTCTGACTAACTTATACCTTCATCTTCTCCAACAATCTAACTTAACAGAGGCACACAAATCCGACTTCAAACATTACGATCAAACATGAAATGACTAGATCTAAACTACTAGACCGAGCAAAACATGCAGAAAACAATAAACATCCATAAACATGCAAAATTCAGAACATCACGACTCAGATCCACAACTCTGTTTAACAATTCAACTTAGATCAACCAATAACAAACTCCAATACGTCAAACCCATACTCCTCAATTCCGATTCAACGACAAATCAACTCCGATCTCCACTCCAAATCAAACATCAATAGCGAAAAGCATCCAAAACAGTAAATACCAACAATCAAACATCAGAATCAGCTGAATAGAAAACGTAAACTTCCATAACTACGATATTTAAGGTTCAACACTGAAACAAATCACACCGAGCTTCTAAAACGATGAAGTCTCGGCTTAAAACGACAGAAAACGACAGAAAAGCATACATAAGTTCTTGCTAACTGTGGAAACTTTGTCATTTGACAGTTTCTAATAGTCCTTCTCTATGAACCAAATGATTATGTTGAGAAACAGATCCTTTTCTTCTGGGATTGAAACAAATGTTATTAGCTGTTAAATATTACTATCAAGAAGCATACCCAGATTGAAACAGAAAATTACTAAATCATGAACAAAACAATGAAGGTTTGCAATCACTTTAATCAACAAAGACCTTCTCTGATGAGTGATGATTGGGCGAATTTCTGATGGTAATAAATGCAGGTAATAAATATAGATCACGACACAGAAAGTTACGTGGTTCGATTTACTGAGGTAAATCTACGTCCACGGGAAGAAAGGAGGGCAAATTTGTATTGCTTGATCTGGATTACAGCTTACAATACTGACTTGCTATATGAGATTCGATATCTAGAGAGCTTAACCCTTGTCTATCTGATCTAAGTTCTATTTATACATTTGAACCAAGATCGTGGCTTGCAGGTTGACAACTGCTTCATACCACTAGATAGATCGTGGGTGTAGTGGAGGTCGTGGAGGTCCTGCATGGGTCCACTATCTCCTTGTTCGGTCGAATACTGAGACCGAACTGCTGAACTTTGCCGATCAGCTTTTGCCGATCTGAGAGTAGGGCTTGATTGGTTCTTTTACCGAGCTGTAGGCTGCGACCGAACTCTTTGGTTGTGCCGAACCGAACTGAACTCTTTGGTCGTGCCGAACTGATACTCTTTCTTGGGTTTTGGGCTAATGGGCCGTCACCGCTATTGGGCTCGCCATTAGGGTTTAGTTGTTTAGTTCGTACCCCATCACTACCCCCCCCCCGAAAAGCGAAGTGAACCACTTCGGCATTTTGGATAAGTGTAAGGGGGAGGCTGACGTCAGGGGACGTGCCATGCGCGTGTCTGCATTAAATGCGATAGCAAATCCGGCCGTTGAATCCAGAAAAAGGGGGATTTGAAATGGCGCTACGGATTTGAAATGCCTCTGTGAATCTGATAAATATTACCATTTTCCATCATTGGAACACTTTTGCTATTGTTTCTTCTGCATTCTCTCTCTTTTGCGCAAAATTTCCTTCCGCTCCTTCAAGAATTTCTTCAGAACTCAGAACTTCTTCAGACTTTCAAAGAGTAAGAATCATGTCTTCTTCTTCTTCTTCTGAGTCAGGTAGCGGTAGAAAAGGGGGTAAGGGATCTTCTAGCCGGAAAGAGTCCGGGGAGAAGACCGTAGAATACTTTCACAGCATCTTGAGTAAGGACACTGTGATATCCCTACACGGAAAATATCTTCTTCCCGGGGGGAAGGTGGTGATTCCCGACGACGATCATAGGGCTAACTCACCGCCGGAGGGTTATGCCACCGTTTACGAAGCCTGCTTAGAATGCGGGCTTCGTTTCCCTCTTCCCCCACCTTTTGTAGAGCTTCTTGATTTTTTCCAACTCCCTTTAGGTCAGGTGACTCCGAATTCTTGGAGGCACTTATCGGCCTTTGCTGCCGAACTGCGTAGGCTAGATAAGGATCTGTCTCTGAGGGCAATCCTTAATTTCTTCCAGTTTAAGAGGAAGGGATCTTGGTTTTACTTGATCCCTTTACAGCCCTTTAGAGCCTTTTGTAAAACCAAATGGCCGAAATGGCAAAATCGTTTCTTTTTTTATAATAGGACTTCGGCTTCGGACTTTTCCTGGAGAGGGCCGAAGTCCGTTATTCCTCATCCTCGGGTAGAACCGTTGGACGAGCTCGAGGCCGAGCTCAATAAGATTCCCATGATTAGGAAGCAGTACTTGGAGTCTGAGCTCGTTAAGGGCGACTTCGTGTTCGACTCCTCGTCTTCGGACGACGAGACTGAGGGTGAGGATTTCTTTTTTATGCATTACTGCCTTGACGACGAAAACTAACCTTGTTTTCTTGCTTTTTGGCAGTGAACTTGCTAAACAAGCTCGGTCGCAAATCCTCCGAATCTAAGGAACCGGAGAGGCCGAAAACCACCAGCTCGGCGTCTGATGCCGAGAAGAACCCGAAGAGGCAAAAGACCTCTTCGGATCCAAAGAAGCCGGAGTCGACTTCGGCAAGGGGGAAGGCGAAGCTTCAGAAGCCCCCAAGAGCGCCAGAGAAAGACGTGGTCTTGGCGCCTCCTTCGGAACATATCTGTGAGCCCTTTTTATGGCCCACGGACTTCGCCGAGGTGAATTCTCTTCTTGATTTTCTGGCCTTGCTTTTTTTCCTGTATTTTTTGTGGCCCCTCGGTTGACTTTTTCCTTTTTCCATTTTCAGAGGAACGATATGCTAAGCAAGCTCGTCGCAATTGAACTCTCTAAAGCGTCCAGCGACTATGCTGAGATGCAGAGGAAGTTGACTGCTGCTCGTCACCAGGCCGAACAGGCTAGGGCAGACTTTGAGAAGGCAAGGGCTGCTAGGATCTCGGCTCAGGATGAGGCACAGCGGGCAAAAAACGAGCTCATTATCCAGAGAGAGCAGTCTAAACAGAGGGAGGCTGCTGCCGTGGTTGCCCAAGGGGAGGCTCTCCGTGCTTTCGCGGAGAAACTCTTTTTGAGCAATCAATTTTCGGCCTTTGTCGGTGATCTGCTGAAACTGATGACCGATAATGCTGAGCAGGGACCCGAAGTCGTCCTGCCGCTGTATGGCCGAGAAATTGCAGCTCGTCTCCAGAGTCTGCCGCTCCTTGACGAGCTCGCGTCTTCCTCGGTCCTGCTTTCTGCTGACCGAGTCCGTAATTGCCGAGCTGACCGGGACGAGAACATGGAGGCCATCTTTGCCTCCTTGGGACCTGTTTCACCCGCTCCAATTTTCCAAGGAGAGGGTGAGCAGGAAAACGAGGCCGGCAAGGAGACCGAGCAGCCGGATCGGCAGACCGGCGACGGGCAGGCCGAGCAGGAGGTGCAGCAGATCGGCTATGGGGGCGCCGAGCAGGCTGGGGGGAGTAGGGAGGCTGAGGCTGAAGCCGAGGTGGACAAGGAGGGAGAAGCTGAAACCCGGAGGGGAGCCGGAGATGAAACTGGCGGAGTATGATTTCATCTCCCTTCTCTTAGTTTAGTTTCTTTCTTCCTTCTTGTAAAATGGCCTTGAAGCCCTCCTTGTGTAAAAAAAATTTTTCTTATGAATGAAAAAATTTTCTTTCTACACTCGTGTCTTCGTATAGCTTTTCTTGATCTCTTTTACTCCTGTTGTGGTTTACTGCCTGCTCGGTAAGCTGAAATGCCGAACTGACCTAGCTGGTTTGTATTCTTTAACTCTAAGGAGCTGGAGGTACCTCACTGGAAGCGGCTATACTCTTCGGCTTTAAACGAAGCTGAGAAAAAAGCCATAGAGGACCAGATGAAGTATGACGAACTCTTGGCTCGTTCAGTGGAGCTGGAGTCCGACAATAAGGACTTAGAGTCCATAAGGAAGGATCTGGAGGCCGAGCTGGATATTGTCGTCGCTGAGAGGACTGCATATGAGGATTTCATCTGCGGACGCGGGGGAATGAGCATATCTGAAGTTCAGAATCAAGTTGATGAACTGTGGGAGGAGCTTCATGTACTCCGGAGGAACAATGCGCTGGAGAGCTCGGCTTGCCAACAAGTTGTGAAATCATTGCGGCGCTGGGCTTCTCGGTACGACATCATTCTTTCCCGGCGTCCTTCAATCGAGAGATTCCTTAGGCATTTCCCGCCAACAGATGCTCACTCTCCAGCTCAAACCTCTGATCCACTTGCTCAAAATCCTACTCCAAATCAGCAACGAACTCAGGAGCAACCGGAAACGTCAAGACGAGAACGGACTCAGGAGCAACCGGAAACGTCAAGACAAGGACGGACTGAAGTTCGTAGAGGAGCTGTGATTATGAGTGAGCAAGATCAACAAATGCTTCGTGAAGAGACTCTTCGCCGCCGAGGTGCCAGAACTTCCCGGACTCAGGGAAGAGGCGGTAGGTCGATCAGAGCATCTCGTCGACCTGCTTATTCTTCAGCTGCCCGGAACGCCCGAACTCGGCTTCACGAGGATTTTTTGAATAGGTGGCTCAACTTTAGCAACCGTGGACAGTAGAATAGTCCTTTGTAATAGCGTAACGCCTTCTCGTAGGGCAGCGGAGTTGTATGCCGAACAAGACTTAATAAATGAAATTTTTTTCATTTCGCTTCTATCACTGCGTACTTACAGTTCAGCGATTTTATTTCGCTTCTATCACTGCGTACTTACAGTTCAGCGATTTTTTATTTCATTTATTGTACTCGTCCTCGGTCTTATGAAGTAAACTTCTTTGACCGGACTCGTCCTCGGTCTTATGAAGTAAACTTCTTTGACTGGACTCGTCTTTGGTCTTATGAAGTGAACTTCTTTGACCGGACTCGTCTTTGGTCTTATGAAGTGAACTTCTTTGACCGGACTCGTCCTTGGTCTTATGAAGTAAACTTCTTTGACCGGACTTAGTCCTCGGTCTTATGAAATAAACTTCTTTGACCGGACTTGGTTTGTGTCCTAATTTGGCGAGTTTTATCGCTCGGATCGGACTTTCCCTTTGTCCTAATTTGGCGAGTTTTATCGCTCGGATCGGACTTTCCCTTTGTCCTAATTTGGCGAGTTTTATCGCTCGGATCGGACTTTCCCTTTGTCCTAATTTGGCGAGTTTTATCGCTCGGATCGGACTTTCCCTTTTTGCAGTTCGTTTCAGATGAACTGCTTGTTTCTTAAGCTGAATTGTGGAGTCTTGTATCTTTCTGAGAAGCTTGGACTCACAATTGTCTTTAATACATGTTCTAAAAAGGGGATCAGCCTTTAAAGAACAAGATACCTCAGTAACATTTGTAAGAGACGACACGCACATAGAGAGACAACGCACATAAAGACAAATAAAAAAGACGAAAAAGGTTTTAAACTTTTATAAAACGACAAGCATGAAAAACAAGTAAAAAACAAAGAAAGCACATACCCCTAGGACCGAACTAGACACAAGACTGACTGACCGGACTGTCTCTTACAAATGGAACTTCTTGAGGTTGGAAATGTGCCATGTTCGGGGTACTTGTTCTCCTGACATGTGAGTCAATTTATAAGACCCTTTGCCGAGGACTTCTGACACCCGATATGGACCTTCCCATGTGGGTTCGAGTTTGCCCAACTTTTCTGCTCGGCTTACTTCATTGTTTCTCAAGACGAGATCTCCCACTTGAAATTGCAGCTTTTTCACCCTTTGGTTATAATACCGGGCTACTTGCTCCTTGTACTTGGCTGCTTTTATGCAGGCCAATTCTCTTCTTTCTTCGGCAAGATCTAGTTCGGCTCTCAGTCCGTCCTCATTCAGTTCTGCTGAGAAATTAAGAGTTCGGGGACTGGGTATGCCGATCTCAACCGGAATCACGGCTTCAGTGCCGTACACCAGACTGTACGGAGTTTCACCGTTTGAGGTTTTTGGTGTAGTTCGGTAAGACCATAGGACTTGAGGAAGATTTTCTACCCATTGTCCTTTGGCTTGTTCTAACCGAGTTTTTAACCCTTTCACCAGAATACGGTTTGTTACTTCCGTTTGTCCGTTTGCTTGTGGGTGAGAGACCGAAGTGAACCGCTGTTGAATATTCAGCTCTTGGCACCAATTCTTGAATGTCTTGTCGGTGAACTGAGTCCCATTATCTGAAATGAGGATATGGGGTATGCCAAATCGGCAAACTATGTTCTTCCAGACAAAATCCAATGCCTTCGAGCTCGTTATCGTAGCTAATGGTTCAGCCTCCACCCACTTCGTGAAGTAATCCACGGCAACGATAAGGAATTTCATTTGCCGAGGAGCTTGTGGTAGTGGTCCTACTATGTCTATGCCCCATTGCATAAAAGGCCAAGGGCTTTGCATAGCACATAGATCGGTCTGCGGCATCCTTGGGATATTTGCATGGATTTGGCACTTCGTACATGTCTTGACGAGCTGCACTGCTTCTTGTACCAAAGTTGGCCAATAATATCCCCATCTCAGAACTTTTTTAGCTAAAGCTCTAGCTCCGATGTGGCTACCGCAAGATCCTCCATGAACTTCTCTAAGGATGTAGTCCGTCTCTTCTGGTCCTACACATCGCAATAACGGTTGAAGGTAGGACTTTCTGTATAGGATTCCTTCATGAAGTTCATACCGAAGTGCTCGGCATGTGATTTTCCGAGCTTCTCTCTTATCCTCGGGCAGTTGTCCTTGATCTAGATACTGTAAGATCGGCGTCATCCAGTTCGGCGAGCTGGTTACTGAATGTACCTCAGCTTCATCAATGCTTCGGTGTAGTAATTCCTCCACCTTTGAGCTCGGATATGAGGCCAACTTACTTAAAGTATCTGCTCGGCTGTTTTCCGCTCTGGGAATGCGGATTATCCGAAAATAAGAGAAACTTCGGCTAATGCTTTGCGCTTTGTCCAAGTATTTTTTCATCCTCTCATCTCGGGCTTCACTTGTACCCAGCATGTGATTCACTATGACTTGTGAATCACAATGGATTTTGAGAGATTTGACAAATAGACTTTGCGCTAATTGAAGTCCGGCAAGGAGGGCTTCGTATTCGGCTTCGTTATTAGTAGTTGGGAATAAGAACCGAAGTGAATAAGTTACCTCGTGTCCGTCGGGAGCGATAAGTAGAATACCAGCTCCACTTCCCGTCTTATTCGAAGCTCCATCTACGAATCCACTCCAGCAGTCCGGCGGCTCTACTTCGGATTCCTGGGGCTGTGTTAGTTCGTCATTGGCAGGATTTTTCTGTTCGGCAATAACAGGGATTGCTTGATCGAACTTTGCCTCTGCAAGAAAATCTGCCAAGGCTTGTCCCTTGATGGCTTTCCGAGGTAGATATTCTATTGAGTGTTCTCCCAGCTCTATGGCCCACTTGGCAATTCTGCCTGATGCTTCAGGCTTAGTCAAAACTTGCCGAAGTGGAAGATCGGTTAAGACGCATACCTTGTGAGCATAGAAATATGGCCGCAGTCTCCTTGCTGCATTTACTAATGCCAGAGCAATTTTTTCCAGAGGTTGATACCTTGTTTCTGGACCTCTTAATGCTCGGCTTGTAAAGTAGATGGGAAGCTGCTTTAGGCCTTCTTCTCGTACAAGCACCGCGCTAATGGTTTGATCTGATGCCGCTAAGTATAAGAATATCACTTCGGCATCTGTTGGAGCAGAGAGAATAGGAAGCTCGGCTAAATAACTTTTGAGCTCGTCAAAAGCCTTTTTCTGCTCGACTCCCCACTCAAACTTTGGTGCCTTCTTCAACACATTGAAGAACGGCATTTGCTTTTCGGCTGCTAGGGAAAGGAATCTATTCAGTGCGGCTAGACATCCAGTTAGCCTTTGCACATCATGTATGGACTTCGGCGTTGCCATGTTCTGAACAACTTGAACTTTTAGCGGATTTGCCTTGAGTCCTTCCTTTGAAACCCAACAACCTAGAAACTTTCCCGAATCTACCAAAAAGGTACATTTTTGGGGATTGAGTTTGAGGTTGGCTTTTCGGAGCACGTCGAGAGTGGACTTGAGATTGTCTTCGTACTCCGAAGTGCTTCTGCTTTTAACGACTATGTCGTCAACATACACTTCAACCTCTTTTCCGATTAGGTGCCGAAATAACTTGTCAACCATCCTTTGATATGTGGCTCCGGCATTCTTTAAACCGAATGGCATCTTTTTGTAAGCAAAAATGTCGAAGTCAGTAATGAAAGCCGTTTTTGAAGCATCACTCTCATCCATTAAAACTTGGTGATATCCTTTGTATAAATCAAGAAAACAAAAAATTTCGAAGCCTATCAAAGCTTCTACTTTTTTATCTATGTTCGGAAGGGGATAGCAATCTTTAAGACAGTGCTTGTTTAGATCGGTAAAATCTATGCACATCCGCCATCCTCCCTCTTTTTTCTTGATCATCACAGGGTTGGCCACCCAAGAAGGATATTTCACTTCAAATAACACATCCGCTTTCAGTAATTGGCAGACTTCGTCATGGATGACTTGACTTCTTTCTGCCGCAAAGAGTCTTTGCTTCTGTTTTATAGGCCGGACTGAAGGATCAATATTTAACCGATGTGTAATTACCTCGGGGGGCACTCCGGTCATGTCCAACGGCGACCACGCAAAGACGTCTTTGTACTCTTTGAGGAGCTGGATGGTCTTTTCCCGGAGTAGAGGTGTTCCCGCGAAACCGATCTTCACCGTTCTGGATGGATCATCTTCATATAACCGAACTTCCATCGAGTTCGGCTCCGGTGTGACTTCGGTCATTTCGCCTGCCTCTGACTCCGGCTGCTGTGATTGCTATGCTTGATGGTGCCGATCTGATTGCTCGGCACTTTTAAGCGCAATCTGCAAACACTCTTTTGCTCTCTTTTGATCACCTCGGATGACCGCTATCCCTCCTTTAGTGGGGATCTTGATGGTGAGGTGATAAGTAGAGCAAATGGCCCGAACTGTGTTGAGCCAGTCTCTTCCCAGTATAATGTTGTACGGGGACCGAGCTTTTACCACAAAGAACTCGATCATCGTACTGGAGCTTGTAGGCGCTCTTCCCACCGTAATCGGAAGGCTGATAATACCTTCAGGGCGGGTGTCCTCCTGGGCGAAACTTTTCAGAGGAAGCGGAGCCGGACTGAGCCGAGCTGGATCCACTTCCAGTTTATCGAAACATTCTTTAAAAAGAATGCTAACTGACGCTCCTGTATCCACGAACACTCTGTGGATCAGTTTGTTTGCCACTCCGGCTTGAATGACAATGGCGTCTTGATGAGGAGAGATGGCCGGGACGGGATCGACATCTGAAAATGTAATCACTTCGTCCTGCTTCAGCCTTTTATGCGTTGGCTCCTCTCGATTGAAGCCTCTGTGCTCTGACTTCAGGGACGATTTAGTCTTCCCGGCTGGGAGAGCGTCAATAGTCTGGATTACTCCATCATATTGCGGCTCGTCATCGTCTTCGGGATCCTGTTGCCTTTTCGGATCCTGATGAGTGCAGTTCGCACCTCTCTGCTTCTTGTTCTTTTTCGGCTGCTTGCTTTGGTATTTTTTTAACGTCCCTGCTTTCACAAGAACATCAATACCTGCAGCCAAATGTCGGCACTCCTCGGTATCGTGACCGTGGTCTTGATGGAAGGAGCAATAATTATCCTGACTTCGGCGTGCGGCCGATTTCGTCATCCGCTTTGGCTTTTCGAACATATCGGAATGCAGTTCGAAAATTTCCGCTCTCGACTTGTTCAATGGTACGAACTGAGCGGGCGGTTTCTCAAGATCGAGACGTGGTCCCAATCTGCCTTGTACCGGTGCCCTTTGAATTCTTTCAAAAGGAGTTCGGCGAGGAAGCCTCTGATCGCTATGATCGGGCTTCTTTTGGTCTCCTCTAGATGAGCTGTCTAAAGACCGTTTTCGACGGTCTGCCTCATCGGCACGAGAAAACTGGTCCGCAATGTCCCACATCTCTTGAGCTGTTTGCGGACTGCATTCAACGAGCTTCCTGTAGAGAGCTCCTGGCAGTATTCCATTTTGGAATGCCGAAATGACAAGTAGATCATTGAGATCATCTACTTGTAGGCATTCCTTGTGGAACCTCGTCATGAAGTCGCTAATTTTTTCATCGCGACCTTGACGAATAGAAAGCAGCTGAGCCGAAGTGATTCGGGCTTCCGCTTTCTGGAAGAATCTCCTATGAAAAGCATCCATTAGATGTCTGTAAGATCTAATGCTGCCTTGAGGGAGGCTGTCAAACCACCTCCTTGTGTTCCCGATGAGCAGCTCGGGAAACAGCTTACACATGTGAACCTCATTGAGACCTTGGTTCGCCATATTATACTGATAGCGTCCCAAGAAATCATGAGGATCCACTAACCCGTCATAAGTCATTGACGGAGTTCGGTAATTCTGCGGCAACGGAGTTCGGGTGATATCATCCGAGAATGGAGTCTTCAGCGCTCCATACATGGCGAACCCGACATCTCTTCTGTATGGTGGAGATGGAGTTCTCCTGTGATTCCGGTAACGAGGAGGAAGAGGAACATGTCGGTGGTGAGGATTCTTTCTCCGGGGAGATGCGACACTACTGCGGTAGTGACTTTCATGTCTGGATGGAGAGGGAAAATCCGCCGTTTTCGTCTCCGGCTTTTGGCCTGTTTGCAGGAATGTTAAGAAATCATCCTGCTTCTCGGCCAAAAACAACTTGACAGCCTCGTTCAAATCGGGCAGCTGGGAAGACTCGGTGCGACGACTTCTGGAGTGGCTTGTTCCTTCACCGTGAGGACTGGAGACAGATTTCTCACGAGGCTGTTTTCCAGACCGACGGGCTGGACTAGCTTCCTCATGGTTATCACGGACGGAAGCACGGGTATTATGTGATCTGGTATGCATTTTTTTGGTGGAAGAGGATCAAAAACTCGCTTTTATCACAGATTTGGTTCTCTGGTTCCCACAGACGGCGCCAGTGATGATTGGGCGAATTTCTGATGGTAATAAATGCAGGTAATAAATATAGATCACGACACAGAAAGTTACGTGGTTCGATTTACTGAGGTAAATCTACGTCCACGGGAAGAAAGGAGGGCAAATTTGTATTGCTTGATCTGGATTACAGCTTACAATACTGACTTGCTATATGAGATTCGATATCTAGAGAGCTTAACCCTTGTCTATCTGATCTAAGTTCTATTTATACATTTGAACCAAGATCGTGGCTTGCAGGTTGACAACTGCTTTATACCACTAGATAGATCGTGGGTGTAGTGGAGGTCGTGGAGGTCCTGCATGGGTCCACTATCTCCTTGTTCGGTCGAATACTGAGACCGAACTGCTGAACTTTGCCGATCAGCTTTTGCCGATCTGAGAGTAGGGCTTGATTGGTTCTTTTACCGAGCTGTAGGCTGCGACCGAACTCTTTGGTTGTGCCGAACCGAACTGAACTCTTTGGTCGTGCCGAACTGATACTCTTTCTTGGGTTTTGGGCTAATGGGTCGTCACCGCTATTGGGCTCGCCATTAGGGTTTAGTTGTTTAGTTCGTACCCCATCAATGAGCATAAGATGAACGACGTACACTGCAAGGGGCGAGTTCAAATTTATATGTCTATATACATTGACGACTTAAGGTGTTTAAGACCCATGCAATAGTTGTAACTGACTAATTTGGTGAAATAAGAATTATTGAGATGATGTAGATAATACATACTCTAGTTGTGCATCCTCTTCACAAACTAGAACGTTAGACGAGCACCAGCCATATACAAATTCTCCATGAGGGAGTAGAAAGATTGTTGCTAAAGCTTCCATCTAAAAGAACACATTTATAGGGTCAGAAAAAAAAATGCACGATTTCCTTGATAAAAGATTATAACTATTGATGAATCAAGAGAATTGATGTGTATAGTATAGCATACCAATTTCCATTTACTCTTGAGATATAAAACGTCAAATAAAACAAATAACTAACCATCATACATTGACAAATAGCTTAAACTCATTTGTATATCTTTGCAATGATAAAAACCAAATGAGGAGATGAGTCTGTTCTATATTATTTTCTCTCTTAATTTACTTTTCCCCCACTTTAACTATTTATTATGATTTTTACAAAATATATGGGGAAAAATGAAATGGGTCATCTTATCTGGGACAGAAGGAGTAGTATATAATTAAGTGCATTGAATAATTTGAATTGTCGTAATAGTTGAAGTGACAAGTTGCTAATTTGGTAGTAAGGTGGGAGAGGAAGTGACGAGGCAAAACAATGGATACTTTAAGGCCATGTTTGGTTGACGAGAAAGTAAAGTTGGCAAGGAAAATGATTCCTGGGATCCCGGGAATATGATTCCTAATAATTTTACTTTCCTATGTTTGAAAAATATCAAAATGTTAAATTTATATTTAATTCAAACACTAAACTAAAAATATAATCTACTTATTATTTTTTTATTTATAAAAAGAATAATGATATAAAATTTTTAATAATTTATTAATTTCAAATGGTAATAATTATATTATTATATTATGATGGATAGTTTAAATATGGATTATTCATCGTAATATATAATAATCATAATAAATATTATTATTATTATTATTATTATTATTATTATTATATTTATGAAAATTATAATTGAATAAATTTTATAATTTAAAATTTCACTAGAATTTATTGATTAATTATTAATTTATACAATAATGATAATTATTTATTATTATATGATTTATATTATATAATTATATTTTAATTATTTAATAATAATAATAATATTAAAAATAATATATAATTATTATAATCATATTTTTATAATCCTGATAATTTTAATTATAGTTATTTTTATATTGAAATTAAGTAGTATGATTTATAATTTTAAATTATTTTTAAAATATTTTAATTATTAATAATAATAATAATAAAACTATACTATATTGCATTAAATATGTAAAAATCCTAAAACTGGGAAAAAGAATACCTAAGAAAAGTTGGGATTCAGAATCCTTGAATGTTGTACTAACTTTCCTTGTCCTCGGGATTCTGATTACTTTCCCAGTTTGATTAAAAACCAAAACAAACATAGGAATTTAGAATTTAAGGAATTAAATTATTTTCCTAGACACAATCCTGACAACCAAACATGGCCTAAGAGACATACAAAATAAATTGTAGATTAGTAATGGCCTAAGCATTTCAAATAAGTTAAGTACCAAAATAAAACACACGACAGCGAGCTTCAGTATTAATAAATATAATACATGATAATAAATTATATATTTGCATGATTTCGTACTTCAAGATCCCTTTCTTCCAAAACTTCGAAAATATAAAAAACTTATAACAATTACTATTATAACAATTACTACTACATGATAAGACTGGTACAAAGTAAATAAATTAGCAAAACATAATCCAACCTACACCACACTAGTAAGACAATCAAGTAGACATCCAGTTTTCATTTAGACACAATCAAATGAAAGTGCAGAACAATTAATGAAGAAATTGGGAGCAAACCATGCTCATAATAAGACCATTACAGCCAATAAACGAATCAACTAACACACTCGAGGCTGTATATGAATAACTATCGCAGCATCTCTTAGTCTTCAATATATAAGACTGATTCTATCATCTTGACAACAACATCAACATTTCAAGCACATTATAAATAAAAACTCTAGTCAACAAGTCAAGTGTACCAAAAGCTCATAAAAACCAAACTACTAACACTCACCTAAAATCAATGTAACTGAAACATTAAAGAGATTCTACCTGAACTACAGGCTTTAATACATCAAGCCAGAACTTCCAAAGAGCACACAAGAAAGCTTGGACACAAATCACAGATTCAAAAAACAGCTAGAGGCGCTATGTCTGTTGAGGCATTGATAGTGTAAGATTGAAAGAGATGATTGAGACGTGCATGTGTGCGAGGTGCAGATCAAACAGGTCCAGAGGATTCACCTAGGTCTAGGAACTCCCTAAACTTATTTGTCTGTGTCGTTAGGATACTTTCAACCGCTATCAAAATCTTAACCCATTTACTATTGGTTAGTGCAGGATAGTAAGGATCGATCTCACAGAGAAGGACGGGGTAAGCAAGTGTTCAGAGAACTTGGAAGGGGTTGGCCGCTGGCACGCAACTCATGGTTAAGACTTGATTAACTACTAGACTTAGGGAAAATTAAAGGTGACTATCCTAGCTGGTAGACCTAGGGAACAGAAAGAGAACGTACGCATGCATGAGTAATAGAAATGAAGTTTAACTAGAAAATATTAAACAGCCAAACTACTAGACCAGGTAAACAGATTTCAAAAAAAAAACAGTTGGTCAATACGTAACATGCAGTGGGGACCATTTTCCCGAATTGGTTATGACGAAAGAAAAGCTGCAGAGAGTAACAACACCAGCAGAGATCCAACTTCTGACTAACTTATACCTTCATCTTCTCCAACAATCTAACTTAACAGAGGCACACAAATCCGACTTCAAACATTACGATCAAACATGAAATGACTAGATCTAAACTACTAGACCGAGCAAAACATGCAGAAAACAATAAACATCCATAAACATGCAAAATTCAGAACATCACGACTCAGATCCACAACTCTGTTTAACAATTCAACTTAGATCAACCAATAACAAATTCCAATACGTCAAACCCATACTCCTCAATTCCGATTCAACGACAAATCAACTCCATCTCCACTCCAAATCAAACATCAATAGCGAAAAGCATCCAAAACAGTAAATACCAACAATCAAACATCAGAATCAGCTGAATAGAAAACGTAAACTTCCATAACTACGATATTTAAGGTTCAACACTGAAACAAATCACACCGAGCTTCTAAAACGATGAAGTCTCGGCTTAAAACGACAGAAAACGACAGAAAACAGTAAATTATATCTTCGCCCTTCACGAGGACGATGTTACACAACAGTAATTGGATTAGGCTACCACGAACTCCCAGAATTTACCCCATAATTGCTTTAGTGCGCAGAGAAATATGTGTGTGAAGTGATGATCTAAGAGCGAAAAGTGAATGTGATGAGTCATCCCTCTCTTCATGTCGTGTGTCTATTTATAGCTTAGGCTCGAACATCTAGGGTAATTTCTCTGATGATTTGTCGATTTTGCCCTCCTAGAAAGTCCTTCAAAAAGATACTTTTCCGCTCACAGCTGCTTCCGCAATCTCCTAGGTAAGGTTGCAGCTGGCTTCTTCACTCCATTTTCCTTCAGTTTCCTCTGTTTAGTAGATTTCTCCTTCTGTTTCCTTGACCTGACAGATTCTCTACGCACCTAAACTTAAAACGTGTATTAGTTCATATAAATCATAGAACTTAACCCCATAACCGATGCATGAAATTGGCCTTATCAGGCATCACCTCACAGATCACTTTGAGCATGTATACTCAATTCTAGATAAACATTAAATTATAGCAGGTGAAACCTAAAAAAGCAAAAGGACATTCTAACTAAAAATAGAACAAAATACATTTCATACAGGATAAGATGTCTAGCTTAGAAGATTCTTAAAACTTAGAATTCAGCGAATAAGAAACAACAAAATACTAAGGTTCTCCAGTCTTCTACAGATCATCTCCTTGCTAGTACTTTGAAAATCTAGTCAACTCCGAGTGGCAAGAAGCAATAGCCAAGAGAAATGTGAGAACTCCTACAAGATGCTTAAAGGACATCTATCTTGAATAAGGATGGTATCGACTACTGCCACTATAACCTGCTCTACCTCCATAAATTCCACCATAACTAGCACCAGGGCCAGAGTCATATCCACCACTTGCCCCAGCTCTACCATAACCTCCATAACCCCCCTCCACGACCATAGGCACCTAGCCCACTACTATACCCCCACCAAAGCCTCCACCGTAAGAACAAAATCGGCCAGAGTAGCTACGTGGCGGAAATGATGTCACTTGAACAATTCGTGGTAGTTTTTCAATTAGATGATCAAAATGACAAAAAAATATGCTGGTAAACTTACAAAACTCATTCTAGCTTTCACAATTGCTGAGCCCAAATTTTAAGATAAATGCTTAAAGGGATAACACCAATCTACAAATAAGCACGCGATGACCTGCTCTTTCAACCTAAGAATGTTTGGACATCACAACAAGTTTAATAGCTTCACACATCAAGAAGTGAACCCATATTCTCATAAACCCAAATCTAACTCCCAAACATATCTAGCCAAACAGGAAGATAAAATTTGTAAATTGGAAAATTAGTGGAAACTTACTAAGACGAAATTGACAGTGACAATGCAGCCGATATGGGTGGAGTATGACACCGACCGAAGTGAGCCTCCGACGGCAGCGACTGCTCAGTGGATCCTGGAGCGCCTCTCACAGCTCGGCGAGAATCGGCGTCACCGAAATTAGACGGCGAGTCCGTGAGGAGGTCGATGGTGACGTGTATCCCGCCTCATATTAAATAAAACACTGACATACAACAAAGACAGTGAAATTCCAAAAAGGAACACAAAATACAAATAAACAAGGGAAAAAGACAATAACTCAAAGAAATTTAACAAATTAAAACTCCATAATTCACCTTTTTCTAGCTTAATTTGCACGCATGATCACAAACTACAAGTTAGCCCCCAACTAAACCAGTTTCGCAAACCCATTTCGAATACCATTTCCAGAAAGCTAAAATAAACATACAACTAAAAGAAAATTCGGCGAGGAAAAGTTACCGAAGATTGCTTCCACGTCGGCGACGCCTGAAGCCACGATGAGCAGCCGGCATCGGCGGCGGCGTTGCAGCCGGAGAATTCGAGATGACTCAGAGGAGACAAGAGGTGGTCAATGTAAGTGATGCTTTTTCCAACGGTAATTAAAATTAAAATTTGGGATGAATCAGTAATGTAATCGACCAAAATTTTTAATTTAATTAGAAAGGATAATTCTTTGGGGTGGGATTAATTCCATGATGCGCCGAATGAGTTGAATAAATTAGGGCTGACTATAGTGGGCTATATTTAAATAATTCTTTAAATAGGCTTATTAATTATTTTTTGATCTATATTGATTAATGGGTTAGAAAGGGTTGATTAATTCTTTGGTCTAGATTGATTTAGTTAATGATAGGCTTATTTAAATAATTTGAGGTTAATTGGTCAAATACGCTGGATTATTCAGTAACTCCGACACGAATTAATATCTGAATTTATTTAATTCTTCAGGATATTCAAGTCAAAGGCATGAATTGTCGGATAAAGTTCATTCAAATAATTAAAGCCTGATTTAATTCATGCAAAAGAATATTGTAAAGTTCCCTAAGAAAGACTAGTAAATAAAATTAACATACATGCATTCTAATTTAGTTTGAATATTATATTGAGTTTAATCAGCATATTATGCTTATTTTAAAAAGACTATACCGGCAAGAAAGTTAAGACCGAAGCGAGAATTTCAATTAAGAATTTAATCAAACGAGGTGGATTTTCTATCATATACTATTGTATGGGCTCTCTTCCTAAATACTCACTCAGTACATGAAAAATAATTTCATTTTGTCATTTTGAGATTTCTTAAAAAGTAGTCTCATTTCTAAAATTAGAATAGTTTCTTTCTCATACTTTGTCCATTTTTTCTCATCTCTCCTAATTTACCACTTTTTATTCGGAAGGGATCACCTAATACACTTTATAATACATTTTCTAATACACCACTTAAAAATAGATACATGGATCTCATATTTATGGAGAATCCATCCTCTCTCTTCTACTTTTTATATCTAATTTTTTCTTTTTCATTTTTAATCTAAATAATTGTATTAACTTTCTCCTCTACTCTTTATATCTTATATTCTTTTTATTTTTAATCTAAATAATTGTATTAACTTTCTTCAATAAAAAATGTCGCCTTTCCAAATTTTTTTTTAAGTGAATTTTTCTATAGCATGAGTATTCTTATTTGCAAAAAAACATAATTTTTTTATTATTTTGATTTTATATACTACTATACTCTAAACAACTCAAGATATCGTGAACTTTAGAGTGAAAAGCAATCATTAATTTTAATTCTCCAATAAGTCATGAATTGTAATATTTATGATTTATGTAGGAATCATAAAGTTTATATCCTCATTTATATTGAGATAATAGTAATTTAAACTAGTATAAAATTTGTTTTAATAATATCCAACGAGAATAAGAAAATTACTTTAAAACAATCCATAGAAATTTACATAACATTTTATATATTAGAACAATCAAATGCATTATGAGTACATCCTAATAAATCATAAATTGGTATTCTAGTATAGTTAATCGTGTAAAATAAATATTTTGAAATAGGGTTATTTGCCTGTAAATATATGAACTTTTAATTGTTTCTTTTTTTTCCCGAACTTTTTTAGAATATAAATGTATGAACTTTGGACTTTTTTTATTTTCCCCAAATTAAAGCTGAGGTGTTCATCGGAAGTGTCAATGTAACGACCCGAAATTTCGTAAATTTGAAAATCAGCAATAGAAATCGATAGTCTTAATTAGAGGTCTCGGTGAGTAAAAATTTATGTGTCGGATTAGTAGGAAATAAATTGATTAAAAATATGTTTATATTAATTTTTTTTAATACAATATTTAAGTGTAAGATTTTCTTTCCTGCTTCCTTCTGGAACCTACGGGATTAATCCATCCCACACCTTTTCCACTTTCACCTCACCCTCTACCACTCCTTTCAATACACACATACACCACCGCCATTCACATACGGAGGAGGATGACAACCCCTCTCGCCGGCAACCACCGCCCACACACCTCTGCAACGTTTTTCTATCTGTCTAAATCCCTCTTCCGCTGTTCAAACACACACGTCGGCCTCCATGGAGAAGATGAAGCTGTTGTTGTCGAAATGAGATACAAGTCTAGCTGGGCGAAAAATACAATGAAAAAAAAGGAAAATTACACGGAAAAACTAAAACAATTACACGGAAAAATATCTGTGGAAAGCAGTAAGCCGAGTCGAGGAGTCCTCTTTCCGCAAGACGAGATACGCCCAGGTAATGCTCTCGGTTTGGCGTGTCGTCCCCAAAGATAAAACGGCTTCGTCTCTGAAGTAGCAGCACCGCTAGCAACAAAGCTCAGGCGAACGGGAGTAAGGCGGGGGCAGAGCTTCGACGGGAAAATATGCAGAGAGGGAGAGAGCGTGTATGCAGGAATGCTTGTGTATTCTATCTCTAGAATGCAATGGATGCATGTCTATTTATAGGCCAAGTCCACCTGCAGGGCATTGATGGAGTCAACAGACATTATGTGTGCCATGATGGCTTGACCGTAACCGCCGGGGGTTATTGACTGGTGCACTAGCCAGTAGGAGCTGAAGAGACACGACGCACCTGGACATGCTACACGACGGGGTACACCATGGAGGACCTTTTGTCTCCCGTTATGCATAGGGGTCCAGCGGGAACCTTTTGTCTCCCGTCATGCATTGGGGTCCAGCGGGACCATGACGTGGACCAGACCCGTCAGGGATAGCGTGGAGTTTAGGGTGGTCTAAAAAGAACAAGCGGGGCTCGAACCACGCTCAACGACCAGCTCCAAAGAACAGCCTAAAGACCACCCAAAGACCAATTGCCAAGATCCAAGGCACAATGCACAAGGCACCAGTCACCCGGCACCCGGAGCACGAGGCACGAGGCACGAGTCACGGGTCACGGTGCGCGGGTCACGACTCGCAGGTGGGCGGCAGCGGAGCGCGCGTGTGCGCGCATGTGGGCTCTGTCACCCGTCTTATTCCACGATAATTATTACACATAATAATTCATCTGATTAAATACTTCATCAAAGAAGTCTATCATCCCCGATGTGGGATAATTAACACTTAGTTAATTAATCCCTTAGTCTTTTCACATAGCTCATTTCTAGCTTTATTATGACCAACTTTAATATATTATTTCTCACTCACCGGGAATTGGATTTGAGAAAATGAATATACTACGGTCATCTACTCGGAACGTAGATCGAAGTTATTACATTTAATTTCACAAAATTAAATGTTTTGTAATATTTATTATTAGTCAAAAATCATTTGACCAAGCACGATTCCAACAATCCCCCACATGAGTGGAAATTGCCAAATGCATATGTATGCAGACACAAGCTCAACCCTCAAGAGGTATGTAAGCATAAGGATAGGTAGTTTTTTGCTTTGAACCATCCATAGTCAACATCATCGGATACACAGGCGGACTAGTAGCGCGATGCTTTGAACTATTCCTCCACGGCGTGCACCGAGACAACGATGTTAACACTTAAACACCTCAACCTCATCCGTTCTCACGTTTTGTGTCCATTTCAGGCCTTGGACACCACATTGGATTCATAAGTGTATAGTTTGAAGCGGCCCCACTTCACACTTACATTGGTGATTCATCGTTAAGTATCTTGCCATACTTAGTCTCCTTGAGAACTTCATCTCAACGAGATCCTTTAGGAATCATTAAAAGTCATAGACTTAACCTCACCACTAGGCAAGTTTTTCAAACACTCTATTGCTCTCTAGGGAATAGATATAGATGATTGTTTCACACGAACTCTCATAGCTTAGTTTTCCCATTGAACCAAGTTCTTGGGATCTCCAGTCATCATGGTTAGGTTACCACTATGACAATTCTTTAGTTTATGGATTTCAAACCCATTCCATCTAGCAATTTATTCATTTGATCACGATTTAACCCTTTGGTTAGCGGATCCTCTAGATTATCCAATGACTTCACGTAGTCAATTGTAATCACCCCTGTTGTGACCAAATGTCTCACGGTATTGTGTCGTGGACGAATGTGTCGAGACTTACCATTGTACAAGCCATTGTTGCCCTCCCAATAGCGGCTTGGCTATCACAGTGAATTAACACTGGAGGCACGGGCTTTGACCAACATGGAATATCTTCAAGGAAGTTTTTAAGCCATTCGGCTTCTTCCGCGGCTTTATCTAAAGCTATGAATTCAGATTCCATGGTGGATCGGGCTATACATGTCTGTTTCGTGGATTTCCACGAGACCGCACCACCCCCAATAGTAAAGACATATCCAATTGTTGAAAGTGAGTCTTTGTTATCGGATATCCAATTTGCATCGCAGTACCCTTCAAGTACCGGGGGGTATCTCGAAAAGTGTAGCCCATGATTTTGAGTATACTTGAGATATCCCAAAACTCTTACAAGAGCTTTCCAATGCTATTTGCTTGGATTGTTTGTATAACGGCTCAACTTGTTCACGGCGCAAGCAATATCAGGTCGAGTGCAATTAGTAAGATACATAATGCATCCAATGACCCGTGCATAATCTTTTTGTGCAACGGGCTCACCCCTGTTCTTGCTCAAGTGAACATTGAGCTCTATAGGCGTCTTAGCCGGGATGTCATCATAGGCATTGAATCTCTTTAATACTTTCTCAACATAATGAGATTGTGTTAAGGTGATTCCTTCGGATGTTCTTAGAATTTTCATTCCAAGAATTACATCGGCTAGACCCATATCCTTCATGTCGAAGTTTTTCTTCAACATGGCTTTCGTGTCGTTAATCACTTGGGTGTTTCTACCCATGATTAACATATCATCAACGTAGAGACACACTATAACGTATCCATTATCAGTGTTCTTAATGTAGACACATTTGTCACATTCGTTGATTTTAAATCCATTTGATAACATCACGTTATCAAATTTCAAGTGTCACTGCAATGGCGCTTGTTTCAATCCATAGAGGGATTTAACCAGCTTGCATACCTTTTTCTCTTGTCCAGGTACTACAAAACCTTCAGGTTGTTCCATATAGATTTCATCTTCAAGGTCACCATTTAGAAACGCAGTCTTAACATCCATTTGATGAATCTCAAGATTGTGCACAGCAGCAATCGCGAGAAGCACTCGAATTGATGTAATCCTCGTTACAGGTGAGTATGTATCGAAGAAATCGTTCCCTTCCTTTTGTTTAAAGCCTTTGACTACCAGTCGAGCTTTATACTTGTCCACTGTTCCATCATCCTTAAACTTTCTTTTAAGGACCCATTTGCATCCTAAAGGTTTAGCACCTTCAGGTAGATCAACCAACACCCACGTGTGGTTTAGCAAAATTGACTCAATTTCGCTTTGAACAGCTTCTTTCCAATGCAACCCATCTGGGCCAGCAAAGGCTACTTTTATCGATATTGGTTCTTCATCCAACATGAATGCAATGTAGTTAGGACCAAATGTCTTTGGTGTTCTGACCCTGCTACCACGTCTTGGTACCGCATCGTTTGGATCAGGCCTTGTTCGCTTGCGCGATTCTGGCTCTTCATCCGCTGATTTAGAACTAGTGGCTTCATCCTCAATTCTCGTCTCAGAATTGGGTACAATATTTTCCTTGTCTTTGCGAGGAAATATGTTTTCAAGAAATACAGCATTTCTTGACTCGATTGTTGTTCCCACGGTCACAGTCGGTATTTCAGACTTGTGGACAACAAATCGATATGCACTACTATTAAGTGCATACCCAATGAAGATGCAGTCAACCGTTTTAGGCGGAGGAACCATCACCTTAGCCAAACACCCCCACACTTTGAGGTATTTGTAGGATGGTTTCCTTCCCTTCCACAACTTATAAGGAGTAAAGATGAACCTTTGAGTGGGATTTTGTTTAGGATGTAGTTGGCGGTCAAAACAGCTTCCCCCACATGTTCTGGGGCATCCCCGAACTGATCAGTAACGCATTCATCATCTCTTTGAGAGTTTGATTCTTGCGTTCTGCAACACCATTAGATTGTGGTGAATATGGTATAGTCGTTTGGTGAATTATACCACTTGCGTTGCATAATTCCTCAAACGGGGCTACGTATTCACCTCTTCTATCACTTCGAATCATTTTGATTTTACATCCAAGTTGATTTTCGACTTCGTTCTTATAATTTTTGAACGCTTCTATTGCTTCATCTCTACTTCTTTAAAGATAGACATAACAATATCTTGTGCAATCATCTATGAATGTGATAAAGTATTTTTTACCACCTCTCGTTTGCACCAATTTTAAGTCACATACGTCCGTGTGAATTAATTCAAGGGGTTTCGTGTTCCGTTCAACCGAATGAAACGGTAACTTAGTCATTTTTGCCTCAAGACAAGTTTCACATTTGTTTTGAGTTTCTACTTCATTTGCCTTTAGTAAATCTAAACTTATTAATCTTTTAATGGCATTTTGATTTACATGTCCCAATCTATTGTGCCACAAGTTAGAACACTCAGCCAAGTAAGAAGAAGTAGATGCATTCTTATTATTAGTCAACGGCTTAGGGACATGGCGTACAACTACACTAAGCTTGAAAAGTCCGTAGGTTACAAAGCCTTTTCCGAGCGACTTCCCAAACTTGTACAAAGAAAACCTATCAGATTCAAATACAAGTTTAAACCCCTTATTCAATAGTATTGATTCTGACACTAGGTTCTTCCGGATGTCCGGGACGTGCAGCACATCCTTCAAAGTGATTGTGACGCCGGACGTCATCATGACAATCACGTCTCCAATGCCGAGGACTTGAGACGAGACTTGATTCCCCATATTCATCTTCCTCCCTTCAACAGCGGTGTAGGAGGCAAACTTGCTCTTATCGGCACAAACGTGGGCAGTAGCTCCAGTGTCGATATACCAGCCACCTTTGTTATCAACAAGGTTGACTTCTTCCGTGACCACAGCAACAAGGTCACTTTCATCCCAGTCCTTGAATTCTTTTTCAACAACGTGGGCAGCCGGCTTCTTCTTCGGCTTGCGGCAGTCCTTGGAAAAGTGGCCAGGTTTGCCACAGTTGTAGCAGTTGCCTTCAACCTTCCTCGCAGGCTGCTTCTTCTTGCCCTTGTCCTTTGCAATTGGACGAGAGCGTTTGTTGGAGGGACCGCCCCTCTCCAATAGATTGGCCTTTACAACAGGTGGGCCATTGCCCTTAGCCAAACCATCGCGTTTGCGCACGTCTGACTCGATGCGCAACTTCACGGTCAAGTCTTCAGGATTCATCTCCTTTCGCTTGTGCTTAAGGTAGCTCTTGAAGTCCTTCCAGCCGGGTGGAAGTTTTTCAATGACCGTGCCCGCCGTGAAAGCTTCAGGTAGGGCCATTCCCTCGGCGGCGAGGTCGTGGATGATGAGCTGGAACTCTTGCACTTGGTCCATGATTGGTCGGGAGACAACCATTTTGTAGTCCAAGTACTTAGCTATTACAAATTTCTTAGTACCCGCATCATCACTACGGTACTTCTTATCTAGCATTTCCCACACTTGTTTTGATGTGGGAATAGTACAATACACGTTATAGAGACTATCATCTAAAGCACTTAAAATAAAGTTTTTACAAAGATAGTCTCCTTTGCGCCAAGCGTCATACTCGACGTACATCTCGACAGGTGCCTCATCCTCGCTTGGCGGGGTTGGCTCGTTCTCCTTGAGGAAGTTAACGACGCCCAACGTTGTTAGGTAGAACAACACTTTCTGTTGCCATCTCTTGAAGTCCGTTCCAGTGAACTTCGACGGCTTCTCAGCGGGTGGCATCATCCTTGGTGCCATTGGTGCAGAGCTTGTCCCATGGAATGGACCAAATCCGTTGCCCCCATAGGAGCTAACAATTGGTTGGGGCACAGTACCCCCCACAGTTGCGTGGAGCATGGAGGCCCCCGCATTTGTGCCGACCCCGAAGGATCCAGCTCCCGTGCCGACCCTGATGGATCCAGCACCCGTGCCAACCCCAATGGATCCAGCACCCGTGCCGACCCCGAAGGAGCTAGCACCCGTGCCGACCCCGAAGGGTCCAGCACCCGTGCCGTGCCCGAAGGCCCCGACACTTGACCCAATGAAGGATCCAATGGAACCACTGAAAGTGGAACCGACTGACCCACTCGAGGTGAATCAAGGAACCGTCCCAAATGGGTTGTCAAACACCCAAGGGGCTGTTGATGAAGAGGTTGATAAGCTAGGAGTCAGAACCATCGTTATGTCCGACGACGTGTTGACGGGAGCGACGGGGGACACGGTTGATGGAACGGTGGCAGCGGCGGTAGACGGGTCAGTCGACATCTCCAAGCAAAGGTGTTGATTTCAGTTTAGTTGGTGTGTGTAAAGTCCTTTAGTGGCAAGAATATCTCGTCTTGCGATTGTTGTCGAAATGAGATACAAGTCTTGCCGGGCGAAAAATACAATGAAAAAAAAAACAAAGGAAAATTACACTGAAAAATTGAAACAATTACACGGGAAAATATCTGTGGAAAGCGGTAAGCCGAGTTGAGGAGTCCTTTTTCCGCAAGACGAGATACGCCCCGGTAGTGCTCTCGGTTTGGCGTGTCGTCCTCAAAGATAAAACGGCTTCGTCTCTGAAGTAGCAGCACCGCTAGCAACAGAGCTCCGGCGAACGGGAGTAAGGCGGGGGCAGAGCTTCGACGGGAAGATATGCAGAGAGGGAGAGAGCATGTATGCAGGAATGCTTGTGTATTCTATCTCTAGAATGCAATGGATGCATGCCTATTTATAGGCCAAGTCCACCTGCAGGGCATTGATGGAGTCAACAGCCATTATGTGTGCCATGATGGTTTGACCGTAACCGCCGGGGGTTATTGACTGGTGCACTAGCCAGTGGGAGCTGAAGAGACACGATGCACCTGGACATGCTACACGACGGGATACACCATGGACCGTCGGGGTCCATCGGGGGACCTTTTGTCTCCCGTTATGCGTTGGGGTCCAGCGGGAACCTTTTGTCTCCCGTCATGCATCGGGGTCCAGCGGGACCATGACGTGGACCAGACCCGTCGGGATAGCGTGGAGTTTGGGGTGGTCTAAAAAGAACAAGCGGGGCTCGAACCACGCTCAACGACCAGCTCCAGAGAACAGCCCAAAGACCACCCAAAGACCAATTGCCAAGATCCAAGATCCAAGGCACAAGGCACCAGGCACCCGGTGCATGGGGCACGGGGCACGGGTCACGGTGTGCGGTGCGCGGGCGGGCGGCGGCGCCGCGCGCGTGTGGGCTCTGTCACCCGTCTTATTCCACGATAATTATTACACATAATAATTCATCTGATTAAATACTTCTTCAAAGAAGTCTATCATCCCCGATGTGGGATAATTAATACTTAGTTAATTAATCCCTTTGTCTTTTCACATAGCTCATTTCTAGCTTTATTGTGACCAACTTTAATATATTATTTCTCACTCACCGGGAATCGGATTTGAGAAAATGAATATACTACGGTCATCTACTCGGAACGTAGATCGACGTTATTGCATTTAATTTCACAAAATTAAATGTCTTGTAATATTTATTATTAGTCAAAAATCATTTGACCAAGCACGATTCCAACAGCAGTGAGCTTCATGCTTGCTTCTACACCTCGATTCTTCGTCTTTCCGTGAATCCAATCGCAAAATCTCCAATAATCCAAGTAAGGCCTCTTCACTTATACTTTCTTTAAATGTCTACGGTTGGATAAATTTAGAGTTAGAATTGAGGAAGAAATCAGCATTTAAGGGGCTGAGTGAAGGTGTTACATTATGTTGGGATAAAGGGTTAAAACCTTGTGTATAGATGTCGTTAAGCACGGTTTGATTACTATTCTGAAAGTTTAGAAATCTTGGCATGATGATCATGAAATGACTGAATGCAGGGGATGTTTCAATGTTGAATTTAGTTGGGTTTTAGCTTGATTTGGATAGAGATATATGTTACACGACGTGTAGGAGCTCATTTTGGATCGAAAAACAAAAGAAATATGAAGTTTAGGTTGAACTTAGGAAAGGATCAAGCTGATCAGCTATGTGTTCAATATGTGGTGATTTTATTTTGATAAATTGGTCATTGGTTTTGAAATTTAAATCATTGATAATGTTTGAATTGAATTTATTTAAAATTTATCGATGTCAAGGCTTGTTGGACTTGGTGTTTGAATGTAAGGATAACATAGAGTTCTTCAATAGGGATTTGGAAGCTTGCTTTGCTAACTTGATTTAGCTTGGGAATTTATTTGCATAATATACGTTTGGATCATGAGAAAAATGCATATTTGGTATAGGATGTTTTGGGAATTAATTATAATGAATTGAACATGGAATTATAATGAAAATTAATGGGATGATTGGAGCATATAGTTGGATTACCTTAGATAGTAGGTATTTGGAGTTTACAAGTAGAAATTATGTTCTGGTGAAAGAAACAAAGGAGTCAGTTTTTATTTCATGTGCTGGCAGAATTTTCCAACTTCAGTCTAACCAAGTAAACGATCTCCTTTTCTTACCAATTTTTAACTGAACAAACTTTCATGTGTCTTCTGCCATGTGGCCAAAATTCAGTTTCAACCGAGTCAAAATGAATTTATAATGATTTTTTTTAAGGGGTTTGCGCTGTTCTGCTAGGTTTGGGTAAAATAGACGTTTATGGTGTTTATTTTCATCGGGATTACGTTGAATTTTGACTTATTGGTTGCCCGGATTAGTACTTGTTCTGTAAAAATCTCAAGATATGACCAAAGTCGAAATTCTTATGTTTTAACCTTATTCTTTTGGACAAGTGTATGAAGATATAATTGCTAATATGAAATCTGGAAGGAGATTAGTTTTGACTAGTCTAATGTCTTGTGGGATATATGCATAAATATTATGAAATTAAGTTAGGAGATAATGGTAGTAGATAAACACTAATAGAATGGATTAAATATAAAAAATAGATTTATTTGATTACAATATGAATTTGATAATTTTATATGAATGTGATGGGAGATAACAAGGACATGGAGAAGGAGCAGGAATAAAGTGATTCGTATGTCAAAGGTGTCTGGCGTTTTTGACGTAGTATACTCTTCATTAGTTTTTAATTCCTGATTTAAGTCTACGTAATTGCATGTATAATAGTGTGGGTTAATCAGTGATGCAATATATATGATCTGAATATGTTGCTTATGGTGTGAATTACGTGAGTTCTGGATATGTGAATCTATGATGGTATTAACTGAATTGGAATTTACTCTGTTAATCTGATATGCTATTGATATGATATGTTGCTGATCTGATATGCTATTGATATGACATGGTGATAAAAGAAGTTACTGAACTGTTATGTTAAAGATTATTGGAAATTGTTGGAAATAAAGCATACTTGTCTATGCTTATGGCCCGTGGTTGAGTGTGTTCTGTGGGTACAATTGGCATGCCATAGGACAGCAACGCTGCATTATTTGTGATCTCTCGTCTTCTGGATAACCGAAGCGAGGATCGTCTGTTATCTGATGGGCCCCTATCTGATCTGTTTGTTCTACACCCTATGGGTGGTCTGTTCTCGGGATTATCTGTCTGCACCCTAATGGGTGGTCTGTGCGGCGTCCTCTCGAGGACCATGACCGCGTCTGTATCTGATTCTGTTTCTGATCTGGTCCGCGTACCCTAGTTTGTCACTAAGCACTTAATGGGGCTATATGTGTTCTGATATGTGAGAACAATGGTGATTGTTATATGTGTTATGATATATCTGGTACATGAGAACAAATTTTGTTATATGTGTTTAGATATGTGAAAGCTATATTCTTATGTGAAAAACGATATTATGTGATGCTAAATGATATATTCTGATGCTAATGATCCTCTGATGCAAAAAGGGTGAATCTGACATTGTTTGATATGATTTGACGTTGTATAAAGTTATGATGTTGCTCGACACTAGCAATTGATAATTGATCATGTTTATTGGTATATTATGAGATTATATGATTATGCTTTCAGTAAGTCCCAAGAAATCAAAGAAGGAAAGGTCAGACTTTTATTTTTGGTTATTTTGATAGGTA
The DNA here is from genome assembly GCF_004379255.2 of Salvia splendens. Classification (NCBI taxonomy): domain Eukaryota; kingdom Viridiplantae; phylum Streptophyta; class Magnoliopsida; order Lamiales; family Lamiaceae; genus Salvia; species Salvia splendens. The sequence continues at coordinate 33,796,922 of NC_056040.1, forward strand.
TATGATTATGAGAATGTTGACGATCTGTATACGCGTTGGTGTATAAATAATATTGTGACATATTCTGTGGTTAACTCGATAATTGGTGATGTGCATTTTACTTTGTGTTCTATCTTATTGGTTTATGAATTTATATGTGACTGTATCTGGTAAATTCCATGAGATCAAGGAATGATCACCTAAACTTATGGTTATGATGTTGGGAGTTTCTAATATCTAGATATATGTAAATAGATATGATGAGGTAAGCTTTGGAGTGTTTTCTGGATTAATAATAATGAAAACACATAGGTTGCATAACGTTTACTTAACTCCAGAATTTAGGCTCTAATGTTGATTATACTACTGGGCTTGTTGAAGCTCATTCCATTCCTCTTTTTCCCCCTGCAGATTAACTCTTTCGATGTATAGCTGCTCAAGTCGGGTCACTAGCCAACCTTTTTGTGTTCGGAAAAATTCTTTCAGATATTCTAAATGTGGCATGTATAGAAAGTGTAATGTAGTTCGGACGTTTCATTTACTTCGCTATCTAGTTTGTGTATATATATATATATATATATATATATATATATATAGACTTTCAGAAACAGGTTTATGGTCTAATTTCAGACGATATATAGCAGTTTTTCTGTTTGCCAAGTAAAGGAAAATAATATCTCTGTATAAAAAAGAGAATCAAGGATTTTCTGTTAAGTCGGGATTGGTACTGAAAGGTGACATCACTTATTCGATTATTAAATTAATCGGGTAAGGGGTGTTACAGTCAACATGGCAGAAACGTCTACAATCAAAACGACGTCGTTTATTGTGTAACCTGCTTACTTGTTGTGTCATGAGAGTGCACCCAATTTCCTCAAATATGTGAATTATATGCTTGCTTCAACAACAACAATAAATGCATTAAATGACTTAGCCATGTTGTTAGTAATCACGTCGCTACATGCAGACGTGGAACTGAAAGCCTTACAAAATTTCTTATTATGAGTATAACAAATTGAATACAGTAATATTGTTATTTTTTCATGATGAGTATAATTATGGAAGAAAATAATTACAAAATGGAAAAAAATTAAAATTAGCTTAATTAGATAATTGGTAGTGTAAAAAAGAACATATAGAGATTATGTTCTGAAAAATAGAAAGTAAAATGAAACAAAAATAAACACATTATGTTGCATAAATAGAAAGAAGAATAAAAAAAGTTGCATTAATAGGAAGAAGTGAAAAGAATATAAAAGTAGCATAACTAGGAAGAAGAGAAAAAAATGGGTAAAAACATCATGAAAGGGAATCGAACTCAAATGAACACGCATTTTAATTAAATTGAATATTTTATTAAGTTTAGTTGGCATGTTAGCCCATCTGCAACGCTGTCTCTTATCCGTCCCTTAACCATCTCTTAAATTACTATTCTTGGGTCTCACTGTACTTTTTTACTCCATCTCTTAACTAAGGGACGGAACCTGCAATCCTCCATCTCTTATCCGTCCTTTAACCGTCTCTTAAATTACTATTCATTCCATTTCATTTTTTATTTTTATTTCCAACAAATTCAATTAATAAAAACACACTTCATTAAATAAAATAAAATTACAACATAAAATAAAAAAACAACTTAAAATTCAAAAAAAAATAATAATTAAAATCCTAAAAAAAATAAAAATTACATAATTTAAAATACAATTTTATAGAAAATAAAAAAAACTACTCCGCCGGCGAATCATCCCCCAAAGGCGGTGGAGGCGCACTCAAGCCACCTGGAGGCGGAATACCACGTTCTGTTGCCATAAACTCAATTCCGGCAAGATAGGCTTGGTATTGGGGAGGCATCATGCGGGAAGTGTCCGCCATTGTGGCGGTCATGTACATGGACATTAGGGAGTTCGGGGATGCCCCCGAGCCCGCCTGGCTTTATTCGGCTCGGCCCCTCCTCCCTCTAGCCGCCTTCACCGCATTTCTCCCTTGCGGCCGACGGCGCCAACGGGAGGACCCCCGGGCATCTTCTGCTGTGCCCTCAACCTCCTACGAGGCAAACTCTTGTGCAGCTCTGCCCGAACCGCCCTCACTAGACGAGTATTGGCCACCGGCTGTGTGCTTCGTGCGCTTCGAGCTCGAGCTCGAGCTGGACCGGACACCGCCGGCCCACCTTTCCTCGTCTTTGACGACCTCCCAAAGCTGACCTCAGAATATCGGCTCCCGTGGCTCCGCTTTGGTAATGAGCCGCTTCACTTTTGTAGATGGCACAGAATATTTTGACCTCTCTGTCGACTCGGTCAAAGTGAGCGCGGAGCATCTTAAATGTGCGGCGGCGGGACCCCTTCGGCTTAATCTCGTGGTAGGCCTCAGTGACCTTTTCCTAGAAGTACTTACGAGATTGTTGATTCCCGACGATGGGATCGTACGAGACGCTGATCCAGGCGTTGTACACAGCCAGCGTTTCCTTGGGGCTGCTCCTCGTCCTCCTTCTGGAGTGGGTTCAACCCAATAATCCTCCCGAATCTGGGATAATCCTTGCAAATACCTCGGGGCGGAGGGACGGGAGTATGCATCCACATCAAAATGGGCTGGTTGGTACCCCCGACGTCGACGAACCCTTGGTGCCCGGCGTCGACGAACCGGAACCACCACCCAGGACATTGTACATGCCCCTCCAGTCGCCGAACGCGTTGATGTCAAACCCGCCGGAGCCGCCACGGCCAGAGTTTCCGTCGCCGGACATTTTGTGATAAGAGGTTAGATGAAAATTGGAGAGGAAATGGAGATGATTTGGGAAAAATAGATGTGTATTTGTGTGTGAAATTAGGATGAATTAGGAGTATTTATAGAGTAAAAAAATAAAATAAAAAATAATAATAAAAAGAAAAACGGTAATATCATTGGTAATATTACCGTTTTTTATTTTTGATTTTTTTAAATTCGAATTTTAAAAAATGATTTATTACGTCAGCGTGACGATGCCCACTCGCGGGCCAACGAGTGGGCGTCACGCGTGGCTCCGGAGTGCGCCACGTTGCGCTGGCGCGTGGCGAGACGGCTCGCCATCCATCTCAGTGGGTCGAGACGCTCGGCGGGCTGGGGACGAGACGGGACGCTGCAACGCGTCTCGCCGCCGTCTCGTCCCAGCGTGACGGGTAACGAGCCACCCGCGTGACGCGTTGCGGGTGGCCTTATTCTTCTTTTAAAAGAAATATATTAGGCAAGAAAGTTAGAGCATCCACAACCGTGCTCTTGCCAGTGAGCACGGTTGTAAGCCCGGCGCCACTATTCTTGCCTGCTCTCTGGCAAGAGCACAACACCCACAGTGCTCTTCCGCAAGGACGAGCACAATTCAATTTAAAATTCAATTAAACAAAAACATTTCCATAATATGAAAATTCATTAAAAAAACCGAAATAACATTACAAATTACAAATAAATTTAAAAAGACATAATTAAAATCCTAAAAATTAAAAATTACATAATTAAAATCCTAACATTAAAAAAACCACTACTCGTTGCCGAATTTCGCCCACATGTGTTTGATTAGGTCTTCTTGTAGCTGAATGTGGGTTCGGGTATCGCGCATTGTGTGCCTTGTATCGATCCTCTGGCCAACCGTCGTATGCGCACCTCGGCGTGGGGAGACCTCGCGGTTGAGCTTTCGGCTTCATCCTCGTCGTAGAAGCTAGTCGCCCTCGGTCCTTCGTCGGCTATGATCATGTTGTGTAAGATAATACACGTGAACATGATGTCGGTGATATTATTCACGTACCACAGCCGAGCCGGGGCCTTCACAATGTTGAATCGGGCTTGAAGGACCCCGAAGGCTCTGTCGACGTCTCTCCGCGCGGACTCTTGACGCTGCGCAAAAAGAACCCGTCTCGGGTCGTGCGGGTTGCTGAGCGTCTTCACGAAAGTCGACCACCTTGGGTAGATACCATCGGCGAGATAGTAACCCATGTGGTATGTAGTTCCGTTGACGGTGAAGTCGATCGCCGGTGCTACACCATTCATCACATCATTGAAGAGTGGTGAAGAATAGAGCACGTTCAAGTCGTTGTTGGATCCGGCAACGCCGAAATATGCATGCCAAATCCATAGGCGGTAGTCGGCGACCGCCTCAAGGATAAGTGTTGGGCCGCCACCTTTGTGACCGCTTAAGTGTTGCCCCCTCCAAGCAGTCGGGCAATTCTTCCACCTCCAATGCATGCAGTCAATGCTGCCAAGCATTCCGGGAAAGCCATGGACTGATTCGTGAAGACGAAGCAACCGTTGGCGATCATCGGTGGTGGGTACCCGAAGGAATTCATCACCGAAAGCTGAACGAACGCCCTCGCAAAAATTCTTTAGACAAAGGATTCCAGTGAACTCACCGACATGCAAATACTCGTCGAAGAGGTTGGTCGTTTGCCCAGTAGCGAGTTGTCGGATGGCACACGTACACTTCTGCAACGGCGTGATACTTTGCCGGCCGGCTGCATCTGGACCTGTTTGGAAGAATTCAACACGTGCGGACAATGTGTTGACAATTCGCATGAACAGGCGCTTTGACATGCGAAAACGGCGCCTGAAGTACTCTGCCAGAAACCGCGGCTGGTCGGCAAAATAGTCGGCAACGAGCCTTTCGTGAGCTCCCTCCCGGTCACGATGGATGTAGCGACGAATTGATCTAGTTCGTTGAGGAGGAGGAGCGGGGGTATTCGCCGCGACATATGCTTCGTAAGTGGCCCGATATTGTTCGTAGTATTCTTGTTCTTCGCGCTCCGCTTTCGCCATAAGATGGGTGAAATCCATTTGAGGTTTTGAATGAGGGATGAATGTGTTGATAATTTGTATGAGAATTATGAATGAGAGATGAATGAGAGATGATTTGAAGTGATAAATGGATGATGAATGTGTGTATTTATAGATGATTTTGGGGAAAAAATCAAAAAAATAAAAAAAAATTCAGAAAAACGGGCAAAAAAACGACCATATTTTTGTGATTTGGAAAATATATTTTTTTATTTTTTATCATTTTTAAAAATTAAATAACGAATTTTAAATAAAAAAATTCAAAGGCAACGGCGCCTGCTCGCTGGCACGGCGCTGCTCGATGCATCAAGCAACGCGAGCGCAGCGGCGACGAGCCTCGTCCTTGCCAGCGGCGCGGACGGACGCGGGGCCGGCGTCCACCGTTGTGCATGCTCTTAAAACCCAAGCAGGAATTTCAATTAAAAATTTTCAGTAGTCTGCACGTCAGCGACAAATTCTTTCTGCACGGCAGCGGCAAAATCTTCACGATTTTCTGAATTTTTTCTCTTTGATTTGTGAATAGAAAAATTACAGAGAGAAAAGAGAGAATCAAAGAGAAAGTACTGAGACTAAGATCGCGTGAATCTGTGAACGAAATTGAGGAAAGAGAGAAGAAGAATTTGTGACTGAAATTGAAGAAAGAGAGAAAGGAAATTACGTGATTCACGGTTGAGAGAACAACATCGTGAAATATGAATTACTTCTCTATCCTTACGCGATTTTTAAAATTTTTTAATAAAACAAAGCCTGCCACGAAATCACCATTCAATCCTAGTAACAAGTGCTGTTATTGGTGGTAAGCAGTCATCTTAAAAAGTATTGTCATTTTAATATAATTTCATATATAAATACATTATAGGTTGTGTAAGAAAGGAATGAAAAGTGTGATATTATTATACTCCTTTTTATCCTGAAAAGTATGAACATTTGATTCGACATTTAATTTTAATGTATAATTGATAAGATAGGAGAAATTGAGAAAAAAAGTAATGTAAGTAGTGTTAGTGGAGAGTGGCTCCACATCATTAGTAGTGTAATGTAATGGTATAAGTTGTAAATAAAATGATGTGTACAGATAATATATTGTTTAACTATTCTTAAATTAGAAATTTCATACTTTTCAGGACGAACTAATAAGGAAATAGTTCATACTTTTATATTGACGGAGGGAGTATTAAACTATGTAGTTTAATTAATAATAGAGGAATTGGCGTTTATTGTAACATTAGATAAATAAAGATAGGTTTAACTAGGTATGTCAATCGTGCCGCCCCGCTTGAGTTGTTGGGTTATTCGGTGCCGGCTATTCGGGTTGTGTTTTTTCCGGGTTATAATGGCTATTCGGGTTGTGTTTTTTTCGGGTTATAATTTTTTTGACCCTAACCCTAATTTTCAAGTTTCGGGCTAAATCGCCGGGCTAATTGGGCCAAAGAAAATTGATTCGTTCTAGTTTTTGTTTCATTAAAACGTAGAATTCATTTCCACTGCTGCACATAATAAAGTAATTGAACTACTTAATCTTCTTTATTTTGTAAAAAATATAATTATTATAATGATAACACTTGATTATTGTACTCCCTTCATTCAATGCTACTCAGACATTTTCTTTTTGGATCGTAAATTAAGAATTGAGTAATTAGAGTAATTAAATTAATAATCTAAGTGTAATAAAAGAACACTTAATAAGAGAAACTTAATTAACTCTAATATTATAATTAAATACGATAATTGTTACTTAAAATATATATATATATATATTGCAAATAGTTTAGAACGAGCCGAAAAAGAAAAAAGTGAATAACGTGGTACGAAGGGAGTATAAAATAATAAAAAAGTATGTGTTTATAAAATAATAATAATATTTTTTAAATATATTCTCATAACCTTTAGAAAAGAATAATTTTAAAAGTAATGTATTATTAAAAATATAGTTACATATTTTCAAAGAACAAAAGTGTTTAGCATATAATTGGATTTTTTTGTCTTATTAAGATTTCTAAAAATAATTTATATTAAAATGTTACATATATAAAATTTGTGAAAGCAATAACAAATGAAATTTTGAAAGCAGAATCTAGAATTCAAACAATTCTTAAATTCATTACTCTCTCGTCTCACTCAAGATGTCCACATTCTTGAATGACACAAGATTGTAGAAGGATTAGTTAAATGGAGTAAGTAGAGAGGAAAAAGTAGTTGAATATATTAATAAGAAAAGGGAGAAAAGGATTTATTTTCAAATATAGAAATAAGACATCTTGAGTAGGACAAACTAATAAGGAAAGATGAACATCTTGAGTGCAACTGGGAGAGTATTATTTTAATTGAAAAGTGTAACTCGTCAGACTGACCCACAACCCTATTTTATCAGCCAGCCTAACCTGCCAACCCACTCGGTCTGGCCCATATAGCACGTTTACATTTGGATTGCAAAAATATAGCCCTAACCTTATAATAATATTATCGGGTTATTCGTGCCGACTTGCGAATTTCGGGTTGGATTCACCACAAGAACCCGCAACGCGTCGCGCGGGTGTCTCGTATCTCGTCCCTCCGAGACGAGACGACAGCGAGACGCGTTGCAGCGTCCGGTCTCGTCCCGGTCTCGCCGAGACGCCCGTCCCACCGAGACGGCGGGTGCGCCAGCTCGCCACGCGCCCGCGCGCCGCGAGTGAGCTTCGTCACGCTAACGCAATAAATCATTTTTTTTAAATTCGCATTTAATAAAAAAAATAATTAAGAATTCAAACGGTAATGTTACCGTTTTCAACCGTTTATTTATTTATTTTTTCTTTTTACTCTATAAATACTCTTATTTCATCCACATTATACACACAAACACACATCTATTATTCCCAAATCATCTCCATTTCCTCTCCAATTTTCATTTAACCTCTCCAACTTTCATCACAAAATGTCCGGCGACGGAAACTCTGGCGGCTCCGACAGTTTTGACATCAACGCATTTGGTGACTGGGGGGCATGTACAATGTCTTGGGTGGTTTCGGTTCCGGTTCGTCGACGCCGGGCACCCAAGGCTCGTCGACGCCAGCAAGGTACCAACCACCCCATTTTGATGTGGATGCATACGCTCGTCCCTCCGCCCCGAGCTATTCGCAGGGATTATCCTAAATTAGGGAGGATTATCCGGATGAACCCAATCCGGAAGGAGGATGAGGCGGTGGAAGCTCCAGGGCATTCGACGCCGTGGAGGAAGAGGAGGAGGAGGCCGAGGAGGAGGAGGATGTAGGTCGTCATCCGTACAGCCGCAAGGACATGATGGCTCTGTACAACGCCCTGATCAGCATCTCGTACGATCCCATCGTTGGGAATCAACAATCTCGGGAGTGCTTTTGGGAAAAGGTCACCGAAGTCTACAACGAGATTAAGTCGAAGAGGTCCCCCCGCCGCACATTGAAGATGCTCCGAAGTCATTTTGACTGAGTCGACAGAGAGGTTAAAAAATTCTGCGGCATCTACAAGAATAAAGCGGCTCATTACCAAAGCGGAGCCACTGGAGCCGACATTCTGAGATCGGCTTTGCGAGTCTATTTCGAAGACAACGGCAATGAATTCAAACATGTCGATGTTGGGAGGCCGTCAATGACGTCGAAAGGTGGGTATGCTTGTCTAGTCCAGCACTGGCTCAACCTCGAAACGCATGAAGCACACGGCGGGTGACCAATACTCGTCTAGTGGGGGCGGTTCAGGCAGCGCCGCACAAGAGGTTGCCTCGTAGGAGGTTAAGGGCATGACAGACGATGCAGGGGGGTCCTCCCGTGGGTGCCGTCGGCCGCAAGGGACCAAGGCGGCGAAGGCGGCTAGAGGGAGGAGGGGTCGAGGCGAATCAAGCCAGGCGGGCTCCCAAGGGCCGCCCTCCTCCCTAATGTCCATGTACTTCACCGCCACGATGGCGGACACTTCCCGGATGATGCCGACCCAATATCAAGCCCATCATGCCGACATTTAGTATCTGGCGGGACAACTTGGTATTCCGCTTCCATTGGTGCACCGCCACCGCCTTCGAGGGATGATTCGCTGGCGGAGTAGTTTTTATAATTTCTATAAATTTGTATTTTAAATTATGTCTTTTTTATTTATTTTGCCATCAATTTAATTATGTATTTTTTTAGGATTTTAAGTTGTAATTTTATTTTATTTAATGAAGTGTGTTTTTATTAATTGAATTTGTTGGAAATAAAAATAAAAAATGAAATTGAATGAATAGTTAAGAGATGAGATGACTAAGAGATGGATAAGAGATCAAGGGTTGCAGCTGTTGTCTCTTAGTTAAGAGATGAAGTGAAAAGTAAAGTGAAACCAACGAATAGTTAAGAGATGAGACGGATAAGACACCGTTGCGGATGATGGATCGCTCCAATTTATGTTATAATGGCAACATGGCGAATGAATGGCAGCAGAAATGGCTCTAGTAAAACCCATTTCAAAATTCAACTTCCCCATCCCAAAATTGGGCTGCTCGAGATGTTCCAAGACAAGATTTTTCAGCGTGAAAATGGCGTCCACTGCGAGCCCGCTGAGCAAGAAAAAGAGCCAGAAGCAAGAAATAAAGGAGTCTCTTTTGACGCCGAGGTTCTACACCACAGATTTTGACCAAATGGAGCAGCTTTTCAACACCGAGATCAACAACAAGTTGAACATGGGTGAGTTCGAGGCTCTGTTGCAGGAGTTCAAGACCGACTTCTACCAGACCCACTTCGTCAGGAATAAGGAATTCAAGGAGGCTGCTGACAAGCTGCAAGGCCCCTTGAGGAAAATCTTTGTCGAATTCTTGGAGCGCTCTTGCACTGCTGAGTTCTCTGGTTTCCTTCTCTACAAGGAGCTCAGCCTCAGGCTTAAGGTCTTTTCTTCTTTCAAGTTATGATTACTTTGCTTTTAGACAATAGCATTGTTATTTGATAAGGCTAATTTCATGCATAGGTCTAGGGCTTTAATTCGTGAAATTTCTGGGTCTAACACGCGTTTTAAGCCAGGTGTGTGAAGATTTTTGCCAGGACCAGCAAAGAAGGGAGACAGTTGCGTGGACCTAGGAAGAAGGCGAAAGAGTGGACATTATGCGGAAAATTGCTCGACGGAGGAAGCCTCGGAGTTGAAGGGTAGAATAGGGATTTCTACGAAGACTCTAGAAGGTTATGTCTGCGTCTATAAAAGAGAGAAGCATGCACGCTGGAGGGATCTTCTCGGTTGGAGACCTCGCCAACAGCTTGTAGCTTAGTTCACTTTTCTTCACACACTTGGGTTCTTCGTGGGAAATTCAGGGCATACTTGGGGTTCACTTCTAGCTTACACACTTTTCGATCTGGTGGTAACACCGTCCTACTTGAGGGCGAAGAAACAATTTATTTTCTGTTTACGTTTGTGCTGAATTCGCCGAGCTTCGCTGTTCGAGGCTCGGACCTCTTTGTTTTCTGGATATTCTCTGTGTTTATGCAAGTTTCGTTTTAGTTTATGCCGACTGTGTTGATCTTTGTTTGTCGATTATGTTTACTTGAATTCTGAGTTGGATTGTTGGAGTTGGTTGTTTTCTAGATTATCGCAGGTTTGTGGTTGGATCTGGGAGAATGGAGTTTGTTTGTGGATGAATCGGGTTCTTAACTTGTTGATGTCGTAGGGTTGTCTGTGATTGTTGGGATCTGGAGTTGATTTGAGTAGATCTGTGAGAATCGGAGCTATGGAGTTGATTGTGCTGGGTGTTGAGTTCGGATGTCTTGGATCCGGAGTGGATTAAGCATTCAACGTGAGTCTGAGTCGTGTTGGTTTAATTTTATGTCTAGCTTACGTGTTTTCGTTTCATTTCGTTCAGTTTATATAGATCTGATGTACTTCCGATTCGTAGCGAGTTTCTGGCGTCCCGATTTCTATATTCTGTTCGAATCTAGGAGTATGCTCTGTTTTCTTCATTTACGTTTCTGAGTTGGATAGGAAATTGCATGAGTTTGTTAGTTGCAGCTTTTACCGTACTTACCTTATTTGAATGTCCTGGTCCCCACTTTTTAATTCTTCATGCCTAGTCATATTTAGTTAATCATTTACACGGTCTAGCGAGCTATTGTTTCTTTCGGTGTTGATGTCTGATTTTACAAGTATTCTGTTTCTTAGGTCTAGCATTTAAATTCCGTGCCTAGGTCTAGTGGTAGTTGTTATAAACCTCAACCCTTTGCGTGGCAGCAGCCGCTTGTTTCCAGAGTCTCTAAACACTACTCAGGAATCCATCTTCGTGGGATCGACCCCACTTCCCTATACTAAATTAATAGTAATTTGGGTTGAGGGATTAATTTTTGAAGGAGAGTCGAGCGTGTCCAACGACAACAACACTCTGTGTTCCTTGGGTTCCTGGACCTAGTGATCCAGTGGATTTAAGAAGCGCGGTGTCTTGACCGAGCACTTGTATTAGTGTTCCCTGTAAGCACACGAAACACACACGATCCAACTCAGCTCTTCCTCACTTCAAATGGCCCCGTTGCCGGGGATGGATGGCGTGCCTAGTGTTAGTGTTCAGAGTATGTGGTGTAAATAGTTTTGATTTGTTTTCTTTCTCTTGTGTTTGTAGTTTATGAGCAGAGGCTCAGGATCTACCTACTGGAGCAACTCGTCTGGGAGGAAGTACGGCCAGTTTACTCGATAGGTTAAGGATACAGCCTCTACTGTGACCACCAGATCAGGGTTCACCACAGCAGATCCGTTCCCGAGTGAATCAACTAGCGGCGAATCTTGGACGTCGTCAGGACGCGAAGATCCAGAATCCCCACCCGAATCAGAAACGGAGTCAGAAACAGGGGAAGCAGAGGAAATAGTCATGGCGCAGGTAGTAGATCCAGATCCATAGATCGGTTCTCTCACTGCCCATTTAGATGGAGAACCAGCTCAAGCTATAGTGATGAATCCACGCCAGAGGACTATTGAGATCAAGACAAACGTGCTCGGCATCTTGCCGACGTTCTCTGGGCGTAGAAATGAGTGTCCGTATGAGTTCTTAAATGAATTCAGCAAGTTGTGTGGTATTCAAAAGAGGCCGAATGATGCAACAGAGGAGGATTATCGCCTACGTGCGATTCCGTTTACCTTGAAAGGAGAAGCTAACACGTGGTTATTAAGGTTACCCCCGGATTCTATTCGCACATGGATGGATTTCAAATTGGAATTCCTAGATTATTTCTTCCCATCCAACAAGACGAATGCACTGAAGAAAGAAATATTAGAGTGTAAGCAGGATTACGACGAATCCTTGAGTCAGTATTGGTCGAGATTTAAGGGGTTGTTGGATGCATGCCCAAACCACTGAATGATAGAGGCAGAGACCTACTCTCTGTTTTACGAAGGAGCGACTCCTGAGTCAAAGGATTTAATGAATTCCTCGAGTGGGGGGAATTTCACAAGAAAGAGGGGAAGTGAAGCAAGGGAAATTCTGGGAAAATTGATCGACGCTAAGAAGGCGTACGATAACCCTAGGAATGTTGTGAGAAGAGGGTCGGTGCATGCCGTAAGAGAGCAAGAAGATGATAAAGTGGAGGCAAAGATTGATAGGCTCGAGAAGGCTCTTTTGAACGCGATTGAGAAAACGAATCCACTGACTTCGCAAGGGAAGGAGAAATCTCCGGGTCCAGGAGATAGTCAAATTCAGCAATATTACGGGACCCAGGAAGGAGATTATCAGGCCCAGGTCAATGCAATGGGTAGTTGGAATCCTGATGGGAGCTGGAATCCAGGAAGACAGAGAGATGCACCTTGGCGTAATCATCTGAATTTCAGATGGACTGACAATGAGCAGAATCAGCCAGCACCACAACAAAGTCAGCAGTTTGCACCTCAGCCCGAAAGGCAAGGTAACTGGTCAGGAAGGAATCAAGAGGGGCAGGGCAGCTGGATCAATCGGAACCAAGGAGACCACTCAAGCTGGGGGAACAGAAATCAGAATAATCAAGGGAACTCTTATGTGCCACCGCACCAAAGGAATTTTCAGAATAATTACCAGGGCCAAGAAAATCAATACAACAACTCTTCAGGCGGTCAAGGGAACGCTCGTCAGAATCAAGCGAGTAGACCGACGCTGAGTATAGGGCCAGGGCCCAGTCAACCACAAAAGTCACCAAAGAGTATCGATGATATGGTGCACGACCTCGTCAGTTCTCAGCAACATATGCAAAGCAACCTGCAATCGAACAATGACGTAGTGCATAAGCTTCAAGATGCTCAACAGGAGCAAAAGGCAGCCATGGATATGCTGGCTAAACAATTGTCCCAGATAGCCACTGCTTTGAGTGATATGAGAGGAAACGAGGGAAAGATTCCCGCCTCAGTAAGGCCACCAGATAGGGCGAATATAAGTCAGGTTACCTTGAGATCCAGGAAGGCATATGATGGGCCAGTGGTGAGAACGAAGGAAGCGATAAGCCCCAAGGAAGGTAAGGAAGAAGATACTATTCCTAGGTATGGGGACTTGGAAGGAGAAAGTTCTTTGGTCAAGGATGACCTTAAGATAGGAGATTTGGAGAAACCCCTTGCCTAAGTCAATTGAGCCATTCTTCCTCGATCCAGAGCCAGTATTTGAGAACAAGGCAGAAAGGGAGGAGACTGGAGAATTCTCAGCTGACAGTTCTACAGGAGCAGGAAAACGATTGAAGCCTTTCCCGAGCCGGGGGGAAGCCAAGAAGAAGAAAGAAGAGCCGGTGGATTTCATGGACATTTTTGGGAAACTAGACATTAATCTACCATTCCTGCAGGCCTTGAAATTGCCGGTGTTTAGCAAGTTCATCAAGGAATTTATAGCTGGAAAGGCTAGACCCAGTGGGAAAATTTTGATAAATGTGGAGGATGCCTTCAAAATGCAATGATCCAGGTATGTTTACCTTACCCATCTCTATTGGTGACGTGAAAATCGAGCATGCTATGTGTGATTTAGGTGCGTCGATAAATGTGTTACCGCTATCTGTATACAAGAGGTTAGTAGGGGTAGGCATGGTGGACACGAAAGTTGTGATCCAATTGGCAGACAGGTCATGCATTTGTCCTGAAGGTGTGCTTGAGAATGTGATAGTAAAGGTACATGATTTCTTGTACCCAGCTGATTTCCATGTGATAAGGATGAGTGATAATGAGTCTGCAGAGTCTGGCGGAGTACTTCTAGGGAGACCTTTTCTACGGACTGCTAAAACTATCATTGATGTTTTTGACGGTACTACTTGCCTTGATTACAATGGGGAGAAATATACATTCAGCATAGATGAGGCAATGAAAAGACCTCTTGACGTTGAAAATTTGTATGCTATAGATGTTATAAACCCCTTGGTCCAGGAATATCTTGAGACAAAGTTAATGCAAGAACAGATCAAGAATTCTGAGATGGGTCATGCCATTGATAGAGAAGTAGCCAGTTGGTGTCAAACAATGAACACAAATGAGTTATCAGATGAGGAACTAGCGGAAGCAATTCTGGAATTCTGTACAAGTCCGGAGCTAGTTAGGTCAAGGAAGACACCTTATGTGGCGAGCATGAACAGTTCTGCTGAGTCTAAGAAAGGAATGACAACAGAAAAAAATCCTTTGCCCCAGGAACAAAATATCCCCAAGAAAGAATTGAAAACACTTCCATCGGGGCTCAAGTATGCTTATCTGGAGGAAAACGAAAACTTCCCGGTGATTATTAACAGCAGCTTGACCGAGGGACAAGAAGAGGAACTGCTGAATGTAATTAGGAGAAACAAGAAAGCCATTGGGTGGACGCTCTCTGACTTGGTTGGAATCAGTCCAGATATGTGTATGCATCACATTCGTTTAGAAGAAGGAGCAAAGGCCTGTAGGGATCCGCAACGCAAGTTGAATCCGAACATGAGGGAAGAAGTGCTGAAGGAAGTATTGAAGCTGCTATCCCTAGGAATCATATATTCCATACCAGACAGTGAATGGGTTAGTCCCGTACATATGGTACCAAAGAAGTCAGGAATACAGGTAGTTAAGAACGATAAAAATGAGTTGGTCCTCACTCGACTTGTTACTGGGTGGAGGATGTGTATTGACTACCGGAAACTGAACGAGGCTACTAAGAAGGATCACTTCCCGCTACCTTTTATTGATCAGATGTTGGAGAGGCTGGCAGGTAAGCAATATTTCTGTTTCCTGGACGGATATAGTGGATATTTTCAAATCTATGTGGATCCCGAGGATCAAGAGAAGACAACTTTCACGTGTCCCTTTGGAACGTACGCTTATAGGAGGATGTCGTTTGGTCTCTGCAATGCGCCAGGGACTTTCCAGCGGTGTATGATGAGTATTTTCTCGAATCTCCTAGAGGATTGCATCGAGATTTTTATGGACGACTTCACTGTGTACGGGAATTCATTTGACTCGTGTTTGGCGAGTTTGGATATAGTGCAGAGGAGGTGCCAGGAAAAGCATTTGGTTTTGAATTTCGAGAAATGCCACTTTATGGTCCCTGAAGGAATTGTCCTAGGGCATGTGGTATCGGAAAGAGGCATACAGGTAGATCAAAAATCGATGTCATCTCGAAACTGCCTTACCCGACGAATCAGAAAGAGGTGAGAGGATTCCTAGGGCATGCAGGATTTTATAGGAGGTTTATAAAGGATTTCGCAAAGATTGCTCAACCACTCACTCACTTATTGCATAACGATGTGGAGTTTGAGTTCGATGAGGAGTGCAAAAGGGCTTTTCAGTTGTTGAAAGATAGACTAGTATCTGCCCCCATTATTAGAGCGCCCAACTGGAATCTACCCTTTGAAATTATGTGTGACGCAAGCGACTATGTCGTGGGAGCAGTGCTAGGTCAAAGAATTGATGGAAAAAGCTATATGATCTTTTATGCATCCAAAACACTGAATCAAGCTCAGAAGAATTATGACACCACCGAAAAAGAAATGCTGGCGGTGGTATACTCATTTGAGAAGTTTCGCCCGTATTTGTTGGGGTCGAAGGTGATCGTTTTCACGGACCATGCAGCTATTAAGTACTTGCTGGCAAAGAAGGAGTCTAAACCAAGATTAATCCGTTGGGTATTACTTTTACAAGAATTCGATTGGGAAGTTAAGGATAAGAAAGGAACTGAGAACAAGGTGGCTGACCACCTAAGTCGTATCTTTCAAGGAGAGACCGAGGAAGCAATTCCAGATGCATTCCCCGAGGAGCATTTGTATTATCTGGAAGAACTCCCTAGACCCATCAATTGGGAAAAGCTCATGGCATTAATAGGTCCAGGGGATGCCGAGAAAGGGAAATGTCAGACAAACACTGAGCCATGGTTCGCTGACTTGGCAAATTACTTAGTCATTGGAGAGGTACCCAGTTCCCAAGAAATCTCCCGGGCCCAGAAGATGAAATTGAAGAGTGAGGCCAAGTACTATTTCTGGGATGACCCGTATTTGTGGCGAATGGGAGCCGACCAAGTTATCCGAAGGTGTATCCCAGAGTGGGAACAGAGGGATGTGCTGAACCATTGCCATGCCCTAGCGTGTGGAGGTCACTTTGGACCTAGGAAGACCGCAGGGAAGGTGTGGGACATTGGGTTTTACTGGCCCACGTTGAATAAGGATGCTTTTGAATTCTGTCAGAACTGTGTGAGGTGTCAACAGACCGGGGGAATCTCCAGGAGGGACGAAATGCCACAAGTTCCAATAATTGTATGTGAGATCTTCGATGTCTGGGAGATGGACTTCGTGGGTCCATTTCCGTCTTCATACAGAAACACCTACATACTTGTGGCAGTAGATTATGTTTCGAAGTGGATAGAGGCAAAAGCAACAGCATCGTGTGAAGCTAAAGAGGTAGCGAAGTTCCTTAGAGCTAACATTTTCAACAGGTACGGAGTACCCAGAGCTATAATATCTGACAATGGGACGCATTTCCGCAACCGGACTATTGAAGCTCTAATGAGAAAGTACGGAGTTCACCATCGCCTCTCCACACCATATCATCCTCAGTCCAACGGCCAAGCGGAAATATCAAATAGAGAAATCAAAGCGATCTTGGAAAAAACGGTGAATCCGTCGAGGAAAGACTGGAGCAAGAGAATTGATGATGCATTATGGGCATATAGAACAACATATAAAACGCCCATTGGAATGTCTCCTTACAGGTTAGTATTTGGCAAGATGTGTCACCTACCGGTGGAAATTGAGCACAGGGCGTACTGGGCGGTCAAGGAGATTAATATGAGTCCTCGAGCTTTAGGGTTTAGGGTTAGAAGAATTGTGAGGGAAAGAGGAAACTGCAATTCCAAGAGTTAGAAGAATTGTGAGGGAGAGAGGAAACTGCAACTCCAAGAGTTAGAAGAATTGTGACTTGAATCTTATGAGTCAGCAATGTGGTACAAGGAAAAGACCAAATTGTGACTCCAAGAGTTAGAAGAATTGTGACTTGAATCTTACGAGTCAGCAATGTGGTACAAGGAAAAGACCAAATTGTGGCATGATAAAAATCTCCGGACCAAGGAACTGCAAGTTGGGCAGAAGGTTCTCCTGTTCCAGTCCCGGCTCAAGTTAATGCCCGGCAAGTTAAAGTCCAAATGGATTGGGCCATACACTGTTGTGAGTCTGCGTGCAAATGGAGCAGTAGAAATCCAGGGAAGTTCTTCAAACTCTACTCCTTTCCTTGTCAATGGCCATCGTCTGAAGGTGTTTAGGGATGCCTCGGAGATGTGTGTAGTGGACGAAGTGCCGCTACACGCGCTTCTTGATATCCGCAAACGGGTCTAGAAAGGATGTGTTCTTAAAGATTTCCTGGGTCGAGTGACTGAAAAGTTTTTATACCCTGACCCGGGGAATCTTGAGAACACTCGTAATAAATTGTGTAAATATTTAATCGCTTTTCGTAAATCTAGAAAAACCCAAACAAAACAAAAAAAATAATCTTCCAAAAATATTTTCGAAATACCAGACTCTTTGGGAATGTTTTTGATACTATCATGCCCTAAAACCGAGGAGTCTGGCGTTTCAAGTTTTTGTTTAATGTTTTTTTCCTAAGTACGGTTTTGCAGAAGGAATTTGCTAGGGCAAGGAGTTGAGAAGTAAAGTTTTGGAGGGAGTTGGCACCGGTTCGAATTTCAAAGGACACCTTTATGGGAAGGCGTGCAGTCGCTAGCCTCATGCCTGCAACCGCCTGCAAACCGTCCTCTCCCATACCTATCGGTTAATAACCGTGTTCTCTTCTCATTTTCCCTTATTCACTCTCTCGACATCCAGAATTCCCCAAACTTCTCTCTAGGGTTTCTTTCTCTAACCCTAATCAAAGAAATTTATGTCCTAGTTTTTGTCAAGATTTTCTACAGAATTCTTCATGGATAACAAGCCGAGTACCGGAAACACTTCAGGATCTGCCGATTCAAGTGCGGCGGCGTTTATGGCGGATATACTACAAAAATTTGGGGGACCAGAAAAGGCGATGGAGGCATTTGCCATGTTCGCGGCGGTAATGGGGAAATCTGCACCAGCCGTTTCTACATCTGCCGTATCACAACCGGGAACTTCAGGGGTTTCAACACCCAAACCGGTGGCTGCCGCAGAACCCACCACCGCTGTACCAGAAGAAGCCGTCACTGTTCAAGAACAAACCACCGCAGAATCTCGCGAAGAAGAAGCAGATCTGACCGCGGGGTTGGAGTTGTTGGCCGTAAGTGAGCCTATGTTAGGTTCTGTCACTGAGGAGGGGGAAACCCTTGTTGTGTAGGAATTTACAGAGGGGGAAACCCCTGTTTTGGAGGAGTTGGTCGAGGGGGAAACCCCTGTTGTTGGTTGCGATGTTCCAACGGGCGGCGAAGCCCTAACTTCTGAAAGACAATCGGCGGGGGAAACCCCAGGAGTGGTTGAGGGCACCGAAGCACAATTTGTTACGGGAAGTCCGGGTGGGGTAAAGACCCCTGTTTACATCAAGGGGGCAACCCCATTGATTGGGAAGGAAGACGACCTCGCGTCTGGCGAGGCACAAGAACCCGTCGATGACGGGATGACTCTAATGGTGGATCTGACTGATGTTCCTGATGGGACCGATTCACCGGTAAACGCAAGGGAAGCAAGGAGGCAGGCTCGTCGGAGTCTGCTTGATGAGATAGATGAAACCGTCCAGCAGACGGAGGAGGACATGCTGGGTCGAGGGGCCGCAGCACCTGAGCAGGCAGATTCTCCCAGACCTGACGATGGGGAGAACGACGAGGAGGAGCGCAGACGCGCGGTCGAGAGGAAGAGGAAGGGGAAGCAGATCGCTCCTTCCTCGACCAAGAAAGCAAGAGGGAAGTCCACCGACCATTCTCCCTCTCCACCTGCTAAAATATCGTCCGATGCCGAGTCGGAAAGCCCTAATGAGTCCAGTAACTCCAAGGAAGATCAAGGAGTGGAGCTCAATTTTGAGCCGAAAGAAATCTGGATAATTAAGGAACTGCTGAATGCGATGGGGAAGTTTGATGACCCAAAACGTACAGCGATATATGCAGAGAAGAGTACCGTGGGGAAACATGCCAAATCGGGAAAGAAGTACGATTCAGCAGAGCTTAAGGGGATCTCAAGCAATGACGAGTTTCGGGGGTATATAGAGGCAATCGGCTTTGACTGGTTGCTAAAGCATAGCACCCTTGAGGTTCCGATAGACGTGGCACGAGAATTTTTCTCGACTTTCCAGTTTAAATCCACCACCGACTTGGATGCCGATTCCATTAACTTCCGGCTCTTCAATGAAGAGCATGTGATGAGCATCAGGGAGTGGACTCTACGGATGGGTCTGCTAACGCGTACGGAAGATGACGAAGGCTTATGGAATGAGAGAATGGTTGGTCCACCAAAACTCACGCCAGGTTTCAAAGCGCAGAGCGCATGGGAGTTCTTGACTCATCCGAGGGTGGGTCAATTTAAAACTAGTTGTTCGAAGGCTCACCACATCGAAGACAGGGTTCTGAGGTTCGCCCAAACCTTCATTAGCTACAACCTGATGGGCACAGCCAACACCGCCTTGACAACCGCCGACTTATACTTTACCTGGTGCATGGCCACGGGTGTACGTGTTCATTTGGGCTACTGGTTAGCTCAAGCCTGCCACCAAGTAACTGCCAATCCCTCCCGGCATCTATACACATGCCACCTTCTGGGAGCTTATCTGCAGCGCAATGTGATTATGAAGATCCACAAGGCTTGCCGGGAGGTGAAGATGTGTCTACCCCCCGAGGTTTTCAATATGGAGTACTTCTTCAACAAGGGGCTGCTAATCATGCATAAGAGGGATGTCTGTTTTTACGAAGTTGGTAAATCGGAGGCCTAGATCAAACAGGAACAAGAGGTGGCGGGTGTGAAGGACGTTGCTGATGCAGGTGAAGCCAGGAAGCCAGTTGTGGAGGTGGATGCAATGAGAAAGGAAGTCAGTTGGATGAGATCCGAGATTCAAAAAGTGATGGAAGGGATTGTGGCCCTGCGGGTAAAGGAAAAG
Organism: Salvia splendens; assembly: GCF_004379255.2. Taxonomy (NCBI): domain Eukaryota; kingdom Viridiplantae; phylum Streptophyta; class Magnoliopsida; order Lamiales; family Lamiaceae; genus Salvia; species Salvia splendens. The sequence continues at coordinate 33,817,133 of NC_056040.1, forward strand.
ACAGTGGTGAAGCTGAGAGAGTAAGGAAGGAAGTTGCCGGAGTACGAACGGGAATGGTAGAAATGAGATCGGAGGTTCAGACGGTTAGGGAGGTAATGGTGGCCCTTAAGGGGCGCGTTTCTGATCTGGTGGCAATGTCGACCCGATGCACTGAGAAGATGACGGAGGGTGTCACGTTAATGATGGCAATGATGAAGTGGTTGTGCGAGAAATTCCCGGACGCACCAATATTACTTCCTGGACCTAGTGGCGGACCCAAGGCGCCAAGTCCAGGAGATCTATCTATCCGGAAGCAGCCACAAGTCACCAAGCCTCTAATCACTTCGTCCTCTACTAGACCCATGACCTTGAAGAAGACCGTACCCGGACAGACTGACGAGAGGAAAGAGAAGCCGGAATCACCGGCAAGAAAGAAAGCTAAAGTGACCCAACAGGCTGTGCCGCCCAAGTCTGGCTCCCGAGGGGGCCAGACCCCGAATTAATTTCCCCAACCCAAGTAACTTTTACTTTTCGTCTTTTATTGCTTTCTGTTTCTGCTTTTTGTTTGTTTTAATGTTCTGTGCCAGCATGCTTGCTCTGTACATATGTGTTGCTACTTTCCACACTTAGCCCAATTTCTGGTCTAAGTGTGAGAAGGGGTTGAGCTGTTTTGCATGTTTGGTTTTGGTTGTTGTGCTTTCTCCCACTTAGCCCGGTGTACGGTCTAAGTGTGAGAAGTTTGTTTGTTTTTGGCACGTTGTTTATTTGTTTGGTTTTCTGTTTTACATGTTTGTACTTCCCTATTTACCCCCCTTCACTAGGATGGCTTGGGGACAAGCTTGAGTGAAGTGGGAGGGGGAGGGAATAGGTGCAGTCTGTGACTGTAAGTCTTATAGTTTTTTTTTTAGGTCTTGTCTGTGTGTTACGTGTTGCATGAGCTAGTGGATACAATAAGGCAGAAATATTCCCTTAGTGAGAGCGATTGAAGATAGGATACACGTCAACTTTGATGCCCTCTTCCTTAATAAACTAAAAGCGGTTTGGATGAAGTGAGGACGATAGAGGATACCTTAGATAACCTAGCTGTGCAGCCTTACTATAAAGTGAGTATAAGCCTACACTTTGAGCTAACTTGTAAAAAATGGGCAGCCACTTGATGCTTAGGGAGTAGAGTATAAAGGAGAAAAAATGGGTTATGAAGGAATAAGCTGGACAAAGTCCAGAGCTGGTGGTATAAGCTGGACGAAGTCCAGGAAAAAAGAAGGTATAAGCTGGACGAAGTCCAGGGGAAAAAAAGAAGGAGGTATAAGCTGGACGAAGTCCAGGGGGAAAATAAAAGAACAGAAAAAGAAGCTTAATTATATAAGGGCAGGAAGTAAAAATTACCTGACCTAGGAAATATTTGCCTTACCCAGAAAAGAGGGGAGATAATAAAAAGGGGAAACTCTCATAACCCAACGCATCAGTGGTGTAACTTTAACCTTGGAGCGTTTTTGGTCCTAACATTCCTGGTGAGGAATGAGTGATCGAGCGAACCTAACCGCTAGGAAATCCATAGGTTTCTTGACAAACTGACGAACCGTTTGGGTTGACGAAGGAAGAAGGAGGATTTGGAGACTGTAGACGATCGGAGAAGACTTAAGCTTGTGGGGACAGTCGCCTAAAAGTTGAAGCTAGTGCATGATTATGTGTTGTGTTTTGTGTTCTTTGTGTGTTATTTTCTTTTCTGAGTCTGTTAGTTTTCTAGGTCTAGGTTTTTGTTTTTGTTAAATCTTGTTTGTAGGATCGTTCTTGGGAACCGTGCATTGAAATTCGCCTTATTTCATTTTCTTGTCTTTCATACTTGAGGACAAGCATGGTTTAAGTGTGAGCAGTTTGATAAGGCTAATTTCATGCATAGGTCTAGGGCTTTAATTCGTGAAATTTCTGGGTCTAACACGCGTTTTAAGCCAGGTGTGTGAAGATTTTCGCCAGGACCAGCAAAGAAGGGAGACAGTTGCGTGGACCTAGGAAGAAGGCGAAAGAGTGGACATTATGCGGAAAATTGCTCGACGGAGGAAGCCTCGGAGTTGAAGGGTAGAATAGGGATTTCTACGAAGACTCTAGAAGGTTATGTCCGCGTCTATAAAAGAGAGAAGCATGCACGCTGGAGGGATCTTCTCGGTTGGAGACCTCGCCAACAGCTTGTAGCTTAGTTCACTTTTCTTCACACACTTGGGTTCTTCGTGGGAAATTCAGGGCATACTTAGGGTTCACTTCTAGCTTACAGAATTTTCGATCTGGTGGTAACACCGTCCTACTTGAGGGCGAAGAAACAATTTATTTTCTGTTTACGTTTCTGCTGAATTCGCCGAGCTTCGCTGTTCGAGGCTCGGACCTCTTTGTTTTCTGGATATTCTCTGTGTTTATGCAAGTTTCGTTTTAGTTTATGCCGACTGTGTTGATCTTTGTTTGTCGATTATGATTACTTGAATTCTGAGTTGGATTGTTGGAGTTGGTTGTTTTCTAGATTATCGCAGGTTTGTGGTTGGATCTGGGAGAATGGAGTTTGTTTGTGGATGAATCGGGTTCTTAACTTGTTGATGTCGTAGGGTTGTATGTGATTGTTGGGATATGGAGTTGATTTGAGTAGATCTGTGAGAATCGGAGCTATGGAGTTGATTGTGCTGGGTGTTGAGTTCGGATGTCTTGGATCCGGAGTGGATTAAGCATTCGACGTGAATCTGAGTCGTGTTGATTTAATTTTATGCCTAGCTTACGTGTTTTCGTTTCATTTCATTCAGTTTATGTAGATCTGATGTACTTCCGATTCGTAGCGAGTTTCCGGCGTCCCGATTTCTACATTCTATTCGAATCTAGGAGTATGCTCTGTTTTCTTCATTTAAGTTTCTGAGTTGGATAGGAAATTGCATGAGTTTGTTAGTTGCAGCTTTTACCGTACTTACCTTATTTGAATGTCCTGGTCCCCACTTTTTAATTCTTCCTGCCTAGTCATATTTAGTTAATCATTTACACGGTCTAGCGAGCTATTGTTTCTTTCGGTGTTGATGTCTGATTTTACAAGTATTCTGTTTCTTAGGTCTAGCATTTAAATTCCGTGCCTAGGTCTAGTGGTAGTTGTTATAAACCTCAACCCTTTGCGTGGCAACAGCCGCTTGTTTCCAGAGTCTCTAAACACTACTCACGAATCCATCTTCGTGGGATCGACCTTACTTCCCTATACTAATTTAATAGTAATTTGGGTTGAGGGATTAATTTTTGAAGGAGAGTCGAGCGTGTCCAACGACAACAACACTCTGTGTTCCTTGGGTTCCTGGACCTAGTGATCCAGTGGATTTAAGAAGCGCGGTGTCTTGACCGAGCACTTGTATTAGTGTTCCCTGTAAGCACACGAAACACACACGATCCAACTCAGCTCTTCCTCGCTTCATTATTCAAATGTCCTATCTTTTGCAGAAAACTAACCCTGTGGTTGCTGAGATTTTCTCTCTCATGTCCAGAGACGAAGCCCGCCATGCGGGGTAAGTTCAACTCCCTTTTGAATGGCTGCCATGAATGCTGAAACTAAGGTTTTATGGAACTTTTCTTACCAGGTTTCTGAACAAAGGTTTGTCTGACTTCAATTTGGCTCTGGATTTGGGGTTCCTTACCAAGGCCAGAAAGTACACTTTCTTCAAGCCTAAGTTCATATTCTATGCAACATACTTGTCTGAGAAGATTGGATACTGGAGATACATTACCATTTACCGGCATCTCAAGGAGAATCCCGAGTACCAGTGCTACCCCATCTTCAAGTACTTTGAGAACTGGTGCCAGGATGAGAATCGCCATGGTGATTTCTTCTCGGCTCTGATGAAGGCTCAGCCGCAGTTCCTTAATGACTGGAAGGCGAAGCTGTGGTCCCGCTTCTTCTGCCTCTCTGTAATCTCACTTTATTTGTTGTTTCTTTGAGGCTTGTGATGCATCATCCCATATTTTTGCTTACATTCGTTGATGTTGATGTCTGCAGGTTTATGTGACTATGTACCTTAATGATTGCCAAAGAAGGGCTTTCTATGAAGGCATTGGTCTTGACACAAAGCAATTTGACATGCATGTTATAATTGAGGTAAAAGACTATTTCATGGAGTAGTAATTTTGCATATTCCTATCCAAGAGTGGCTCAATCTTATATCAATTGTGCAGACGAATCGCATGACTGCAAGGATATTCCCTGCTGTATTGGACGTTGAGAACCCAGAGTTCAAGAGGAAATTGGATAGGATGGTGGAGATCAACACAAAGATTCTGGCGGTCGGGGACACTGACGACATCCCATTGGTGAAGAACCTAAAGAGGATCCCTCTCATTGCAGCTCTAGCTAATGAGTTGCTTGCTGCATATCTCATGAAACCCATTGAATCTGGTTCAGTGGACTTTGCTGAGTTTGAGCCACAGCATATTACTAATTCTTTATTTATTTCTAATCCGTAGAGTCGAGTACTACAGCTTATCATTGTATAATAGCTATGAACAAAGCATGGGAAAACATCGGATGAATCTTGCACTCTACATGTAGTAAAAATGGATTGAACAATGCCTTGGATCTCAATGTCTTGATTTCCTACTTACATAGACTTGCTCAACTACATGACTGAAGCTAGACATAGATACCAAATAATGACCAAATACTGCATATTTAACTGTACAACTAAATGATGAACGACACTTTCAGTCTGATTTTTCCGACTTCTACTGTGGGGATGCCTCCATCTTCACATATTTTTCCGACTTCTGCTGTGGGTATGTCTCCTTCACAGCTGAGGGCTTGTCCTTTTTTGTTCCAAAAAGTATTCTAGACAACCAAACAGCTATCAAAGTGGCCTCGACTGGTGCAAGCCAGTAAACAATCAAATGCTCTTTGGTGATGTGTTGCTCATTAGCAAAAGCCCACCCCATTACCTGAAAAGGAAAAGATAGATTTGAATTGACTGCAGCTTGTGGGGGTGAGATGAGACGAAGAAGGAAAGAAATGCTTACAGGAGCTGGGTTCATGCATCCACCGGTTAGATCTGCACCAAGAACGTGGAGAGTTAGCTTTGCAAGACTGGAAATCCAAGTTTTCATAAAGAAATCCTCTCTAGCCAGGCCAAGGGTGATTGTCACGATGGCAAGCGCCAGGAGACCTTCTGTCAGTGCGCCCGTTGCAATGTCAACTTTCAAGTGTGGCTTGTGTTCTATCCAAGGAAATGTCGACATAATGAGCCTCACACCATAAACTGACCCAACCACCTTTTGAAGAGACGCAACAAATATAATCAGAGATGCAAGAATATTAGGCTTTGACCATCGAATTAATATCCATGTATAAAAAGATAGAGTAAGGGTCAGGGTCAGTCAATCATGAGTACACATTTGTATTCATTGTTTTAATCAGCTTTAACAGTAACACGATAGACACCATTCTTGATCTACCTATGAGAATATCCAGATCCATATCAGTATCCTTATTGTTCAAGCTAAACACCAAACTTCAATCTAAGGGCTGGTTTCTCCTCAACTCTCTCGGGTGTCTCCTAGTCCTATGCAGATTAGAAATTTCCTCCAAATGAGAAGGTGATGAACCTAAACAAGATATTGTTTCCCAAGCCCCGGGATGGTTGAAATTCTAACAGAAACTGTGTGTTTTCGTCATAGAGAGTAGAAACATCCAGAATCACTAAACATACACCCTCCTCATTAACTACTGGAGTAACTCAGAAAACCAACAAATTATGCTGAAGAAGGCAAATGTAAGGACATAATCAACTACAAATCCAAATCCAAATCCAATCTGAGAAAGTAAGCCACACTAATATATGATCACCTATATCATTCGGTTTGCAAGATTATTTCTCAAGATTAAATATGGATTGTGTTTGGTTCATGAGATTAAATCTCACAACACTAATCATGTGATAATTAGTCATAGTCATCCCTCCTACTAAAATAATCTCACAACTCAATCATAGACAACATCTCATGATTATTTTATCCAACAAACCGAACAACCACTTAATGCATATACTTCAGATCACAAGAAGCAATGGTGCTGAATAAGTTAATTCTCACCAGCAGAGAAGAGGAAAATGCCACACTTTCTGCTTCAAAATATGCAAATGCACAAAATTTAACAGAAAAATAGATACAAATTTGGCAAAAATCGACACATAAAGGTTAAATACGAAATGAAGATTGCCTTTTTCCCCAGCAAACAATTGGGCAAGAGAAAGGGGACGAACCTGCGCAGGGATTCGGGCGCCAACAGTGAAAAGGAAATTGGAAAAATCAGCGGAAATGGCGGGGGCCAAGACGGCGAGTGGATTGTAGGCGCCGCCGTGGGTGGCCTTGCTCATGTAGGCGAAGGCGAACATGTTGGCAACGGAGAGGGAACATTTAAGAATGTCGGCCTCCAGCTGAGTAGCGGCGTAATCCAAGGAGAATATCTTGATTAGCTCGTTCGAGACAACCCACATTAGCGAAATAGCGAAATCCGCCGCGAGCAGCCGCCCTGCTCCTGCTCTTGCTCCCGCCATTCCAATCAGACCAGCATACAACACAAATTTCACGGCGTCTACGATTTTATTTTCCCAGGAAATCTCTGCCTTAGATAGATATAAGGGCTTCTTTCTTCCACCGATTTTTTTTTCTGCCTATCTACTAATCATCCTCAACTGTTCATAATAAATACACCTATATAATTTTCTAATATTGGAATTATTCCATGAAAACTTTTTTCCTGAAAAGTAGTTGGAGTGAAACTTAATTGGTAATAATTAAATCGCATGAAGTTAATTGATTTGACTAATATTAATTTTCTAATCAAATACAAACACAAGTGATATTTTTTATTCTGAGCTAATGGAAATTAAAATAGTGTTAGTGCATAGTTGGATTCATATTATGTTAATGCTTGATTAACGATGGTAATTGGGCTAACCTGTTTGGGTTTGGGCCAATCTATTCAGGTTATTGAGCTATTAGGGTGTGGGATATTTTGATTGTGAAATTTTTAGGCTATAAATTTCAACCCTAATCTTAATCCACATGTTTTGGGCTACACATCAGGCTATTCGGGCAAAAAGGATTTCGAAAATAAACTCTCGTAATTAAATTTTCCTGTATAAAATGATTTTAAATTTTAGATATTTTATTTCTTAATTTTAGAACTACATACAATATCTTCAAATTTTCACATTGATAAATTGTGTTTTTAACTTGGGTTACTGGTCAGAATGATGTGCTTTAACGAATATTTTGTGCAAGAAAGTTGCTGAATTGTGCAGGTTAAGGTTCAGATCAGCCAGGAGGGAGTTTAAATAGATTCAAGTGAAAATGACACTAGAAGGGTGCAATACTAGCCAAGATGCATGCCACAGAGTTTGAGTGCAGAGAGGAAAAGGGATTGCTAGGAAACGGTTAACTATTGAAGAGGGGCAGAGCTGCCATTTCAAAGTGAATGAGGACTAGCTCCATTCACTCTCATTCCTCGCTCTTAGTACAGTTTTCACTTGAAGCTTCCGGTCACCTGCCGGAAAGAGGAGCCGCCATCTGTTCCAACCAGTTTGCTACCGTATTTCAGAAGTTTATCCATTCTTTTGCTCCTAGGAGCCCAAAAAAATCTTTTCTTTTGTGTTGTTTTCATGAATGATTAAGTTTTAGTAATTATTTGCCTTTCTTTTGACATCGATCTTAGTTAATCTGTCGTTGGAAACATCTTTTAGCTTGAATATTGTTAAAGCTATGGATTTCTTTTGGTTTGTTTCGAATTCTAGCTTACTTATGATTTCTTTCCGCCTAGTTAGATATATCTAGTGTTTTACGTTGATTTCTGTTGTTTACGTGCTTAAATCTGCCTAGTTAAGTTACATCTAGAGTTTCTTCAAGTATTACTAAGTTTCAATCGATCATTTCTTCTAAAGATGCATGGATCTGTGTTCTGTTCATTTCCGCCACCTTGCATGTTAGTCAGTTTAGGTATCTATGTTGCTTTCTGCATGATTTAGATGTTGTAGTTTAATTTCTAGTTTAGATATGGATTTTGTGACTTGATTTTGTGTTGGATCTGAGTTGTTGAGTTTGATTCAGAGCATTCATAAATGAAGTTTTAATTTCCTGATTATTTTCGTTGCTTGGTGAAGAAGACAATGTCACAATCTAAGTCGGGACCACTTTGTTACTTTATGCTTTTTGTCCTTCCATCTTTTCAGCTTTTCTGTAGATTTAGGTAGTTAGTTAGTCAACACTGTCTGTTATTCCTTTTTGCTTTTGTCTATCTATTTATAGTAAGATTTCACTTTTCACATGTACCCCAATAGTCCAGTTCACCCATTTACGTACATTTTAATGGGGTTTAGTGCCCCTTGTACAGCGGAAAGACTTATACAAAACAAATAATCAGATAAGGATATATTTCACCGATTATGAGATTAATCAATTCACATGTTAAACAGATAATTGCATGCTAGAACGCAAATAATTCATGCTTATAAAATATAAATCCTAAAACATGAATACTACGGTTTAGAGTTACCGATTTGATTCTCCAAAGAATCGTCGATTGCTCGCGCCTTCTCCACGATGATCTTCAATACTAGACCACATATCTTCTAACTGGTTCCCGAACTATATTCCGAAATCAGTGTGGGCTGTTCTTATCAAAATACTAGGACTCGAATAAAGAAGATAGAAATTCCTCATGGTGGAGGAGAGAGAAAAATTTCGACTTCTCCTAGAGAGAGAAGGGGACGAAAATTTAGTCTAAAAAATTAAGTGTATTTTCTATCTCATTTATTCTCCTAATTATATTAAGTTCATATTGGGCCTAGTCAGGGATCTATGGAAGGTTTTGGATATGGCCTCACCCAATTAGCTTTTTACTAATTAAATTGAACCCACAATTTAATACAAGCTTATATTAGAATATTATTAGCAGTCACAATAGAAATAATATTGCCCTGCTCATCCAAATCTGAAATTACAAGTAATTCGAGTTTCTGTTATGTTTATTATTTATTTTCCCGCGCTTAAAATTTAAATGTCCATTAATTAATTAGTGTATGCTATAGACTTAATTAATTAACATCTTATTAATTCCAAGAGTGGACTCAACAAGAAACACTTATTTATTATTCATGGAATAATTAAATTCCAACTGGCCAGTTTCCGAATAATAAAACCTTGTTCGAGCTCCTCTTGAGGACATTATCAAACGAGACTCACCTCGCGCACGATTCAACATAATAGCAATCCTAGCACCGCTAGATATTAATCACCACTACCCAATATATCAGGATTATTGGGTTGCGAAAAACCCGCACCATTTGATAAGTCAAAGTAGTGCATAATCAATACCGTATGCTCAATGTTAACATATATTGATTAAGAAATAGTTATTTATCAAGACCTAGTCTTTTAGTAGATAGCATAAAGACACATCTTGCTGTTAGTGCTATACCATACTAATGTCATCTTATTTCAGTAAGACTTAGAAATAATCGGACTGACATTGCAACATTTCACGATACGTAGTCTCAGCCTATCTGGGTTGTGAAATTCTTCTTTTTCTTTGTTCAGTACTGACCGTGTTACCTTAAAGTGGACGTCGCCCAAAACCGGTCAACTAAAACAAAGGCTTAGACTTTGTTTGCTTCTTATATATTTAAATGTTTAAACAACATCTTATAAATGCACACGCAAACACAATGTAATAATATATTGATTTTATTCGTGTAAACTGATCGAATAATACTGAATCGGGTTAAAAGTGGATTGTAGGGTTTTTCGTATACAAACAAGATTCTATTCGTGCTCGAAACATGCTTTTCAGTATACGAAACCTAACACATTTTTGACTAGCATGAATAATTCAGAGTCTTACTAGTAAAGATAGGTGCAGGTCCCAATTTATTATATGCCTAGTTAAAACTCAACCCCAAAGCGTGGTATGCATAGGTCTAGGCACCCTCCTAACTAGTTGGAAGCATTCACTTACGAATCTAGTCAGCAGCCAATCTACTCTCATCACACATCTCTCCTCAATAATAATTTGAGAGGAGTCTTTAATTATAATTAGAGCTATCAAATCTAATTAAAGCTTGTGTTTATGCCATTATTTTGGTATTATTCATAATACGTTCTCTATGAAAATTATAAATCATAGTATCTTATATGATTCACTATTAAAACGATGAATATTTTGGGATTCTGATATACTAATTCTCAATTTTGTCTTAATTGGCGGTGGTAAGTCGACAGTGGCAGGTGACGTGTCGACGAATAAATAAGTTGAGTTGGAACTTAGAAGTTGGTAGTGTGGAACCGAGTGGAATGTTGTTGAATGAAGATTGAAGAAGACTAGAGAACAACAACACATGAAATCCAAAAGTATAGAAAAAAACATTAAAACTAATACTCCATTCGTCCCATTAAAACAATGACACTTTCCTTTTTCGTCCATCCCATAAAAATATCTCATTTCCATTTATAGAAAGTTCTCTCATACTCATTACCCATATACATTAATTTATTTACAACTTATACCACTAGAGCCCATAATTAAACACTATTAATAATGTGGGTCCCACTATCCACTAACATTATAATAATTACAATTCCCCTCATCTCGCTTACTTTACTAGTTATGCATTAATTCTCGTGACATCCCAAATATCCTTACTTTCTTAGACGAAGGGGTATTTTTAAATTAAAACTACATCTCGTCAGGCAAACCTGCAACCCGGCCGAGACAACGCGTTTAATCCGCCAACCATAATGTGCTATTCCGTTTAGCCCGTTTTTGTATTCGGGTATGAAATTACAACACTACCCGCCAATTATGTCGGGCTATTCAGGCCGACCCACGGGTTTCGGGTTGGATTGAAATCCCTATGTTTAATGGTTGGCCCTAGTGGTATAAGTTAAAAATAAATTGATGTATATGGGTAACGAGTTGGGGAGAACTTTCCCTAAATAGAAATGAGCTATTTTTATGGGATGAACGGAAAAGGAAAGTGTCCCTATTTTTATGTGACGGAATGAATATAATGAAATCGCGTGAATTAATTATTTTGACAAAAAATAAGCCTACCAAATTGTTTTATTAATATATACCGAAAAGAGTTGTACTTCCAGCGCGGTAGCGGCTCTCGGTTGTCCATTGCTACCCACCGCCACAGCTTTCTACTGCCCAACCGCCACTGTACACCGTTGTTGTCCTCTACCACCGCCGTCCAATCAGGACTGGACACCCAATTTTTCGAGATTGGATACCCAAGTCGGGTATCCGATTATCCGATATCATTTTCTAGAGCGAACTCTAAAACTTGTGGCTTAACATTTGAAGCCTGCCTCTTGTGTGCATGTGCATGTGAATATAAATAAAATCACAGACTGACTGACTAAATCTATTGACGTTCATGCATGTGTATGTGCATGAGAAATGCGTGAACTGATCAAGTATACTCACTAGACCTATCTGCATGTTGTCGGCACACAATTTCAAAGCAAAATTTCAAAAGCTTAACCCACAAGGTAGTAAAGACTAGTACACAGAAGTAAGGATCGAATCCCACTTGAATGGACAAGAAGCGAGAATATTGTGCTTGGATTGTGGTTTATTGGTTAGCTTCAGCCACGCAACATTGGTACGTTAAGTATTATCTCTAGACTTTTGAATGGAAAACTGGGGATCCTACCTAAACTGACAAGCTAAACTGAGAAACATGGAAACCACGAAACATCATGATTAAACTAGGAGGAACATGTAAATCCATCGAGAACAAAAATAAACAATAGAACGAACAAGAGCACCTAATCCAATTGATTCTAGACCAACTTACCTAAAATGAGATGGACAAACATGAAAAGTAGAAGGAGACCACATTTCCCTAACTAACCCAAGGCCATAAAGCTGGAAAAGCAAATAGTACAAAATCAAAAAGCAAAATCTCAATCTGATTTCCTAAAATGATTCCTCCATTTCATCTTTGTTGGATAAAATTGGAAAAATTCCCGAGCCGTTTACAGGCAGTACTCTAACTATTACAACCAAAGAGCAATTCAAATACAAGTGAAATGGAAATTACAACAAAAATAGAAAATAGCCGTACTAACTATAAGTCGAGTAGAGGAAAGCCCTCTTTCCGCAAGACAAATTACGCCCCGGCTAGTGCTCATGGATTGGCGTAGTGTCCCCAAAGATAAAACGACTTCGTCCTAGTGAGTAGAAGCACCTCAAACTCACTAGGCACCAGCGAACTTTTGGAGTTTCGAGAAAATGAGGAGACGATGCTCTAAAGTGGCTATATGAGAATGAGAGAACTAGTTTAGAGAGGAAATAGAGATGTTGTGATGTTGATGTTATTATGAATGAATTCTCCTTTCAACCTGCTCACATATTTATAGGCTTAGGAAAGGATGAAGTGGTGATCATTTTAAAATTTTCTTCTAACAAGTAGCTTTCAAGTTGATCACCAACTTGATCCTTGAGTGATCATTTTGGATTTTACTTCTTCCAAGTAGTTTCCAATTTGATCACCAACTTGATCCTTGAGTGATCATTTTGGATTTTACTTCTACCAAGTAGTTTCCAATTTGATCACTCCAATTTGATCACTCCAACAATCCCCCACATTGGTTAGAGCTTCACAAGTTCAAACCAACATCCAAGTCACACTTCATCGGAAGAATGAATATGCATGTATGCAAACGCTAGCCTCAATTCTCAAGAAATAATATTGCATTTGAAATGGTAGCTTGGGGCTTTGAACCTTCCATAGTCAATACGATCGGGCATACCGGCGGCCTGGTGGACGTGATGCCTTGAACCACTCCTCCTTGGTGTATACCGAGACAATAGTATTGACACAATATTATTTACAAACTCGTCAGTTCTCACGTTTGTGTCCTTTTCTGGCCATGGAACACCACTTTGGATTCATAAGTGATTTACTCATTCTAAAGCGGCCCTCACTTTTCACTTACACAGGTGATTCTTTCTCGAGTATCCTGCCATACTCTACCTCCTAGAGGTTTCCAAGAATCATTAAAAGTTAAAGACTTAACCTCTTACCACGTGCATGTTACAACACTCAATGCTTTATAAGGAATGAGCGAAGACTAAGATCTTCTGAGTGTTACGACTAGATTCATATAGCTTCGTTTTCCCATTGAACCAAGCCCATGGGATTTCCAATCGTATGGTTGGGTTACCACTATAATCATCTTTTAGATGTGGTTTTTAACCACATTCCTTCTAGCAGCTTAAGCATTTGATCACGATATAACCCTTGGGTTAATGGATCCGCTAAGTTATCTTTTGACTTTACATAATCAACTGAGATAACACCACTCGTGATCAATTGCCTCACGGTATTGTGCCTTCGACGTATATGTCGAGACTTTCCATTATACAAACTATTAAGTGCTCTCCCTATAGCCGCTTGGCTATTACATTGTATCACTACTGTGGGCACTGGCTTCTTCCAACACGGGATGCCTTCTAGGAAGTTTCTAAGCCACTCGGCTTCTTCCCCTGCTTTATCTAGAGCGATAAATTCAGATTCCATGGTGGATCAAGCTATACAGGTTTCTTTCATTAACTTCCACGAAACAGCTTCACCCCCCCACAGTGAACACATACCCACTTGTTGAAAATGAGTCTTTTGAATCAGAAATCCAATTTGCGTCACAGTATCCTTCAAGTACATGGGGATATCTGGTGTAATGCAGCCCAAAGTTGAGAGTATACTTTAAGTATCTCAAAACTCTACGAAGAGCTTTCCAATGTTCGTTACTTGGATTGCTCGTAAATCGGCTCAACTTGTTCACTGGACATGCAAGATCAGGTCGGGTGCAGTTTGTGATAAACATCATACTCCCTATGATCCTTGCATATTCTTCTTGAGCAATAGGCTCACCCGTGTGCACGCTCAAATGCACATTAGGGTCCAATGGAGTCTTAGCTAGCTCACAATCAAATGAGCGGAACTTCTTGAGCACTTTCTCAGCGTAGTGAGATTGTGTCAAAGTAATTGCCTCGTGATCGCTTACAATCTTGATTTCAAGAATCACATCAGCTAGATCCATATCTTTCATGTCGAAATTTCTTTTCAACAGATTTTTCGTCTCGTTGATAATGCGATTATTACTGCCCATAATCAACATATTGTCTACATAAAGACACACAATAACAAACCCATTATCTGTGTTTTTAATGTAAACACACTTATTACATTCGTTGATAGTAAATCCATTTGACAACATCACCTTGTCAAACTTCAAGTGCCATTGCAATGGCGCTTGCTTTAATCCATATGGAGACCTCACTAGTTTGCATACCTTCCTTTCATGGTCAGGTACAACAAACCCTTCAGGTTGCTCTATATATATCTCTTCTTCCAATTCACCGTTCAGAAATTGGCGAACGTGCGGATGCGACTTGCGGTTTTCTTTGATTCAAGTTATATGGAAGAGATAACTGAACCGGATATATCAGCTAGCAAATGTCGTTGCTACTTGATCAAGTTGCTTTCGCTCTCGCACGCCACCAATGTAATTTATAAACTCCCAATTTTGCATTACTTTAACAGTAAAGCGGCAAGTTCGGGGTCGATCCCACAGAGAAACTAGTGTATCGAGTGTGTGCGTAGTGAATAGGGGTTTGGTTGCTGCCACGCTTTAACTTTGGGAGTTTTTAACTACTTATTTTACTTTAGACAGAAAAGTAACTAACTACTTGCTCAAGAGAATTTTTACTACTAGGTCAAGTGAAATTCAGACTGGAATGAAAATTAACTACTTAGAGTAGTAAACACGATGATGAAAACATAACAACTTCAATTTTATATTCAGAATCCAAACGAGTGCAGCGAACATGCGGAATACATAAAGCTCGAAACTTTAACTACAAAGCAACTTGAAATTAAACTAAGCTAACACTTCAAAAAATACGAAAGCAAGTAAACCGGGAAGATCCTCGGCAGGAAACTTGAGACAACGCTGACAGATATAGAGTATTCTATAGTGCTCCCTTCAGTCGCCCTTTTCTCTAACTAAGCATTACTTTATCTAAACTATCTATAGGACTGTACTAAACTAGAGAACTAACTAAACTAAAGACGGAAAGTAAAAGATCGGATTTTTTTTTGCGTGGTGGCACATCCTCTATTTATAAGCTTAGCAACGACCTCCAGCTGGATAACGATCTTGGCAGGGAATATTCGCTCACGCTGAGAGTGAGCGACTCATCGATTGCTACGTGCTTTCCTTGTAGAATGACGACGCTTTTCAATAAGAGATTCATGACTCAGCTCCGTCCTTGCATCTCATATATCAGCACGTATCCCCTTCTAGAACGTTGTCCTTGCTAACTGAATGATGCGCACCATCTAGCTCATTGCCTCTCATGTCCTTCTTCTGGAAGCCAGTGGTCCCCTCCTTGACTGCTTGATTACTCCCTTGATCAACTCCCCCACTTTCTGGCCTTTTTCGCCTTTTGTACTTGCTTGATCAGTTTGGCCTTGTTGCCTTGGTCAAGCGGCATTTTTACACATTTAACACTTGCTTTGCGCGATAAAACCGATCAAATAGTGTACATTTTACCCCTAAATCGATGCATGAAATGAGCCTTATCAAACTGCTCACACTTAGAACATACTTGTCCACAAGTATAAAGAAAAAGAAAAGAAAAAGATAAGGCAAATTTCAGGCATGGTTTACTCATTTAAAAAAAAGTAAAAGAAGACGAAAAAGAAAACAAGACTGAAAGGACCTCAGGGCACTTAGGTGTCGTTCAAGCAAGGATATATCCTACTGGTCAGGATAGAGATCCTAACTAAGCCTAGACCCTGGTTTCAAAAATTCCTCAACCCACTTCTACTGATCAGTATAGTGGTGGTAAGGGTCGAATCCCACATAGATGGTGCGTTAAAACTATTGTGGTGATATTCTGGATGGTTTGGTTAGCTACCACGCTCGGGTTGAGTCTCTACCTAGGCAAGAACTTAAAGCTAATTTCCTACTGACTGGAAAGGGGAAAGAAGTGTAGGGGTGCAGCTGTGTACGTGGAAATAGGACATTTTTATAACAGAAAATATTTGGAAGGTACGAGATTCTATTTTGGGCTAGACAGAATATTCAGAGGGTAGTGGTAGTTATGGTGACTAGGCTGACAGATCTGCAAGTTATAACTAAAAAGTAAAGGACAAAAAGCAAAAAGCATCTAAAAAAGCAAAGTGGTCCCCAACATTAGACATGGACATCATCTTCTTCAACAACACAAACTAAAATCAGAAAATAATTCCAGATTCAACACGGAAACACAGTTTATCAATTCGAGAACACAGATC
Source organism: Salvia splendens (assembly GCF_004379255.2). Taxonomy (NCBI): domain Eukaryota; kingdom Viridiplantae; phylum Streptophyta; class Magnoliopsida; order Lamiales; family Lamiaceae; genus Salvia; species Salvia splendens. The sequence goes on from NC_056040.1 coordinate 33,833,479, forward strand.
CACAAATAAGAACACCAAATCTGAAATCAAAACACACAAAATGCAACTCCGAGTACTGGTCAGCAGGAAAATGAAAACGAACTCCAACAAGACTTCACATGCAGCGATTCACTCACGATCAATAGTTCCACATTTAACTAAAGTAATTTTGACGGAAACAAAGAAAGGAAAATTTCAGCACTTAAACACCAAGGAACCTTAGATCTAAGCTAACTAGGCGGAATAGGAAGGAAAAGAAATCAACACCATAACTGAAACGGAAATCAACTTCATATCATAAACACGTTCGGATCTTCCACAAGTACTTCAAAAACAGAAAATATCCAAAAGCAAACAAAGATCCAACGTAAGGAAAGCAAGTAAATTAAACTACGAAAGCGAATAAAAGTGTTTTGCCACTCCGGGCGATGATATCTCTAACTACGGTTCTGCTGGCTAGAACGGACGATCTGGAACTCCGGGAACATCTAGATCTTCAAGTGACCATGGCAGTGGCGAGGAACGAGATTCAGGACTGGGCTGAAGGACTGAACTCCGAGAGAATTCTACCTAAGAGTGATGATGATGAATTCTCCCTAGCTCTCCAAGTGGCTTCCTTTTATAGGGAGGCTTACCCTTGATTTTTAGGGTAAGACCTTGCGGTGAAATGACTTCTTTGCCCTTAATTGTGATTGAGCAGTCCCAGCTATCCTCCTTCTCCATCTCGAGCCATTTTTGCATGTATACTGGTCAGTACGTAATCGTCCTGACGCCCTTTTCACTTGAAGTGTCTGAAACTCTGCCTACTGGCTAGAACGCTTACCCTGCACGCTTAAGCAACTCAAAACACAAACACAAAAACTACACATATATACATACTCATCATACTGGTCATTGCATCCCCCCTCCCACTTCACAAGTGTCTGCCCTCAGATAAGGCTGTGAAGTGGAAAAGGTAATGGCCAGTATGATGGACACATAGACAAACAGACAAAAACAACAAAATAAAACTAAAACTTCTCCCACTTAGCCTATGGAGACAAACAGACAAAAACAACAAAATAAAACTAAAACTTCTCACACTTAGACTATGGAATAGGCTAAGTGGGAGAAGTTTGAAAACCTAAACAGCAACCAACAAAACACATATATACAAAACTCCTCACACTTAGGCCGTGCAACGGACTAAGTGTGAGTCAACATGCGTACGAAACAAAAAAACAAAAACATGCTACACAGAAATAAACACAGAAGTTTACCTATCGCAACAACAACTAACACCAACAATTATGAAAAACATAAAAAAAACAAACAGAAAGCTAAAAAAAAAAAAAAACTAACTTGTCAGGGTGGGGGGTTGGTCTAGCGAAGTCTCCTGCTCCTCCGTGGGGCAGGTGGTGTAGGCTGCTTTTCCAGGGGTTCCTCTTCCGTTCCAGTGTGATCCTCACTTTCCTTCGCCGGTTCCTCGGCTGCTGCCGGCACCTCGGCGTTCTCTTCCTCGGGCTCGTCTATCATTATCTCTGGTGGGTGGGTCTCATCGTCCTGGCCTCCATGGCCGCTTGTTCCTGTAGCTGGTTCCTTCTTCCGGCTGGTCTCTTCTTTCAACAACACATCTATCACGGATGCCATCCGGCCCATCTCCGTGATCAATCGATGGTTTTCCTCTCCCAAAGTAGTCACTAACGTCTCCATAGCGTCTTGCTTTCGAGCCAATGTCCTCTGCTCTGCAGATCCTTCCAACATTCGTTCCACTACTCCCGCTGGCTTGACCATATCTGCTTTCAATTGCTTATTCTCTTCTCTAACTTCTTCCATTTCCTTCTCCATTCTGGCTTGATGCTGTTCCTGGTCTGATGCCAATCCGATCATTTCTGCCCTTATCTGTCTGCTTCCCTCCGCTATCTCCTCCACAGCTTTTTCCATCCCCTCTTGCCTCTGGTCGTGTACCGGTGCTGCATGAGCTGCTGCGAACCGAGCAGTGGGTGTAGCTTCCTCTCCCATCGCGTAGAAGTGTGGCACGCCTTGCCTCATGTATACCGCATTCGTCCGGACGAATAGGGGGGTATCAAACAATCCTGGGGCGTCCACCATAGTCAAGGGGGTTAAGTCTTCGTTCTCTGAAACGGTGATGTTGTTTTTCACAAAGATTCCCAATATATGGCAGAGGGAAATATTCCGTGCTGGGTGGGTAGCGATGAGGTGACATGTGTATGCAGTCCAGAACCCTAAATGCAACTTCTTGCCTCTCTTGGCACACCACATAAGATACAATTCCGTCATCGATGTCCGGACTGCCGAATTCGACTGTCCTAAAAGGTTGTAACCCAAGAAGAGTTGAACCAGGCGTAGATTAGGATCGTTGAGATGGATAGATCGGGAGATAGTGGACTGAAACTGTCCTGCCCCGGGGTGAGTAAGCTCTTCCCAAGCTACCTGGGGCTCAAAGTCCACATGCCTGCGGGGAATCCCCCGCTCCCTATCTCTCCACTCGGGCCCTATGGCCTCCTCCAAACTCCATATCCCTAGCCGAACAGTCTATTCAATCAAATTCATCCTAATCTCTCCTCCAAATACTCTGAAACTGATACACTCTACATCCCAATCCGTCGTGACCTTGAATCGAAAGGTCGCGAAAAATTCTTTGGCCAAATCGACCGGAACATTCAAATTCTCATTTCTTAACAGCCATTCAAAACCCAACTCTTGCATAAGGGTGAGAAACGATTCCCGAACCTTCAGTTCATCTAATGAGGGGAGATGAATTACCTTTCCACACTTAACCTTCTTGCCTTTGGCGTTCTTGGTGCGATAGATGGATTGGAGCTCCTTGGAGTCAAAAAATTTCATCTCCTCCACCACGTCATCTGTGAGCTCCACCGTCCAACGCTTATATTGGAGTGATTCTGCAGGTGGATGCAATAATTCCCGATGATCGTTAGGGAGTTGCTGCTCCTTGTACTCCTCATCTTCCATTGTCGTATCGTTATCGGATTCAGATTCTTCACTGATCTCATATTCACTGTCACTCTGTGTTTGCCGGTTTGATGGGGTCCTCGGGTCAGCCTCCGTGATCACTATGCATGTGTTCACGGTGCGCGGTTTTTTTGTACTCGGCTTATTCTTCACAACGGCTTTTCCTTTCCTTTTTCTTTCTATTTGGTACCTGGCTTCCTCCACAGCTTGGAGTAAGGCCTCGTCTTTCTCAGATCTATCAGACCTTCCTGACTCTGATGTGAGGTTCGGTCCCCCAGCCATTCCTTCCGTTGTCGTGTCCGGTTCGTTCTGTACTGGAGACACCCCTGTGTCTTCCTGATCAGTAGCTTGAACAAGTTCACCTTCAGCCTCTTTCGGAGTGGCTCGCTCTTCCTCGCTTGCGATCTCTATGGGGTCCTCCGCCGTGTTCGGTTTGGCCATGCTGGAGGCCTACTTACCTAAACAACGTTGCGATACCCTCTGCGGCTTGGGCGAGTCTGCCTTGGGGTCTGCTTTCACCACCAGTTTTCACCTGACCGGAATCGGCTTTACAACCTGAGGTGCCACTGGGGTGGGTGCCTCTACTTCCGGCTCTGCTGTCTCTGTTCCTGCATCCTTGGCTTCCGTAGACGCAGTACCTTCCTCTTCTACTAGTACTTTATCATCCCCGGCTTTCACTTGGGGGTCTACTGGTTCTTTTTCTTTACTCGGTACCTCTCCTTCCCCTCCTACCAACTGGAAAGGTCGGCCTTCCGGTATGTTTCCTGATGTGGCTTTCTCCCTGTTTCCTACTGCCCCCAATGCGAGGTCTAGACCCTCAGCCATTGGTGCAGTGTCCTCTTCTCTCCGGTTGACCCTGTTCAGAATCGAGTCAAATTCTTCGTCTATCATGAGGCCTTGTTTTCTGGCCGATTCATTCAAATCTATTTCCGGCCTTCTCACTTCTTGAAATACCGGTTCCGCCTCGGGCGTCCTCTTTGTACCTTCGCTCCCCTCCGGAGTCGTCTTGCCTTGGCTCGACTTTTTCTTACGCTCCTCAGAGTCGGAGTCGTAATGTGCGGCGATAGCGTCGAGTTCTGCCGATTCCGGTACTGAATCTGCTGTATGACTTACCGGCGCAGGCGGAGCTTCGCTGGATGTGGTTCCGACGCCCCCCGTTTGACCAAAACCAGTCAATGCCGCCGTCCAGTCCCTAGTTGGGTCCTGTTGGCGAAGAAATGCCATCATGGCATCCAAGGAAACCATGGGCGATGGCTGAGCGACGGGTGCTGGTGGGGTTGGCTGTGGTCGTGCCTCCGGGGTTTCTCGGCGGCTGGGTTTGTTTTTCTTGGCGAATGCCTTCTTACCCATGAGCGGAAATTACGATCTGGAAATTAGGGTTGGGAGTCGGCGGAGATGAAAGAGGAATTTTTCGAGAGAGAGTGTAATTGCAAAATGAGGGTTTGTGAGGGGGAAAAGGTAAAGCGGTATGGTTATGTGGGAAAGAGAATGCAGTTCCAGGTGGTTGTAACCGGTTATCAGGGGTAGCCGGTCGCGACGTTTCAGACGGGAAGGGCGGTTGAGGTTTCTGGCCTCTGATTGGTCCGCGCGTCTTTTCCCTCTGCTCACGCGCCATTTTTCTTGCTGCCACCCTGCAAAAGCTGCACAAGCTTTAATTCAAATTTTCGTCCTCTCCATAACTTCTCCCATACTTACCTAAAAAAAAGAAACTAATTCAAATGGGCACTTAAATAAAATTTTGAAATAGCACCAGATAAGTAATCCCTTGGTCAATGTGCACTTCAAATTAAAATTAAGGCCCGAAAATATTTTTGGATTTTTAGGAATTATCTAGCGTGCAAAGATTAATTACGTATTTACAATATTTACAACTTCCTTAGGCAATTTGGAATTCAACTTGGCCAGTAATATGCAAACTATTTTCAAAGGGAAACTGGCCGCGCGGAACTCCAAATTCCTATCTTACTGATCAGTATGAAACCGATGTAAGTGGCTGTAGTGGAATTTCATCCACTACACCCACCTCGCTATTATCCCTGAATATTTTCAACCTATGCCCATTTACTATGAAAGGTTCAGAGTTAGAAAAACTCCCTGAAATTTCTACTGCCCCATTAGATCGGAGCGCAAATTATGATGTAAGGTCCTGTCCACTTGGACTTGAGTTTCCCTAGCATAAGCTTCAATCTTGACTGGAAGAGTAGTACTTTCTGGCCAACATGGAGCTCCTTAGTCCTCAGATTTCGATCATGCCATAATTTAGTTCGTTCTTTGTACCACATAGCGGAGTCGAATGACTCCAATCTAAGTTCCTCAAGCTCCTGCAGTTGCAACTTCCTTTCCTCTTCACAGGCTGTAGCATCCATATTCATTTTCTGTACTGCCCAGTATGCTCGATGCTCGATTCCAACTGGTAAATGGCACATCTTCCCAAAAACAATCCGGTAAGAGGACATGCCTATGGGGGTCTTGTAGGCTGTTCGATACGCCCAGAGAGCATCCTCTAACCTTACACTCCAATCCTTCCTAGAAGTGTTCACCGTCTTCTCCAAAATTTTCTTTATCTCGCGGTTAGAGATTTCTGCTTGACCATTTGCTTGCGGATGGTAAGGGCTGGATAGTCTATGATTACAGAAGTGTGTACCGTGATCGGATATGATCGCCCTGGGTACACTGAATCGGCTGAAGATATGACTCTTTAAGAACTTGGCCACTTCCTTGGCTTCACACGTGCCTGTGGCCTTGGCTTCTACCCACTTGGAGACGTAGTCTACAGCAACTAGGATATACAGATTCCCATAGGATGAAGGAAAAGGCCCCATGAAATCCATTCCCCATTTGTCGAATAACTCACAAACTATTACGGGTACCTGCGACATTTTATCCCGGGCAGATATTCCACCGGTCAGTTGGCAACGCTCACAACTTCTGCAAAACTCGTACGCATCTTTGTTGAGGGTTGGCCAATAAAAGCCGCTATCCAAAATCTTCCTTGCCGTCTTCTTGGACCCGAAATGTCCTCCGCATGCTAATGAATGGCAGTGGATTAAAACATCCCGCTGCTCCCAGTCAGGAATGCACCTCCTTATCACTTGATCGGACCCTACCCTCCACAAATAGGGGTCGTCCCAAAAGTAGTATTTCGCTTCACTCTTGATCTTCATTCTTTGGGCTTTGGTAACACTCGACACTTCTGGAAGCTCTCCAGTCACTAGGTAGTTGGCCAGGTCCGCATACCATGGCTCCTGCCCTACCTTCTCTTTTCCTTTTGCTGTATCATTCTGACCAGTAAGTTTCAACACTTCTTCCCAATCAATTTTTCTGGGCACAAAAATCACCTCACACAAATGTTCCTCTGGAAATTTATCATTCACTTCGTCACCGTTTCCATCTTGCACTATTCTGCTCAAATGGTCTGCCACCTTGTTCTCGACTCCTCGCTTATCTTCCACCTCCCAGTCAAATTCTTGTAGCAAGAGTACCCATCGGATCAAGCGTGGTTTGGATTCCTTCTTGGCAATCAGATACTTAATCGCCGCATGGTCAGTATACACTATGACTTTGGATCCCAACAAATATGGCCTGAACTTCTCGAAGGAATACACCACTGCCAGCATCTCCTTTTCAGTGGTATCGTAATTCCGCTGGACTTGATTTAAAGTCTTGGACGCATAAAAAATTACGTACCTCTTCCCGTCGATCTTCTGACCCAGCACGGCTCCTACCACAAAATTGCTGGCGTCGCACATTACTTCGAAAGGATGGTTCCAGTCAGGAGCCCTTATGATAGGTGCAGATATCAACTTTTCCTTGAGAAGGTTGAAAGCAGCCTTGCATTGCTCATCAAAGATGAATTCCACGTCATTCTGAAGTAATCTAGTAAGGGGCTGGGCGATCTTAGAGAAATCCTTGATAAATCTTCGATAAAATCCGGCGTGCCCCAGAAAACCCCTTATTCCCTTCTGATCAGTAGGGAATGGTAATTTGGATATAACATCTACCTTGGCTCGATCCACTTGGATACCTCTCTCTGAGACCACGTGTCCTAAAACTATCCCTTCGGTGACCATAAAATGACACTTTTCAAAGTTCAAAACCAAACTCTTTGCTTGACATCTTTCCAAAACTATATCAAAATGGTGAAGGCAAGAGTCGAACGAATCTCCGTAAACTGTGAAATCGTCCATGAATATCTCTATGCAATCCTCAATCAAATCAGAAAATATGCTCATCATACATCATTGAAACGTACCTTGAGCGTTGCACAGGCCGAAAGGCATGCGACGGTATGCATAGGTTCCAAACGGGCAAGTGAAAGTGGTCTTGTCCTGGTCCTCAGGGTCTACGTAAATTTGGAAATACCCACTGTACCCATCTAGAAAGCAGAAAAACTTCTTCCCAGCTAATCTCTCCAACATTTGGTCGATGAACGGCAAGGGAAAATGGTCCTTCCTGGTCGCATTGTTCAGCTTACGGTAATCGATCCACATTCCCCAACCCATGACTAGCCTCGTTGGGATCAGTTCATTCCTCTCATTCTGAACTACTTGGATGCCCGACTTCTTTGGGACCATGTGGATCGGGCTGACCCACTCACTATCCGGTACTGAATAGATAATCCCTAGCGACAACAACTTCAAGATCTCCTTCAATATCTCTTCTCGCATGTTAGGGTTTACCTTCCTTTGAGCATCTCGATGTGCCTTCGCTCCTTCCTCCAACCTAATGTGGTGCATGCAGACGTCGGGGCTAATTCCCACTAAATCTGTAAGACTCCAACCAATCGCCTTCTTGTTCTTGCTCAGTACGGTCAGTAGCCTAGCCTCTTGTTCCTTCGTAAGGCTGCTACTGATGATCACTGGATATGAGTTCTCCTCTCCGAGGAAGGCATACTTCAAATTTGGTGGTAATTTCTTCAGCTCAACTTGAGGTGGAAGTGTGTCTTCGGGTAGAGGGTTTTTCTCAATCTCTCCTTTTTCTAAATCTCCCCCCAATGGTTCTTCTATACTGGCTGGTAGCTGAAACCCTGCGGCTCCAATGAACTCCGATTTCTGACAGAATTCCTTGATTGCTGTTTCTATTTCCTCATCAGTCAACCCTTGGCTACTGATCAGATCACACCATGCAGCAGCTTCGACGTCAGCCTGCTCATAAACATCTAACGCTTGGAGTTTCTCCTGCAATAGTCCGGTCTCAAGAAAATCTTGGACAAGGGGGTCAATCACATCAACATAACACAAATTCTCAGAATCAATCGGTTTCTTCATGGCTTCATTGATATCAAAAGTGAATTTCTCTCCATGAAAATCAATGCAAATTGTCCCCTCGGCCATGTCCACTATTGTCTTAGCCGTTCTAAAAAATGGCCTTCCTAACAACACTCCACTAGATTCCCTAGCTTCATGCTCACTCATTTTGATCACAAAAAAATCAGCAGGATAGGTAAAATCATGCACTCTTACTAACACGTTTTCTAAAACTCCCTCAGGACTTATGCACGACCTATCAGCCAGTTGGATCAATACCCTAGTATTCGACAATCTAACTCCCTTCAATCGGTTATAGATAGACAATGGCATGACATTTATGGATGCCCCCAAATCACACATTGCATGTTTGACCTTCACATCTCTTATGGCTATGGGCAGAGTGAACATACCTGGATCGGCTCTCTTGGGTGGCAACTTCTCTTGCACTATTGCTGACGCTATCCCTTCCACCATAATCTTGCCATCCTTCTTGGCTCTCCCGGCTATGAAGTCCTTTATGAATTTCCCCAGAGGGGGTAGCTTCACGGCTTGGAGGAATGGTATGGTGACATCCAACTTCCCAAAAATCGATAAGTAGTCAACCAGGTTCTCTTTCTTCCTCTTTGTAACAAATCGGAATGGGAATGGTTTCTCTCCTTTTTTCTCCTCTACTGGTTCTTCAGCAACCTTCTTGGAGTTTCTCTTGGGTAGTTCCTGGGTCTGGGCCTCCATTCTGGGCTCTACCTCTTGAGGAGGTTCCTTCCTGGTCAGTAGGGTGTCGGGTTCACCTCGTACACTTGGTGTATCATCCAAGAAGAATGGATCTTTCATCCGAGACATAGTTCTCCCTAATTCTTCCGCTGAAATGGTATCACCTCCTATCTTCGTTCCATTGGATTCTCCACTAGGTTGTCTCGGTTGAGGCGCGTCATAAGTGGTTCCTGACCTTAACGTAACATTACTCACATTTGCCTTTTCGGGCAATTGGACTGTAGATGGGAGTTTCCTTGCATTTCCCTTCAAATCACCCACCGAACTGGCCAGTTGAGCTAACTGTCTATTCATCATATCCATGTTCGCCTTATGTTCCTTCTGGGCGTTTTGCATCCCCTGCACGACTTCATTATGGGATTGCAATTCTCCTTTGATGCTCTGTTGTGACGCTAGCATTTCACCCATCATGTCCTGAACGGAACTCCTTGACCTGTTCGAGTTTTGGAAGTGACTTGGCCCTTGGTGTTGATAGTTCTGGGAATTTTGCTGGCCTTGATTAGGCGGGTATTGGTTATACTGGGCAGGAGGGGTGTACTGATCTTGAGGATATTGATTCTGGTGCTGGCCTTGGAATTGATTTTGGTTCTGATGGTTTTGGGGTCCTGGGTTTGGCTGATTTTGGAAGTTTTGGAAGTTTCTCTGGTGGGGTGGCACATAGACAGGGTTCGGGTTCTGGTTTTGTGGGTTTTGGTTTTGGGAATGTTGGTTTCTTCCTGACCAGTTGGGCTGGTAGTCTGGGTTTGTTGGTCCACGGTTAGGGTTTTGGTTCGGATGAGGGTTATACTGATTCTGACCTTGGTTCTGATTATGGCTCCCGTCACCCCATCGGAAGTTTGGATGATCCCTCCATGGTGCATCCCGTTGCCTACCTTGAATCCAATGCCCACTAGAATTGAAGTACCCCGCAGCATTAACTTGCTCCATATTACCGAAATCATTAGGCTGATCATAGTTCGGTCCTTGATTTCCCTGCTCTGCACCCTTGTAATTCCCAGCTGGGGGAGGTGGTGGAGTGCTCTTCTCGATCGCCCTCAGAAGTGACTTCTTCAGCTCATCCATTTTCAAATCCATTTTCTGCTCCAGTGAATTTTCCTGATCAGTAACCGAGGCAACAGCAGCCCGCTCTCGGTTGTATCCTTCCCTTGAATGGTCATACTCTTTCTTTGCATTCAGCAGCTTTCTTAGGACTCTCTTTGCTTCGCTAACCCGCAATTGCGTGAAGCTTCCTCCTGACGATGAATTTGCCAGGTCCTTGGTTACCGCGTTCATGCCCTCGTAGAAAGTATGATGTACTTCAATGTCCGCCATGCGATGGTTGGGACATGATTCCAAAAGACCCATGTATCTTGCCCAATAATCACTCAAGGGCTCATCATACCCTTGCTTCACATTAGTTATTTCCCTCTTCAGCGCGCTTGTCTTGGATGACGGAAAAAACTCGCCCAGAAATGCTGACTTGAAATCGGCCCAAGTCTCAATAGAGTTGGGGGCAGGCGCATGAACCAGGTGTTAGCTTCCCCCTTGAGCACAAATGGCAAAGCCTTCAGCCTATAATCATCCTCCGTCGCTCCTGCTGGTCTCCTCTGCGCCCTACAAATTTTGCAAAATTCATGAAGAAACTCATACGGCCCTTCATATTTCTTCCCACAGTATGTAGGCAAGATTGCGATCACATGAGGTTTCACATCGCAGGCGGTTTGCCCTGGAGTAACGACTATGGCTTGCGGGGGCTCTCCTTCAGTGTGCGCGTTCAGCGTCCTGATCTCCGGGTCCTAATCTCCCTGGTTGGCCATTTCCCTTGGGTTGCCTTCCAACCATGGTATCTCTTCTGGTATCGGTCCCTCTATGGTGCCCTTCTCTTTGTCACTACTCGTGCCTAGGTCAGACAAGGTGGTCGACAGGCCAAAACGAGTGGTTACGAGTATAGATCCTCGCTGAAGTATCTTCGGTCTCCCCTGGTCAGGAGCCGAACTGCTTCTCATAAACTGAAATGAAAAGAAAAAAAAAGAAGATTATGCACAATATATACGCCAAAGTATCACACACAAAAGTAACTAGTAACGCCATCCATCCCGGGCAACGGCGCCATTTGAAAGGACCTCAGGGCGCTTAGGTGTCGTTCAAGCAAGGATATATCCTACTGGTCAGGATAGAGATCCTAACTAAGCCTAGACCCTGGTTTCAAAAATTCCTCAACCCACTTCTACTGATCAGTATAGTGGTGGTAAGGGTCGAATCCCTCAGAGATGGTGCGTTAAAACTATTGTGGTGATATTCTGGATAGTTTGGTTAGCTACCACGCTCGGGTTGAGTCTCTACCTAGGCAAGAACTTAAAGGTAATTTCCTACTGACTGGAATGGGGAAAGAAGTGTAGGGGTGCAGCTGTGTACGTGGAAATAGGGGGACATTTTTATAACATAAAATATTTGGAAGGTACGAGATTCTATTTTGGGCTAGACAGAATATTCAGAGGGTAGTGGTAGTTATGGTGACTAGGCTGACAGATCTGCAGGTTATAACTAAAAAGTAAAGGACAAAAAGCAAAAAGCATCTAAAAAAGCAAAGTGGTCCCCAACATTAGACATGGACATCATCTTCTTCAACAACACAAACTAAAATCAGAAAATAATTCCAGATTTAACACGAAAACACAGTTTATCAATTCGCGAACACAGATCCACAAATAAGAACACCAAATCTGAAATCAAAACACAGAAAATGCAACTCCGAGTACTGGTCAGCAGGAAAATGAAAACGAACTCCAACAAGACTTCACATGCAGCGATTCACTCACGATCAATAGTTCCATATTTAACTAAAGGAATTTTGACGGAAACAAAGAAAGGAAAATTTCAGCACTTAAACACCAAGGAACCTTAGATCTAAGCTAACTAGGCGGAATAGGAAGGAAAAGAAATCAACACCATAACTGAAACGGAAATCAACTTCATATCATAAACACGTTCGGATCTTCCACAAGTACTTCAAAAGCAGAAAATATCCAAAAGCAAACAAAGATCCAACGTAAGGAAAGAGAGTAAATTAAACTACGAAAGCGAATAAAAGTGTTTTGCCACTCCGGGCGATGATATCTCTAACTACGGTTTTGCTGGCTGGAACGGACGATCTGGAACACCGGGAACATCTAGATCTTCAAGTGACCATGGCAGTGGCGAGGAACGAGATTCAGGACTGGGCTGAAGGACTGAACTCCGAGAGAATTCTACCTAAGAGTGATGATGATGAATTCTCCCTAGCTCTCCAAGTGGCTTCCTTTTATAGGGAGGCTTACCCTTGATTTTTAGGGTAAGACCTTGCGGTGAAATGATTTCTTTGCCCTTAATTGTGATTGAGCAGTCCCAGCTATCCTCCTTCTCCATCTCGAGCCATTTTTGCATGTATACTGGTCAGTACGTAATCATCCTGACGCCCTTTTCACTTGAAGTGTCTGAAACTCTGCCTACTGGCTAGAACGCTTACCCTGCACGCTTAAGCAACTAGTTTTGCAGATATAATTCAATTATGCACATCATACTGACCCGTAACCTAGGCCTAGAATACGACTTATCAAAGACTCGAAATAAAAACACATATTCACATAGATGCATTAGATCGAATAAATTTCCAACAATCATACCCGAGGTCGAGGTCAATTCATTTGCCAACAGCTTATGTTTCTTCCTTTTCGCTTTTACTTGATCAAGGTGTCAGTTCGTCAAGATTGCTCAATTTCAAAACCACTGTTGGATTCACTCAGTCAATCATTTCTCACCAGAGATGTTAGGACTGTTCACTTGGTATTGCCACAAATTTAATACCTCGAATCGGATTGTACAAGATAGTTCCTTAAGGTCTTTGTTTCGGGTGTAATGGGGCTTAAGGGTAGTGGTGTATCAAGGTAGGGTCCTAGGGGTTCTAAGTTTAAGAATATAAACCGTAAAAAAAAACACATGAGTCAAGAGACCAAAGATTTGAACTTTTTATTTTGCCACTAGATACCTCACTTGGTCAAGTGGCGACTTTTAGCCTTAAATTTTGGCTTATTTTTCTAAGTTTCGACTTACCGGGTCAGATTACAACTTTTTCCTGCCCTCTTTTTTCTCAACTTTTCTTCTCTCTCTTCTTTTTTTTACTTGATTTATGAGTTGATCAACCTGATTGATTAACTCGCTCAACCCGACTACCCTTTTATTTTTACTTTCTATCGTACTACCCCTTACTTTGAAATGACTCATCTCTTGACCTCTTTTTCTCACGTGTTTGTAAAAGAAAAGAAAAAGTGTATGGATATGGGTTCTGGTTTCAAAAGAACGGGTCAAAGTGTATGGGCTCAACTTGGTTAACTAAGGGGTACCTTACTTGACGAGGCGGGTTCGTGGAGCGAAAGAAGAAAAGGCTCAAATTGGTTAACTCCTAATGCCTTTAGTACTTACTACTTGTGCAATTTTCATCTAAATATAAAAAATTCAGCCTCTCGTAATTTTTTTTTAAAAATAGTAGAAAGTGTTCTACTTTAGCATATAATTCACATATAGAGAGGCTTCACAGTAAGTTTAAAAATTGAGCATTTCCATTATACTCGCGTCGTTCAAACTGATCAAGTTTTTTTGCAATCAAGTTTCTACATGTAAACATACTGATTCCTTTCTCTAACTCTTCCCAAAGTAATCAAGTCTTCCACTTATCCAATTTCATGCATATTGCCTATTTATTACTAACTGATATTTTGTGTTTTCAAACTTCAAAATTTTAACATGTATGGTTTTTTTTTTCTGGAACTAACCCTCCCCCTCCCACTGCATATGAACTCGTCCTCGAGGGACTGGATGTAGTTTGAACAGACCATTGGAAAGATAATCTTTTCCAAGGAAAGTACCAAACTTAGTCAATACAAACTTGTCAGACATAAAAACTAACTTGAAACCATGACTAACGAGTAGGCTACCCGAAACTAGGTTCTTCCGGATGTCTGGGACATGTAGCACATCCTTTAGTTTCAGCTCATGACCTGACGTCATCTTGAGCTTCACTTCTCCCAAGCCGATAGCTTCAGATGAGTTTTGGTTGCCCATGTGAAGCTTTTTCCCTTCGACTTGTTTGTATGTTGAAAACTGATTTCGATCTTAGCAGACATGTACAGTCGCTCCAGTGTCGATAAACCAAGACTTTGGGTTATCTACATGGTTCACTTCAGAGACCACGGCCGCCAAGTCATCCTCATCGAAGTTCTTCTCGACTGGGTTCAAGTCTTTCTTGGCTTTCTTTTTCTGGGGTTTTCGGCAGTCCTTCGCCATATGACCCGATTTGTCACAGTTATAGCAGTTGCCTTCAAACTTTCTGGCAACTGCCTTCCCTTTCCCTTTATCTTTCTCATTCGGGCGGGGACGTTTTGAGGATCTTCCTCGCTCTATCAGATTTGCCTTTGATTCTTCCGAGCTTCCCGACTTCTGATGATAACGCCTGTTGTCCTCTTCGAAAAGAATACGAACAATCAGGTCTTCAGGCTTCATCTCCTTTCGTTTGTGCTTCAGATAATTTTTAAAATCTGTCCAGCACGGAGGAAGTTTCTCAATCATTGCCGCAACAATGAACTGATCTGGTAAGACCATTCCTTCAGCGTGGACATCATGGATTATGATTAGCAGCTCTTCGGCTTGCACTACCACTGGACGAGAGTCGACCATCTTGTAGTCCAAAATTTTTGCAACTACATACTTTTTTGTACCGACGTCCTCGACGCGGTACTTCTTGTCAAGAGCCTCCCATAATTCTTTTGAGGTCTTAGTCCCTGCGAAGATAGAATAAAGACTATCCTCTAAGCAGTTCAAGACGTAATTCTTGCACAAGAAATCGCCTTGATGCGAAACATCATAGGCATTCCGGACATGGAAGTCCGTCTCTTCCTCAGATACGACTGGCGCATCTTCCGTGATGAAGTTGGCAACACATAACGTAGTTAGGTTGAACAACATCTTTTGTTGCCAACGTTTAAATTCAGAGCCCTTAAATTTCTCTGGCTTATCGGCCTGAGGCATCACCCTAGAGGTCGAAACAGGTGTCAACACCGACGTTTTGGCAGTAGAAAAAGTATATCCATTTTGTTGGTGCTCGTTTCCTCCAGCTCCATGGTTTCCATTCATCGTAACTTCGGTCGACATCACCTAGAGTACGACTAATTTGTCTTGCGACTGTTGAATAAAATTGGGAAAATTCCCAAGCTGTTTACAGGCAGTACTCTAACTATTACAACCGAAGAGCACTACAAATACAAGTGAAATGAAAATTACAACAAAAATATAAAATAACCGCACTAACTATAAGTTGAGCTGTAACATCCCAAACTTTTGTGACCCCTTTTATTGGTCTTGTGAATTTTTTTGAATTTTGGAACTATGAAAACTTTTGTTTCTATGTGATTAAGTGTTTTGCGTGAAATAAATTGTCGTGGTTAATGTGGAATGATGAGCTTGAGATTATATTTGTTTCCAATGCGGGAAAATAATTAATAGGATCATGCATTCATCCTTTTTCGAGTCAATTCATTGAAAGTTTCGGCCCTTCCTAATTATTGAGATAATATTGCGTTTTGTGGGATATTTTTCTTCGAACTTTTGTTCAGCCTTTTATTTTGTCACCATGTCTGTATCCTTTCCATAATAGAACCTTTCTTTCTACAAAATGAAGTTAAGGCCTACATTTTGTTCCTTGCCTTAACAAACTTAATCCACTTGATTTTGTCTTCAATCGCCCCTTTGACTTTGAGTGCCTTTCACAAACTTATGAACCCATTAATGTGATTCTGGCAGTCCATATTATGATTTTCCTTGAACCATGATCAGTACCGCTTTGTGACAACAACCTACATTTCTCAATCTTCATACAACTGATCATTTCTTTTCCTCAACCCTTTAAGTCATTATCCATTGATGTGTGGACCTTTCAAATTTGGTCGAACAACTGAATTATCTTTTGGTAGCCTACTATGAGAGTTGACATTAATTTGATTCCATCCCATATTCATGACCTATCTTATGTTCTTTCAAGCTCCGAGGGGATGATCATAACTAAATGTTACAATTCAAAATCGGTTCATATCCAAGTTAAGACTGTTTAACTAAAGTTTGTGTTAGGAGAGTTAGGAGTAGTAGCTCGACTTTTGCACGTTATACCTTTGGAGAATGTAGACATAATCTTGGGAATGGATTGGCTTACCGAGAACCACGCAACGATTCACTGTAAAGAGAGACAGATTTCTTTTCAAGCCCCAGGCGAAGAACCGACTATCTTGAACGGGATTTCCATGAACAGACGAACCTCAGTAATATCGGTCTTGCAAGCAACCACGATGATAAGAAAAGGGCGTCCGACGTATCTTGTGTACTGGAATGGAGAGGAAAAGAAGGATTTGAAAGTGGAACACGTGGCAGTAGTGCGAGATTTTCCCGATGTGTTTCCCGAAGCTTTGCCAGGACCGCAACCCGACAGACAAGTGGAGTTCACCATTGACTTGGAACCAGGGTCAGCGCCAGTATCAAAGGCGCCATACCGAATGGCCCCTAAGGAGTTGGCCGAGTTAAAGGTTCAGTTGCAAGAACTGTTAGACTTGGGTTTTATTCTACCCAGTGTGTCACCATGGGGAGCGCTAGTTTTGTTCGTTAAGAAGAAGGATGGCACGATGAGGATGTGCATCGACTATCGTGAGCTCAACAAGATGACTTTAAAGAATAAGTACCCACTGCCGAGGATTGATGATTTGTTTGACCAACTTCGAGGAGCGGGCGTATTCTCGAAAATGGATTTGAGATCAGGGTATCATCAACTAAAGGTCCGACGAGAGGATGTGCCTAAGACTGCTTTTCGCACTCGATATGGACATTATGAATTTGTCGTGATGCCTTTTGGGCTGACCAACGCCCCAGCCGTTTTCATGGACTTGATGAACCGAGTTTTCCACGAGTATCTTGACAAGTTTGTGTTGTCTTCATCGACGACGTGTTGGTATACTCGAAGAACGAGGAAGAACATAGATGGCATCTACAAACAGTGTTGGAAACGTTGCGAAGGGAGAAACTGTACGCCAAGTTCAGTAAGTGTGAGTTCTGGTTGACTCGAGTGAACTTTCTTGGTCATATTGTGACGGCAAATGGAATTCAAGTAGACCCAGCAAAGGTCGAGGCCGTACAGAATTGGAAATCGCAGAAAACGCCAAGTGAAATCAGCAGTTTCTTGGGATTGGCAGGATATTATCGACGATTCATTGAAGGATTCTCTAAGATTGCGAGACCGATGACGCAACTACTAAAGAAAGGGATTAAGGTGGTTTGGACGCCAGAGTGCGAGGCGAGTTTCCAACTATTGAAGGAGAAGTTGACTACCGCACCAGTCCTGGCAGTACCCGAACCCGACAAGGACTTCGCCGTCTATACGGACGCGTCGAAGGTAGGACTAGGATGCGTATTGATGCAAGATGGGAAGGTGATAGCGTATGCTTCCCGACAGTTGAGACTGAATGAGCTAAATTTTCCGACCCATGATTTGGAGTTAGCAGCAGTGGTGCATGCACTGAAAATTTGGAGACACCATCTCTATGGAGTGAGATGCGAAATCTATACGGACCACAAGAGTCTCAAGAATTTCTTCGAGCAGAATAAGCTAAACATGCGACAACGACGTTGGCTAGAGGTCGTGAAGGACTATGACTGTGGTATTAATTATCATCCGGGCAAGGCGAATGTGGTCGGCGACGCTTTGAGTAGGAAAAACCAACCGCAATTGGCTTACTTCCTAACGCAAGAAGAAGCGTTGATTCACGAGTTTGACAAGATGAGATTGGAGATAGTGAAAGCGCCGGAGACAGTAGAAGCAAGATTGGCGACACTAGTGATTGAGCCAGATTTGAGAACCAAACTCATAGAAGCCCAGCGACGTGATGGAAAGTTGGAGGAGTTACGTGCAAAGGTGAGAGCCGAGAAGCTTGATCATTACCGTGAGGAGGCGGATAATGCTTTGACGTACGATGGGCGATTGTGTGTACCGAGCGATGAGACGTTAAAGGAGGAGATTTTGAGTGAAGCGCACGTCACACCTTACACTGCTCACCCCGGAAGCACGAAGATGTATCGGGATTTGAAGCAACGGTTTTGGTGGAATGGAATGAAAGGGGACGTAGCATCATATGTGGAACGATGTCTAGCATGCCAACAAGTGAAGGCCTTACACCAACGGCCATATGGGAAGTTACAACCACTTGAAATTCCCGAATGGAAGTGGGAGCATCTAGCTATGGATTTTGTGACGGGTTTGCCAAAGTCACAGAAGGGCAACACTGCGATTTGGGTGATCATTGATCGACTTACTAAAAGCGCGCACTTCTTACCGATTAAGATTACTTATGGCGCGGACAAGTTAGCAAAACTGTACGTGAATGAGATTGTGCGTTTGCATGGAGTGCCAAAGACTATTGTGTCCGACCGTGATACGAAGTTCACATCGAAGTTTTGGATGAGCTTGCAACGAGAATTGGGCACACAATTGCACTTCAGCACTGCTTATCACCCATAATCGGATGGGCAGTCAGAGAGGACAATTCAGACGCTCGAGGATATGTTGCGAGCCGTTGTCCTAGATCGAGGGGAAAGTTGGGAAACTGTCCTACCACTGGTTGAATTCGCCTACGACAACAGTTTTCAAGCGACAATCGATATGGCTCCGTACGAAGCCTTGTATAGTAGAAAGTGTCAATCTCCACTTTATTGGGATGAAGTCGGCGAGAGGAAGATGTTTGGACTCGACGCTATAAAGGTGATGACCGAAATTGTGCATCAAATCCACGCAAGGATCAAGGAAGCTCAAGACAGACAGAAGTCGTATGCTGACGTGCGTCGAACGGAAATCAAATTCGACGTTGGTGACAAAGTGTTCTTGAAAGTGTCCCCGACGAGAGGAGTTGTGAGATTTGGAGTGAAAGGCAAGCTGAAACCGCGTTTTGTGGGACCGTACGAGATCATCGACGAAGTAGGTCCTGTAGCGTATCGATTGGCGTTACCACCCAGCTTTGGGAACGTGCACAATGTGTTCCACGTATCGCAGTTGCGCAAGTACGTGTTCGACCCCAAACACGTGATTCACCAAGAGGAAGTGATCCTAACCCCCGACATGAGCTACGAGGAAAGGCCCGAAGCAATCCTAGATCGGAAGGTACGAGAGCTACGAAACAGGACGATAGAGTCCATGAAGGTGTAGTGGAAGCACCATGGTCCCGAGGAAGCTACGTGGGAGTTAGAAGATAAGATGAAAGAAAAGTTTCCCGATTTGTTTGTGTGAGACGATTAAATTTCGGGATGAAATATCTGTTTAGGAGGGAAGGATGTAACATCCCAAACTTTTGTGACCCCTTTTATTGGTCTTGTGAATTTTTTTGAATTTTGGAACTATGAAAACTTTTGTTTCTATGTGATTAAGTGTTTTGCGTGAAATAAATTGTCGTGGTTAATGTGGAATGACGAGCTTGAGATTTTATATTTGTTTCCAATGCGGGGAAATAATTAATAGGATCATGCATTCATCCTTTTTCGAGTCAATTCATTGAAAGTTTCGGCCCTCCCTAATTATTGAGATAATATTGCGTTTTGTGGGTTTAATTAATTGTTTTGGGATACTTATCCAAATTAAATCCAAACCAAATGACCCCTAAATGGTACTACATGAAATTCGAACTCCATTTTATTTTCCTTAGGAGTTTTCGAAAATCTCCTATAGGAGAAAGAATTATTTTCATTTGATTTAATTGGTGCTTTATTGACTCCCTTCCTTTGAATTTAATCCAATTAAATCATGTTATAATTTATTTCTTCACCTAAAATAAATAGAGAGTTGGGATATTTTCTTGGTTAGCAATTTTCGGCCCCTCCACTAAATTTTGGAGGATATTTTATTTGTTTCCTAATTTGAGGAATCCCTTTTTATTCAAATAAATTCCTATGTCTAATTAATTGGGGATGAGAATATTTTTCTTCTACTTTTCTTCCATATCACACGCCCCCTATGCAATATTTTCCTTGTGGGAATTTAAATAATTGTTACCTATTTTATGGGAGCCTTTTCCATAAAGAAATTACCAAATTTAAATCCCATTCTTTTAATTGGGGATTTAAATAATTTCCTTGTGCAATTACCCAAGAATATTCGGCCCCCACTGAAACGGTTAGGACTCAGGGCGCTTAGGTGTCATTCAAGTAAGGATACATCCTACTGGTCAGGATAGAGATCCTAATTAAACCTAGGCCCTGGTTTCAAAAATTCCTCAACCCACTCCTAGTGATCAGTATAGTGGTGGTAAGGGTCGAATCCCACAGAGTTGGTGCGTTAAAACTATTGTGGTGATATTCTGGATGGTTTGGTTAGCTACCACGCTCGGGTTGAGTCTCTACCTAGGCAAGAACTTAAAGGTAATTTCCTACTAACTAGAATGGGGAAAGTAGTGTAGAGGTGCAGCTGTGTACGTGGAAATGGGGAGACATTTTTGTAACAGAAAATATTTGAAAGGTACGGGATTCTATTTTGGGCTAGACAGAATATTCAGAAGGTAGTGGTAGTCATGGTGACTAGGCTGACATATCTGCAGGTTATAACTAAAAGTAAATGACAAAAAGCAAAAAGCATCTAAAAAGCAAAGTGGTCCCCAACATTAGACTTGGACATCATCTTCTTCAACAACACAAACTAAAATCAGAAAATAATTCCAGATTCAACACAGAAACACAGTTTATCAATTCGCGAACACAGATCCACAAATAAGAACACGAAATCTGAAATCAAAACACAGAAACTACAACTCCGCGTACTAGTCAACAGGAAACGAAACACACTCAAACTATACTTCACATGCAGCGATTCACTCACGATCGAACAGTTCCACGTTTAACTAAGGAAATTGCGACGGAAACAAGGAAAGAAAAGATTCAGCACTTAAAACACCAAGGAACCTTAGATCTAAGCTAACTAGGCGGAATAGGAAGGAAAAGAAATCAACACCATAACTGAACGGAAATCAACTTCTTAGCATTAACACGTTCGGATCTTCAACAAGTACTTCAAAAGCAGAAAATATCCAAAAGCAAGCAAAGATCCAACGTAAGGATAGCAAGTAAATTAAACTACGAAAGCGAATAAAAGTGTTTTGCCACTCCGGGCGATGAAATCTCTAAGCTACGGTCTTGCTGGCTGGAACGGACGATTTGGAACTCCGGGAACATCTAGATCTTCAAGTGACCATGGCAGTGGCGAGGAACGAGATTCTGGACTGGGCTGAAAGACTAAACTCCGAGAGAACTCTCCTAAAAGTGATGATGATGAACGATGTTCTTCCCTCTTTCTCTCCAAGTAGCTTCCTTTTATAGGGAGGCTTACCCTTGATTTTTAGGGTAAGACCTTGACGTGAAATGACTTCTTTGCCCTTAATTGTGATTGAGCAGTCCCAGCTATCCTCCTTCTCCATATCGAGCCATTTTTGCATGTATACTGGTCAGTACGTAATCGTCCGGACTCCATTTTCAATTGAAGTGTCTGAAACTCTGCCTACTGGCTAGAACGCTTACCCTGCACGCTTAAGCAACTAGTTTTGCAGATATAATTCAATTATGCACATCATACTGACCCGTAACCTAGGCCTGGAATGGGGAAAGAAGTGTAGGGGTGCAGCTGTGTACGTGGAAATAGGGGGACATTTTTATAACATAAAATATTTGGAAGGTACGAGATTCTATTTTGGGCTAGACAGAATATTCAGAGGGTAGTGGTAGTTATGGTGACTAGGCTGACAGATCTGCAGGTTATAACTAAAAAGTAAAGGACAAAAAGCAAAAAGCATCTAAAAAAGCAAAGTGGTCCCCAACATTAGACATGGACATCATCTTCTTCAACAACACAAACTAAAATCAGAAAATAATTCCAGATTTAACACGAAAACACAGTTTATCAATTCGCGAACACAGATCCACAAATAAGAACACCAAATCTGAAATCAAAACACAGAAAATGCAACTCCGAGTACTGGTCAGCAGGAAAATGAAAACGAACTCCAACAAGACTTCACATGCAGCGATTCACTCACGATCAATAGTTCCATATTTAACTAAAGGAATTTTGACGGAAACAAAGAAAGGAAAATTTCAGCACTTAAACACCAAGGAACCTTAGATCTAAGCTAACTAGGCGGAATAGGAAGGAAAAGAAATCAACACCATAACTGAAACGGAAATCAACTTCATATCATAAACACGTTCGGATCTTCCACAAGTACTTCAAAAGCAGAAAATATCCAAAAGCAAACAAAGATCCAACGTAAGGAAAGCAAGTAAATTAAACTACGAAAGCGAATAAAAGTGTTTTGCCACTCCGGGCGATGATATCTCTAACTACGGTTTTGCTGGCTGGAACGGACGATCTGGAACACCGGGAACATCTAGATCTTCAAGTGACCATGGCAGTGGCGAGGAACGAGATTCAGGACTGGGCTGAAGGACTGAACTCCGAGAGAATTCTACCTAAGAGTGATGATGATGAATTCTCCCTAGCTCTCCAAGTGGCTTCCTTTTATAGGGAGGCTTACCCTTGATTTTTAGGGTAAGACCTTGCGGTGAAATGATTTCTTTGCCCTTAATTGTGATTGAGCAGTCCCAGCTATCCTCCTTCTCCATCTCGAGCCATTTTTGCATGTATACTGGTCAGTACGTAATCATCCTGACGCCCTTTTCACTTGAAGTGTCTGAAACTCTGCCTACTGGCTAGAACGCTTACCCTGCACGCTTAAGCAACTAGTTTTGCAGATATAATTCAATTATGCACATCATACTGACCCGTAACCTAGGCCTAGAATACGACTTATCAAAGACTCGAAATAAAAACACATATTCACATAGATGCATTAGATCGAATAAATTTCCAACAATCATACCCGAGGTCGAGGTCAATTCATTTGCCAACAGCTTATGTTTCTTCCTTTTCGCTTTTACTTGATCAAGGTGTCAGTTCGTCAAGATTGCTCAATTTCAAAACCACTGTTGGATTCACTCAGTCAATCATTTCTCACCAGAGATGTTAGGACTGTTCACTTGGTATTGCCACAAATTTAATACCTCGAATCGGATTGTACAAGATAGTTCCTTAAGGTCTTTGTTTCGGGTGTAATGGGGCTTAAGGGTAGTGGTGTATCAAGGTAGGGTCCTAGGGGTTCTAAGTTTAAGAATATAAACCGTAAAAAAAAACACATGAGTCAAGAGACCAAAGATTTGAACTTTTTATTTTGCCACTAGATACCTCACTTGGTCAAGTGGCGACTTTTAGCCTTAAATTTTGGCTTATTTTTCTAAGTTTCGACTTACCGGGTCAGATTACAACTTTTTCCTGCCCTCTTTTTTCTCAACTTTTCTTCTCTCTCTTCTTTTTTTTACTTGATTTATGAGTTGATCAACCTGATTGATTAACTCGCTCAACCCGACTACCCTTTTATTTTTACTTTCTATCGTACTACCCCTTACTTTGAAATGACTCATCTCTTGACCTCTTTTTCTCACGTGTTTGTAAAAGAAAAGAAAAAGTGTATGGATATGGGTTCTGGTTTCAAAAGAACGGGTCAAAGTGTATGGGCTCAACTTGGTTAACTAAGGGGTACCTTACTTGACGAGGCGGGTTCGTGGAGCGAAAGAAGAAAAGGCTCAAATTGGTTAACTCCTAATGCCTTTAGTACTTACTACTTGTGCAATTTTCATCTAAATATAAAAAATTCAGCCTCTCGTAATTTTTTTTTAAAAATAGTAGAAAGTGTTCTACTTTAGCATATAATTCACATATAGAGAGGCTTCACAGTAAGTTTAAAAATTGAGCATTTCCATTATACTCGCGTCGTTCAAACTGATCAAGTTTTTTTGCAATCAAGTTTCTACATGTAAACATACTGATTCCTTTCTCTAACTCTTCCCAAAGTAATCAAGTCTTCCACTTATCCAATTTCATGCATATTGCCTATTTATTACTAACTGATATTTTGTGTTTTCAAACTTCAAAATTTTAACATGTATGGTTTTTTTTTTCTGGAACTAACCCTCCCCCTCCCACTGCATATGAACTCGTCCTCGAGGGACTGGATGTAGTTTGAACAGACCATTGGAAAGATAATCTTTTCCAAGGAAAGTACCAAACTTAGTCAATACAAACTTGTCAGACATAAAAACTAACTTGAAACCATGACTAACGAGTAGGCTACCCGAAACTAGGTTCTTCCGGATGTCTGGGACATGTAGCACATCCTTTAGTTTCAGCTCATGACCTGACGTCATCTTGAGCTTCACTTCTCCCAAGCCGATAGCTTCAGATGAGTTTTGGTTGCCCATGTGAAGCTTTTTCCCTTCGACTTGTTTGTATGTTGAAAACTGATTTCGATCTTAGCAGACATGTACAGTCGCTCCAGTGTCGATAAACCAAGACTTTGGGTTATCTACATGGTTCACTTCAGAGACCACGGCCGCCAAGTCATCCTCATCGAAGTTCTTCTCGACTGGGTTCAAGTCTTTCTTGGCTTTCTTTTTCTGGGGTTTTCGGCAGTCCTTCGCCATATGACCCGATTTGTCACAGTTATAGCAGTTGCCTTCAAACTTTCTGGCAACTGCCTTCCCTTTCCCTTTATCTTTCTCATTCGGGCGGGGACGTTTTGAGGATCTTCCTCGCTCTATCAGATTTGCCTTTGATTCTTCCGAGCTTCCCGACTTCTGATGATAACGCCTGTTGTCCTCTTCGAAAAGAATACGAACAATCAGGTCTTCAGGCTTCATCTCCTTTCGTTTGTGCTTCAGATAATTTTTAAAATCTGTCCAGCACGGAGGAAGTTTCTCAATCATTGCCGCAACAATGAACTGATCTGGTAAGACCATTCCTTCAGCGTGGACATCATGGATTATGATTAGCAGCTCTTCGGCTTGCACTACCACTGGACGAGAGTCGACCATCTTGTAGTCCAAAATTTTTGCAACTACATACTTTTTTGTACCGACGTCCTCGACGCGGTACTTCTTGTCAAGAGCCTCCCATAATTCTTTTGAGGTCTTAGTCCCTGCGAAGATAGAATAAAGACTATCCTCTAAGCAGTTCAAGACGTAATTCTTGCACAAGAAATCGCCTTGATGCGAAACATCATAGGCATTCCGGACATGGAAGTCCGTCTCTTCCTCAGATACGACTGGCGCATCTTCCGTGATGAAGTTGGCAACACATAACGTAGTTAGGTTGAACAACATCTTTTGTTGCCAACGTTTAAATTCAGAGCCCTTAAATTTCTCTGGCTTATCGGCCTGAGGCATCACCCTAGAGGTCGAAACAGGTGTCAACACCGACGTTTTGGCAGTAGAAAAAGTATATCCATTTTGTTGGTGCTCGTTTCCTCCAGCTCCATGGTTTCCATTCATCGTAACTTCGGTCGACATCACCTAGAGTACGACTAATTTGTCTTGCGACTGTTGAATAAAATTGGGAAAATTCCCAAGCTGTTTACAGGCAGTACTCTAACTATTACAACCGAAGAGCACTACAAATACAAGTGAAATGAAAATTACAACAAAAATATAAAATAACCGCACTAACTATAAGTTGAGCTGTAACATCCCAAACTTTTGTGACCCCTTTTATTGGTCTTGTGAATTTTTTTGAATTTTGGAACTATGAAAACTTTTGTTTCTATGTGATTAAGTGTTTTGCGTGAAATAAATTGTCGTGGTTAATGTGGAATGATGAGCTTGAGATTATATTTGTTTCCAATGCGGGAAAATAATTAATAGGATCATGCATTCATCCTTTTTCGAGTCAATTCATTGAAAGTTTCGGCCCTTCCTAATTATTGAGATAATATTGCGTTTTGTGGGATATTTTTCTTCGAACTTTTGTTCAGCCTTTTATTTTGTCACCATGTCTGTATCCTTTCCATAATAGAACCTTTCTTTCTACAAAATGAAGTTAAGGCCTACATTTTGTTCCTTGCCTTAACAAACTTAATCCACTTGATTTTGTCTTCAATCGCCCCTTTGACTTTGAGTGCCTTTCACAAACTTATGAACCCATTAATGTGATTCTGGCAGTCCATATTATGATTTTCCTTGAACCATGATCAGTACCGCTTTGTGACAACAACCTACATTTCTCAATCTTCATACAACTGATCATTTCTTTTCCTCAACCCTTTAAGTCATTATCCATTGATGTGTGGACCTTTCAAATTTGGTCGAACAACTGAATTATCTTTTGGTAGCCTACTATGAGAGTTGACATTAATTTGATTCCATCCCATATTCATGACCTATCTTATGTTCTTTCAAGCTCCGAGGGGATGATCATAACTAAATGTTACAATTCAAAATCGGTTCATATCCAAGTTAAGACTGTTTAACTAAAGTTTGTGTTAGGAGAGTTAGGAGTAGTAGCTCGACTTTTGCACGTTATACCTTTGGAGAATGTAGACATAATCTTGGGAATGGATTGGCTTACCGAGAACCACGCAACGATTCACTGTAAAGAGAGACAGATTTCTTTTCAAGCCCCAGGCGAAGAACCGACTATCTTGAACGGGATTTCCATGAACAGACGAACCTCAGTAATATCGGTCTTGCAAGCAACCACGATGATAAGAAAAGGGCGTCCGACGTATCTTGTGTACTGGAATGGAGAGGAAAAGAAGGATTTGAAAGTGGAACACGTGGCAGTAGTGCGAGATTTTCCCGATGTGTTTCCCGAAGCTTTGCCAGGACCGCAACCCGACAGACAAGTGGAGTTCACCATTGACTTGGAACCAGGGTCAGCGCCAGTATCAAAGGCGCCATACCGAATGGCCCCTAAGGAGTTGGCCGAGTTAAAGGTTCAGTTGCAAGAACTGTTAGACTTGGGTTTTATTCTACCCAGTGTGTCACCATGGGGAGCGCTAGTTTTGTTCGTTAAGAAGAAGGATGGCACGATGAGGATGTGCATCGACTATCGTGAGCTCAACAAGATGACTTTAAAGAATAAGTACCCACTGCCGAGGATTGATGATTTGTTTGACCAACTTCGAGGAGCGGGCGTATTCTCGAAAATGGATTTGAGATCAGGGTATCATCAACTAAAGGTCCGACGAGAGGATGTGCCTAAGACTGCTTTTCGCACTCGATATGGACATTATGAATTTGTCGTGATGCCTTTTGGGCTGACCAACGCCCCAGCCGTTTTCATGGACTTGATGAACCGAGTTTTCCACGAGTATCTTGACAAGTTTGTGTTGTCTTCATCGACGACGTGTTGGTATACTCGAAGAACGAGGAAGAACATAGATGGCATCTACAAACAGTGTTGGAAACGTTGCGAAGGGAGAAACTGTACGCCAAGTTCAGTAAGTGTGAGTTCTGGTTGACTCGAGTGAACTTTCTTGGTCATATTGTGACGGCAAATGGAATTCAAGTAGACCCAGCAAAGGTCGAGGCCGTACAGAATTGGAAATCGCAGAAAACGCCAAGTGAAATCAGCAGTTTCTTGGGATTGGCAGGATATTATCGACGATTCATTGAAGGATTCTCTAAGATTGCGAGACCGATGACGCAACTACTAAAGAAAGGGATTAAGGTGGTTTGGACGCCAGAGTGCGAGGCGAGTTTCCAACTATTGAAGGAGAAGTTGACTACCGCACCAGTCCTGGCAGTACCCGAACCCGACAAGGACTTCGCCGTCTATACGGACGCGTCGAAGGTAGGACTAGGATGCGTATTGATGCAAGATGGGAAGGTGATAGCGTATGCTTCCCGACAGTTGAGACTGAATGAGCTAAATTTTCCGACCCATGATTTGGAGTTAGCAGCAGTGGTGCATGCACTGAAAATTTGGAGACACCATCTCTATGGAGTGAGATGCGAAATCTATACGGACCACAAGAGTCTCAAGAATTTCTTCAAGCAGAATAAGCTAAACATGCGACAACGACGTTGGCTAGAGGTCGTGAAGGACTATGACTGTGGTATTAATTATCATCCGGGCAAGGCGAATGTGGTCGGCGACGCTTTGAGTAGGAAAAACCAACCGCAATTGGCTTACTTCCTAACGCAAGAAGAAGCGTTGATTCACGAGTTTGACAAGATGAGATTGGAGATAGTGAAAGCGCCGGAGACAGTAGAAGCAAGATTGGCGACACTAGTGATTGAGCCAGATTTGAGAACCAAACTCATAGAAGCCCAGCGACGTGATGGAAAGTTGGAGGAGTTACGTGCAAAGGTGAGAGCCGAGAAGCTTGATCATTACCGTGAGGAGGCGGATAATGCTTTGACGTACGATGGGCGATTGTGTGTACCGAGCGATGAGACGTTAAAGGAGGAGATTTTGAGTGAAGCGCACGTCACACCTTACACTGCTCACCCCGGAAGCACGAAGATGTATCGGGATTTGAAGCAACGGTTTTGGTGGAATGGAATGAAAGGGGACGTAGCATCATATGTGGAACGATGTCTAGCATGCCAACAAGTGAAGGCCTTACACCAACGGCCATATGGGAAGTTACAACCACTTGAAATTCCCGAATGGAAGTGGGAGCATCTAGCTATGGATTTTGTGACGGGTTTGCCAAAGTCACAGAAGGGCAACACTGCGATTTGGGTGATCATTGATCGACTTACTAAAAGCGCGCACTTCTTACCGATTAAGATTACTTATGGCGCGGACAAGTTAGCAAAACTGTACGTGAATGAGATTGTGCGTTTGCATGGAGTGCCAAAGACTATTGTGTCCGACCGTGATACGAAGTTCACATCGAAGTTTTGGATGAGCTTGCAACGAGAATTGGGCACACAATTGCACTTCAGCACTGCTTATCACCCATAATCGGATGGGCAGTCAGAGAGGACAATTCAGACGCTCGAGGATATGTTGCGAGCCGTTGTCCTAGATCGAGGGGAAAGTTGGGAAACTGTCCTACCACTGGTTGAATTCGCCTACGACAACAGTTTTCAAGCGACAATCGATATGGCTCCGTACGAAGCCTTGTATAGTAGAAAGTGTCAATCTCCACTTTATTGGGATGAAGTCGGCGAGAGGAAGATGTTTGGACTCGACGCTATAAAGGTGATGACCGAAATTGTGCATCAAATCCACGCAAGGATCAAGGAAGCTCAAGACAGACAGAAGTCGTATGCTGACGTGCGTCGAACGGAAATCAAATTCGACGTTGGTGACAAAGTGTTCTTGAAAGTGTCCCCGGCGAGAGGAGTTGTGAGATTTGGAGTGAAAGGCAAGCTGAAACCGCGTTTTGTGGGACCGTACGAGATCATCGACGAAGTAGGTCCTGTAGCGTATCGATTGGCGTTACCACCCAGCTTTGGGAACGTGCACAATGTGTTCCACGTATCGCAGTTGCGCAAGTACGTGTTCGACCCCAAACACGTGATTCACCAAGAGGAAGTGATCCTAACCCCCGACATGAGCTACGAGGAAAGGCCCGAAGCAATCCTAGATCGGAAGGTACGAGAGCTACGAAACAGGACGATAGAGTCCATGAAGGTGTAGTGGAAGCACCATGGTCCCGAGGAAGCTACGTGGGAGTTAGAAGATAAGATGAAAGAAAAGTTTCCCGATTTGTTTGTGTGAGACGATTAAATTTCGGGATGAAATATCTGTTTAGGAGGGAAGGATGTAACATCCCAAACTTTTGTGACCCCTTTTATTGGTCTTGTGAATTTTTTTGAATTTTGGAACTATGAAAACTTTTGTTTCTATGTGATTAAGTGTTTTGCGTGAAATAAATTGTCGTGGTTAATGTGGAATGACGAGCTTGAGATTTTATATTTGTTTCCAATGCGGGGAAATAATTAATAGGATCATGCATTCATCCTTTTTCGAGTCAATTCATTGAAAGTTTCGGCCCTCCCTAATTATTGAGATAATATTGCGTTTTGTGGGTTTAATTAATTGTTTTGGGATACTTATCCAAATTAAATCCAAACCAAATGACCCCTAAATGGTACTACATGAAATTCGAACTCCATTTTATTTTCCTTAGGAGTTTTCGAAAATCTCCTATAGGAGAAAGAATTATTTTCATTTGATTTAATTGGTGCTTTATTGACTCCCTTCCTTTGAATTTAATCCAATTAAATCATGTTATAATTTATTTCTTCACCTAAAATAAATAGAGAGTTGGGATATTTTCTTGGTTAGCAATTTTCGGCCCCTCCACTAAATTTTGGAGGATATTTTATTTGTTTCCTAATTTGAGGAATCCCTTTTTATTCAAATAAATTCATATGTCTAATTAATTGGGGATGAGAATATTTTTCTTCTACTTTTCTTCCATATCACACGCCCCCTATGCAATATTTTCCTTGTGGGAATTTAAATAATTGTTACCTATTTTATGGGAGCCTTTTCCATAAAGAAATTACCAAATTTAAATCCCATTCTTTTAATTGGGGATTTAAATAATTTCCTTGTGCAATTACCCAAGAATATTCGGCCCCCACTGAAACGGTTAGGACTCAGGGCGCTTAGGTGTCATTCAAGTAAGGATACATCCTACTGGTCAGGATAGAGATCCTAATTAAACCTAGGCCCTGGTTTCAAAAATTCCTCAACCCACTCCTAGTGATCAGTATAGTGGTGGTAAGGGTCGAATCCCACAGAGTTGGTGCGTTAAAACTATTGTGGTGATATTCTGGATGGTTTGGTTAGCTACCACGCTCGGGTTGAGTCTCTACCTAGGCAAGAACTTAAAGGTAATTTCCTACTAACTAGAATGGGGAAAGTAGTGTAGAGGTGCAGCTGTGTACGTGGAAATGGGGAGACATTTTTGTAACAGAAAATATTTGAAAGGTACGGGATTCTATTTTGGGCTAGACAGAATATTCAGAAGGTAGTGGTAGTCATGGTGACTAGGCTGACATATCTGCAGGTTATAACTAAAAGTAAAGGACAAAAAGCAAAAAGCATCTAAAAAGCAAAGTGGTCCCCAACATTAGACTTGGACATCATCTTCTTCAACAACACAAACTAAAATCAGAAAATAATTCCAGATTCAACACAGAAACACAGTTTATCAATTCGCGAACACAGATCCACAAATAAGAACACGAAATCTGAAATCAAAACACAGAAACTACAACTCCGCGTACTAGTCAACAGGAAACGAAACACACTCAAACTATACTTCACATGCAGCGATTCACTCACGATCGAACAGTTCCACGTTTAACTAAGGAAATTGCGACGGAAACAAGGAAAGAAAAGATTCAGCACTTAAAACACCAAGGAACCTTAGATCTAAGCTAACTAGGCGGAATAGGAAGGAAAAGAAATCAACACCATAACTGAATGGAAATCAACTTCTTAGCATTAACACGTTCGGATCTTCAACAAGTACTTCAAAAGCAGAAAATATCCAAAAGCAAGCAAAGATCCAACGTAAGGATAGCAAGTAAATTAAACTACGAAAGCGAATAAAAGTGTTTTGCCACTCCGGGCGATGAAATCTCTAAGCTACGGTCTTGCTGGCTGGAACGGACGATTTGGAACTCCGGGAACATCTAGATCTTCAAGTGACCATGGCAGTGGCGAGGAACGAGATTCTGGACTGGGCTGAAAGACTAAACTCCGAGAGAACTCTCCTAAAAGTGATGATGATGAACGATGTTCTTCCCTCTTTCTCTCCAAGTGGCTTCCTTTTATAGGGAGGCTTACCCTTGATTTTTAGGGTAAGACCTTGACGTGAAATGACTTCTTTGCCCTTAATTGTGATTGAGCAGTCCCAGCTTTCCTCCTTCTCCATATCGAGCCATTTTTGCATGTATACTGGTCAGTACGTAATCGTCCTGACTCCATTTTCAATTGAAGTGTCTGAAACTCTGCCTACTGGCTAGAACGCTTACCCTGCACGCTTAAGCAACTAGTTTTGCAGATATAATTCAATTATGCACATCATACTGACCCGTAACCTAGGCCTGGAATGGGGAAAGAAGTGTAGGGGTGCAGCTGTGTACGTGGAAATAGGGGGACATTTTTATAACATAAAATATTTGGAAGGTACGAGATTCTATTTTGGGCTAGACAGAATATTCAGAGGGTAGTGGTAGTTATGGTGACTAGGCTGACAGATCTGCAGGTTATAACTAAAAAGTAAAGGACAAAAAGCAAAAAGCATCTAAAAAAGCAAAGTGGTCCCCAACATTAGACATGGACATCATCTTCTTCAACAACACAAACTAAAATCAGAAAATAATTCCAGATTTAACACGAAAACACAGTTTATCAATTCGCGAACACAGATCCACAAATAAGAACACCAAATCTGAAATCAAAACACAGAAAATGCAACTCCGAGTACTGGTCAGCAGGAAAATGAAAACGAACTCCAACAAGACTTCACATGCAGCGATTCACTCACGATCAATAGTTCCATATTTAACTAAAGGAATTTTGACGGAAACAAAGAAAGGAAAATTTCAGCACTTAAACACCAAGGAACCTTAGATCTAAGCTAACTAGGCGGAATAGGAAGGAAAAGAAATCAACACCATAACTGAAACGGAAATCAACTTCATATCATAAACACGTTCGGATCTTCCACAAGTACTTCAAAAGCAGAAAATATCCAAAAGCAAACAAAGATCCAACGTAAGGAAAGCAAGTAAATTAAACTACGAAAGCGAATAAAAGTGTTTTGCCACTCCGGGCGATGATATCTCTAACTACGGTTTTGCTGGCTGGAACGGACGATCTGGAACACCGGGAACATCTAGATCTTCAAGTGACCATGGCAGTGGCGAGGAACGAGATTCAGGACTGGGCTGAAGGACTGAACTCCGAGAGAATTCTACCTAAGAGTGATGATGATGAATTCTCCCTAGCTCTCCAAGTGGCTTCCTTTTATAGGGAGGCTTACCCTTGATTTTTAGGGTAAGACCTTGCGGTGAAATGATTTCTTTGCCCTTAATTGTGATTGAGCAGTCCCAGCTATCCTCCTTCTCCATCTCGAGCCATTTTTGCATGTATACTGGTCAGTACGTAATCATCCTGACGCCCTTTTCACTTGAAGTGTCTGAAACTCTGCCTACTGGCTAGAACGCTTACCCTGCACGCTTAAGCAACTAGTTTTGCAGATATAATTCAATTATGCACATCATACTGACCCGTAACCTAGGCCTAGAATACGACTTATCAAAGACTCGAAATAAAAACACATATTCACATAGATGCATTAGATCGAATAAATTTCCAACAATCATACCCGAGGTCGAGGTCAATTCATTTGCCAACAGCTTATGTTTCTTCCTTTTCGCTTTTACTTGATCAAGGTGTCAGTTCGTCAAGATTGCTCAATTTCAAAACCACTGTTGGATTCACTCAGTCAATCATTTCTCACCAGAGATGTTAGGACTGTTCACTTGGTATTGCCACAAATTTAATACCTCGAATCGGATTGTACAAGATAGTTCCTTAAGGTCTTTGTTTCGGGTGTAATGGGGCTTAAGGGTAGTGGTGTATCAAGGTAGGGTCCTAGGGGTTCTAAGTTTAAGAATATAAACCGTAAAAAAAAACACATGAGTCAAGAGACCAAAGATTTGAACTTTTTATTTTGCCACTAGATACCTCACTTGGTCAAGTGGCGACTTTTAGCCTTAAATTTTGGCTTATTTTTCTAAGTTTCGACTTACCGGGTCAGATTACAACTTTTTCCTGCCCTCTTTTTTCTCAACTTTTCTTCTCTCTCTTCTTTTTTTACTTGATTTATGAGTTGATCAACCTGATTGATTAACTCGCTCAACCCGACTACCCTTTTATTTTTACTTTCTATCGTACTACCCCTTACTTTGAAATGACTCATCTCTTGACCTCTTTTTCTCACGTGTTTGTAAAAGAAAAGAAAAAGTGTATGGATATGGGTTCTGGTTTCAAAAGAACGGGTCAAAGTGTATGGGCTCAACTTGGTTAACTAAGGGGTACCTTACTTGACGAGGCGGGTTCGTGGAGCGAAAGAAGAAAAGGCTCAAATTGGTTAACTCCTAATGCCTTTAGTACTTACTACTTGTGCAATTTTCATCTAAATATAAAAAATTCAGCCTCTCGTAATTTTTTTTTAAAAATAGTAGAAAGTGTTCTACTTTAGCATATAATTCACATATAGAGAGGCTTCACAGTAAGTTTAAAAATTGAGCATTTCCATTATACTCGCGTCGTTCAAACTGATCAAGTTTTTTTGCAATCAAGTTTCTACATGTAAACATACTGATTCCTTTCTCTAACTCTTCCCAAAGTAATCAAGTCTTCCACTTATCCAATTTCATGCATATTGCCTATTTATTACTAACTGATATTTTGTGTTTTCAAACTTCAAAATTTTAACATGTATGGTTTTTTTTTTCTGGAACTAACCCTCCCCCTCCCACTGCATATGAACTCGTCCTCGAGGGACTGGATGTAGTTTGAACAGACCATTGGAAAGATAATCTTTTCCAAGGAAAGTACCAAACTTAGTCAATACAAACTTGTCAGACATAAAAACTAACTTGAAACCATGACTAACGAGTAGGCTACCCGAAACTAGGTTCTTCCGGATGTCTGGGACATGTAGCACATCCTTTAGTTTCAGCTCATGACCTGACGTCATCTTGAGCTTCACTTCTCCCAAGCCGATAGCTTCAGATGAGTTTTGGTTGCCCATGTGAAGCTTTTTCCCTTCGACTTGTTTGTATGTTGAAAACTGATTTCGATCTTAGCAGACATGTACAGTCGCTCCAGTGTCGATAAACCAAGACTTTGGGTTATCTACATGGTTCACTTCAGAGACCACGGCCGCCAAGTCATCCTCATCGAAGTTCTTCTCGACTGGGTTCAAGTCTTTCTTGGCTTTCTTTTTCTGGGGTTTTCGGCAGTCCTTCGCCATATGACCCGATTTGTCACAGTTATAGCAGTTGCCTTCAAACTTTCTGGCAACTGCCTTCCCTTTCCCTTTATCTTTCTCATTCGGGCGGGGACGTTTTGAGGATCTTCCTCGCTCTATCAGATTTGCCTTTGATTCTTCCGAGCTTCCCGACTTCTGATGATAACGCCTGTTGTCCTCTTCGAAAAGAATACGAACAATCAGGTCTTCAGGCTTCATCTCCTTTCGTTTGTGCTTCAGATAATTTTTAAAATCTGTCCAGCACGGAGGAAGTTTCTCAATCATTGCCGCAACAATGAACTGATCTGGTAAGACCATTCCTTCAGCGTGGACATCATGGATTATGATTAGCAGCTCTTCGGCTTGCACTACCACTGGACGAGAGTCGACCATCTTGTAGTCCAAAATTTTTGCAACTACATACTTTTTTGTACCGACGTCCTCGACGCGGTACTTCTTGTCAAGAGCCTCCCATAATTCTTTTGAGGTCTTAGTCCCTGCGAAGATAGAATAAAGACTATCCTCTAAGCAGTTCAAGACGTAATTCTTGCACAAGAAATCGCCTTGATGCGAAACATCATAGGCATTCCGGACATGGAAGTCCGTCTCTTCCTCAGATACGACTGGCGCATCTTCCGTGATGAAGTTGGCAACACATAACGTAGTTAGGTTGAACAACATCTTTTGTTGCCAACGTTTAAATTCAGAGCCCTTAAATTTCTCTGGCTTATCGGCCTGAGGCATCACCCTAGAGGTCGAAACAGGTGTCAACACCGACGTTTTGGCAGTAGAAAAAGTATATCCATTTTGTTGGTGCTCGTTTCCTCCAGCTCCATGGTTTCCATTCGTCGTAACTTCGGTCGACATCACCTAGAGTACGACTAATTTGTCTTGCGACTGTTGAATAAAATTGGGAAAATTCCCAAGCTGTTTACAGGCAGTACTCTAACTATTACAACCGAAGAGCACTACAAATACAAGTGAAATGAAAATTACAACAAAAATATAAAATAACCGCACTAACTATAAGTTGAGCTGTAACATCCCAAACTTTTGTGACCCCTTTTATTGGTCTTGTGAATTTTTTTGAATTTTGGAACTATGAAAACTTTTGTTTCTATGTGATTAAGTGTTTTGCGTGAAATAAATTGTCGTGGTTAATGTGGAATGATGAGCTTGAGATTATATTTGTTTCCAATGCGGGAAAATAATTAATAGGATCATGCATTCATCCTTTTTCGAGTCAATTCATTGAAAGTTTCGGCCCTTCCTAATTATTGAGATAATATTGCGTTTTGTGGGATATTTTTCTTCGAACTTTTGTTCAGCCTTTTATTTTGTCACCATGTCTGTATCCTTTCCATAATAGAACCTTTCTTTCTACAAAATGAAGTTAAGGCCTACATTTTGTTCCTTGCCTTAACAAACTTAATCCACTTGATTTTGTCTTCAATCGCCCCTTTGACTTTGAGTGCCTTTCACAAACTTATGAACCCATTAATGTGATTCTGGCAGTCCATATTATGATTTTCCTTGAACCATGATCAGTACCGCTTTGTGACAACAACCTACATTTCTCAATCTTCATACAACTGATCATTTCTTTTCCTCAACCCTTTAAGTCATTATCCATTGATGTGTGGACCTTTCAAATTTGGTCGAACAACTGAATTATCTTTTGGTAGCCTACTATGAGAGTTGACATTAATTTGATTCCATCCCATATTCATGACCTATCTTATGTTCTTTCAAGCTCCGAGGGGATGATCATAACTAAATGTTACAATTCAAAATCGGTTCATATCCAAGTTAAGACTGTTTAACTAAAGTTTGTGTTAGGAGAGTTAGGAGTAGTAGCTCGACTTTTGCACGTTATACCTTTGGAGAATGTAGACATAATCTTGGGAATGGATTGGCTTACCGAGAACCACGCAACGATTCACTGTAAAGAGAGACAGATTTCTTTTCAAGCCCCGGGCGAAGAACCGACTATCTTGAACGGGATTTCCATGAACAGACGAACCTCAGTAATATCGGTCTTGCAAGCAACCACGATGATAAGAAAAGGGCGTCCGACGTATCTTGTGTACTGGAATGGAGAGGAAAAGAAGGATTTGAAAGTGGAACACGTGGCAGTAGTGCGAGATTTTCCCGATGTGTTTCCCGAAGCTTTGCCAGGACCGCAACCCGACAGACAAGTGGAGTTCACCATTGACTTGGAACCAGGGTCAGCGCCAGTATCAAAGGCGCCATACCGAATGGCCCCTAAGGAGTTGGCCGAGTTAAAGGTTCAGTTGCAAGAACTGTTAGACTTGGGTTTTATTCTACCCAGTGTGTCACCATGGGGAGCGCTAGTTTTGTTCGTTAAGAAGAAGGATGGCACGATGAGGATGTGCATCGACTATCGTGAGCTCAACAAGATGACTTTAAAGAATAAGTACCCACTGCCGAGGATTGATGATTTGTTTGACCAACTTTGAGGAGCGGGCGTATTCTCGAAAATGGATTTGAGATCAGGGTATCATCAACTAAAGGTCCGACGAGAGGATGTGCCTAAGACTGCTTTTCGCACTCGATATGGACATTATGAATTTGTCGTGATGCCTTTTGGGCTGACCAACGCCCCAGCCGTTTTCATGGACTTGATGAACCGAGTTTTCCACGAGTATCTTGACAAGTTTGTGTTGTCTTCATCGACGACGTGTTGGTATACTCGAAGAACGAGGAAGAACATAGATGGCATCTACAAACAGTGTTGGAAACGTTGCGAAGGGAGAAACTGTACGCCAAGTTCAGTAAGTGTGAGTTCTGGTTGACTCGAGTGAACTTTCTTGGTCATATTGTGACGGCAAATGGAATTCAAGTAGACCCAGCAAAGGTCGAGGCCGTACAGAATTGGAAATCGCAGAAAACGCCAAGTGAAATCAGCAGTTTCTTGGGATTGGCAGGATATTATCGACGATTCATTGAAGGATTCTCTAAGATTGCGAGACCGATGACGCAACTACTAAAGAAAGGGATTAAGGTGGTTTGGACGCCAGAGTGCGAGGCGAGTTTCCAACTATTGAAGGAGAAGTTGACTACCGCACCAGTCCTGGCAGTACCCGAACCCGACAAGGACTTCGCCGTCTATACGGACGCGTCGA
The DNA here is from genome assembly GCF_004379255.2 of Salvia splendens. Taxonomy (NCBI): domain Eukaryota; kingdom Viridiplantae; phylum Streptophyta; class Magnoliopsida; order Lamiales; family Lamiaceae; genus Salvia; species Salvia splendens. Next base: position 33,871,525 of record NC_056040.1, read on the forward strand.
AGGTAGGACTAGGATGCGTATTGATGCAAGATGGGAAGGTGATAGCGTATGCTTCCCGACAGTTGAGACTGAATGAGCTAAATTTTCCGACCCATGATTTGGAGTTAGCAGCAGTGGTGCATGCACTGAAAATTTGGAGACACCATCTCTATGGAGTGAGATGCGAAATCTATACGGACCACAAGAGTCTCAAGAATTTCTTCGAGCAGAATAAGCTAAACATGCGACAACGACGTTGGCTAGAGGTCGTGAAGGACTATGACTGTGGTATTAATTATCATCCGGGCAAGGCGAATGTGGTCGGCGACGCTTTGAGTAGGAAAAACCAACCGCAATTGGCTTACTTCCTAACGCAAGAAGAAGCGTTGATTCACGAGTTTGACAAGATGAGATTGGAGATAGTGAAAGCGCCGGAGACAGTAGAAGCAAGATTGGCGACACTAGTGATTGAGCCAGATTTGAGAACCAAACTCATAGAAGCCCAGCGACGTGATGGAAAGTTGGAGGAGTTACGTGCAAAGGTGAGAGCCGAGAAGCTTGATCATTACCGTGAGGAGGCGGATAATGCTTTGACGTACGATGGGCGATTGTGTGTACCGAGCGATGAGACGTTAAAGGAGGAGATTTTGAGTGAAGCGCACGTCACACCTTACACTGCTCACCCCGGAAGCACGAAGATGTATCGGGATTTGAAGCAACGGTTTTGGTGGAATGGAATGAAAGGGGACGTAGCATCATATGTGGAACGATGTCTAGCATGCCAACAAGTGAAGGCCTTACACCAACGGCCATATGGGAAGTTACAACCACTTGAAATTCCCGAATGGAAGTGGGAGCATCTAGCTATGGATTTTGTGACGGGTTTGCCAAAGTCACAGAAGGGCAACACTGCGATTTGGGTGATCATTGATCGACTTACTAAAAGCGCGCACTTCTTACCGATTAAGATTACTTATGGCGCGGACAAGTTAGCAAAACTGTACGTGAATGAGATTGTGCGTTTGCATGGAGTGCCAAAGACTATTGTGTCCGACCGTGATACGAAGTTCACATCGAAGTTTTGGATGAGCTTGCAACGAGAATTGGGCACACAATTGCACTTCAGCACTGCTTATCACCCATAATCGGATGGGCAGTCAGAGAGGACAATTCAGACGCTCGAGGATATGTTGCGAGCCGTTGTCCTAGATCGAGGGGAAAGTTGGGAAACTGTCCTACCACTGGTTGAATTCGCCTACGACAACAGTTTTCAAGCGACAATCGATATGGCTCCGTACGAAGCCTTGTATAGTAGAAAGTGTCAATCTCCACTTTATTGGGATGAAGTCGGCGAGAGGAAGATGTTTGGCTCGACGCTATAAAGGTGATGACCGAAATTGTGCATCAAATCCACGCAAGGATCAAGGAAGCTCAAGACAGACAGAAGTCGTATGCTGACGTGCGTCGAACGGAAATCAAATTCGACGTTGGTGACAAAGTGTTCTTGAAAGTGTCCCCGACGAGAGGAGTTGTGAGATTTGGAGTGAAAGGCAAGCTGAAACCGCGTTTTGTGGGACCGTACGAGATCATCGACGAAGTAGGTCCTGTAGCGTATCGATTGGCGTTACCACCCAGCTTTGGGAACGTGCACAATGTGTTCCACGTATCGCAGTTGCGCAAGTACGTGTTCGACCCCAAACACGTGATTCACCAAGAGGAAGTGATCCTAACCCCCGACATGAGCTACGAGGAAAGGCCCGAAGCAATCCTAGATCGGAAGGTACGAGAGCTACGAAACAGGACGATAGAGTCCATGAAGGTGTAGTGGAAGCACCATGGTCCCGAGGAAGCTACGTGGGAGTTAGAAGATAAGATGAAAGAAAAGTTTCCCGATTTGTTTGTGTGAGACGATTAAATTTCGGGATGAAATATCTGTTTAGGAGGGAAGGATGTAACATCCCAAACTTTTGTGACCCCTTTTATTGGTCTTGTGAATTTTTTTGAATTTTGGAACTATGAAAACTTTTGTTTCTATGTGATTAAGTGTTTTGCGTGAAATAAATTGTCGTGGTTAATGTGGAATGACGAGCTTGAGATTTTATATTTGTTTCCAATGCGGGGAAATAATTAATAGGATCATGCATTCATCCTTTTTCGAGTCAATTCATTGAAAGTTTCGGCCCTCCCTAATTATTGAGATAATATTGCGTTTTGTGGGTTTAATTAATTGTTTTGGGATACTTATCCAAATTAAATCCAAACCAAATGACCCCTAAATGGTACTACATGAAATTCGAACTCCATTTTATTTTCCTTAGGAGTTTTCGAAAATCTCCTATAGGAGAAAGAATTATTTTCATTTGATTTAATTGGTGCTTTATTGACTCCCTTCCTTTGAATTTAATCCAATTAAATCATGTTATAATTTATTTCTTCACCTAAAATAAATAGAGAGTTGGGATATTTTCTTGGTTAGCAATTTTCGGCCCCTCCACTAAATTTTGGAGGATATTTTATTTGTTTCCTAATTTGAGGAATCCCTTTTTATTCAAATAAATTCCTATGTCTAATTAATTGGGGATGAGAATATTTTTCTTCTACTTTTCTTCCATATCACACGCCCCCTATGCAATATTTTCCTTGTGGGAATTTAAATAATTGTTACCTATTTTATGGGAGCCTTTTCCATAAAGAAATTACCAAATTTAAATCCCATTCTTTTAATTGGGGATTTAAATAATTTCCTTGTGCAATTACCCAAGAATATTCGGCCCCCACTGAAACGGTTAGGACTCAGGGCGCTTAGGTGTCATTCAAGTAAGGATACATCCTACTGGTCAGGATAGAGATCCTAATTAAACCTAGGCCCTGGTTTCAAAAATTCCTCAACCCACTCCTAGTGATCAGTATAGTGGTGGTAAGGGTCGAATCCCACAGAGTTGGTGCGTTAAAACTATTGTGGTGATATTCTGGATGGTTTGGTTAGCTACCACGCTCGGGTTGAGTCTCTACCTAGGCAAGAACTTAAAGGTAATTTCCTACTAACTAGAATGGGGAAAGTAGTGTAGAGGTGCAGCTGTGTACGTGGAAATGGGGAGACATTTTTGTAACAGAAAATATTTGAAAGGTACTGGATTCTATTTTGGGCTAGACAGAATATTCAGAAGGTAGTGGTAGTCATGGTGACTAGGCTGACATATCTGCAGGTTATAACTAAAAGTAAAGGACAAAAAGCAAAAAGCATCTAAAAAGCAAAGTGGTCCCCAACATTAGACTTGGACATCATCTTCTTCAACAACACAAACTAAAATCAGAAAATAATTCCAGATTCAACACGGAAACACAGTTTATCAATTCGCGAGCACAGATCCACAAATAAGAACACGAAATCTGAAATCAAAACACAGAAACTACAACTCCGCGTACTAGTCAACAGGAAACGAAACACACTCAAACTATACTTCACATGCAGCGATTCACTCACGATCGAACAGTTCCACGTTTAACTAAGGAAATTGCGACGGAAACAAGGAAAGAAAAGATTCAGCACTTAAAACACCAAGGAACCTTAGATCTAAGCTAACTAGGCGGAATAGGAAGGAAAAGAAATCAACACCATAACTGAACGGAAATCAACTTCTTAGCATTAACACGTTCGGATCTTCAACAAGTACTTCAAAAGCAGAAAATATCCAAAAGCAAGCAAAGATCCAACGTAAGGATAGCAAGTAAATTAAACTACGAAAGCGAATAAAAGTGTTTTGCCACTCCGGGCGATGAAATCTCTAAGCTACGGTCTTGCTGGCTGGAACGGACGATTTGGAACTCCGGGAACATCTAGATCTTCAAGTGACCATGGCAGTGGCGAGGAACGAGATTCTGGACTGGGCTGAAAGACTAAACTCCGAGAGAACTCTCCTAAAAGTGATGATGATGAACGATGTTCTTCCCTCTTTCTCTCCAAGTGGCTTCCTTTTATAGGGAGGCTTACCCTTGATTTTTAGGGTAAGACCTTGACGTGAAATGACTTCTTTGCCCTTAATTGTGATTGAGCAGTCCCAGCTATCCTCCTTCTCCATATCGAGCCATTTTTGCATGTATACTGGTCAGTACGTAATCGTCCTGACTCCATTTTCAATTGAAGTGTCTGAAACTCTGCCTACTGGCTAGAACGCTTACCCTGCACGCTTAAGCAACTAGTTTTGCAGATATAATTCAATTATGCACATCATACTGACCCGTAACCTAGGCCTAGAATACGAATTATCAAACTGCTCACACTTACCACATGCTTGTCCTCAAGCGTGAAGAACAAACAAAAAGGAATAAGTCGAATTCTAGCCTGGTTACTCCCCTGACCGACTCTACCTAAACTAGACTCTATACTACAATGACGTAAAGAAAAACACTTGGTCAAACACAGAAAAAACACACAAACACACAAACACAAATAAAACTAAAACAAAAAGATTGGGCTATATTTTCAACCATCCCTTACCTCGGGATCTGGTGCAATCCGGCCTTAGACAGCCTTGAACTTCTGCCACCCCCCATTCCTTCCTGGTCAGTATATCCGCTTGTCAAGATCGCCCAAACTCTCGGCCAAACACTAGATTCACTCGGTCTCTCATACCTCACCAGGAATGTTAGGACCGCATTCTCTCAATATGCTCAACCACACTTGCTTCGGACTTAGATCTCACGTGCAGCTACTGAAGGGCTTAAAGGCTTGTAATGGGGCTATTGGGTTGCAGTGTTTTGGGGTAGATGTTCCTAAGGCTCTAAGTCTTCAAAATTTCTATTTTATTGATGTGGGGGGAACTGTGTGCATTAGGCTTCTGATCAGTTGCTTCTTAGCTGGCGCTTCTGGCTTGGGTTTCCAACTGGTTAGTATCATCTTGCGGCTTTGCCACCCTTATTCCTTCTCTTTTTTTTTTAATTCTTCTCTCTTTTATTTTCCCTTTGTGGCTTCGCCACCCTTATACCTTCTTCTTCTCCCCCTTTTTTCTTTTTGTGTGGAACTGGGGTAACTCCCTGATCGATTTTCTTCCAAACTTTCTTGCCCAGCTGGAGTCTGCTCTCTTTCACATCTTTCTGGCCAGTAAGCTTCATTCGCCTCATGCCTCGCACACACACAGCCCCAGTGGCTAGGGGTATTTATCTGGGTAAAAGAGTTAGAAAAAAGGTTCTAAAGGTGGTTTTTTTTTTTTTTTTTTTTAACGGAGGGGGGTTTCCTACTGCCTTCAGTGTTCGCTACCCGTGGTCACTTCATCCTAGGCAAATTGTGGCAGCCTCTCCTTCTTTTCAATATTTGTGGAAAGTGGTTCCACTTTAAGCTTATAACTCACATTTGAAGAGGGCTTTCGCGTTTGGCTCTAAGTATGGGCTTTTCTCTCATACTCACATCATATATCCTGACTAGGAGGTACTAGGGAGGGTGGTTTCGGTTTTCCAGCATGTCTTATTTCCCTCAGTTCCCTTCACCGTCAGCTCAAGACGGTTGAGTTTTAAGCCCAATCAACACACAAATTAAAAAAAAACTAAACTTAACAGGACACTAACACAAGCACGAACACAAAAACTACACATATACACATATACACATACTCATCATACTGGTCATTGCGTCCCCCCTCCCACTTCACAAGTGTCTGCCCTCAGATAAGGCTGTGAAGTGGAAAAGGTAATGACCAGTATGATGGACACATAGACAAACATACAGAAACAACAAATTAAAACTAAAACTTCTCACACTTAGACTATGGAATAGACTAAGTGGGAGAGTTTGAAAACCTAAACAGACCAACAAAACACACATATATATAAAACTCCTCACACTTAGGCCGTGCAACGGACTAAGTGTGAGTCAACATGCGTACGAAACAAGAAAAAGAAAAAAAACAAAAACATGCTACACAGAAACAAACACAGAAGTTTACCTATCACAACAAAAACTAACACCAACAATTATGAAAAAAAACTTAAAAACAAACAGAAAGCTAAAAATAAAACTAACTTGTCAGGGTGGGTGGGTGGTCTAGCGAAGTCTCCTGCTCCTCCGTGGGGCAGGTGGTGTAGGCTGCTTTTCCAGGGGTTCCTCTTCCGTTCCAGTGGGATCCGCATTTTCCTTCGCCGGTTCCTCGGCCTCTGCCGGCACCTCGGCGTTCTCTTCCTCGGGCTCTTCTATCATTGTCTCTGGTGGGTGGGTCTCATCGTCCTGGCCTCCATGGCCGCTTGTTCCTGTAGCTGGTTCCTTCTTCCGGCTGGTCACTTCCTTCAACAACTCATCTATCACGGATGCCATTCGGCCCATCTCCGTGATCAATCGATGGTTCTCCTCTCCTAAAGTAGTCACTAACGTCTCCATAGCATCTTGCCTCTGAGCCAATGTCCTCTGCTCCGCAGACCCTTCCAACATCCGTTCCACTACTCCCGCTAGCTTGACCATCTCTGCCTTCAACTGCTTATTCTCCTCTCTAACTTCGTCCATTGCCTTCTCCATTCTGGCTTGACGCTGTTCCTGGTCTGATGCCAATCCGATCATTTCTGCCCTTATCTGTCTGCTTTCCTCCGCTATTTCCTCCACAGCTTTTTCCGTCCCCTCTTGCCTCTGGTCGTGTGCCGGTGCTTCATGAGCTGCTGCTAACCGAGCAGTGGGTATAGCTTCCTCTCCCATCGCATAGAAGTGAGGCACGCCTTACCTCATGTATACCGCATTCGTCCGGACGAACAGGGGGGTATCAAACAATCCTGGGGCGTCCACCATCGTCAAGGGGAATATGGCAGAGGGAAATATTCCGTGCTGGGTGGGTAGCGATGAGGTGACATGTGTATGCAGTCCAGAACCCTAAGTGCAACTTTCTGCCCTTCTTGGCACACCACATAAGATACAACTCCGTCATCGATGTCCGGACTGCCGAATTGGACTGTCCTAAAAGGTTGTAATCCAAGAAGAGTTGAACCAGGCGTAGATTAGGATCGTTGAGATGGATAGATCGGGAGATAGTTGACTGAAACTGTCCTGCCCCGGGGTGAGTAAGTTCTTCCCAAGCTACCTGGGGCTCAAATTCCACATGCCTGCTGGGAATCCCCCGCTCCCTATCTCTCCACTCGGGCCCTATGGCCTCCTCCAAACTGCATATTCCTAGCCGAACGGTCCATTCAATCAAATTCATCCTAATCTCACCTCCAAATACTCTGAAACTGATACACTCTACATCCAAATCCGTTGTGACCTTGAATCGAAAGGTCGTGAAAAATTCTTTGGCCAAATCGACCGGAACATTCAAATTCTCATTTCTTAACAGCCATTCAAAACCCAACTCATGCACAAGGGCGAGAAACGATTCCCGAACCTTCAATTCATCTAAAGAGGGGAGATGAATTACCTTTCCACACTTAACCTTCTTGCCTTTTGCGTTCTTGGTGCGATAGATGGACTGGAGCTCCTTGGAGTCAAAAAATTTCATCCCCTCCACCACGTCATCTGTGAGCTCCACCGTCCAACGCTTATATCGGAGTGGTTCTGCAGGTGGATGCAAAAGTTCCCGATGATCGTTAGGGAGTTGCTGCTCCTTGTACTCCTCATCTTCCATGGTCGTATCGCTATTGGATCAGATTCTTCACTTATCTCATATTCACTATCACTCTGTGTTTGCCGGTTTGATGGGGTCCTCGGGTCAGCCTCAGTGATCACTATGCCTGTGTTCACGGTACGCGGTTTTTTGGTACTCGGCTTGTTTTTCACAACGGTTTTTCCTTTCTTTTTCTTTTCTATCTGGTACCTGGCTTCCTCCTCAGCTTGGAGTAAGGCCTCGTCCTTCTCAAATCCATCAGACCTTCCTAACGCTGATGTGAGGTTCGGTTCCCCAGCCATTCCTTCCGTTGTCGTGCCCGGTTCGTTCTGTACTGGAGACACCCCTGTGTCTTCCTGATCAGTAGCTTGAACAGGTTCACCTTCAGCCTTTTTCGGAGTGGCTCGCTCTTCCTCGCTTGCGATCTCCATGGGGTCCTCCGCCGTGTTCGGTTTTGCCCTGCTGGAGGCCCACTTACCCAAAGAACGTTGCGACACCCTCTGCGGCTTGGGCGAGTCTGCCTTGGGGTCTGCTTTCACCACCAGTTTTTGCCTGACCGGAATCGGCTTCACAACCTGAGGTGCCACTGTGGTGGGTGCTTCTACTTCTGGCTCTGCTGTCTCTGTTCCTGTGTCCTTGACTTCCGTAGACGCAGTACCTTCCTCTCTTACTTATATTCTATCATCCCCGGCTTTCACTTGGGGGTCTACTGGTTCTTTTTCTTTACTCGGTACTTCTCCTTCCCCTCCTACCAACTGGAAAGGTCGGCCTTCCGGTATGTTTCCTGATGTGGCTTTCTCCCTGTTTCCTACTGCCCCCAATCCGAGGTCTAGACCCTCAGCCATTGGTGCAGTGTCCTCTTCTCTCCGGTTGACCCTGTTCAGAATCGAGTCAAATTCTTCGTCTGTCATGAGGCCTTGTTTTCTGGCCGATTCATTCAAATCTATTTCCGGCCTTCTCACTTCTTGAAATATCGGCTCCGCTTCGGGCATTTTCTCTGTTCCTTCGCTCCCCTCCGGAGTTGTCTTGCCTTGACTCGACTTTTTCTTACGCTCCTCAGAGTCGGAGTCGTAATGTGCGGCGATAGCGTCGAGTTCTGCCGAATCCGGTACTGAAACTGCTGCAAGACTGACCGCCGCAGGCGGAGCTTCGCTGGATGTGGTTTCGACGCCCCCCGTTTGGCCGAAACTGGTCAGAGCCGTCGTCCAGTCCCTAGTTGGGTCCTGTTGGCGAAGAAATGCCATCATGGCATCCAAGGAAACCATGGGCCATGGCTGAGCGACGGGTGCTGGTGGGGTTGGCTGGGGTCGTGCCTCCGTGGTTTCTCGGTGGCTGGGTTTGGTTTTCTTGGCGAATGCTTTCTTACCCATGAGCGGAAATTACGATCTGGAAATTAGGGTTGGGAGTCGGCAGAGATGAAAAAGGAATTTTTCGAGAGAGAGTGTAATTGCAAAATGAGGGTTTGTGAGGGGAAAAGGTAAAGCGGGATGGTTATGTGGGAGAGAGAATGCAGTTCCAGGTGGTTGTAACCGGTTATCAGGGGTAGCCGGTCGCGACGTTTCAGACGGGAAGGGCGGTTGAGGTTTCTGGCCTCTGATTGGTCCGCGCGTCTTTTCCCTCTGCTCACGCGCCATTTTTCCTGCTGTCACCCAGCAAAAGCTGCACAAGCTTTAATTCAAATTTTCGTCCTCTCCATAATTTCTCATATACTTACCTAAAAAAGAAACTAATTCAAATGGGCACTTAAATAAAATTTTGAAATAGCACCAGATAAGTAATCCCTTGGTCAATGTGCACTTCAAATTAAAATTAAGGCCCGAAAATATTTTTGGATTTTTAGGAATTATCTAGCGTGCAAAGATTAATTACGTATTTACAATATTTACAACTTCCTTAGGCAATTTGGAATTCAACTTGGCCAGTATATGCAAACTATTTTCAAAGGGAAACTGGCCGCGCGGAACTCCAAATTCCTATCTTACTGATCAGTATGAAACCGATGTAAGTGGCTGTAGTGGAATTTCATCCACCACACCCACCTCGCTATTATCCCTGAATATTTTCAACCTATGCCCATTTACTATGAAAGGTTCAGAGTTAGAGAAACTCCTTGAAATTTCTACTGCCCCATTAGATCGGAGTGCAGTTATGATGTAAGGTCCTGTCCACTTGGACTTGAGTTTCCCTGGCATAAGCTTCAATCTTGACTGGAAGAGTAGTACTTTCTGGCCAACATGTAGCTCCTTAGTTCTCAGATTTCGATCATGCCATAATTTAGTTCGTTCTTTGTACCACATGGCGGAGTCGAATGACTCCAATCTAAGTTCCTCAAGCTCCTGCAGTTGTAGCTTCCTTTCCTCTTCACAGGCTGTAGCATCCATATTCACTTTCTGTACTGCCCAGTATGCTCGATGCTCGATTCCAACTGGTAAATGGCACATCTTTCCAAAAACAATCCGGTAAGGGGACATGCCTATAGGGGTCTTGTAGGCTGTTCGATACGCCCAGAGAGCATCCTCTAACCTTACACTCCAATCCTTCCTAGAAGTGTTCACCGTCTTCTCCAAAATTTTCTTTATCTCGCGGTTAGAGATTTCTGCTTGACCATTTGCTTGCGGATGGTAAGGGCTGGATAGTCTATGGTGCACACCGTATTTCTTCATCAAGGCTTCAATTGTGCGATTACAGAAGTGTGTACCTTGATCGGATATGATCGCCCTGGGTACACCGAATCGGCTGAAGATATGACTCTTTAAGAACTTGGCCACTTCCTTGGCTTCACACGTGCCTGTGGCCTTGGCTTCTACCCATTTGGAGACGTAGTCTACAGCAACTAGGATATACAGATTCCCATAGGATGAAGGAAAAGGCCCCATGAAATCCATTCCCCATATGTCGAATAGTTCGCACACTATTACGGGTACCTGCGGCATTTCATCCCGGGCAGATATTCCACCGGTCCGTTGGCAACGCTCACAACTTCTGCAAAACTCGTACGCATCTTTGTTGAGGGTTGGCCAATAAAAGCCGCTATCCAAAATCTTCCTTGCCGCCTTCTTGGACCCGAAATGTCCTCCACATGCTAATGAATGGCAGTGGGTTAAAACATCCCGCTGCTCCCAGTCAGGAATGCACCTCCTTATCACTTGATCGGACCCTACCCTCCACAAATAGGGGTCGTCCCAAAAGTAGTATTTCGCTTCACTCTTGATCTTCATTCTTTGGGCCTTGGTAACACTCGGCACTTCTGGAAGCTCTCCAGTCACTAGGTAGTTGGCCAGGTCCGCATACCATGGTTCCTCCCCTACCTTCTCTTTTCCTTTTGCTGTATCATTCTGACCAGTAAGCTTGAACACTTCTTCCCAATCAATTCTTCTGGGCGCAAAAATCACCTTACACAAATGTTCCTCTGGAAATTTATCGTGCACTTCGTCACCGTTTCCATCTTGCACTATTCTGCTCAAATGGTCTGCCACCTTGTTCTCGATTCCTCGCTTATCTTCTACCTCCCAGTCAAATTCTTGTAACAAGAGTACCCATCGGATCAAGCGTGGTTTGGATTCCTTCTTGGCAATCAGATACTTAATCGTCGCATGGTCAGTATACACTATGACTTTGGATCCCAACAAATATGGCCTGAACTTCTCGAAAGAATACACCACTGCCAACATCTCCTTTTCAGTGGTATCGTAATTCCGCTGGGCTTGATTTAAAGTCTTGGACGCATAAAAAATTACGTACCTCTTCCCGTCGATCTTCTGACCCAGCACGGCTCCTACCACAAAATCGCTGGCGTCGCACATTACTTCGAAAGGATGGTTCCAGTCAGAAGCCCTTATGATAGGTGCGGATATCAACTTTTCCTTGAGAAGGTTGAAAGCAGCCTTGCATTGCTCATCAAAGATGAATTCCACGTCATTCTGAACTAATCTAGTAAGGGGCTGGGCGATCTTGGAGAAATCCTTGATAAATCTTCGATAAAATCCGGCATGCCCCAGAAAACCCCTTATTCCCTTCTGATCAGTAGGGTATGGTAATTTGGATATAACATCTACCTTGGCTCGATCCACTTGGATACCTCTTTCTGAGACCACGTGTCCTAAAACTATCCCTTCGGCGACCATAAAATGGCACTTTTCAAAGTTCAAAACCAAACTCTTTGCTTGACATCTTTCCAAAACTATATCCAAATGGTGAAGGCAAGAGTCGAACGAGTCTCCGTAAATCGTGAAATCGTCCATGAATATCTCTATGCAATCCTCAATCAAATCGGAAAATATGCTCATCATACATCGTTGAAACGTACCTGGAGTGTTGCACAGGCCGAAAGGCATGCGATGGTATGCATAGGTTTCAAACGGGCAAGTGAAAGTGGTCTTGTCCTGGTCCTCAGGATCTACGTAAATTTGGAAATACCTGCTGTACCCATCTAGAAGCAGAAAAACTTTTCCCAGCTAATCTCTCCAACATTTGGTCGATGAACGGCAGGGGAAAATGGTCCTTCGTGGTCGCATTGTTCAGCTTACGGTAATCGATGCACATTCGCCAACCCGTGACTAGCCTCGTTAGGATCAGTTCATTCCTCTCATTCTGAACTACTTGGATGCCCGACTTCTTTGGGACCATGTGGATCGGGCTGACCCACTCACTATCCGGTACTGAATAGATAATCCCTAGCTACAACAACTTCAAGATCTCCTTCAATATCTCTTCTCGCATGTTAGGGTTTACCTTCCTTTGAGCATCTCGATGTGCCTTCGCTCCTTCCTCCAACCTAATGTGGTGCATGCAGACATCGGGGCTAATTCCCACTAAATCTGTAAGACTCCAACCAATCGCCTTCTTGTTCTTGCTCAGCACGGTCAGTAGCCTAGCCTCTTGTTCCTTCGTAAGGCTGCTACTGATGATCACTGGATATGAGTTCTCCTCTCCGAGGAAGGCATACTTCAAATTTGGTGGTAACTTCTTCAGCTCAACTTGAGGTGAAAGTGTGTCTTCGGGTAGAGGGTTTTTCTCAATCTCTCCTTCTTTTTCTAAATCTCCCTCCGATGGTTCTTCTATACTGGCTGGTAGCTGAACCCCTGCGGCTCCAATGAACTCCGATTTCTGACAGAATTCCTTGATTGCTGCTTCTATTTCCTCATCAGTTAACCCTTGGCTACTGATCAGATCGCACCATGCAGCAGCTTCGACGTCAGCCTGCTCATAAACATCTAACGCTTGGAGTTTCTCCTGCAATAGTTCGGTCTCAAGAAAATCTTGGACAAGGGGGTCAATCACATCAACATAACACAAATTTTCAGAATCAATCGGTTTCTTCATGGCTTCATTGATATCAAAAGTGAATTTCTCTCCATGAAAATCAATGGAAATTGTCCCCTCGGCCATGTCCACTATTGTCTTAGCCGTTCTAAAAAATGGCATTCCTAACAACACTCCACTAGATTCCCTAGCTTCATGCTCACTCATTTTGATCACATAAAAATCAGCAGGATAGGTAAAATCATGCACTCTTACTAACACGTTTTCTAAAACTCCTTCAGGACTTATGCACGACCTATCAGTCAGTTGGATCAACACCCTAGTATTCGACAATCTAACTCCCTTCAATCGGTTATAGATAGACAATGGCATGACATTTATGGATGCCCCCAAATCACACATTGCATGTTTGACCTTCACATCTCCTATAGCTATAGGCAGAGTGAACATACCTGGATCGGCTCTCTTGGGTGGCAACTTCTCTTGCACTATTGCTGATGCTATCCCTTCCACCATAATCTTGCCATCCTTCTGGGCTCTCCCGGCTATGAAGTCCTTTATGAATTTCCCAAGAGGGGGTAGCTTCACGGCTTGGAGGAATGGTATGGTGACATCCAACTTCCCAAAAATCGACAAGTAGTCAACCGGGTTCTTTTTCTTCCTCTTTGTAACAAATCGGAATGGGAATGGTTTCTCCCCTTTTTTCTCCTCTACTGGTTCCTCAGCAACCTTCTTGGAGTTTTTCTTGGGTAGTTCCTGGGTCTGAGCCTCCATTCTGGGCTCTACCTCTTGAGGAGGTTCCTTCCTGGTCAGTAGGGTGTCGGGTTCACCTCGTACACTTGGTGTATCATCCAAGAAGAATGGATCTTTCATCCGAGGCATAGTTCTCCCTAATTCTTCCGCTGAAATGGTATCACCTCCTATCTTCGTTCCATTGGATCCTCCACCAGGTTGTTTCGGTTGAGGTGCGTCATAAGTGGTTCCTGACCTCAACGTAACCTTACTCACATTTGCCTTTTCGGGCATTTGGACTGTAGATGGGAGTTTCCCTGCATTTCCCTTCAAATCACCCACCGAACTAGCCAGTTGAGCTAACTGCCTATTCATCATATCCATGTTCGCCTTATGTTCATTCTGGGCGTTTTGCATCCCCTGCACGACCTCATTATGGGATTGCAATTCTCCTTTGATGCTCTGTTGTGAAGCTAGCATTTCACCCATCATGTCCTCAACGGATCTCCTTGACCTGTTCGAGTTTTGGAAATGACTTGGCCCTTGGTGTTGATAGTTCGGGGAGTTTTGCTGGCCTTGATTAGGCGGGTATTGGTTATACTGGGCAGGAGGGGTGTACTGATCTTGAGGATATTGATTTTGGTGCTGGCCTTGGAATTGATTTTGGTTCTGATGGTTTTGGGGTCCTGGGTTTGGCTGATTTTGGCAGTTTTGGAAGTTTCTCTGGTGGGGTGGCACATAGACAGGGTTCGGGTTCTGGTTTTGTGGGTTTTGGTTTTGGGAATGTTGGTTTCTTCCTGACCAGTTGGGCTGGTAGTCTGGGTTTGCTGGTCCACGGTTAGGGTTTTGGTTCGGATGAGGGTTATACTGATTCTGACCTTGGTTCTGATTTTGGCTCCCGTCACCCCATCGGAAGTTTGGATGATCCCTCCATGGTGCATCCCGTTGCCTACCTTGAATCCAATGCCCACTAGAATTGAAGTACCCCGCAGCATTAACTTGCTCCATATTCCCGAAATCATTAGGCTGATCATAGTTCGGTCCTTGATTTCCCTGCTCTGCACCCTTGTAATTCCCAGCTGGGGGAGGTGGTGGAGTGCTCTTCTCGATCGCCCTCAGAAGTGACTTCTTCAGCTCATCCATTTTCAAATCCATTTTCTGCTCCAGTGTATTTTCCTGATCAGTAACCGAGGCAACGGCAGCCCGCTCTCGGTTGTATCCTTCCCTTAAATGGTCATACTCTTTCTTCGCATTCAATGGCTTCCTTAGGACTCTCTTTGCTTCGCTAACCCGTAATTGCGTGAAGCTTCCTCCTGACGATGAATTTGCCAGGTCCTTGGTTACCGCGTTCATACCTTCGTAGAAAGTATGATGTACTTCAATGTCCGCCATGTGATGGTTGGGACATGATTCCAAAAGACCCATGTATCTTGCCCAATAATCACTCAAGGGCTCATCATACCCTTGCTTCACATTAGTTATTTCCCTCTTCAGCGCGCTTGTCTTGGATGACGGAAAAAACTCGCCCAGAAATGCTGACTTGAAATCGGCCCAAGTCTCAATAGAGTTGGGGGGCAGGCGCATGAACCAGGTGTTAGCTTCCCCTTGAGCACAAATGGCAAAGCCTTCAGCCTATAATCATCCTCAGTTGCTCCTGCTGGTCTCCTCTGCGCCCTACAAATTTTGCAAAACTCATGAAGAAACTCATACGGCCCTTCGTAGCTCTTCCCGCAGTACGTAGGCAGGATCGCGATCACATGAGGCTTCACATCGCAGGCGGTTTGCCATGGAGTAACGACTATGGCTTGCGGGGGTTCTCCTTCAGTATGCGCATTCAGCGTCCCGATCTCCGGGTCCTCATCTCCCTGGTTGGCCATTTCCCTTGGGTTGCCTTCCAACCGTGGTATCTCTTCTGGTATCGGTCCCTCTATGGTGCCCTTCTCTTCATCACTACTCGTGCCTAGGTCAGACAAGGTGGTCGACAGGCCAGAACGAGTGGTTACGAGTATAGATCCTCGCTGAAGTATCTTCGGTGTCCCCTGGTCAGGAGCCGAACTGCTTCTCATAAACTGAAATGAAAAGAAAAGAAAAAGAAGATTATGCACAATATATACGCCAAAGTATCACACACAAAAGTAACTAGTAACGCCATCCATCCCCGGCAACGGCGCCATTTGAAACGGTGGGGACTCAGGGCGCTTAGGTGTCGTTCAAGTAAGGATACATCCTACGGGTCAGGATAGAGATCCTAATTAAACCTAGGCCCTGGTTTCAAAAATTCCTCAACCCACTCCTAGTGATCAGTATAGTGGTGGTAAGGGTCGAATCCCACAGAGATGGTGCGTTAAAACTATTGTGGTGATATTCTGGATGGTTTGGTTAGCTACCACGCTCGGGTTGAGTCTCTACCTAGGCAAGAACTTAAAGGTAATTTCCTACTGACTAGAATGGGGAAAGTAGTGTAGAGGTGCAGCTGTGTACGTGGAAATGGGGAGACATTTTTGTAACAGAAAATATTTGGAAGGTACGGGATTCTATTTTGGGCTAGACAGAATATTCAGAGGGTAGTGGTAGTCATGGTGATTAGACTGACAGATCTGCAGGTTATAACTAAAAGTAAAGGACAAAAAGCAAAAAGCATCTAAAAAGCAAAGTGGTCCCCAACATTAGACTTGGACATCATCTTCTTCAACAACACAAACTAAAATCAGAAAATAATTCCAGATTCAACACGGAAACACAGTTTATCAATTCGCGAACACAGATCCACAAATAAGAACACCAAATCTGAAATCAAAACACAGAAACTGCAACTCCGCGTACTGGTCAACAGGAAACGAAACGCACTCAAACTAAACTTCACATGCAGCGATTGACTCACGATCGAACAGTTCCACGTTTAACTAAGGAAATTGCGACGGAAACAAGGAAAGAAAAGATTCAGCACTTAAAACACCAAGGAACCTTAAATCTAAGCTAACTAGGCGGAATAGGAAGGAAAAGAAATGAACACCATAACTGAACGGAAATCAACTTCTTAGCATTAACACGTTCGGATCTTCAACAAGTACTTCAAAAGCAGAAAATATCCAAAAGCAAGCAAAGATCCAACGTAAGGAAAGCAAGTAAATTAAACTACGAAAGCGAATAAAAGTGTTTTGCCACTCCGGGCAAAGAAATCTCTAAGCTACGGTCTTGCTGGCTGGAACGGACGATTTGGAACTCCGGGAACATCTAGATCTTCAAGTGACCATGGCAGTGGCGAGGAACGAGATTCTGGACTGGGCTGAAAGACTAAACTCCGAGAGAACTCTCCTAAAAGTGATGATGATGAACGATGTTCTTCCCTCTTTCTCTCCAAGTGGCTTCCTTTTATAGGGAGGCTTACCCTTGATTTTTAGGGTAAGACCTTGCGGTGAAATGACTTCTTTACCCTTAATTGTGATTGAGCAGTCCCAGCTATCCTCCTTCTCCATCTCGAGCCATTTTTGCATGTATACTTGTCAGTACGTAATCGTCCTGACGCCCTTTTCACTTGAAGTGTCTGAAACTCTGCCTACTGGCTAGAACGCTTACCATGCACGCTTAAGCAACTAGTTTTGCAGATATAATTCAATTATGCACATCATACTGACCCGTAACCTAGGCCTAGAATACGACTTATCACCCACCCCTATTATTTTCTACTTGGTGATTTAATTTATTTGTTCCCTTATATTCGTTATATTTATTTCCTAAGTTATGAATATATTCTCCAAGAAAATACCAAATAAATCCCTTGTTGTGTACATGGAATTTTCGAAATTCCCTCACCTCCCACAAGCCTATTTTATTCTTTTAATTGTGGGATTTTTATTTATTAGCCTATATTTTAATTCCCCACAATTTATTTATTTAATTTACCCATGGATTAAACCTAGCAAATAAATAGCAAATAATCAAACCCTAGCCCCCATTCACCTCAAAATTTCGCCCCCCTCTCTTCTCTCCCTCTCCCACACATTTTTCATCTCCTACTCTCCCATCTCCAAAAATCTTCCATCCAACTCTTATTCTTGCAATCCGTTGAAGTTATTTTCGAGAGTCTCCGACGGATCGCTTCGTTCATCGTTTCTACCGATCAGTTTTGTGTCAAAGAAGGTATATTGCTCACTTTATATCATCCTATCCGTTTTGACCATGTTCTTGAGTCCTACATGCATGTAGAGGGTGTAGGTTCGATAGATCGCAAGTTTTAACGGGAGGGAAAGTGTGTTTCGTAAGTGTTGGATTGAAATATTTGGTTTGATTTTGCGTTGTCGATTGAAATCATGTGTGTTGGATTGAAATATTTGGTGAATAATATGAGTTGGAATGCAAATATGTGTATGAGGAACGTGTAAGCATGATTATGTGTTTTCGAGCATGAAAAATCGGTGTTTGTGTGATGGAAGATGAAAACCCTATTTTCGAACTTGAACCAGAAATCTGTGATGCACGACCAGTGGCTTACGATCTGTGATTGACCCATCAAACGAACGAATTTTATTATAAAATTTTTACTGAGTAAACTTCAAGGTGTTTTCCATGTCTCGTGTGAATTTCAGCCCTTTTTACCGAAAAATGAATTTCTCATAAAATTTTGAAGTTGACTGCGCAAATCTGCCAGAAACTTGAGTTCTCGCCATGAACGTTTCGTTTTCTGTTTGACTGACCAAATGACCTCCGATTGATGTGATTCTTGAACTATATAAAAATTTAAAGTGTCTTCTGAGTCGTGTTAAATTTTCAGCCTTTTTGGGCATTGGATTAAATTATGGTGAATATTTCAAATGAACTGCGCAATACTGTCAGAAATTGTATGTTCCGACCAGAGAGTTTAATATGTGATATGACTGACTAAATGACGTGAATTCGGTGTGAAAATTTTCATGTATGAACTTGAATATGTCCTCTGTATTGTGACCAAAATTTAGCTTCTTTTGAGGTAGGGTGAATTTATAGTGATTTTTACAAAACGGTCGCGCAGTTCTGCTAGTTTTCTGCCTTGTTAAAATGACACCTAGTTTCAAGTTTAAAAGTATTATATGATGCATGTATGTCCAAGGAGCGTGTTTAAATTGTGTGATCACGTGTGATAAGTTGAAATGCGATGCGTGTGTCTTTACACCTTTGGGACGTATGTTGGGTTGGGGAATTTAGAAAGACGAGGAGAGAGAAACGATAGGACATGCATAGTTAACATGTTGATGTGTGAGGCTGACCTATGTTGTCATTGACAAGGGTGTTGTGTATTCGTGAACTCTAGGATCGAGAGTTGCTAAGTTGGGTTGTGAATTGCTAAGCGATCGAGGTGGGCTTTCTTTTCAAACCTCTTTACTTTTCCGAAAATGCTATGTGGCGTTATAAGGGTGGTTTAACCGTTATGTCATGCCATGTTGTTTTTATTATGAGATTGTGTGTCTGATGCCTAGTTCGTATGAGTTTACTCCGTTAGGCTATATGGCTGTGTTGTGAAACGAATTCGGGTCTGAGTAGGGCCGTAAACCCTATCAGACTGTGTACACTGGTGGGATCGTGAGCCGTCCTTGCAAGTCGGCCGGTCTTGTGGGCGAATAGTGTGGCCACACTTTCGTCGCACTGTGATGTGATTGACGGATTGATGTGAAAAGTGGGGAGATAAATTGTCTGGCCAGACTTGAATTTTTGTGTTTCTCGTGATATTTTTCTTACCACTTAAAACTCGAGATCACTGGTATGGATGACATAACTTATTAAAATGTTTTCGGCATGAGCCCATTGAGTACAACAAGTACTCAGCCCTGCGTATTATTTTTCTTATGTGCAGGTTGAGCGGGATGTTGCGGTGGATGTTGAGCTGGCTAAAGACCCTAGGATACGTTGTGTCGTCATACATAGGCGTGATCCTTGACTCTCCCTGAACCTTATTTATCCGCTGCTATGTTTTAAATTATGTCTTAAGACCTTAATCTTTCTGTGTTGTGTTTGAACATGTATGGTGACGTTAGGTTTAAACGAGTGTTTAAGTTGTCTTTTTGAAAAAGGTATTATTCGAGATTTAAGTTAAATGTTTGTTTTACTTTAGTTATTAATTGTTGTACTTCTTAAGTCTAATCTTTCCCGTTGTCCTTTTAAAAGTATTTTTCCTTATGTCTTTAAAAAAAAATATAACCTTTAAATCTTTACACTAAGTTGTTTTCTTTTCTTTAAGTTAATTAAGTTGTCCTTTTTAATTTGTAATCCATGCATGTCGGTCACGATCGCCACGTTTGTGGTACCCCTTGTATGGGCGGTCGTGACATGAGCCGAGGAAAGCCCTCTTTCCGCAAGACAAATGGAGATGTCCCCAAAGATAAAACGATTTCGTCCCGGCTAGTGCTCACGGATTGGCGTAGTGTCCCCAAAGATAAAACGACTTCGTCCTAGTGAGTAGAAGCACCTCAAACTCACTAGGCACCGGCGAACTTTTAGAGTTTCGAGAAAATAAGGAGACGATGCTCCTAAAGTGGCTATATGAGAATGAGAGAACTAGTTTAGAGAGGAAATGGAGATGTTGTGATGTTGATGTTATTATGAATGATGATAAGGTTCATTTCATGCATCGGTTTAAGGGTAAAATGTACTCTACTTGATCGGTTTATCGCGCAAAGCTAGTGTTAAATGTGCAGGAATGCCGCTTGACCAAAGCAACAAGACCAAACTGATTAAGCGAGTACAATAGGCAAAAAGGCCAGATTTCGGGGGAAGTTGGTCAAGGGGAATAATCAAGCAGTTAAGGAGGGGACCACTGGATGTCAGAAGAAGGACACGCGAGGCTATGAGCTGGATGGTGCATAACATTCTGTTATCAAGGACACGTGCTGATATATGAGACGCAAGGACAAAGCTGAGTCACGATTTTGTTACTGAAAAGCGTCGTCGTTCTAGAAGAAGAGCACGTAGCAATCAATGAGTCGCTCACTCTCTGCATCAGCGAATATTCCCTGCCAAGATCGTTATCCAGCTGGAGGTCGTGCCGAGCCTATAAATAGAGAATGTGCCACCACATGAAGGAGATCCGATCCTTTACTTTCTGCCTAGTTTAGCTTAGTTCTCTAGAATAGCTTAGCTTAGCTTAGATAAAGTAATGTCTAGTTAGAAAGGGCGACTGAAGAAGCGCTGCAGAATACTTGTTATCTGTCGGCGTAGTCTTAAGTTTCCCACCGAGGCTCTTCTCGGTTTTACTTGCTTTCGTAATTTCCAGAGTGTTAGCTTAGTTTAAAATTCACGCTATACTGTTCTAGTTTAATCAAAGTTATTTTCTTTTTCATCCTCGCATTTACTGCTTTAGTTTCAGTTTCGTTATGATGCACTTGATCCAGTAGTTAAATTTACCTTGTTCAAATTCGTCAGTTTAATTCTGTCTAGAGTAAAATCAGTAGTTAAAAACTCCCAAGTTAAAGCATGGCAGCAGCCAACCCCCTGTTCACTATTCACACACTTGATACATCAACTTCTCTGTGGGATCGACCCCGAACTTGCCGCTTTATCGTTAAAGTAGTGCAAAATTGGGAGTTATAAATTACTTTGATGGGTAAATAAGCGAAAGCGAGATCGACTTGATCAAGTGGAAATGACATTTGCTAACTGATCCAACCGGTTCAGTTATCTTTCCATATAACTTGGTCCGAATTCGAGCTTGTCGTTCATAAAAAAAACCTCGCTAAAAATGGCGCCGTTACCGGGGAAGCATGGTGCTATTTTATGTTTGTGCGTAGTGCATAGGAGTACATAATCTTATTTCTTTCTTTTCTTATATTTTTTTCTTACTGTTGATGAGAAGGTACCAACGCGGTGGACACTGGAATCATCCCTTTTTACACAGAGAGACTTATGCGCATTGGAGAGTCCTGGAAGTCGACGTCGTTACCACTCGTTACAGAGCCGCACAAGCAGCCGCAGCGGCAGCGGCTGAACAACTGACCAGCGAAGAAGAAAAAGAGGAGAACACACAGCCCAAACCACCACCACCTGAACAAGCAGAGATGGCCTTCGTCGACAATGACTCGGGAATCGGCTCTCTGCACGCTCATGATGAGAAGGAGCCCACACCTGCCATTGCCGTTACTCTTGGAATGCGGACCATTGCAATCAAGTCAGGAGTACTGGCCGTTCTATCCCACTTTTACGGCCTTTCAAAGGAGTGTCCGTACGCTTTCCTTGAGGAATTTTGCCGATATTGTGATATCCAGCCTGTACCGGCTGGATCTACGTCTGAAGATTATAGGCTGAAGGCAATCCCTTTCGTTTTGAAGGGCGAAGTTGGAGTATGGCTGTCGAGACTGCCAGAAGGGTTCCGAATGATCTTCCTAGATCGTTTCTTCCCCGCGTAAAAAAGGAGTGCCCTGAAAAGGGAAATTACAGAAGCCAGACAGGAATACGATGAGCCCCTCGGCCAGTATTGGGATAGAATCCAAGGGCTGCTTCAAGCATGCCCCAACCACAAGCTAGGGGAGCGAGAGATCTATTCGATCTTCTATGGTAGACTGACAGTCGACAGCAAGAACGAAAACCCCATTTAGCCAAGCCAAAAATATATTGGAGAGGCTGATCGAGGCTAAGCGGTCGTATGAGACATCTCGAGGGCAGTATAGAAGAGGAGCAGTGCATGTAGCAGAGGCGCGCAATGATGAAAAGTTGGAGGCTCGATTTGAGCAAATGGAGAAGAAGCTGCTTGAGGCAGTAGAGAAAGCCAGACCGCCTCCACCACCTGCACCGAAAGAGACGCAGTATGCGCCGCCACCACCTCCGCCAGAAGAGCATCAATTATTACTATTGCGAGTTTCCCCCTGAGGCGGAGCCGCAAGCCCAAGTGAATGCTGTTGGCCACTGGAATACGAATGGCAACTGGATCCAGGGTAAACAGAGAGACGCTCCATGGAGAGACCACCCTAACTTCAGATGGAGTGATCCAAATCAAAGCCAACCACCACAACCAGCACAGCAGTACTTACAACTCACCGAAGGGCAGCCCGACTGGCCTGCTCGGATCCAGGAGAAACCAAGCATTGGAGGGAATAGGATACAAGGCATACCTCAAGGGAACTGGTCCAATGGAGGACGACCCAACTGGTCAAGCAGACAACCGGAGGGAAACTGGGGATACAGACATCCAGGCCCCCAGTCAAGCAACCAGGGGAGGCAGCCAAACAACCAGATGGTCAGCTATGTTCCACCACACCAACGGGGAAATCAGCATCTGGGAAATCAACAATACAACAAGCCGCAATACCAGCAAGAACACTACGGGCAATCTGCCTACCCGCAGCCCAACTATAGTGGGGGACCGCCGAATCAAAGATACAACCGATATCCCAACGCTGGCCACAAAGATATGTTGGTACCGTACCATCCAAATGATGCGATGCAGGAAATCCAGGAGTCCCAAAAGGAGCAACGGGCGGCGTTGGAGATACTGACAAAACAACTTTCTCAAGTTGCAATGTCGTTGGGCGAGCTGGGGGGAAATGAAGGAAAAATTCCAGCCACTGTGCAACCACTTGGTCGTGAGAATATTAGTGAAATATCCCTGAGGTTGGGGAAAGTTTACCAAGGCCCCAGCCATTCTGCAATATCTCCAGCAACTGATTCTGGACCAAGCCATGGAAAAGAGGGAGGATCCAGTAGAGTGGATCAAGCGAAAGAAAAGGGCAAGGAAAAGGTGGGAGGTGAAGCCTCGGAAGAAAATCAGATAGAGGAAGCTGAGAAAGTTAAGCCATATCCGTACCGCGGGATGGTGACAAGAAAGAGAGATGCCACGATTGATGTGTCGAGTATGTTCAAAGACGTGGAGGTGAAGGTGCCACTCTTGACGGCGTTAAAAATGCCCCCGATTAGTAAATTCGTCAAAGACTACTTGGCGGGGAAAATCAACGAGGAATGGAGACTAATTATAGATTAAAATGTCTCTGCCATGATCCAGAGAAGTGACCTCCCCTCCAAGAAGACTGACCCTGGAATGTTCACGCTCCCTATTGCTATCGGGGATATTCAAGTAAAGCACGCCATGTGTGACTTGGGGGCATCAACCAACGTTCTGCCATACTCCATTTATCGGAAGCTAGGAGCGGCAAAGCTCGTCAACACTTACATAATGATACATTTGGCCGATAGATCGTGTATTCACCCAGAGGGAATTCTGGAAGACGTGATTGTTAAGGTGAATAACTTTCTATACCCAGCTGATTTTTTCGTAATCAAGATGACGGAACCCGCAGCAAAGGAGTCGAGTGGAGTCCTTCTGGGACGACCGTTCCTGTCCACAGCCAGCACTGTCATAGACGTCGGAAATGGGACGATAAGCCTGGATTTCAAAAGAGAGCAGTACACGTTCAATATTGATGAAGCCATGAAGAAGCCAGCTGACGGCGAGAACGTATACTCCATAGATTTGACTGAGCCCTTGTTACAGGACTATTTGGAAGAAGAATTCCTAAAGAGGCAGTTCACTGACTCCGCTACAGACGAGGAGGTCGAGAAAGAAGTAGAAGAGTGGTATGATACCATGAAGGTCGGAGAGATGGACGATCAGGCCATTGCGAAAGCAATAACAGATTTCTGCGACCACCCAAAACCAGCTGGGTCAAGTGGGACAGCTCAAGTATCTAGTGTAGCAAAGCGACTTGATCAAGGCAAACCACAAGAAAAAGAAGCGGCAGAAAATCATCTGCCTACTGATGAGCCAAAGCCCGCGATGGAGTTGAAACCTCTTCCAACACATCTTAAGTACGCCTACCTGGAGGAGGGAAAAACAATGCCCATCATTATCAACAGTCAGTTGACCCAGGGGCAGGAAGACATATTGCTGGAAGTATTGAGAAAGAATCAGAAGGCTATCGGCTGGAAGCTAACAGATTTGGTGGGCATCAGCCCAGATTTGTGTATGCACCACATCCGACTGGAAGAAGGAGCCAAGCCACACCGTGACCAACAACGAAAACTCAACCCCAACATGAGGGAAGAAGTGCTCAAGGAAATTGTTAAGTTGGTATCGATCGGAATTATCTACTCCATTCCAGATAGTAATTGGGTCAGCCCAGTACACATGGTGCCCAAGAAAGGAGGAATCCAAGTCGTAAAAAATGAAAAAAATGAGTTGATCCCGACTAGGCCGGTCACGGGATAGAGGATGTGCATAGATTACAGAAAGCTGAACCAAGCTACAAAGAAGGACCATTTCCCCCTGCCATTCATTTATCAAATGTGGGAGAAATTGGCAGGGAAACAATACTTCAGCTTTTTGGATGGCTACAGTGGCTACTTCCAGATCGCTGTAAATCCAGATGACCAAGAGAAGACGACGTTTACCTGCCCCTTTGGCACTTACTCTTACAGGAGAATGCCGTTTGGCCTCTGTAATGCCCCGGGCACTTTCCAAAGATGCATGATGAGCATCTTCTCTGACCTGTTGGAAGACTGCATTGAGATCTTCATGGACGACATACTGTATATGGGGACGACTTTGATCAAGGACTGCATAGCCTAAACAGGGTATTGGAAAGATGCCGCCAGAAGGACTTGGTGCTGAATTTCGAGAAATGCCATTTTATGGTTACTGAAGGAATAGTCCTGGGCCATGTAGTGTCGAGCAGGGGAATCGAGGTTGATCCAACAAAGGTAGCGGTCATCAGAAAACTCCCATATCCTACCAACCAGAAGGAGATTAAAGCCTTTTGGGGGCACGCTGGGTTTTATAGGAGATTTATCAAGGATTTCGCAAAAATTGCCCAGCCTCTGACGAAGCTTCTTCAGAACGACGTGGAGTTTGAATTCTCTGATGCCTGCAAGGCCGCATTCCAATTTCTGAAGGACCGATTGATAAGCTCTCCAATAATACGTGCCCCCGATTGGAATCACCCCTTTGAGGTGATGTGCGATGCTAGTGACTATGCTGTGGGGGCAGTATTAGGCCAGAAGATCGAAGGGAAGAGTTACGTCATTTTTTATGCTTCCAAAACTCTAAATCAGGCACAGAGGAACTATGACGTCACCGAAAAGGAGATGCTATCGGTGGTCTTCGCATTTGAGAAATTCAGACCATACCTGCTAGGGTCCAAAGTGATAGTATATACGGATCATGCGACCATCAAATATCTCTTGGCGAAGAAGGAATCGAAGCCGCGATTGATCAGATGGGTGCTCCTCCTACAGGAGTTTGATTGGGAAGCAGTGGATAAAAAAGGATGCGAGAACAAAGTGGCGGATCACCTGAGCCGAATTTTGCAAAACGATAACGGTGAAGCCATCTCAGATGCCTTCCCTGAGGAACACCTATACCTAGTCAAGTCAACGCCTGAACATCAGTGGGTCAACCAAGTAGAAGAGGTTGATCAAGCCGAGCAAGGAAGCAAGGGACAGCACATGCGGAAAGAGCCATGGTTTGCTGACATGGCCAACTACTTGGTAACAGGCGAGCTGCCCAGGGGTGATGAGATTACAAGGGCACAAAAGCTGAAACTGAAAAGTGACTCCCGATATTTCTATTGGGACGATCCTTACCTATGGAAAATGGGGACAGATCAAGTAATCCGGCGCTGTATACCAGAATGGGAGCAGGAGGACGTGTTGATCCACTGCCACGCACTGGCTTGTGGTGGTCTTTTTGGACCAAAGAGAACAACGAGGAAGGTACTTGATAGTGGATTTTACTGGCCTTCCATTCATAGAGATGCTTATGAGTTCTGCAAGAGGTGCCCGAGATATCAACTTACTGGAGGGATATCCACGAGAGATGAGATGCCTCAAATCCCCATTATTGTTTGTGAAATATTTGATGTATGGGGAATGGACATCATGGGTCTCTTTCCTGCATCTGAAGGCAATCTCTACATGCTGGTGGCGGTGGACTACGTGTCCAAATGGATAGAGGCAAAGGCAACAAGGACATGCGAGTCCAGAGAAGTGGCGAAGTTTTTAAAATCAAATATCTTTACCCAATATGGGGTGCCACGGGCTATTGTCTCGGACCAAGGAACTCACTTTGTAAACAGAACCATCAAAGCCTTGATGCGAAAGTATGGAGTTCACCACCGCTTGTCTACACCCTAACACCCACAGTCAAACGACCAAGCCGAAGTGTCAAACAGGGAAATCAAGGCCATTCTAGAAAAAACGGTTAATCCCACAAGGAAAGACTGGAGCCATCGGCTGGAGGACGCGCTTTTAAAATGCCTATCGGAATGTCCCCATACCGGATTGTATTTGGAAAAATGTGCCATCTACCTGTGGGGGTGGAACATCAAGCCTACTGGGCAGTCAAGGAAATGAATATGAATACCGAGGCTGGAGCTACAGAGAGGAGAATGCAGCTACAAGAGCTTGAAGAACTCCGTCTGGACGCCTATGACTCTGCCATGTGGTACGGGGAAAAGACTAAGATGTGGCACGATAAGAACCTTCGAAAGAAGGAACTCAAGGTAGGTCAAAAGGTACTGCTGTTCCAATTCAAACTGAAATTGATGCCAGGAAAGCTTAGGTCAAGGTGGATAGGCCCTTACACCATTGTCGCCATCCGAACGAATGGAGCAATCGAACTCCAAGGAAGCGATCCAGATTCGCCTACCTTCATGGTGAATGGTCACAGTGTAAAACCGTACAGAGAAGGAATGGAAGCATTCGTGGTGGACGACCTTCCACTGCTAATGCCTAAGTCTTACCAGTAAGGAGGTAAAAGGAGTGATCAGATACTCGTGGGTAGTCTGCTTGATCAAGCAACAAATTCTTAATCTATTAAACTGATCAAGTGACATCCTAGGGGAACTCGGTCAAATCCTTTGTAGTTAGTGTAAATAGTTTTTTGTGTGCAAGTTTTTTTAATTATTAGTTTTTAAAAGTTAGAAGTAAGGACGGAAGCTGATCAAGTGGAACTAATTGAGTTTTCATTTAGAATAAATTGTCCACTTGATCAGAGCAACTTGAATTTAATTAGTGGTATAGTGATTGAGTTGATAAGGGCAGGTGATGATAGGACGTGTGCAGACAGTAGACAGGTGTCAGGCGGCGCCAGCTGTCGCAATGAATGGACGTTTTGGAGCGACGGAGGAAGCGTATCGGAGAGAAGCTCTGCCACCTGACATTCTGAAAAGGCGCGCCCATATGTGAAGAGTCGCAGGGATCTCAACAGTCGGGATTTCAGTATAAAAGGGGATCTCTCTAGAGTAAAATCAGTAGTTAAAAACTCCCAAGTTAAAGCATGGCAGCAGCCAACCCCCTGTTCACTATTCACACACTTGATACACCAACTTCTCTGTGGGATCGACCCCGAACTTGCCGCTTTACTGTTAAAGTAGTGCAAAATTGGGAGTTATAAATTACTTTGGTGGGTAAACAAGCGAAAGCGAGATCGACTTGATCAAGTGGCAACGACATTTGCTAACTGATCCAACCGGTTCAGTTATCTTCCATATAACTTGGTCCGAATTCGAGCTTGTCGTTCATAAAAAAAACCTCGCCAAATGAATTCTCCTTTCAACCTCCTCACATATTTATAGGCTTAGAAAAGGATGTAGTGGTGATCATTTTGAAATTTTCTTCTAACAAGTAGCTTTCAAATTGATCACCAACTTGATCCTTGAGTGATCATTTTGGATTTTGCTTTTCTACCAAGTAGTTTCCAATTTGATCACTCCAATTTGATCAATCCAACAATCTTCTCCAAGCAATTAAAAAATAGAGCATCTCATGGATCACAAACGAACAAGAACCATGCATCGCACGATATGTAAGAAAATGAAGTTAGAAATTGCAATGACTAAATATTCTTCCAACGGATCAGCTAGCCGGTGAAATGAAATAGAACTAAGTGAAAGATTAATGGGCTAGATTATATTAATAGGAAATAATTCTATTGGGCTTGGTCCAATGTTACAATTAATCTATTATATATATGCTCTATTGTAGAGAACATAAGATACAGAAAACCTAATTTTCTAAGAGAGAAAAGCGGCGCTACGTTCACAAGAGATTTCCTAGCTTTCTCTGTAGAACGATTGTACCGAGGAATTGTTCCTGCATCGGATCAGAATACACGTGGACCTCAATAGTAGTGGATTCAACTTGTAGGATACAATCGAAGAAGAAAACAACACAACAAGTAAGATTTAGTTCCGTTGTGTATTACGTGCTCAACTTACAATATAATTATGAATCTAGATCTGTTATTCTTGTCTGCAATTTCTGCTGCGCTCATTAGATGAATACAAGAATTCCTAACAGTGGTATCAGAGCCCAGAGCTCGATTCTTAATTAACTTTGTAATCTAATTACTTGTGGAATAATTTTAGAAATCAGAATTATGTGATTGATCTGCTTCGAAATTTGATTTCAAAAATTTTCAAGAAATTGGTTTCATAATTGCTTAGAAGTTGAAATTAGATTTCGATTCTTTTAACAAAATTTTGTAAAAATTACCGCAAATTGCAAACTGTTTTGGATTTTGACTTCAAATTTTTTGAATTATTTGGAAAAGAAATCATGCTTCCGCCGACAAATCCATACCAATAAATTATTATTTATTAATAGTGCCTGTTTAGGGTATCTGTCTAGTTTAGAATTAATATTAAGTACCCTATTAGTTTAGAATTAATATTAAGTACCCTAAATGTGCCTTTAATATTAGTTTAGAATTATAATTAAGTATATGTTTATATTAATTTGGAAATGATATAGATTATATGATAAATTTATTAATTGGATTAATACATTTTGTTACATTAATTTTGAATTAATATAATTTTAAATCCACATTTAATTGGATAATAAAATTTGATTTTATTTGTTGAGCATTATTTGATATCCTATGTGATAAGCATGATATTTGATTTATGCTTATTTATTTAACTATAGTAGTTAGAACTATGGCAGTTAGAGACCATTTTATTGTCTGGGTAGGCGGCGCCCAGTATGTGTAGTCCGTGTTATACTATGTATGGGTAGGCGACGCCCAGTATTTGTAGTCCGTGTTATACTATGTCTGGGTAGGCGGCGCCCAGTAATTGTTTGATATTTAATATTAGATATTATATTCACAAAACTAGTATCACATTTTTGCCCATAAAATATGAGTCTTGTTTTTGAAACAAACGCATCGTCCATCATAATTGTTTGATGTACATAGCCTTTTCGACCACGAGTTTTATGCCAAAGTGTTTACTCTAAATCTACAAGGTCTGGGCTCATTCATAGATGCATGATTGGCATCGTGTGATGGGGTTGACTTGCTTAAATTGTTTAGTGACGCCAAAGCGACCTAAATAGTTTATGTATGCATATTAATTGGATTAATAAACCAAGAATTGGAAAATAGTTGTTGCAATTGGCTTGGAGGCCTACCTTGTGATATTATTGTAGTGATCAGCCAAAGCAGAGGCTGCAATAATAGACTTGGATCTTGGACCCTCTAAAATTTATATTTGATACAAATTCGCATTTTATGTTTAGGGACATAATATATGTTAAAATTAGTGGGAGCTAATCAATACAATAAACCTTTGTTTGATTAGTGGTACAAATGTGATCTTTATATGCTTTTCTGATTTGCTTTCATTTTATTTTCTGTTCAGATAAAATGTCAAACTTGGCTTACAAATGTTTGATGGAAACAAACAAGCTGATTGGGTACGGATTGGCTCCGTTGTTTGAGCTTGGTGCTAAGGCATGACAAGGTTGAGTATGTCCTGGACAAACCAATCGGTGTCATCCCCAATAAGGAATCTCCTGAGTTTGCTACGTTTGACGCTGAAACTCATCAGAAACACATTGATAATGCTTCTGATGCTCAGTGTGTCATGTTGTCATCTATGAGTTTTGAACTGCAAAGACAACATGTGTTCATGTTTCCATATAAAATGCTTAAGCACTTGGAGAGTTTGTATGCTTCACAAGCTCAAACTATGGAGTATGAGATACTTCGCGATCTCTTCAAGTGCAAGCTTCATGATGGAAGCAAGGTTTCTGAGCATGTGCTGAAAATAATGTTAGCACGGTGCTCCCCGCAAATGTCTCAACAAATCTAATTGTGCAGTCTCTTCCTAGTAGTTTTGAGAATTTCATTGTGAATTTCAACATGAACAACACGAAAGTTGGGCTACCAGAGCTGCACAATAGGCTTAAGACTTATGAGTCTTCCACTGCTAAGGTAAAATCTGTACTCATGCTGAGCTCTTCGGCGAAGTCTTCAAAATAGAAGAATAAGCAGCAAAAGAAGAAGAAAGCATCTAAGGATGCTGTTCTAAAGCCTAAGAGTGGAGGGGCCAATAAGAAGTCAAAATTATCAAAGGATGAGTGTCTTTTCTATCATGAGAAGAGACACTGGAAGAGAGACTGCCCAAAATTTAAGGCACAAGGTGCAGAAAGTGGGAGCTCAGGTATGTTTGTCATTGAGATAAATATGCCTATGAATAATTCACAGTCTTAGGTATTAGATACAACTTGTGGCTTATAAATTTGTAATATTGTGCAGGGGCTAAGTGACTGCAAGAAAATGAGACATGGGGAAGTTGATTTGCGTGTTGGAAATAGAGCAAGAGTTGCTGCCGAATGCGTGGGAACTTATGATTAGATCTTCCCTCAAGTCATAGACTAGATTTACATAATTGTTATTTTGTTCCAGTTATTTCAATGAATATTATTTCCATTCCGATCTTAGACATTGAAGGTTTTTCCTTCCATTTTACAAATAGCAGATGCTCGTTTTCTTTTAATGGATTGTTTTATGGAAATGCCACTCTTGAAAATGGATTATATAAGCTTGAATACAAACGAAATATTCTCAATGTGCAAAACAAAAGACCTAAGCTAAGTAATACGAATAATGCAACTTATCTTTGGCATTGCAGACTTGATCATATTAATGAGAAAAGAATAGCAAGATTGAGAAAGTTAGACTATCTCACTTCATTTGATTTAGAATCCTATGGAGCTTGTGAATTCTGTCTCAAAGGAAAGATTTGCTAGAGTTGATTCACACCGATGTGTGTGGACCGTTTCCAACTCAAGCAAGAAGTGGTTATTCGTACTTCATAATTTTTACTAATGATTTATCAAGGTATGGATATGTGTATCTTATGAAAAATAAATCTGAGGCCTTCGATAAATTTAAAGAGTTTAAGTGTGAAGTTGAGAAACAACTTGGGAAAAGTATCAAGACTCTTCAATCAGATCGAGGAGGGGAATACTTGAGCCGAGAATTTCTTGATTACTTGAAGTCACATGGAATCCAGTCGAACTAGACACCTCCTGGTACACCTCAAATGAATGGAGTATCTGAAAGGAGAAATCGAACATTATTAGATATGGTTCGATCCATGATGAGCTTCGTCAGTCTCCCTTTATTCCTATGGGGTCATGCCTTACTAACGGCTATTTACATTCTAAATAGGGTTCCTTTTAAATCAGTCGAGAAAACACCATATGAGTTATGGTGTGGCAAGA
Organism: Salvia splendens; assembly: GCF_004379255.2. Lineage (NCBI taxonomy): Eukaryota > Viridiplantae > Streptophyta > Magnoliopsida > Lamiales > Lamiaceae > Salvia > Salvia splendens. The sequence goes on from NC_056040.1 coordinate 33,903,540, forward strand.
TAGCAAGTCTTAACCATATCCGGACTTGGGGTTGTCCAGCTTTTGTTAAGAAAATGATGACTGATAAATTGGAAACTAAAAGTGAGAAATGTTATTTTGTGGGATATCCTAAAGAAACTAAAGGGTATGAATTCTACTGCCCTGAAGATCACAAGGTGATAATCTCTAGGAATGTGAAGTTTCTTGACGACAATTATGTCTTAAAGGAAAAAATTCACAACATTGTAGATCTTGAAGAAATTCAAGAACCACAAAATAACATTGAGAATGAGGTATTGTCAAATGGTTTAAACAATAACTCAGTGGGAGTTTTTGATGATCTATTGGGAGGGGAAATTACTATTAGAGGAGACCTTAGAGGGACTCACGAAGAACCTCCTCAAAACAATGAGATGCATCAAAGACAAGATGATACAATAGTTGCATCACCTCTACCTCAAGAAAATCATAGTGATATTCCTGAACCTACTCACATTCAGAATGAACAGCCCGAGCCAGAAGAAAACCAACTCAATAGGCCTAGAAGGATTCGTCAACCACCTAAGAGACTAAATCTAATGGTTGAGAACCAAGATGATGAAGTTGATTTAGATGACGATGAGCCTAAGACCTATACCAAGGCGGTGTCAGACACCGATCGAGAGAAGTGGCGTGAAGCCTTGATATCTGAAATGGACTCGATGTACTTCAACTTAGTCTGGGAACTAGTTGACTTGCCAGATGGGGTTTACCCCATAGGTTGCAAATGGATCTTCAAAAAGAAGAGAGATGCAGATGGCAAAGTACAAACCTACAACGCGAAGGCATTGACTATGATGAAACCTTTTCGCCAGTTGCTAAGATCAAGTCCATTAGGATATTATTTGCAATTGCTGCATGCTACAATTTTGACATTTGGCAAATGGATGTCAAAACCGCATTTCTCAATGGAGAATTAGAAGGCGATGTCTATATGACACAACCTAAAGGTTTTGTATCGAAAGAAAGGCCGAATGCAGTGTGCAAGCTAAAGAAGTCCATCTATGGACTTAAGCATGCTTCGAGGAGTTGAAATATTTGTTTTGACAGAACAATCAAATCGTTTGGTTTTGTCAGAAGCAAAGAGGACCCATGTGTTTATAGTAAACGCGAGAATGGTAATGTTGTCTTCCTTATCATATATGTTGATGACATCTTAATTATGGGAAGCGATCGTTCCATGATGCAATCCGTGTATGAGTGGTTGTCTAGTTCCTTTATTATGAAGGATCTAGGTGATGCTTCCTATATACTTGGAATTAAGATCTATCGAGATAGACCAAATAGGATGTTAGGATTATCACAATCCACTTATATAGACAAGTTGCTAAGACGCTTCTCAATGGAGAATTCTAAGAAAGGTTTTCTTCCTATGGGACATGGCATTGTATTGACAAAGAAGGATTGTCCTTCTAATGACAAAGAAAGAGACAACATGAAAAGGATCCCATTCGCTTCGGCCATAGGATCTATTATGTATGCCATGATATCCACTAGGCCAGATGTGGCCTATGCGATTAGCATGACAGACCGATTTTAGCAAAATCTCGGTAAGGAACATTGGAAAACTGTTAAGACTATTCTTAAGTACCTTAGAAGGACTAAAGAATATTTCTTAGTCTATGGTGGACAACCAAAGTTATCAGTCACTGGGTACACTGATGCTAGTTTCCAAACAGACCATGATGAATATAAGTCTCAGTCTGGATATGTTTTTATCCTCAATGGTGGAGCAGTGAGTTGGAATAGTTCCAAACAAGGTACAATTGCCGATTCCACCACCGAAGCTGAGTATATTGCTGCATCTGAAGATACGAAAGAACATGTTGCTTTGTTAGAGTTCGTTAAAGAACTTGTGTCATTCCGAGTGCCAATAGTGCAATACCTTTGTATCGTGACAACACTGGTGCTGTTGCGCAAGCCAAAGAACCCAGAGCTACGAACATGAACAGACATGTTCCCAGAAGATATCATATGATCAGAGAAATAATTGAAAGATGCTACATAAAATTAGAAAGAGTACCCACTGATGATAATTTGGCTGATCCCTTTGAAGGAGTTGGCAGCGGAAGCGTGCATCAATAAAACCGATCACATGAATTTGATCTATTTAGTAGATTATTTAGACAAATTCTATTCGCGTAATTATCCCACGTATCATGCTCATAATTTGAATCATAATCATGCTTTAGAACAAATAAATCCTAAAACAAGTATACTACGGAGTTAGCCAGTTTACCTCGTTCATTCACTGAAGAATCGAAGATGGCTTGCGTCTGACTGGTGTCCCGGACTGTAGACTGATATTTGTGTTGGCAAATCTCACTAGTGTACTAGGACTTGAAGAGAAAAAGTGTTTTTTTTTCTGTCTCCTTTATTCTCCTATTTATATTAAGTCACATATTGGGCCCAGTCAGGGATCTAAGGAAGAATTTGGACATGGCCTCACCCAATTAGTTTTTTACTAATTAAATTGAACCCACAATTTAATACAAGCTTATATTGGAATATTACAAGCAACCACTACAGAAGTAATATTGCACTGCCTTTCCAAATCCGAAATTACAAGTATTCCGGGTTTCCTTTAATTTGTTTAATTTTATTTACCTCGCTTAAGATAGAAACATCCATTAATTAATCAATGTCTGCTATGAACCTAATTAATTAACATATTTTAATTTCCAAGAGTGGACTTAGCAAGAAACTCTTATTTATTATTCATAGAGTAATCAAACTCCAACTAGCTAGGTTCCGAATAATAAAACCTTGTTTCAAGCTCCTCTTGTGAATGTTATCAAACGAGACTCTCCTCGCGCATGATTCAACATAATAGCAATCCTAGCACCGCCAGATAATGATCACCACTACCCAATATACCTGGATCGTTGGGTGACGAAAAACCCGCACCTTTGGTAAGTCAAAGTAGTAGATACTCAATATTGTATGCTCAATGCTAGCGTACATTGATTAAGAAATTAATTATCAAGACCTCGTCTTTCAGTAGATAGCATAAAGACTCGTCTTGCTGTTAGATCCATTAAGTGTTATACCACACCAACGTCATCATATTTCAATAAGGCTTAGAAATAATCGGACTGACATTGCAACCGTTCACGATAGGTAGTCTAGGCCTAGCTAAGTTGTGAAATTCTTATTTTTCTTTGTTCGGGACTGACCGCGTACCTTAAATTGAGCGCAGCCCACAACCGGTCTACTAAAACAAAGACTTAGACTTTGTTATGTTCACTTGTAAATTTAAATATGCAATAAACATCCATTAAATATAAAACATAACAACATTACGACAAAAATAATCTGTAGCATTCATTGGAAAATAATAATTAGAGTTTTACAATATTCAATCACTCGAAAGGTGATTTCTAGTATACAAACCCTAACATTCTCCCACTTATACTCAAAACAACTTTCGAGTATACAAAACAGTAGTGCACATGTCTAAATTTCTCCCACTTATATTGAAAGCGAGTGAGGTCTGGAATGAGTTGAACTCCCATCCCTTCAACGTGGCTCTCGAACGGTTTCACCGCCAATGCCTTAATGAAAGGATCTACCAGGTTGTTCTCTGACGCAATCTTGACCACTTGTATGTCTCCTCTCTGCACTATATCCCTTATGATATCATACTTCCGCTCTATGTGTTTGCTCGCTTTGTGAGCTCTTGGTTCTTTAGAAATTTGCCACAGCACCAGAGTTGTCACAATAAACGGTGATGCTCTTGGGCAGATTCGTAACCACACCTAAATCCATAAGGAAGTTCTTGAACCATACAACCTCTTTTGCAGCCTCCGAAACGGCCACATACTCGGCTTCCATGGTCGAGTCCGCGATGCATTTCTGCTTCACACTCTTCCAAATTACGGCTCCATCTCCTAAGGTGAACACATATCCTGAAGTAGATTTTCTCGAGTCCTGATCAGCTTGAAAGTCTGAGTCAGTATATCCCAAAGGACAGAGCTGAAGCGCATTGTAAACTAGAGCATAGTCCTTAGTCCGTTTAAGGTACTTGAGTATGTTCTTTACGGCAGTCCAATGTCCTTGGCCAGGATTCGACTAATATCTTGCCTCCATGCCAACAGCAAAGCAAATATTAGACCTCGTACAAAGCATAGCATACATGAGACTTCCAACTGCCGAAGCATATGGAATCCTTCTCATTGCTTGTATCTCAGACGGCGTTTTAGGGCACATCTGTTGAGATAGATGGATGCCATGTCTAAAAGGTAAAAAAGCCTTTCTTGGCGTCCTGCATGCTAAAATGACTAAGTACTGTGTCGATGTAAGGTTCTTAAGATAAGCACAACATCTTCCTTTCTCGATTCCAAAGAACCTTGATTCCGAGGATGTGTCCCGCATCTCCCATATCCTTCATCTCGAACTGGTTTGACAACCATGTTCTTACTGATGACAACATCTTTTTATTGTTTCCAATTAGAAGAATGTCATCTACATATAAAACTAAGAACACTACATTCCCCTTTTCAACCTTCTTATACACGCAGCTTTCATTTGGGCACTTTTCGAATCCAAACATGCGAACAGTTTGATCGAAACACTGGTTCCACGATCTAGATGCTTGCTTATGGCCATAAATGGCCTTCTTAAGCTTCCAAACCGTGTGTTCTTTGCCCTCCATGGCATATCCTTCGGCTTGTTCCATGTAGATGGTCTCCTCAAGACCGTCGTTTAGAAACGCTGGAAGGACTTGGAATGAGGTCGAAAACACGAATAGAATGCGGATTAAGTTATATGGAATGATAACCGAACCGATTGGACCAGTTAGCAAATGTCGTTGCCACTTAATCAATGCAATCTAGCTCTCGCCCTTTCCGCCTTGCCAAAGTAATTTATAACTCCCAATTTTGCAAAACTTTAACAGTAAAGCGGCAAGTTCGGGGTCGATCCCACAGAGAAGTTGGTGTGTCGAGTGTGTGAGTAGTGAACACGGGGGTTGGCTGCTGCCACGCTTTAACTTGGGAGTTTTTAACTACTGGTTTTAATCTAGACAGAATTAAACTAGCTAGCTTGATCAATGGAAATTTAACTACTGGATCAAGTGAATTACAGGTAATAACAGAAAAGTAAATGCGCGGATTAAAAGCGAAAATAACTTTGTTTAAACTAAAAGCTGAGTACATCGTGAAATTTAAATTAAGCTAACACTTCGAAAATAAAGAAAGCGATAAACTGAGAAGAATCTCAGCGGGAAACTTAAGTTACGCCGACAGAAATGGTTATTCTGCAGCGCCCTTTTAACTACGCTATCTAAGCTAAACTAGAGATCTGAACTAAACTAAGCTAAGAGAGCAGAACTAAGCTAAACTAAGTTAGAGTGCTGAACTAAGCTAAATTAGGCGGAAAGTAAAGTCTCGGATACTTTCATGTGGTGGCGCAGCCTCTATTTATAAGCTCGATTCGGCCTCCAGCTGGATAACGATCTTGACAGGGAATATTCACTCATGCAGAGGATGAGCGACTCATTGATTGCTACGTGCTCTTTCTTTTAGAATAACGACGCTTTTGGATAACAAAATTTCTGATCGGTTCGTCCTGGCGTCTTCACAAGCTGGCACGTGTCTCCTTCTAGAACGTCATCCTGGGTAACAGAATGGTGCGCCACATCCAGCTCATTTCCTCACGTTTTCCTTCAAGAAACCAGCAGTCCCCACTTTAACTGCTTGACCTCGCCCCTTGATCAACTCCCCCGATTTTTGGCCTTTTTCGCCTTTTGTACTGCTTGATCAGTTCGGCCTTGCTGCCTTGGACAAGTAGCATTTTTGCACATTTTAACACTTGTTTGCGCGATAAACCGATCAAGTAGTATATGTTTTACCCCCAAAACCGATGCATGAAATGAGCCTTATCAAACTGCTCACACTTAAAACATACTTGTCCTCAAGTATAAAGAGAAAGAAAAAAGAAAGAGAAAAAGATAAGGCAAATTTCAGGCATGGTTTACTTATTTCACAAGCAAAAGAAAGAAGAACATGAACTAAAAACACGTATTCACATGTATGCATTGGACCGAATAATTTTCCAACAATCATACCCGAGGTCGAGGTCATACCATTAACCTGTAGCTTATGTTTTTGCTTTTTCGCTTCTGCTTGATCAAGGATTCAGCTTGTCAAGATTGCTCAATTTAAAAACCACTGTTGGATTCACTCAGTTACTCATTTCTCACCAGAGATGTTAGGACTGTTCACTCGGTGTTGCTACAAATTTAATACTTTGAATCAGACTGCACAAGATAGTTCCTTAAGGTCTTTGTTTTGGGTTGTAACAGGGCTCAGGGGTAGTAACTTGTTAGGGTAGGGTCCTAGGGGTTCTAAGTTTAAAAGAGAAAATCACATGAGTCAAAAAGCCAAAGATTTGACTAAACTTGTTGGATCAAATTTGGGGTGTTTATTTCCTCTTCCACTTGATGCTCCTTCTCGGTCAATGTTGACCCTTAGCCTTATAACTTTTGCCTTTATTTTATTTTTTTCCTGGGTCAGGTTGCAACTATTTCCTGCCCCTTTCTTTTCTTAAACCTTTTCTCAATATTTTTTGTATGATCAACCTGATTGTCTAACTTGATCGACCCGGCTACCTTAAAATTTTATTTTATTTATTTATTTTTTATTCTATTGCTATCCCCTTTTGTTCCCCTTGATAAATTTCATCTCCTTGACCCTCTTCCCTCATGTGATACGAAAATTTTTGGTTTTAAGGTTTCAAAGAATGGGTAAGAGTATATGGGCTCAAAGTGGCTAAGTGCCTTTAGTAATGAGGCGGGTTCGTTGAACGAAGGAAGAAAAACGACTCAACTGGTTAAATCCTAATGCCTTTAGTCCTCACTACATGTGCAATTTTCATCTCAATATTAAAAGTCAGCCTCTCGTAATTTTTCTTTTGTAAAGAGTAGTAGAAAGTGTTCTATTTTTGGCTTATAACTCACATATAGAGAGGCTTCACAGTTGGTTTAGAAATTGAGCGATTCCATCATACTTGCGTCATTCAAATTGATCAAGTTTTTGCAATCAAGTTTTACATGTGAGCGTACTGAATTCTTTCTCTAACTCTTCCAGGAAGTAATCAAGTCTTTCATTTATCTGATTTCATGCATATTTCCTATCTTATTGCTATCTAAAATTTGTTATTTTTGAAAAATTTTAGCATGCATGAATTTTCTGTAACTAACCCGTCCCCCTCCCCACTGCATATGAGCTCGTCCTCGAGGGACTGGATGCAGTGGAAAGAAGGGTTAGGTATAGGCAATTTGCACAAAAACAAACAAGAGAAACTTCTCACACTTAGACCAAGCATTGGGCTAAGTGTGAGGCGGTGCCAATAATCAAAACATGCTAAGAAACACAGAAAAACAGAAACCAAAACAGATATGGGCAGACGAACAAAACAGATAGCAAGAGTGGACATGCATACTTCTCACACTTAGACCCAATATAGGTCTAAGTATGGTGTGGAGCAGAATAACAGTTATACATACCCAAAAAATAACAAATAAAACTAAAAAAGTTTCGGAACTTGAAATGAGTAGAGATCGGGGGGGGAGGTATACTCAATGCTTGCGGAGCTGACTGGGGGACGCTGAGGGTGGCCTGGAGGATGGCGGGTGCCGAGGTGGAGGAGAGCTTGCAGAGGGAAGTGGTGTTTGCATAGCGAGGGTCAGCTGGCGAATAGCCTGCAGAACCCCGGACTGAGCGACCAGTTGGGCGTCCGAATTTGCTACTAGTTGCGTCAGCATTTGCTCCATGCGGAGTCTCCATTCATTTGTAGCACGTGCAGCCTCCTCTGGTTCTGCTACGTTTGCTAGCTCCAACCTCTGCCTTGGCTGCCTGTCGGGGCTCGCCGGTTGATCTGTTATCCTCCTCCTTCTCTCGCGTGCTGTATGTTGGCCATCCCGGCCTCCACCTCCCCCCACTCTATTAACTTCCACCGTGTGCGCCCGGCAGTGTAGTGGCTCCTCCTCCTCCTCTGGGACCGATTCATCCTCTGCATGAGGAATAAAGTTCCATCCTGCCTCCCTCTGTAATATCTCGCTGGGAAGAAACGGAAGGTCCTCCGCAGACTCATCATCAACATTTATAACCTCGATCGATTGTGTTGGCTCGAGGAAAGTAGGGGAGCTGGAGCCGACGCCATTGGATGGCGTCAGAGCACTAAAAACAGCCGTGCCTCCTGCATGCAGAGGCGGTACGGATGACATCCCTTTAGTCGGAGCGGCGGGGGGCTGCTCCTCTTCGTTTTCTTCAAAGTCGTCTCCATCGTACGACACCAAGGGGACGAAGGGTGTAGGTTCAGGGATGTGAATAGGGGCTTGTGTTTGAGAGGTGGATGAAGGGTTTCGGGGATGATTTTGGGATGTGGAGGCCACAGCTTTGTCCTTTGACAAGGTTACTCCCATTTGGGCTTTTACAGCTGCATAAACCGTCGTGATATCTATATCAGAGGGAAAACTTCCGAGGATTCTCATCAAGCGCCGTTGTGTTTCTTCGTCCACCACGGGTAATGAAGCGGCAGCGCTTGTTTGGGGTGGAGCGGTGGTTGGTGTAGGTGGGCTAGGGTTTTCTAAATGGGTTTGTGAGGCAGTTTCTTGGTTACCATTATCAGCACTGGAACTGGAAGAGGAGGATGAAGTTGAGAGTTGTTTGAGCAGCGTTTTTACTGGTAATGTAGGTTTCGGTGAAGAAGAGAGGCAAGCGGATTGGGTAAAAGTAATTTGCGGATCTGAAATCTGTCTTTTATAATGATATTGCGACTGTTGGGATTATCCAGTGTCGAGATCCCTGCGGCTTTTCAAGTACGGGCGCGCCTTTTCTGAGTGCCAGCTGGCCTAGCTTCTCTGATACGCTTCGTTCCTCTCTCCAGGGTGTCCTTTCACTGTGTCGGATGGCGCTTCCTAACACCTTTTTAGTGGCTGCGCACATCCTTTCATCTCCTGCCCTGCTCAACTTAGTCGCTGTACCACCAATTAAATTTGAAATGCACTGATCAAGTGGACAATTAATTCTTAGTGAAACTTAATTAGCTCCACTTGATCAGTCTTCCTCCTTTCTTCCATCTTTTTAACTTGAATAATAATAAATAAAAAATAAAACTTACTAAAAGCTATTTACACTAATTCCTAAGGGTTTTTGACCGGGCCCCCCTAGGGTGTCACTTGATCAGGTTAATAGATTGAGTTTTTTCCGCTTGATCAAGCAGACTAACTATGAGTACCTGATCATTCCCTTTACCTGATTACTGGAGAGAGTTAGGCATGAGTAGTGGAATGTCGTCTACCACAAATACCTCCATTCCTTCTCTGTATGGCTTTACCCTATGACCATTCACCATGAAGGAAGGCGAATCTGAATCGCCTCCCTGGAGTTCGATTGCACCATTCGCTCGGACGACGACAATGGTATAGGGACCTATCCACCTTGATCTGAGCTTCCCTGGCATCAATTTCAGCCTGGACTGAAATAGCAACACTTTCTGGCCTACTTTGAGCTCCTTCTTGCGGAGATTCTTATCATGCCACATCTTTGTCTTTTCTTTGTACCACATAGCAGAGTCGTAGGCATCCAGACGGAGCTCCTCAAGCTCCTGTGGTTGCATTCTTCTTTCTGAAGTCCCTGCGTCGGTATTCATATTCATTTCCTTGATGGCCCAGTAAGCTTGATGCTCCACTCCCACCGGCAGATGGCACATCTTTCCAAATACCAGCCGGTATGGGGACATTCCTATAGGCGTTTTGAAAGCGGTCTTGTATGCCCAGAGTGTGTCCTCCAGACGACGGCTCCAGTCCTTCCTCGTGGGATCGACTGTCTTCTCTAGGATTGCCTTTATCTCTCTATTAGAAACCTCAGCCTGACCATTGGATTGCGGGTGATAAGGTGTGGATAGGCGGTGGTGGACTCCATACTTCCGCATCAAGGCTTCGATAGTTCTGTTTACGAAATGAGTTCCTTGGTCAGAGATGATTGCCCATGGTACCCCGTATCGGGTAAATATGTTTGATTTCAAGAACTTCGCTACTTCTCTGGACTCACACGTCCTAGTTGCCTTTGCCTCGATCCATTTGGACACATAGTCCACTGCCACTAGTATATAGAGATTGCCTTCAGACGCGGTAAAGGGTCCCATAAAGTCCATTCCCCATACATCAAATATTTCACAGACAATAATGGGGATTTGAGGCATCTCGTCTCTAGTAGATATCCCTCCAGTAAGTTGGCATCGAGGGCACTTCTTGCAGAACTCATAAGCCTCTCTATGGATGGAAGGCCAGTAAAACCCGCTATCAAGTATTTTCTTTGCTTTTTTCTTCGGTCCAAAGTGCCCACCTCAAGTCAGTGCGTGGCAGTGGATCATCACATCTTCATGTTCCTACTCTGGAATGCATCGTCGGATTACTTGATCTGCCCCCATTTTCCATAGGTAAGGATTGTCCCAATAGAAGTATCGGGAATCACTTTTAAGCATTAGCTTTTGTGCTTTTGTAATCTCATCACTTCTAGGTAACTCGCATGTTACCAAGTAGTTGGCCATGTCCGCGAACCATGGCTCCTTTCTCGTGTTATGTCCCTTGCTTCTCTGGTTGCCTTGATCAACTCCCTCCGCTTGGTTGATCCACCGGCATTCAGGTGATGACTCGATCAGGCAGAGATGCTCTTCAGGGAAAGCGTCTGGAATTGCTTCTTCATTGTCCTTTTGCAAAATTCGACTTAGGTGATCTGCCACCTTGTTCTCACATCCTTTCTTATCCACTGCTTCCCAATCAAACTCCTGTATAAGGAGTACCCACCTGATTAACTGCGGCTTTGACTCCTTTTTTGCTAAGAGGTATTTGATGGCCTCATGATCTGTATAAACAATTACTTTGGAACCAAGCAAGTATGGTCTGAACTTTTGAAACGCGAAGACTACCGATAGCATCTCCTTTTCGGTCACATCATAGTTCTTTTGTGCCTGATTCAGAGTTTTGGAGGCGTAAAAGATGACATAACTCTTCCCTTCAATTTTCTGACCTAATACTGCCCCCACAGCATAGTCACTAGCATCGCACATCACCTCAAAGGGGTGATTCCAGTCGGGGGCACGTATTATTGGAGAGCTTATCAATCGATCTTTTAGAAATTGGAACGCGGCTTTGCAAGCATCTGAGAACTCAAACTCGACCTCGTTCTGAAGAAGTCGTGTCAGTGGCTGGGCTATCTTTGCGAAATCTTTTATGAATCGTCTATAGAACCCAGTGTGCCCCAGAAAGGCTCTGGTCTCCTTCTGGTTGGTAGGATATGGAAGTTTTGCAATGACCGCTATCTTTGCTGGGTCGACCTCGATCCCTCTGCTTGACACTATGTGGCCCAAGACTATTCCTTCGGTAACCATAAAATGGCATTTCTCGAAATTCAGAACCAAGTCCTTCTGGCGGCATCTTTCCAATACCCTGTTCAGACTATGCAGCCCTTGATCAAAATCATCCCCATAGACAGTAAAATCGTCCATGAAAATCTCAATGCAGTCCTCCAATAGGTCTGAGAAAATGCTATCATGCATCTCTGGAAAGTGCCCGGGGCGTTACAAAGGGAAGTGATCCTTCTCCTGTGAGCGTAAGTGCCAAAAGGGCAGGTGAACGTCGTCTTCTCCTGGTCTTCTGGATTCACAGCAATCTGGAAATAGCCACTATAACCATCCAGGAAACTAAAGTACTGCTTCCCTGCCAACTTCTCCAACATTTGATCAATGAACGACAGAGGGAAGTGATCCTTCTTCGTAGCTTGGTTCAGCTTCCTATAATCTATGCACATTCTCCATCCAGTAACTGGCCTTGTCGGGATTAGCTAATTTTTTTCATTTTTTACCACTTGAATCCCTCATTTCTTAGGCACCATGTGCACTGGGCTGACCCAGTTACTGTCGGGAATGGAATAGATAATCCAGATCGAAACCAACTTGACGATTTCCTTTAGCACCTCTTCCCTCATGTTGGGGGTGAGTTTTCGTTGTTGGTCACGGTGTGGCTTGGCTCCTTCCTCCAGTCGGATGTGATGCATGCATAAGTCCGGGCTGATGCCTACCAAATCTGTCAGCTTCTAGCCGATGGCCATCTGATTCCTTCTTAATACTTCCAGCAATATGTCTTCCTGCCCCTGGGTTAATTAATTGTTGATGATGACAGGCTTGGTTTCATCTTCACCCAGGTAGGCGTACTTTAGATGTGCGGGAAGGGGTTTTAACTCTTTTGTAGGTTTTGGTTCTTCATTGGGCAGAGGGTTTTCTGCTGTGTCTCTTTCCAGTAGCTCGCCTTGATCATGCCGCTTAGCTAGGCTAGATACTTGAGCTATCCCACTTGACCCAACTGGCTTTGGGCGCTCGCAAAAATCATTTATTGCACTTGCGACGGCTTGGTCATCCATTTCTCCGACCTTCATGGTCTCAAACCATTCTTCCACTTCCTTTTCGACTTCCTTATCTGCGGCGGAGTCAGTGAACTGCCTTTTTAAAAATTCTTCCTCCAAATACTCCTGTACTAAGGGCTCAGTCACATCGATGGAGTACACGTTCTCTCCATCGACTGGCCTTTTCATGGCCTCATCAATATTGAACGTGTATTGTTCTCCTTTGAAATGTAGGCTGATCGTTCCATTCCGTACGTCTATGATAGTGCTGGCTGTGGACAAGAACGGCCGTCCTAGTAGGACTCCGCTTGACTCCTTTGTTGCGGGCTCCGTCATCTTGATTACGAAGAAATCAGCTGGGTACAGAAAGTTATTTACCTTAACAATAACATCTTCCAAAATTCCTTCCGGGTGAATACATGATCTGTCGGCCAGCTGTATCATTATATCCGTGTCGACTAGCTTTGCCTTTCCCAGCCGTTGATAGATGGAGTATGGCAGAACATTGATAGATGCCCCCAGGTCGCACATGGCGTGCTCCACCTGGACGTCTCCGATTGAAATTGGGAGCGTGAACATTCCTGGGTCGGTCTTCTTTGAAGGAAGGTCATTCCGTTGGATCACGGCAGAGACAGTTTCATCTGCAATCATTTTACCCTCCTCATTGACTTTCCCTTCCAGGTAGTCTTTAATAAACTTGCTGACAGGGGGCATTTTAAATGCCATTAAGAGTGGTATTTTAACGTCCACATCTTTGAACATACTCGCCACATCGATTGTGGCATCCTTCCTTTCTCACCCCCCACTTTCTGATTTCCTTCTGAGGTTTCATCTCCCACTTTTTCCTTGCCTTTCTCTTTCGCTTGATCCACCACCTTGGGTTCTTTCTTCTCTTCACGGTTTGGTCCAGGATCAATTGTTTGGGACGTTGCAGGATAACTGGGGCCTTGGTAGACCCTTCCCAACCTTAGGGACGCTTCGCTAATGTGTTCATGCCCAGGCAGCTGTTCAGTAGCTGGAATTCTTCCGTCATTTCCCTTTAACTCTCCTAGCGACGTTGCAACTAGAGAAAGTTGTTGTGTCAGCATCTCTAATGACGCCCGCTGCCCCCTCTGAGTTTCCTGGATTTCCTGCATCGCATCATTTGTGTGGTGCGGTACTATCATATTGCTCGGGCTATCATTGGAGTAGCGGTTATATTTCTAATTTGGCGGCCTCCCTCCATGGTTGGGCTGCGGGTAGTCAGATCGCTCGTAATGTTCGAGCAGGTATGGCTGATAGTTGTAGAATTGATTTTCCTATTGCTGGCCTCCCCGTTGGTGTGGCGGGACATAAGTAACCATCTGGTTGTTTGGCTGCCTTTCCTGGTTGCTTGACTGAGAAGCTAGCTGCCTGTATCCCCAGTTTCCTTCCTGTTGTCTGCTTGACCAGCTAGGCTGTCCTACGCTTGACCAATTCCCTTGAGGTCAATTTGACCAACCTGTCTGACTTCCTTGCATTCTGTTTCCTCCAGCATTTGGCTTCTCCTGGATCCGAGCAGACCAGTTACGCTGTCCGTCAAAGGGTTGCAGTTGTTGTGTCGATAGTGGGAGTTGTTGGCTTTGATTATGATCCGTCCACCTGAAGTTGGAGTGGCCCCTCCATGGAGCGTCTCTTTGCTTCCCCTGGATCCAGTTGCCATTTGCATTCCACTGTCCTACTGCATTTACTTTCTCTACCTCAGGGGGGAATTCGCAGTAATAATAGTGATGTTCTTCTGGCGGCGACGACTGTGGTACGTACTGCGTCTCTTTTGGTGCAGGTGGTGGTGGTGGCAGTCTGGTTTTTTCTAGCAGTTTCTTCTCCATCTGCTCGAATCGAGGCTCCAGCTTTTCATCGCTGTGCGCCTGTGCTGCGTGCACTTCACTCCTGTACTGCCCTCGAGAGGTTTCATACGACCGCTTAGCCTCAATTAGTCTTTCCATAATATTCTTAGCTTGGCTGAAAAGGGTTTTTGAGAAATCCCCTTGTGCTGCGAGGTTGAGGTCGTTTTTGTTGTCCACCGTGAGTCCGCCGTAGAAGATCGAGTAGATCTCCTTTTCTCCTAGCTTGTGGTTGGGGCATGCTTGAAGCAGCCCTTGAAATCTGTCCCAGTACTGGCCGAGGGGCTCGTCGTACTCTTGTCTGGCCTCTGTAATCTCCCTTTTCAGGGCACTTGTCTTTGATGCTGGGAAGAAACGGTCGATGAATATCATGCGGAATTCCACCCAAGTCCTGATGGATCCCTCTGGTAGCCTTGACAGCCATACTCCTGCGTCCCCTTTCAAAACGAAGGGGATAGCCTTGAGTCTGTAATCTTCAGAAGTGGATCCAGCCGGGACGGGCTGAATATCGCAGTATCGGCATAACTCCTCCAGAAAGGCGTACGGACATTCCTTCGAGAGACCGTAGAAGTGGGTCAAGATGGCCAGCACTCCTGATTTGATAGCGATGGTCCGCATCCCAGGAGTGGCGGCAATGGCATGTGTGGGCTCCTTCTCATCATGAGCGTGCAAAGAGCCGATTCCCGAGTCGTCGATGACAACGACCATCTCTGCTTCTATTTGTTTTGGTGGTGGTGGTAGTGGGTTTTGCTCAGCTGCTGCTTGCTGCTGCCTCTAAAGCTGCTCTGTAACGAGTGGTAACTACGCTGGCTTCCTGGACTCTCCAACGATTGTTAGTTCTTCTATATATCAAAGGATGATTCCAATAATCGCCTTGGTGGTTCCTTCTCATCAACAGCAACGCCCTACACACAAACATAAAGTAACACCATGCTTCCCCGGCAACGGCGCCATTTTGGCGGGCTCGGAAATGCGCGGATTAAGATTGGATCAAGTTATATGGAGGATAACTGAATCGGTTGGACCAGTTCCAAATTGTTGTTGCCACTTAATCGAATCAATCCTCGAACCGAAACGCGCCAAAGATAATATTTATAACTCCCGATTTCACACTACTTTAACAGTAAAGCGGCAAGTTCGGGGTCGATCCCACAGAGAAGTTGGTGTGTCGAGTGTGTGAGTAGTGAACAGTGGGGTTGGCTGCTGCCACGCTTTAACTTGGGAGTTTTAACTATGGTTTTTATCTAGGCAGAATTCAAACTAGCTAGCTTGATCAACGGAAATTTAAACACTGGGTCAAGTAAATTGCAGGTAATAACAGAAAAGTAAATGCGTGATTTAAAAGAGAGAATAACTTCGATTAAACTAAGATACGATTACAGCGTGAAAATAAACTAAGCTAACACTTCGATAATAAAGAAAGCGGTAAACTGAGAAGAATCTCAGCGGGAAACTTAAGTTACGCCGACAGAAATGGTTATTCTGCAGCGCTCCCTTCAGTCGCCCTTTTAACTACGCTATCTAAGCTAAACTAGAGATCTGAACTAAACTAAGCTAAGAGAGTAGAACTAAGCGAAACTAAGCTAGAGAGCTGAACTAAGCTAAACTAAGCTAAACTAAGCGGAAAGTAAAGTCTCGGATACTTTCTTGTGGTGGCACAGCCTCTATTTATAAGCTCGATTCAGCCTACAGCTGGATAACGATCTTGACAGGGAATATTCACTCATGCAGAGGATGAGCAACTCAATGATTGCTACGTGCTCTTTCTCTAGAATAACGACGCTTTTGGATAACAAATTTCTGATCGGTTCATCCTGGCGTCTTCACAAGCTGGCACGTGTCCCCTTCTAGAACGTCGTCCTAGGTAACAGAATGGTGCGCCACATCCAGCTCATTTCCTCACATTTTCCTTCTAGAAACCAGCAGTCCCCACTTTAACTGCTTGACCTCGCCCCTTGATCAACTCCCCTGATTTTTGGCCTTTTTCGCCTTTTGTACGTCCTTGATCAGTTCGGCCTTGCTGCCTTGGACAAGTAGCATTTCTGCACATTTTAACACTTGTTTGCACGATAAACCGATCAAGTAGTATATGTTTTACCCCCAAAACCGATGCATGAAATGAGCCTTATCAATAACGCTAACAGAAATGAGTATTCTGCCGCGCTCCCTTTCGAATATCCTTTAAACTAAGCTATCTAACTAAGCTAGAGAACTGAACTAAGCTAAGCTAGAGAGCTGAACTAAACTAAGCTAGAGAGCTGAACTACGCTAAATAACTAAGCTAAGCTAAACTAGACGGAAAGTAAAGTCTCGGATGCCTTCTTGTGGTGGCACACCCTCTATTTATAAGCTCAATTCGGCCGCCAGCTGGATAACGATCTTGACAGGGAATATTCACTCATTATGAGAGTGAGTGACTCATTGATTGCTACGTGTTTTTCTTCTAGAATGACGACGCTTTTTGGTAACAGATTCATGACTCAGCTCCGTCCTTGCGTCTCATATTCCAACACGTGTCCCCTTCTAGAACGTCGTCCTTGATAACAGAATGGTGCGCTATATCCAGCTCATTTCCTCACGTGTTCTTCTTCTAGAAGCCAGCGGTCCCCACCTAACTACTTGATCGCTCCCCCTTGATCAACTCCCCCGATTCTTGGCCTTTTATCGCCTTTTGTACTTGTTTGATCAGTTCGGCCTTGTAGCCTTGGTTATGTGGCATTTCTTCACATTTAACACTTGTTTTTAGCGATAAAACGATCAAGTAGCATGTATTTCACCCTTAAACCGATGCATGAAATGAGCCTTATCAAACTGCTCACACTTAAAACATACTTGTCCTCAAGTATAAAGAAAAATAAAAGAAAAAGATAAGGCAAATTTCAGGCATGGTTTACTTATTTCACTAGTAAAGGAAAATGAAAAGAAAAACAAAACTTTAAGATAAAAACACGTATTCACATGTATGCATTAGACCGAATAATTTTCCAACAATCATACCCGAGGTCGAGGTCAATCCATTTGTCAGTAGCTTGTGTTCCTTCTCTTTCGCCTTTGCTTGATCAAAGTGTCAGCTTGTCAAGATTGCTCAATTTAAAAACCACTGTTGGATTCACTCAGTCACTCCTTTCTCACCAGAGATGTTAGGACTGTTCACTCGGTGTTGCCACAAATTTAATACTTTGAATTGGACTACTCAAGATAGTTCCTTAAGGTCTTTGTTTTGGGTTGTAACGGAGCTCAAGGGTAGTAACGTGTTAGGTTAGGGTCCTAGGGGTTCTAAGCTTAAAAATAAAAAATATTTAAAGAAAAATCACATGAGTCGAAAGGTCAAAGATTAGACTAAACTCGCTGGATTAGAATTGTGATATTTATTTCTTGGTGCTCCCTCTTTGTCAGATTTCGACCTTTAGCCTTATAACCTTCGGCTTATTATTATTTTTACTTTTGATTTCCCGGGTCAGGTTACAACTATTTCCTGCCCTTTCTCTCTTTTTTTATTTTTTATTTTTTATTCTTTTCATATGATCAACCTGATTGTCTAACTTGATTAACCCGGCTACCCTTTATTCCAACCATTCTTATTGCTATCCCCCTTTTGTTTCCCTTGACAAACTTCATTTCTTTGACCATCTTTCCTCATGTGATATGAAACTTTGAATTTGGTTTTAAGGCTTCAAAGAAAGGGAAAGAGTGTATGGGCTCGAATTGGCTACTAGGGGGTGCCTTGACTAATGAGGCGGGTTTGTGGAACGAAAGAAGAACACGGCTCAAATGGTTAAGTCCTAATGCCTTTAGTAATTACTACTTGTGCAATTTTCATCTCAATATTAAAAGTCAGCCTCTCGTAATTTTTTTCTTTTGTAAAAATAGTAGAAAGTGTTCTACTTTTGGCTTATAACTCACATATAGAGAGGTTTCACAGTTGGTTTAGAAATTGAGCGTTTCCATCATACTTGCGTCATTCAAATTGATCAAGTTTTTGCAATCAAGTTTTACATGTGAGCATACTGAATCCTTTTTCTAACTCTCCCAAAAAGTAATCAAGTCTTCCATTGATCCAATTTCATGCATATTGCCTATTTATTACTACCTGAAATTTGTTATTTTTGAGAAAAAATTTTAGCATGTATGATTTTATTGTAACTAACCCGTCCCCCATCCCCACTGCATATGAACTCGTCCTCGAGGGACTGGATGCAGTGGAAAGAAGGGTTAGGCACAGGCGATGGCATAACAACAATCAAGGGAACTTCTCACACTTAGACCAGA
Organism: Salvia splendens; assembly: GCF_004379255.2. Taxonomy (NCBI): domain Eukaryota; kingdom Viridiplantae; phylum Streptophyta; class Magnoliopsida; order Lamiales; family Lamiaceae; genus Salvia; species Salvia splendens. Next base: position 33,922,093 of record NC_056040.1, read on the forward strand.
CACTGGGCTAAGTGTGAGGCAGTGCCAGCAATCAAAACATGCTAATAACCACACAAAAAATAAAACAGATATAGGCAAAACAGAGAACAACTTCCATAAACTTCTCACACTTAGTCCAGACACAGGACTAAGTGTGAGAACGGAGTCAAAAACACAATTTACACAAAGAAACAGGGTTAAGGGTGATACTACTTCCTTCTAGATTGTTGAATCAGGCGAATGTTGCTCGCCTTCCTTATCGCCTTCATTACATAGGCCTTCCTTATTGCTTCTAAGGCTCCGTGTTTATCGGAGCTCCTCCTCCTTGGTATATTTTTTATTCTTTTTTTCCTTCGGGGGGGGGGGAAGCATGCTGGCAGCGTTAGCAAGCCTCATACCTTGGTTGGTATGGTGGCCCGTACTAGGGGAAGGAAGGATATTTTCTTCCCCCTTCCTCTGCTCTCTTCCTCTGCTCTCACCTGGTTGCTCTCCACAGTCTTGCTTGTTGCCTTGAACCCTCAGCTTCAAGAAGTAGCTGGTTCATTGTCTGGTGGCGCGTCCTTCTCAGGATGGAGTCTTCCTCTATAGTCAACGAGAGGTTAAATTATGCCTCCGTTCGTCGTAGAAGAAGGTCACTGGGACGAGGCAGCCCTTCTGTTGGTGGTGGCGGAGCAGGGTCTTTAGACCGAGAAATTCTTAGGCGAGCTTTTAGGGCGGTGTAAATCTCCACGGGGTCAGTGCCGACGGGAAAACTTCTGAGCACAGAGTCCACACGCCCTATGTCAGCCAGGTCCATATATTGGAGTGGGTCGATGAATCTAGGGGGCGATAATGGTGTTTTGGTAATTGGTGGACTCGGTGGTGAAAAGGATCTCTGATTATTACTGTTGAGACCGGCTCCTAAAGAAAACGATGAGGTATTGGAGGTCTCGAGTTGATTGCCCTGCATTTCTTTCTGATTATGTTTGCTGGTGACTTGAATTTGGAGAGAATTAGATGAGGGTAGCACAAGGGTTCTGAAGGCAGTTGATAGAAAGTGAGATTCGGAAAACCCCCTTTTCTACTCAAACTCCGACTGTTGAGATCCCTGCCTATTGAGATCTCTGTGACTTTTCGCGTACTGGCGCGCCTTTTCATAATGCCAGATGGCAAAGCTTCTTCGATACGCTTCCTTCCTCTCTCCAGGTCGTCCTTTCATTTCAACAGTCGGCGCCGCCTGACACCTCTCTAATTACTGCGCACGTCTTATCATCACCTGCTCTTATCAACTCAATCACTGCACACCACCAATTAAATTGAATTTGCACTGATCACGTGGAACATTAAATCCCGATGGCAGCTCACATAATTCCACTTGATCAGTTCCTTTCCTCCACTTCTGATTTTTTTTTATTAACTAAGAAAAACTTAACACACTTAAAAAAAACTATTTACACTAACAAGGATTTGATCGGGTCTCCTTGGAATGTCACTTGATCAGATTAAGAGATTTAGAATTTGTCGCTTGATCAAGCAGACTATCCATGAATACCCGATCACTCCTTCTACCTGTTTACTGGCGTGAGCTAGGCATTGGTAGTGAAATATCGTCTACTACAAACACCTCCATTCCGTTCCTTCCGGGTAACTTGCTTTCCTCCAGACTGTTGGTCCTTCCTGCGAACTTTGCCCTTTTAGGCGCAAGTTGCTCCCAGCTTCTCTGTTTGCTTTGATCAATCCTCCTTTCCTGGCAGATCCGCTATCCTTCAGACTTCAACTTGATCAGATGCATGTGCCTTTCAGGGAACTTGTCTGGAATGGCTTCCGTATTTTCTTTTGCAGAATTTGGCGTAGGTGACTCGCCTCTATGTTTTCACATCTTCTCCTATCAACTGCTTCCCACTCAAACTCCTGTAGAAGGAGTAACCATCTGATCAAATGCAGGTTTGATCTCCTCTTCGATGATAGGTATTTGATGGCCGCATGGTTTGTATACACCATCACTTTGGAACCTCGTAGGTGCTGTCTGAACTTCTCAAATGCGAAGACTACTGATAGCATCTCTTTTTCGGTCACATCATAGTTCCTTTGCGCCTGACCCTAGGTTTTTGATGCATAGAGGACAACATAACTTTTCCCCTGGATTTTCTGACTTAATATTGCTCCCAAAGCACAGTTACTAGTCTCACATATCACCTCAAAGAAGTGATTCCAGTCAGGGCCGCGTATTATAGAATAACTCATCAATCGATCTTTCAGAAATGGGAATGCGGCCTTGCTGACATAAAATAATTTAAACTTTACGTCATCCTGGGGAAACTTCGTTAGGATCTGGGCTCTTCCGGCAAAATCCTTGATGAGTCCTCCACGGGCCCGAGCGTACTTTAACAAGGCTCTGATCTCCTCCTGGTTAATAGGGTACAGAAGTTTTGCCACATGAGTGTGCCTTGCCATGACTGTTCGAGGTTCCGACCAGTTTGAACTTCGCTTCTTGGGCATCAGCTAGGGTTGGTGTTGGAAGAGTAGTTCTTCCTGTTTCTGCAATCGTGGTTTGACTGTTTTGTGATCTGTCTGGCTGTACAAGTCCTTGAAAGCCATCGGTGATGCTGATACGGAAAGTAGTTGCCTTGTAAACGAGGATTCCTTCTTCAGCATTCCTTTTAATGGAGCGGCTTGATCAGGTGGTCTCTCGACCCTTCTTGGTTGAGTAATCTCTCTTGCCTCGGCTGGTTGTGATGGCTGGCAAAATTCCATAATTGCCTTTCTAAAGGCTTGATCATCCATTGGTCCAGTCACTGTCGTATCAGACCATTCTGCTGCCTCTCTCTTCAGCTGTTCATCTTCAGTGTAACCAGAGGATGGCTCTTCGAAGGATTCCTTTTTCGAATACTCATGTTTCCGAGGGCTGATAGCGTTTACTGTTTGTATGCTCTCTCTGCCCTGTGGCATTTTTGCCGCTTCATTAATGCCGACCGTAAGTCGCTCTCCTTTAAACTCCAGATTAATTGTCCCATGGCGGACGTCAATGATTGTGTTGGCGGTGGATAGGAAAGGTCTCCCCAAAAGGATCCCAATAGATTCATCTGCTCCTGGTTCCGTCATTTTTATAACAAAGAAGTCGGCGGGATACATGAATCTGTTCACCTTGACGATTTCATCTTCCAGAACTCCCTCGGGGTAAATGCAAGACCCGGCTGCTAGCTGTATTTCTATATTGGTTTTGACGAGCTTAGCATTCTCCAGCCTCTTGTATATAGAATATGGCATAATATTGATGGAAGCCCCTAGGTCGCACATTGCGTGCTCCATTTGAACGTTTCGGATGGAAATTGGGAGCGTAAATACCTCTGGGTCAGTTCTCTTGGAGGGAAGATCACTAGGTTGGATCATACCGGTCACTTCCTCTGCTTTGACCTTCCTCCTCTTTTCAGCACCCTGTTCACAGATGTTTGACTCTTCTTTCGCTATGACTTGATCAAAGGCTCTGGATTCATGGCTTTTATTAAGACTTGTCCTGGATGCTGGAAAACTTGCAGTTGAGCTCTGATAAACTCCTTCTGATTTCAGAGAGACTGTATTGACATTCTCTCGCCCTGCTGGAGGTTGCACTGTAGCCGGAATCTTTCCTTCATTACCTCTTAGCTCGCCCAGTGACATGGCAACCTGAGATAACTGCTTCGTAAGCATTTCTAATGCAGCTCTCTGTTCTCTCTGGGCTTCCTGCATTTCTCGCACAGCATCATGGGACTGGTGTCGAATCATATCCCCTGGACCTTCATTTTGCTGCCTGTTATTTCTCTGATTAAATCGGCCTCCTCCATGGCCTTGCTGGTAAAAACCTGAAGACCCATACTGCTCTGGTTGGTTCTGGGACAGATGATTTTGTTGGTTTCCTTGGAAGTACTGTTGGTTCCCTTGGGATTGCTGGTTTCCCTTGTGGTACTGCGGGACATAACTCACCATTTGATTACTTGGTTGCCTACCCTGGTTGTTATACTGAGGGGCTTGGTGTTGGTACCCCATTCTCCTTCCTGTTGTCGGCTTGACCAGTTAGGCTGTCCTCCACTTGACCAGTTCCCTTGAGGTCCACTTGACCAACCTGCCGGACCTCCTTGCATTCTATTCACTCCAGTGTTTGGTCTATCCAAGATTCGAGCTGGCCAGTTGGACTGCCCGTCAGAGGGTTGTACCTGTTGTGGTTGGCTTTGATTCTGATCAGTTCATCTGAAGTTGGGGTGATCCCTCCACGGAGCATCTCTCTGCTTCCCCTGGATCCAGTTGCCATTAGTGTTCCAGTGGCCTACGGTGTTTACTTGCTCTACCTCAGGGGGAAACTCGCAGTAATAGTAATGATGCTCTTCTGGCGGTGGCGGCTGCGGCACATACTGTGTCTCCTTCGGTGCAGGCGGTGGCGGCAGTCTCATTTTTTTATTGCTTCCAGCAGTTTCTTCTCTATCTGCTCAAATCGAGCCTCCAGCTTTTCATCGTTGCGCGCCTCAGCTGCGTGCACTGCTCCTCTTCTGTACTGCCCTCGAGATGTTTCATACGAACGCTTAGCCTTAATCAGCCTCTCCAAAATATTCTTAGCTTGGCTAAAAAGGGATTTTGAGAAATCCCCTTGTGCTGCGAGGTTGAGGTAGTTCTTGCTGTCCACCGTGAGTCCGCCATAGAAGATCGAGTAGATCTCCTTCTCTCCCAGCTTGTGGTTAGGGCATTCTTGAAGCAGCCCTTGGAACCTATCCCAGTATTGGACGAGGGGTTCATCATACTCCTGTCTGGCTTCTGTAATTTCCCTTTTTAGGGCACTTATTTTTGATGTTGGAATGAAACGATCAAGGAATATCATACGGAACTCAGCCCACGTCCTGATGGATCCTTCCGGCAGCCTTGACAGCCAGACACCCGCATCGCCCTTCAAAACGAAGGGAATAGCCTTAAGCCTGTAATCTTCGGACGTGGATCCAGCTGGCACGGGCTGAATATCACAGTATCTGTAGAATTCTTCTAGGAAAGCATACGGACATTCCTTCGAAAGGCCATAGAAATGGGACAAAATGGCTAGTACTCCTTATTTGATTGCGATGGTCCGCATTCCAGGAGTAGCGGTGATGGCATGTGTGGGCTCTCTCTCATCATGAACGTGTAGAGAGCCGATTCCCGAGTCGTCGGCGACAACGTCCATCTCTGCTTCCGTTCGTTCTGGTGGTGGTGGTTGTGTTTTCTGCTCGGTGGCTGCTGCTACTTCTAATGCGGCTCTGCGACGAGTGATAACAACGCCGGCTTCCTGGACTCTCCACTGAGTGTTAGTTCTTCTGTATATCAAGGGATGATTCCAGTAATCGCCTTGGTGGTACCTTCTCATCAACAGCAGGAAAAACAAAAAAAAAATGAGAAACAAAATTATATACACCTACGCACTACGCACAAACATAAAGTAACACCATGCTTCCCCGGCAATGACGCCATTTTGGAAGGACTTGGAAAGAGGTCGAAAACACGAAGAGAATGCGGATCAAGTTATATGGAATGATAACCGAACCGATTGGATCAGTTAGCAAATGTCGTTGCCACTTAATCAATGCAATCTAGCTCTCGCCCTTTCCGCCTTGCCAAAGTAATTTATAACTCCCAATTTTTGCACAACTTTAACAGTAAAGCGGCAAGTTCGGGGTCGATCCCATAGAGAAGTTGGTGTGTCGAGTGTGTGAGTAGTGAACAGGGGGGTTGGCTGCTGCCATGCTTTAACTTGGGAGTTTTTAACTACTGGTTTTAATCTAGACCGAATTAAACTAGCTAGCTTGATCAATGGAAATTTAACTACTGGATCAAGTGAATTGCAGGTAATAAAAGAAAAGTAAATGCGCGGATTAAAAGTGAAAATAACTTTGATTAAACTAAAAGCTGAGTACAACGTGAAATTTAAACTAAGCTAACACTTTGGAATCTAAGAAAGTGGTAAAAACTGAGAAAAATCTCAGTGGGAAACTTAAGATAACGCTAACAGAAATGAGTATTCTGCAACGCTCCCTTTCGGTCGCCCTTTAAACTAAGCTATCTAACTAAGCTAGAGAACTGAACTAAACTAAGCTAGAGAGCTGAACTAAACTAAGCTAGAGAGCTGAACTACGCTAAATAAATAAGCTAAGCTAAACTAGATGGAAAGTAATGTCTCGGATGCCTTCTTGTGGTGGCACACCCTCTATTTATAAGCTCGATTTGGCTACCAGCTGGATAACGATCTTGACAGGGAATATTCGCTCATTCTGAGAGTGAGCGACACATTGATTGCTACGTGCTATTCTTCTAGAATGACGACGCTTTTTGGTAACAGATTCGTGACTCAGCTTCGTCCTTGCCTCTCATATTCCAGCACGTGTCCCCTTCTAGAACGTCATCCTTGATAACAGAATGGTGCGCTATATCCAGCTCATTTCCTCACGTGTTCTTCTTCTAGAAGCCAACGGTCCCCACCTAACTGCTTGATCGCTCCCCCTTGATCAACTCCCCCAATTCTTGGCCTTTTATCACCTTTTGTACTTGCTTGATCAGTTCGGCCTTGCTGCCTTGGTTAAGTGGTATTTCTACACATTTAACACTTGTTTTGCGCGATAAACCGATCAAGTAGCATGTATTTCACCCTTAAACCGATGCATGAAATGAGCCTTATCAAATGCAGTCTTAACGTCCATCTGCCATACATCCCAATCCATATAAGCTGTTATAGACAACAGTATCTGGATCGATTTGAGCATGGCCACTGGGGAGAAAGTCTCGTCGTAATCGACACCTTCCTTTTGGGTATACCCCTTGGCCACTAGTCTTGCCTTGAAGACTTTAACTCGTCCATCGGGTTCACGTTTACGTTTATATATCCACTTGCTCCCAATGACAGTACAGCCTTCGGGTAGGACGGACAAATTGTAGACGTCTTTGTCTATCATAGATTGTAGTTCTGAATCCATTGCTTTCACCCATTGGCAATGATCGACATCTGCCAGCGCCTCTGCAAAGTTCCATGGATCTAACACATTGTTGTCCGATGAGTGATCCATGGATTCCCCCAAACCAATGTATCTGTCGGATTCATGCGAGACCCTCCCACTGCGGCGCGGTACTACAATACTTGGTGTAGAAGTTGAAGTTTCGGGAATAGTTTGTACACCTGGTACTTGTTCTTGGTTAATGGAACTTGTGATATAATTTAGCTCTTCTAGAGCTACTTCACTGCTGGGTCTATGATTCATTACAAAGTCTTACTCTAAGAATGTGACGTGAGTGCTCACAATAACTTTCTTATCTCGGAGACTAAAGAATTCATAACCTTTCGTCCCTTTGAGGTACCCTATAAACATACACACATCCGTCCTAGATCCTAGCTTAGTTGGATCCTTTTCCAATACATGAGTCGGGCAACCCCAAATCTTGAGATGTGCTAGATTGTGCTTGCGCCCAGTCCACAACTCATAAGGAGTAGTAGGTATGGATTTTGACGCTAAATTGTCTAATATATGGCTTGCAGATGTTAGGGTTTGTATACTAGAAATCATCTTTCGAGTGATTGAATACTGTAAAACTCTAATAATTATTTTCCAATGAATGCAACAGATTATTTTTGTCATAATGTTGTTATGTTTTACATTTAATGGATGTTTATTGCATATTTAAATGTATAAGCGAACATAACATAAGTCTAAGTCTTTGTTCTAGTAGACCGGTTGTGGGCTGCGCTCAATTTAAGGTACGCGGTCAGTTCTGAACAAAGAAAAATAAGAATTTCACAACCCAGATAGACCTAGACTACCTATCGTGAAAGGTTGCAATGTCAGTCCGATTATTTCTAAGCCTTATTGAAATATGATGACGTTGGTGTGGTATAGCACTGAATGGATCTAACAGCAGGACGAGTCTTTATGCTATATACTGAAAGACGAGGTCTTGATAATTAATTTCTTAATCAATGTACATTAGCATTGAGCATACGATATTAGGTATCTACTACTTTGACTTACCAAAGGTGCGGGTTTTTCGTCACCCAACGATCCAGGTATATTGGGTGATGGTGATCATTGTCTAGCGGTGCTAGGATTGCTATTATGTTGAATCGTGCGCGAGGAGAGTCTCGTTTGATAACATCCACAAGAGGAGCTCGAAACGAGGTTTTACTATTCCGAACCTAGCTAGTTGGAGTTTAATTACTCTATGAATAATAAATAAGAGTTTCTTGCTAAGTCCACTCTTGGAGAATAAAATATGTTAATTAATTAAGTCCATAGCAGACATTAATTAATTAATGGATGTTTCTATCTTAAGCGCGGGAAATGAATTAAACAAATAAAAGGAAACCAGGAATACTTGTAATTTCGGATTTGAAAAGGCAATGCAATATTACTTCTGTAGTGGCTGCTTGTAATATTCCAATATAAGTTTATATTAAATTGTGGGTTCAATTTAATTAGTAAAAAGCTAATTGGGTGAGGCCATGTCCAAATTCTTCCTTAGATCCCTGACTGGGCCAAATATGTGACTTTATAAATAGGAGAATAAAAGAGACAGAAAATATAATTATTATTGCTCAGAATTTTCGTCCCCCTCAAAGAAAGAGAGAGGATTCGAAAATTGCTCCCTCCGTGAACTGAGTTCTGTCTTCATTATTCGAGTCCAAGTATTCTGGTGAGATTTGCCCACACAAATATCAGTATACAGCCCGGGACACCAGTCAGAAGATCAGAGGTCGAGTACTGAAGATCTTCACGTGGAGACGGAGCAAGCCATCATCGATTCTTGATTGAATAAACGAGGTAAATTGGCTAATTCCGTAGTGAGCATGTTTTAATTCAAGTTATGAGCATGATACATGTTATAATTACGCGAATAGAATTTGTCTGAATAATCTGCTAAATATATCAAATTTATGTGATTGGATCTCATGCACGCTTCCGCTACCAACCCCTTCAATTGGTATCAGAGCCAGTCTTTGGCTCTGATTATTTGGATTTAAATTTCGTGGAATTCATGTATGCATGTATTATTTGATTGCGAAGCATGTTCTCGGTGTTTTGTTTAATTTATTATGCATGATGAACTGAAGAACTATCGAATCAAAGAACTTGAATTGCTCGATCGTACGAGACGTGCAATCAGTCGGCGCTCGCGCCGAGACAGATTGCACCACGCGCGATCGAGGTAGGGTAGTCGAGACAATGGGAGCCAGGGAACAGCGATCACGGGGCGACGTGCAGACGAGTATGGGCTCGTGCACGCCGCTGGCCGAGACCGCACGCCCCAGACGGAGCTCGCGTCGAGATCAACACGACGAAAGGCGTGGCACGACAGTTCGACCGAGAACATGCCGAGGTGCTGAGCCACCAGGCCGAGAACCCTAGGCGGAAGGGTCGAGACGGATGGCGGCGCTGGCCGAGAGCAGTTGCGCTGTCGCACGAGCCGCTGGCCTGGAGCGCGCGCCACCCGGTGCATTGAAGATGCCAAGACAGGCGGTCGGAGCTGGCCGAGTGTAACATCCCAAATTTTTGTGACTCTTCTTATATGTTATTCGAATTTTGGATTCTTGGAATTATGAAACTTTCGTTTCTATGTGATTAAGTGTTTTGCGTGAAATAAATTTTCGTGGTTAATGTGGAATGATGAGCTTGATGTTTTATATTTTCCAATGTGGGGAAATAAATAATAGGATCATGCATTTATTTTTTTCGAGCCAATTCATTGGAATTTTCGGCTCTTCCTAATTATTGAAATAGTATTTCATTTCTTGGATTTAATTAATTATCTTGGGATACTTATCCAAATTAAATCCAAACCAAATGACCCTAAATGGTACTACATGGAATTCGAACTCCATTTTTATTTTCCTTGGGAGTTTTCGAAAATCTCCTATAGGAGAAAGAATTATTTACATTTGATTTAATTGGTGCTTTATTGACTCTCTTCCTTTGAATTTAATCCAATTAAATCTTGTTATAATTTATTTCTTCACCTAAAATAAATAGAGAGTTTGGACATTCCTTGGTTAGCAATTTTCGGCCCCTCCACTAAATTTTGGAGGATATTTTATTTATTTCCTAATTTGTGGAATCCCTTTTTATTCAAATAAATTCCTATGTCTAATTAATTGGGGATGTGAATATTTTTTTTCTCCTACTTTTCTCCCATATCACACGCCCCCTATGCAATATTTTCCTTGTGGGAATTTAATTAATTGTTGCCTATTTTATGGGAGCCTTTTTCCTATAAATAAATTGCCTAATTTAAATCATATTCTTTTAATTGGGGATTTAAATAATTTCCTTGTGCAAATTCCTTATGGAAATTTTCGGCCCCCACCATTATTTTCATACTTGGAGATTTAATTTATTTTGTTCCCTTGTTTATGAAATATTCACTTTTATTTCCTAAGTTGTGAATATATTCTCTCCAAGTAAATACCAAATAAATTCCTTGCTATTCCTACATGGATTTTTCAAAAATTTCCTCCCCTTCCCACATGCTTATTTTATTCTTTTAATTGTGGGATTTATTTAATTGTATTTTTCCCCACAATTAATTAATTAATTGATTTTAAACCTAACCCTAATCCTATAAAAACACCTAAACTAAACCCTAGCCCCCATTCTCCCTCAATTTTCGTGCCTCCCTCCTCCCTCTCCACATTCTCTCCAAAAAAACTTCTTCCACCATTGTTTCTTGCATCCATTGAAGTTATTTTCAAGAATCTCCGACGAATCACCTCGTTTCTTGATTCTACCGATTCGTTTTGTCAAAGAAGGTATATTGGCTTCACTTTTCCTCATTCTTTTCATTTGAACCATGTTCTTGAATCCTACATGCATGTAGTGGGTGTAGGAATCGTAGATCGCAAGTTTAATCGGTGGGGAAAGTGAGTTTGCTTGAAAACCTTGATAAATACGCGTTTCAATTGAATTGTGTGAAGTTTGATTGGAATCTTTGGTGAATGATGTAAGTTATGTGCAAACATGATTAAGAGAGTCTTATCAAGAATTATTGTGTTTTATAAGCATGAGAATTGGTGTTTGGATGATTGAGAAGGAAACCCTAATTTAGAAATTGTGTATCTGTTATCTATGATGTTCGACCAGTAGCTTCTGATGAGTGATTGACCTATCAAACGGCCGAATTTTGATATGAAAGTTTTACTGAGTAAACTTCAAGGTGTTACCTGTGTCTCGTGTGAATTTCAGACCTTTTTATCAAAAAATGAATTTTTAATAAATTTTTGAAGTTGACTGCGCAAATCTGCCAGAAACTCGTGTTCTCGCCAAGAATGTTTCGTTTTCTGTTTGACTAACCAAATGACCTCCGAATGATGTGATCGCGTGAGATACGTCGAAATATACTATGGTGTGTTTTTCCATCTTTGTGACGAACGTTGGGTTGGGTAATTTTGAGAGAACGGTGAAAGAAACGATAGGACATGCATCGTAATATATTTTTGTGGAAGGCTGACTTGTGTTGTCGTTGACAAGGCTGATTGTGTATTCGTGAACTCGAGGAACAAGAGTTGCCATAAGTTGGATTCTGAATTGTTAAGCGGATGAGGTGGGCTTTCTTTTCAAACCCCTTTATTTTTCCGAAAATATGATGTGGTGTTATAAGGGTGGTTTAAAGTGTTATGTCATGCCGTGATTGTTTTGATGTTGAGATTTTTGCCTGATGCCTAGTTCGTTTGAGCTTGCTCCGTTAGGCTATAGGGCTATGTTGAGATTGTGCTTGATGCCTAGTTTGTGAGTTCGCTCCATTAGGCTATAGGGCTATGATAAACGAATTCGGGTCTGAGTAAGGCCGTAAACCCTATCAGGCTGTGTACACAGAGGGGATCGTGAGCCGTCCTTGCTAGTCGGCCGGTCTCGTGGGCGAATAGTGTGGCCACACTTTCGTCGCACTATGGTAAGAGGATATGATTGATTGATTGATGTGATAAATTGTCTGGCCAGACTTGGATTTTTTGTGTTCTCGTGATATTTCTTACTATATAAAACTCGAGATCACTGGTATGGATGACATAACTTATTAAAATGTTTTCGGCATGAGCCCATTGAGTACAACAAGTACTCAGCCCTGCATATTCTTTTTCTTATGTGCAGGTTGAGTGGGATGTTGCGGTGGATGTTGAGCTGGCTAAAGACCCTAGGATACGTTGTGTCGTCATACATAGGCGTGATCCTTGACTCTCCCTTTGAACCTTATTTCCGCTGCTAGGTTTTGAATCATGTTTCAATACTTAAATCTTTTCGTACTATGTTGAGCATGTTTTGGTCACGTTAGGTTTTAAACGTCTATTTACATTATTATCTGGAAATGATGTCTTTCACGTGAGTTAGACTACATGTTTTTCTTAGAAGTTGATTGGGTCTTAAATAACTGTTTTTCTCCGCTGCTTCTTTTAAAAATATTTATCATATGTTGTTTTATTTAATAGCAAAGTTATAATTTTAAGTTTCTTTAAAACAAAAAGAAAATTTTTCTTCATCCTTTAAGTTAATTAAGTTTTCAATAGAAATCTACCCTTTACATGTATCACGATCGCCGCGTTTGTAGCAACCCTGGTATGGGCGGTCGTGACAGAGTGGTATCAGAGCTTTGTTCTTTTGCTCTGGTCCGAGAGTCTTCTTTTACTTTGAGTCTAAGTTAGTGAACCCTTATTGACTAGAAGTGTCACGAAGGCTCAACATCCAAAGCATCACGCTCAACCAAGGAAAGTGAGGTATGTTTTAAGTTGTTGATGAAATGTGTGAACGATGTATAAAATTCACGATATGATGAGGATGTTTTGGGCAAAAGAATGCATGAGCATGTAATTACGTGATGATGTGATGTTATTTTCATGTTGAAATTCGAGAATAAATGATATGATGACATACATATGTTGAATGTGAGCATGATGATTTAAACGCGTGTATTATGGGTGAAAACAATATTGTGATAGTGTAGAAGTGTGATGTTATATATGGTATGAGGTGCGAAGTATGATGCGTTATTTTATGGAGTGTTTTATACGGATGATGAAAGTTGATGTGAAAGTACGTTTTAGTTTGAGTCAAAACTTTTATTTTTAAAAGTGAGATGAGGAAAATTTTTAGGAAAGTGTGAAGGTGTAAAGAAAATTATTTCAAAAGTTTCGAATATAATGTGAAGTTCGAAAGTGTTTTGCTATGGGATATGAAATTGTGGTGTGTTTATCTTGAGGTATGAATTACGTAAATTGAAGTAGATGATGATCTATGAGATGATGAATTGTGTTGTGAAATTAGAGTGCCTAAAATATAAGCCTAGTTGACCGCGTGAATCGTAGTTCTAAGTTGAAAACTTAACAATTGCTTTTCCGTGCAATGAAACGTACGAGAATATGAGAGTTTAGGCAAACGCTTAAGTCAAGGTGCGAGACAAGAAGAACCGATGCTAAGAGATATTTTCATGAAACGACGAGCGATCATACTCGCGATTTAAATTAGTATAGTTCAATCTTGCGTAAGTGGAAGCACGAATATGTATAGAGATTTGAAGCAACAGTTTTGGTGGAATGGAATGAAAGGGGACGTAGCGTCATATGTGGAACGATGTCTAGCATGCCAACAAGTGAAGGCCTTACACCAACGGCCATATGGGAAGTTACAACCGCTTGAAATTCCAGAATGGAAGTGGGAGCATCTAGCTATGGATTTCGTGACGGGTTTGCCAAAGTCACAGAAGGGCAACACTGCGATTTGGGTGACCATTGATCGACTTACAAAGAGCGCGCACTTCTTACCGATTAAGATTACTTATGGCGCGGACAAGTTAGCTAGGCTCTACGTGAATGAGATTGTGCGTTTGCATGGAGTGCCAAAGACTATTGTGTCCGACCGCGATACGAAGTTCACATAGAAGTTTTGGATGAGTTTGCAGCGCGAATTGGGCACGCAACTGAATTTCAGCACCGCTTATCACTCGCAATCGGACGGGCAGTCAGAGAGGACGATTCAAAAGCTTGAGGATATGCTGCGAGCCGTTGTTCTAGATCTAGGGGAAGGTTTGGAAACTGTTCTACCGTTGGTTGAATTCACCTACAACAATAGCTACCAAGCGACGATCGATATGGCTCCGTATGAAGCCTTGTATGGAAGGAAGTGTCAACCCCACTTTTTTGGGATGAAGTTGGCGAGACGAAGATGTTAGGCCCCGATGCGATAAAGGAGATGACCGAAATTGTGCATCAAATCCGCGCAAGGATCAAGGAAGCTCAAGATAGGCAGAAGTCGTATGTCGACGTGCGTCCAACGGAAATCAAATTCAACGTCGGTGACAAAGTGTTCTTGAAAGCGTCCCCGACGAGAGGAGTTGTGAGGTTTGGAGTGAAAGGCAAGCTGAAACCGCGTTTCGTAGGACCGTACGAGATTATCGATGAAGTAGGCCCTGTAGCGTATCGTTTGGCGTTACCTCCCAGCTTTGGGAACGTGTACACCGTGTTCCATGTGTCGCAGTTTCGCAAATACGTGTTCGACCCCAAACATGTAATTCATCAAGAGGAAGTGGTCTTAACCCCGACATGAGCTACGAGGAAAGGCCCGAGGCAATTCTAGATCGGAAGGTACAAGAGTTACGAAACAAATCGATAGCGTCCGTGAAGGTGTTGTGGAAGCACCATGGTCCCGAGGAAGCCACGTGGGAGTTAGAAGATAAAATGAAAGAAAAGTTTCCCGAGTTATTTTTGTGAGACGATCAAATTTCGGGACGAAATTTCTGTTAAGATGAGAAGGATGTAACATCCCAAATTTTTGTGACTCTTCTTATATGTTATTCGAATTTTGGATTCTTGGAATTATGAAACTTTCGTTTCTATGTGATTAAGTGTTTTGCGTGAAATAAATTTTTGTGGTTAATGTGGAATGATGAGCTTGATGTTTTATATTTTCCAATGTGGGGAAATAATTAATAGGATCGTGCATTTATTTTTTTCGAGCCAATTCATTGGAATTTTCGGCCCTTCCTAATTATTGAAATAGTATTTCATTTCTTGGATTTAATTAATTGTCTTGGGATACTTATCCAAATTAAATCCAAACCAAATGACCCTAAATGGTACTACATGGAATTCGAACTCCATTTTTATTTTCCTTGGGAGTTTTCGAAAATCTCCTATAGGAGAAAGAATTATTTTCATTTGATTTAATTGGTGCTTTATTGACTCTCTTCCTTTGAATTTAATCCAATTAAATCATGTTATAATTTATTTCTTCACCTAAAATAAATAGAGAGTTGGGACATTCCTTGGTTTGCAATTTTCGGCCCCTCCACTAAATTTTAGAGGATATTTTATTTGTTTCCTAATTTGTGGAATCCCTTTTTATTCAAATAAATTCCTATGTCTAATTAATTGGGGATGTGAATATTTTTTTTCTCCTACTTTTCTCCCATATCACACGCCCCCTATGCAATATTTTCCTTGTGGGAATTTAATTAATTGTTGCCTATTTTATGGGAGCTTTTTTCTTATAAATAAATTGCCTAATTTAAATCCTATTCTTTTAATTGGGGATTTTAATAATTTCCTTGTGCAAATTCCTTACGGAAATTTTCGGCCCCCACCATTATTTTCATACTTGGAGATTTAATTTATTTTGTTCCCTTGTTTATGAAATATTCACTTTTATTTCCTAAGTTGTGAATATATTCTCTCCAAGTAAATACCAAATAAATTCCTTGCTATTCCTACATGGATTTTTCAAAAATTTCCTCCCCTTCCCACATGCTTATTTTATTCTTTTAATTGTGGGATTTATTTAATTGTTTTTTTCCCCACAATTAATTAATTAATTGATTTTAAACCTACCCTAATCCTATAAAAACACCTAAACTAAACCCTAGCCCCCATTCTCCCTCAATTTTCGTGCCTCCCTCCTCCCTCTCCACATTCTCTCCAAAAAAACTTCTTCCACCATTGTTTCTTGCATCCATGGAAGTTATTTTCAAGAATCTCCGACGAATCACCTCGTTTCTTGGTTCTACCGATTCGTTTTGTCAAAGATGGTATATTGGCTTCACTTTACCTCATTCTTTTCATTTGAACCATGTTCTTGAATCCTACATGCATGTAGTGGGTGTAGGAATCGTAGATCGCAAGTTTAATCGGTGGGGAAAGTGAGTTTGCTTGAAAACCTTGATAAATATGTGTTTCAATTGAATTGTGTGAAGTTTGATTGGAATCTTTGGTGAATGATGTAAGTTATGTGCAAACATGATTAAGAGAGTCTTATCAAGCATGATTGTGTTTTATAAGCATGAGAATTGGTGTTTGGATGATTGAGAAGGAAACCCTAATTTAGAAATTGTGTATCTGTTATCTGTGATGTTCGACCAGTAGCTTCTGATGAGTGATTGACCTATCAAACGGCCGAATTTTGATATGAAAATTTTACTGAGTAAACTTCAAGGTGTTACCTGTGTCTCGTGTGAATTTCAGCCCTTTTTATCAAAAAATGAATTTTTAATAAATTTTTGAAGTTGACTG
Organism: Salvia splendens; assembly: GCF_004379255.2. Classification (NCBI taxonomy): domain Eukaryota; kingdom Viridiplantae; phylum Streptophyta; class Magnoliopsida; order Lamiales; family Lamiaceae; genus Salvia; species Salvia splendens. The sequence continues at coordinate 33,938,570 of NC_056040.1, forward strand.
CGCAAATCTGCCAGAAACTCGTGTTCTCGCCAAGAATGTTTCGTTTTCTGTTTGGCTGACCAAATGACCTCCGAATGATGTGATCGCGTGAGATACGTCGAAATATACTATGGTGTGTTTTTCCATCTTTGTGACGAACGTTGGGTTGGGTAATTTTGAGTGAACGGTGAAAGAAACGATAGGACATGCATGGTAATATGTTTTTGTGGAAGGCTGACTTGTGTTGTCGTTGACAAGGCTGATTGTGTATTCGTGAACTCGAGGAACAAGAGTTGCCATAAGTTGGATTGTGAATTGTTAAGCGGACGAGGTGGGCTTTCTTTTCAAACCTCTTTATTTTTCCGAAAATATGATGTGGTGTTATAAGGGTGGTTTAAAGTGTTATGTCATGCCGTGATTGTTTTGATGTTGAGATTTTTGCCTGATGCCTAGTTCGTTTGAGCTTGCTCCGTTAGGCTATAGGGCTATGATGAGATTGTGCTTGATGCCTAGTTTGTGAGTTCGCTCCATTAGGCTATAGGGCTATGATAAACGAATTCGGGTCTGAGTAGGGCCGCAAACCCTATCAGGCTGTGTACACAGAGGGGATCGTGAGCCGTCCTTGCTAGTTGGCCGGTCTCGTGGGCGAATAGTGTTGCCACACTTTCGTCGCACTATGGTAAGAGGATATGATTGATTGATTGATGTGGAAAATGAGGAGATAAATTGTCTGGCCAGACTTGGATTTTTTGTGTTCTCGTGATATTTCTTACTATATAAAACTCGAGATCACTGGTATGGATGACAAAACTTATTAAAATGTTTTCGGCATGAGCCCATTGAGTACAACAAGTACTCAGCCCTGCATATTCTTTTTCTTATGTGCAGGTTGAGCGGGATGTTGCGGTGGATGTTGAGCTGGCTAAAGACCCTAGGATACGTTGTGTCGTCATACATAGGCGTGATCCTTGACTCTCCCTTTGAACCTTATTTCCGCTGCTAGGTTTTGAATCATGTTTCAATACTTAAATCTTTTCGTACTATGTTGAGCATGTTTTGGTCACGTTAGGTTTTAAACGTCTATTTACATTATTGTTTGGAAATGATGTCTTTCACGTGAGTTAGACTACATGTTTTTCTTAGAAGTTGATTGGGTCTTAAATAACTGTTTTTCTCCGCTGCTTCTTTTAAAAATATTTATCATATGTTGTTTTATTTAATAGCAAAGTTATAATTTTAAGTTTCTTTAAAACAAAAAGAAAATTTTTCTTCATCCTTTAAGTTAATTAAGTTTTCAATAGAAATCTACCCTTTACATGTATCACGATCGCCGCGTTTGTAGCAACCCTGGTATGGGCGGTCGTGACAGAGTGGTATCAGAGCTTTGTTCTTTTGCTCTTGTCCGAGAGTCTTCTTTTACTTTGAGTCTAAGTTAGTGAACCCTTATTGACTAGAAGTGTCACGAAGGCTCAACATCCAAAGCATCACGCTCAACCAAGGAAAGTGAGGTATGTTTTAAGTTGTTGATGAAATGTGTGAACGATGTATAAAATTCACGATATGATGAGGATGTTTTGGGCAAAAGAATGCATGAGCAAGTAATTACGTGATGATGTGATGTTATTTTCATGTTGAAATTCGAGAATAAACGATATGATGACATACATATGTTGAATGTGAGCATGATGATTTAAACGCGTGTATTATGGGTGAAAACAATATTGTGATAGTGTAGAAGTGTGATGTTATGTATGTTATGAGGTGCGAAGTATGATGCGTTATTTTATGGAGTGTTTTATACGGATGATGAAAGTTGATGTGAAAGTACGTTTTAGTTTGAGTCAAAACTTTTATTTTTAAAAGTGAGACGAGGAAAATTTTTAGGAAAGTGTGAAGGTGTAAAGAAAATTATTTCAAAAGTTTCGAATATAATGTGAAGTTCGAAAGTGTTTTGCTATGGGATATGAAATTGTGGTGTGTTTATCTTGAGGTATGAATTACGTAAATTGAAGTAGATGATGATCTATGAGATGATGAATTGTGTTGTGAAATTAGAGTGCCTAAAATATAAGCCTAGTTGACCGCGTGAATCGTAGTTCTAAGTTGAAAACTTAACAATTGCTTTTCCGAGCAATGAAACGTACGAGAATATGAGAGTTTAGGCAAACGCTTAAGTCAAGGTGCGAGACAAGAAGAACCGATGCTAAGAGATATTTTCATGCAACGACGAGCGATCATACTCGCGATTTAAATTAGTATAGTTCAATCTTGCGTAAGTGGAAGCACGAATATGTATCGAGATTTGAAGCAACAGTTTTGGTGGAATGGAATGAAAGGGGACGTAGCGTCACATGTGGAACGATGTCTAGCATGCCAACAAGTGAAGGCCTTACACCAACGGCCATATGGGAAGTTACAACCGCTTGAAATTCCAGAATGGAAGTGGGAGCATCTAGCTATGGATTTCGTGACGGGTTTGCCAAAGTCACAGAAGGGCAACACTGCGATTTGGGTGACCATTGATCGACTTACAAAGAGCGCGCACTTCTTAACGATTAAGATTACTTATGGCGCGGACAAGTTAGTTAGGCTCTACGTGAATGAGATTGTGCGTTTGCATGGAGTGCCAAAGACTATTGTGTCCGACCGCGATACGAAGTTCACATAGAAGTTTTGGATGAGTTTGCAGCGCGAATTGGGCACGCAACTGAATTTCAGCACCGCTTATCACTCGCAATCGGACGGGCAGTCAGAGAGGACGATTCAAACGCTTGAGGATATGCTGCGAGCCGTTGTTCTAGATCGAGGGGAAGGTTGGGAAACTGTTCTACCGTTGGTTGAATTCACCTACAACAATACCTACCAAGCGACGATCGATATGGCTCCGTATGAAGCCTTGTATGGAAGGAAGTGTCAACCCCACTTTTTTGGGATGAAGTTGGCGAGAGGAAGATGTTAGGCCCCGATGCGATAAAGGAGATGACCGAAATTGTGCATCAAATCCGCGCAAGGATCAAGGAAGCTCAAGATAGGCAGAAGTCGTATGTCGACGTGCGTCCAACGGAAATCAAATTCGACGTCGGTGACAAAGTGTTCTTGAAAGCGTCCCCGACGAGAGGAGTTGTGAGGTTTGGAGTGAAAGGCAAGCTGAAACCGCGTTTCGTAGGACCGTACGAGATTATCGATGAAGTAGGCCCTGTAGCGTATCGTTTGGCGTTACCTCTCAGCTTTGGGAACGTGCACACCGTGTTCCATGTGTCGCAGTTTCGCAAATACGTGTTCGACCCCAAACATGTAATTCATCAAGAGGAAGTGGTCTTAACCCCGACATGAGCTACGAGGAAAGGCCCGAGGCAATTCTAGATCGGAAGGTACAAGAGTTACGAAACAAATCGATAGCGTCCGTGAAGGTGTTGTGGAAGCACCATGGTCCCGAGGAAGCCACGTGGGAGTTAGAATATAAAATGAAAGAAAAGTTTCTCGAGTTATTTTTGTGAGACGATCAAATTTCGGGACGAAATTTCTGTTAAGAGGGGAAGGATGTAACATCCCAAATTTTTGTGACTCTTCTTATATGTTATTCGAATTTTGGATTCTTGGAATTATGAAACTTTCGTTTCTATGTGATTAAGTGTTTTGCGTGAAATAAATTTTTGTGGTTAATGTGGAATGATGAGCTTGATGTTTTATATTTTCCAATGTGGGGAAATAATTAATAGGATCATGCATTTATTTTTTTCGAGCCAATTCATTGGAATTTTCGGCCCTTCCTAATTATTGAAATAGTATTTCATTTCTTGGATTTAATTAATTGTCTTGGGATACTTATCCAAATTAAATCCAAACCAAATGACCCTAAATGGTACTACATGGAATTCGAACTCCATTTTTATTTTCCTTGGGAGTTTTCGAAAATCTCGTATAGGAGAAAGAATTATTTTCATTTGATTTAATTGGTGCTTTATTGACTCTCTTCCTTTGAATTTAATCCAATTAAATCATGTTATAATTTATTTCTTCACCTAAAATAAATAGAGAGTTGGGACATTCCTTGGTTTGCAATTTTCGGCCCCTCCACTAAATTTTAGAGGATATTTTATTTGTTTCCTAATTTGTGGAATCCCTTTTTATTCAAATAAATTCCTATGTCTAATTAATTGGGGATGTGAATATTTTTTTTCTCCTACTTTTCTCCCATATCACACGCCCCCTATGCAATATTTTCCTTGTGGGAATTTAATTAATTGTTGCCTATTTTATGGGAGCTTTTTTCTTATAAATAAATTGCCTAATTTAAATCCTATTCTTTTAATTGGGGATTTTAATAATTTCCTTGTGCAAATTCCTTATGGAAATTTTCGGCCCCCACCATTATTTTCATACTTGGAGATTTAATTTATTTTGTTCCCTTGTTTATGAAATATTCACTTTTATTTCCTAAGTTGTGAATATATTATCTCCAAGTAAATACCAAATAAATTCCTTGCTATTCCTACATGGATTTTTCAAAAATTTCCTCCCCTTCCCACATTCTTATTTTATTCTTTTAATTGTGGGATTTATTTAATTGTATTTTTCCCCACAATTAATTAATTAATTGATTTTAAACCTACCCTAATCCTATAAAAACACCTAAACTAAACCCTAGCCCCCATTCTCCCTCAATTTTCGTGCCTCCCTCCTCCCTCTCCACATTCTCTCCAAAAAAACTTCTTCCACCATTGTTTCTTGCATCCATGGAAGTTATTTTCAAGAATCTCCGACGAATCACCTCGTTTCTTGGTTCTACCAATTCGTTTTGTCAAAGATGGTATATTGGCTTCACTTTTCCTCATTCTTTTCATTTGAACCATGTTCTTGAATCCTACATGCATGTAGTGGGTGTAGGAATCGTAGATCGCAAGTTTAATCGGTGGGGAAAGTGAGTTTGCTTGAAAACCTTGATAAATATGTGTTTCAATTGAATTGTGTGAAGTTTGATTGGAATCTTTGGTGAATGATGTAAGTTATGTGCAAACATGATTAAGAGAGTCTTATCAAGCATGATTGTGTTTTATAAGCATGAGAATTGGTGTTTGGATGATTGAGAAGGAAACCCTAATTTAGAAATTGTGTATCTGTTATCTGTGATGTTCGACCAGTAGCTTCTGATGATTGATTGACCTATCAAACGGCCGAATTTTGATATGAAAATTTTACTGAGTAAACTTCAAGGTGTTACCTGTGTCTCGTGTGAATTTTAGCCCTTTTTATCAAAAAATGAATTTTTAATAAATTTTTGAAGTTGACTGCGCAAATCTGCCAGAAACTCGTGTTCTCGCCAAGAATGTTTCGTTTTCTGTTTGGCTGACCAAATGACCTCCGAATGATGTGATCGCGTGAGATACGTCGAAATATACTATGGTGTGTTTTTCCATCTTTGTGACGAACATTGGGTTGGGTAATTTTGAGTGAACAGTGAAAGAAACGATAGGACATGCATGGTAATATGTTTTTGTGGAAGGCTGACTTGTGTTGTCGTTGACAAGGCTGATTGTGTATTCGTGAACTCGAGGAACAAGAGTTGCCATAAGTTGGATTGTGAATTGTTAAGCGGACGAGGTGGGCTTTCTTTTCAAACCTCTTTATTTTTCCAAAAATATGATGTGGTGTTATAAGGGTGGTTTAAAGTGTTATGTCATGCCGTGATTGTTTTGATGTTGAGATTTTTGCCTGATGCCTAGTTCGTTTGAGCTTGCTCCGTTAGGCTATAGGGCTATGTTGAGATTGTGCTTGATGCCTAGTTTGTGAGTTCGCTCCATTAGGCTATAGGGCTATGATAAACGAATTCGGGTCTGAGTAGGGCCGCAAACCCTATCAGGCTGTGTACACAGAGGGGATCGTGAGCCGTCCTAGCTAGTTGGCCGGTCTCGTGGGCGAATAGTGTTTCCACACTTTCGTCGCACTATGGTAAGAGGATATGATTGATTGATTGATGTGGAAAATGAGGAGATAAATTGTCTGGCCAGACTTGGATTTTTTGTGTTCTCGTGATATTTCTTACTATATAAAACTCGAGATCACTGGTATGGATGACATAACTTATTAAAATGTTTTCGGCATGAGCCCATTGAGTACAACAAGTACTCAGCCCTGCATATTCTTTTTCCTATGTGCAGGTTGAGCGGGATGTTGCGGTGGATGTTGAGCTGGCTAAAGACCCTAGGATACGTTGTGTCATCATACATACGCGTGATCCTTGACTCTCCCTTTGAACCTTATTTCCGCTGCTAGGTTTTGAATCATGTTTCAATACTTAAATCTTTTCGTACTATGTTGAGCATGTTTTGGTCACGTTAGGTTTTAAACGTCTAATTACATTATTGTCTGGAAATGATGTCTTTCACGTGAGTTAGACTACATGTTTTTCTTAGAAGTTGATTGGGTCTTAAATAACTGTTTTTCTCCGCTGCTTCTTTTAAAAATGTTTATCATATGTTGTTTTATTTAATAGCAAAGTTATAATTTTAAGTTTCTTTAAAACAAAAAGAAAATTTTTCTTCATCCTTTAAGTTAATTAAGTTTTCAATAGAAATCTACCCTTTACATGTATCACGATCGCCGCGTTTGTAGCAACCCTGGTATGGGCGGTCGTGACACCGAGAGCAGGCGCGCCACCGAGAGCTCGAGCCACCCGATGGAACGTTGGGCCGAGACGCGTCGGTACCTGACGGTCGACACGACCGAGACGGGCCGAGACGGGCCGAGACACAGGCGCGCCACCTGCGCGCCGGTGGCCGAGACGCTGCGTGCGTCATGGTCCTATGAAGAACTCATCGGATTTTCGTCGTTCATCGTTCGTGCGAACCTCGTACGATGAGATAACGATGAAGGATTATTTTAATGATTATTTAATTGTTTTATTAAAAGATATCAAAATATTATTATTTAATGGAAATAAAATCTTTTTGGAAGATTTATCTAGATTTAAGGAATATTTTTATTATTTTCTATATCTATGAAAATAAATAATATTATTTTAATTCCTAGATGATATGGATGAGAATAATTTAATCGTTTCCTAATATTTATCTAGATTTAAGGAATATTTTTATTATTTTCTATATCTATGGAAATAAATAATATTATTTTGATTCCTAGATGATATGGATGAGAATAATTTAATAGTTTCCTAATATTTATATATATCTAAGATCCTAATAAGGATAGATATGTACGAATACATTAAATAATAAAATATCTCTTCCTAATCTTGAACAAGGAAATAATTTGAATTTATTTTTCATGTCTTATTAAGGATTAAATAATTTGTTTATTTTAGATATACCTTATAGTAGAAATGAATAAGAATTAAATTCTAGAATAATAGTTTCCTAAAGGAAGACAACAACATAAAACTAAAGATTTAATTATCGAGTAAATTAAATACCAACAAAATTTAATTAAGCTTTTATCTGCCTATAGGCTAAGGATAATTAAAGAAAAACCATAACCCAAATATATAAGCAATAATTACGAACTCAACGTTTGTATATGGTCTCCATCAATTGGTCTGCAATTTATGAAGCCTTTTTCTAATATTATCGCCACCTGCTCTGTTGGGACGATAATCCTAAGAAAATAGCAAGTTCATGAGGGCGGACTTCTCAAATATAAATAGTATGAACTAGAATGTGGTTTCCAATATTATCGTCACCTGCTCTGTGGGGACAATAATCCTAAGAAACTGCGAGATTCAGAAGTTCACACAGGATTTATGGGATAGCTTGATCTTGTTAGTAGCACATAAGCATTGTTATGGGAGTGTGTTGTAGAAATAAGACTCTGTAATGCTAACGAGGTGGTCTTGCTTACGCAACATTAGGTGGCCATGCCACTCTGTGGTCTCTGGACTATTCGTCGGTGTTGTGACCAGTAAAAATTGTAAGATTTTAATGCGTATTAACTTCCTCTGGAGGATAAAAAATTTTAATTTTACTGTTGTAAGATTTTGAAAAGTTTTATGGTTAATCTAATCAAACTTCTTACATAAGTTTATGAAAAAGGGTAAGATTCCGTGTTGCAGTGTAAATCAAATCTTCAATATGTCGTTCAATCCTCTTTCTGCAATACTTAAAGAAAACAAACTCGAGGGCCAAAATTACATAGAATGAAAACAAAATTTGGACATCGTTCTCACAGCAGATGAGTACATCTATAAACTCACAATCCCGCAACCTCCAGTGCCACCAGCTAACGCTGCGGCAGGATTCAGAGATGCACACAGACGGTGGCATAAGGTGAATGAGATGGCTAAGTGCTATATGTTAGCATCTATGTCATCAGTACTCAAGCATCAGCATTCAGTCATGGAAACTGCCGCCGAGATCATGCAGAATCTCAAGAATCTTTTTGGTACTCAGAATCGAACGGCTAAGTCTCAAGCCTTTCAGAGTATCATGTCGAAGACTTTGAAGGAAGGCTCGTCTGTGAGGGACCATGTCCTCGAGATGATGGGCCACCTCAACCAAATTGAGGTCTTGGGAGGGACGATCGATCCCGAGTCCCAGGTGACTATTATCCTTCAAAGTCTTCCCCCTAGCTTCCAGCAGTTCAAGCTCAACTTCTAGATGAACAAAAGGAACTACACCTTGGCAGAACTGTTGACTGAACTTCAGTCGGCAGAGGACCTTATGGTCCAGGCTAAGGCGACCATGATGACTTCGGCGCCTCGTTCCTCTGGCTTCAAGCCTAGCACGGGAAAAAGGCAGGCACCGAACTCAGGACCGGCCAAGATTGCTAAGGGAAAGAAGAAGAGGGCAAACAAGAAGCCCACTGGGAAGTGTTTCAAGTGCGGAGAGAAGGGGCATTGGAAGCTAGATTGTCCTAAAAAGGGCAAGGCTACAGGTATGCACCAAGCTTTAGTAGTCGAGTCATGTTTGGCTTCGAAGTCTACTTGCACTTGGGTTATTGACACTGGAACCACTGATCATATTTGTTTTGATCCTGACTTAATGCATGTGACAAGAAGGCTACGTGATCGTGAGATCGAGGTCCAGCTGGGTGACGCTCAAAAGTGGCGGCCGTAGCAGTGGGAGACATTTATTTGCGTTTTAGTAGTGATAGATTTTTTATTTTGAAGAATATTTTGTTGATACCTTCTTTTAGAAGAAATTTAATTTCAGTTTCTAAATTAGTTTTTGATGGATATTCGATTTCTTTTAAGGACAATTGCGTTATTAAGAAAGATGGTTCTTATATCTGTCGTGGTATCATGGAAAACAATCTGTACACAATCACATCTACACAGTTTAATAATCGCAAATCAGAATTCAATACAACATCGAAAATTTCAAAGAAACGAAAGGAACCTTCAAGTTCAATGAATGAAACGTACTTATGGCACCTTAGAATTGGTCATGCCAATGAAAGGAGGATCCATTCTCTTGTCCAACAAGATCTTATTAAAGATCTAGAGGAGGAACCTTTTCATAGGTGTGAGTCATGCTTAGAAGGCAAGATGACCAAGAGGCCTTTTCAGGCTAAGGGCAATAGGGCCAAGGAAGTACTTGAGCTCGTTCATTCCGATGTATGTGGTCCAATGTCTACTGAGGCAAGATGTGGTTTTCGATACTTCTTCACATTTACTGATGACTTCTCGAAAATTGGATACGTCTATTTGATGCGCCACAAGTCAGAGTCTTTTGATAAGTTCAAGGACTTTAAGACTCTTGTGGAGAAGTATCATAGTAAGAGTATCAAAATCCTACGATCTGATCGTGGAGGCGAGTACCTCAGTGCTGAGTTTTTGGACTACTTGTCGGAGTCGGGAAGTGAATCCCAACTGACTACGCTGGGCACGCCCCAGCAGAACGACGTGGCTGAAAGAAGGAAAGGACCTTATTGAACATGGTCCGATAGATGAGGAGTTATGCACGACTACCTACTTCAATTTGGGGACATGCCTTGCTTTCTGCAAGCCATATTTTAGACAATTTACCATCAAAATCCGTACCTACTACTCCTTATGAGTTGTGGACTGGGCGCAAGCCCAATCTAGCACATCTCAAGATTTGGGGTTGCCCGGCTCATGTATTGGAAAAGGATCCAACTAAGCTAGGATCAAGGACGGAGGTATGTTTGTTCATAGGGTACCCAGAGAAACGAAAGCTTATGAATTCTTTAGTCTCCGAGATAAGAAAGTTATCGTGAGCACTCACGACACATTCTTAGAGAAAGACTATGTAATGAATCATAAACCCAGCAGTGAAGTGGCTTTTGATGAGCTAACTTCTGTCACAAATTCCATTAACCAAGAACGAGTACCAAGTGTATAAACAATTCCAGAAACTTCAACTTCTATTCCAAGAATTGTAGTGCCGCGCCGCAGTGGGAGGGTCTCACATGAGCCCGAAAAATACATTGGTTTGGAGGAATCTAAGGATCACTCCTCAGACAGCAATGTATTAGATCCCTGGATCTTTCCGGAAGCGCAGGCAGATGTCGATCATTGTGAATGGGTGAAAGCAATTAATTCGGAACTACAATATATGATAGACAAAGACGTCTACGATTTGTCCGTCCTACCCGAAGGCTGTACTGAGCAAGTGGATATATAAATGTAAACGTGGACCCGATGGACGAGTTAAAGTCTTCAAGGCAAGACTATTGGCTAAGGGGTATACCCAAAAGAAAGGTGTCGATTACGATGAGACTTTCTCCCCAGTGGCCATGCTCAAATCGATCCGGATACTATTGTCTATAGCAGCTTATATGGATTGGGATGTATGGCAGATGGACGTTAAGACTGCGTTTCTAAATGGCGGTCTTGAGGAGACCATCTACATGGAACAACCCAAAGGTTATGCCATAAAGGGCAAGGAACACATGGTTTGGAAGCTTAAGAAGGCCATTTTTGGCCTTAAGCAAGCATCTAGATCATGGAACCAGTGTTTCGATCAAACTGTTTGCAAGTTCGGATTCGAAAAATGCCCAAGTGAAAGTTGTGTGTACAAGAAGGTTGAAAAGGGGAATGTAGTGTTCTTAGTTTTATATGTAGATGACATTCTTCTAATTGGAAACAATAAAAAGATGTTGTCATCAGTACGAACATGGTTGTCAAACCAGTTCGAGATGAAGGATATGGGAGACGCGGGACACATCCTCGGTACCAAGGTTCTTAGGAATCGAGAAAAGAAGATGTTGTGCTTATCTCAAGAACCTTACATCAAAACAGTACTTAGCCGCTTTAGCATGCAGGATGCCAAGAAAGGTTTCTTACCTTTTAGACATGTCATCTATCTATCTCAAGAGATGTGCCCAAAAACGCCGTCTGAGATACAAGCAATGAGAAGGATTCCATATGCTTCGGTAGTTGGAAGTCTCATGTATGCTATGCTTTGTACGAGGTCTGATATTTGCTTTGTTGTTGGCATGGTGGCAAGATATCAGTCGAATCCGGGCAAAGGACATTGGACTGTCGTAAAGAACATACTCAAGTACCTTAAACTGACTAAGGACTATGCTCTAGTTTACAATGCAGTCGAGCTCTGTCCTTTGGGATATTCTGACTCAGACTTTCAAGCTGATCAGGACTCGAGAAAATTTACTTCAGGATATGTGTTCACCTTAGGAGGTGGAGCCGTAATTTGGAAGAATGTGAAGCAGAAATGCATTGCGGACTCGACCATGGAAGCCGAGTATGTGGCCACTTCGGAGGCTGCAGAAGAGGCAGTATGGTTTAAGAACTTCCTTATGGATTTAGGTGTGGTTGCGAATCTGCCCAAGAGCATCACAGTTTATTGTGACAATTCTGGTGCTGTGGCAAATTCGAAGGAACCAAGAGCTCACAAAGCAAGCAAACACATAGAGCGGAAGTATCATATCATAAGGGATATAGTGGTCAAGATTGTGTCAGAGAACAACCTGGCATATCCTTTTACAAAGGCATTGACGGTAAAGGGATGGGAGTTTGACTCATTCAAGACCTCAACTCGCTTTCAGTATAAGTGGGAGAAATTTGACGTGTGCACACTATTTTGTATACTCGAAAGCTGTTTTGAGTATAAGTTGGAGATGGTTAGGGTTTGTATACTAGAAATCACCTTTCGAGTGATTGAATACTGTAAAACTCTAATAATTATTTTCCAATGAATGCAACAGATTATTTTTGTCATAATGTTGTTATGTTTTACATTTAATGGATGTTTATTGCATATTTAAATGTATAAGCGAACATAACATAAGTCAAAGTCTTTGTTCTAGCAGACCGGTTGTGGGCTGCGCTTAATTTAAGGTACGCGGTCAGTTCTGAACAAAGAAAAATAAGAATTTCACAACCCAGATAGACCTAGACTACATATCGTGAAAGGTTGCAATGTCAGTCCGATTATTTCTAAGCCTTATCGAAATATGATGACGTTAGTGTGGTATACCACTGGATGGATCTAGCAGCATGACGAGTCTTTATGCTATATACTGAAAGACGAAGTCTTGATAATTAATTTCTTAATCAATGTACATTAGTATTGAGCATACGATATTGAGTATCTACTACTTTGACTTACCAAAGGTGCGGGTTTTTCGTCACCCAACGATCTAGGTATATTGGGTAGTGGTGATTATTGTCTAGCGGTGCTAGGATTGCTATTATGTTGAATCGTGCGCGAGGAGAGTCTCGTTTGATAACATCCACAAGAGGAGCTCGAAACGAGGTTTTATTATTCGGAACCTAGCTAGTTGGAGTTTAATTACTCTATGAATAATAAATAAGAGTTTCTAGCTAAGTCCACTCTTGGAGAATAAAATATGTTAATTAACTAAGTACATAGCAGACATTAATTAATTAATAGATGTTTCTATCTTAAGCGCGGGAAATGAATTAAACAAATAAAAGGAAACCCAGAATACTTTTAATTTCGGATTTGGAAAGGCAGTGCAATATTACTTCTGTAGTGGCTGACTGTAATATTCTAATATAAGCTTATATTAAATTATGGGTTCAATTTAATTAGTAAAAAGCAGATTGGGTGAGGCCATGTCCAAATTCTTCCTTAGATCCTTGACTGGGCCCAATATCTGACTTAATATAAATAGGAGAATAAAGGAGACACACAAAAAAAACACTTTTTCTCTTCAAAATTTTCTTCCACTCCTTTTGAGAGAGAGAGATCGAAAATTGCTTTCTTCCGTGAGCAGAATTCTGTCTTCGTTATTCAAGTCCTAGTACACTGGTGAGATTTGCCCACACAAATATCAATCTACAGTCCGGGACACCAATTAGAAGATTTGAGGTCGAGTTCTGAAGATCTTCACATGGAGAAGACGCAAGCCATCTTCGATTCTTCAGTGAATCAACGAGGTAAACTGGCTAACTCCGTAGTATACATGTTTTAGGATTTATTTGTTCTAAAGCATGATTATGATTCAAGTTATGAGCATGATACGTGGGATAATTACGCGAATAGAATTTGTTTAAATAATCTGCTAAATAGATCAAATTCATGTGATCGGTTTTATTGATGCACGCTTCCGCTGCCAACCTCTTCAATTGGTATCAGAGCCAGTCTTTGGCTCTGATTATTTAGATTTAAATTTCGCGAAATTCATGTATGCATGTGTTATTTGATTTCGAAGCATGTTCTTGTTGTTTTTTTTTAATATTTTATGATAGTAGAACTCAAGAACAATCGAATCAAAGAACTTGAATTTATCGATCGTACGAGACGTGCGATCGAGAGTGGGTTTTCGATTGAGTGGGAGCCAAGGGTGTATGATCACGTGGCGACGCGGAGACAAGCGTCGGATCATGCGCCGCCGACCAAGACCGCTAACCCTAGGTGGCTCTCGCCCAAAGGCTCAACGAGATGGTGGCTAAAGCGGCGTGGCGGCTCGTCCGAGAACCGCTGAGACACCGCGAGACACTGCCCCGAACCCTAGGCGGAAAGTTTCTGAGACGGGGATCCAGGCGGAGGCTAAGAGCGACGCGCCCTTGTGCGCGCAGCTGGCCGAAGCAGTGGGAGCTTCAGATCTCGGTAGGCCGAGACGGGCGATGAGCCACTGGCCGACTCCTCGCAAGCTCCTGGCCGAGCGACCGCGTCACCCGAGAAATTAATATTTATATATCTAAGATCCTAATAAGGATAGATATGTATGAATACATTAAATAATAAAATATCTCTTCCTAATCTTGAACAAGGAAATAATTTGAATTTATTTTTCATGTCTTATTAAGGATTAAATAATTTGTTTATTTTAGATATACTTTATAGTAGAAATGAATAAGAATTAAATTCTAGAATAATAGTTTCCTAAAGGAAGACCACAACATAAAACTAAAGATTTAATTATCGAGTAAATTAAATACCAACAAAATTTAATTAAGCTTTTATCTGCCTATAGGCTAAGGATAATTAAAGAAAAACCATAACCCAAATATATAAGCAATAATTACGAACTCAACGTTTGTATATGGTCTCCATCAATTGGTCTGCAATTTATGAAGCCTTTTTCTGAAATTATCGCCACCTGCTATGTGGGGACAATAATCCTAAGAAAATAACAAGTTCATGAGGGCGGACTTCTCAAATATAAATAGTATGAACTAGAATGTAGTTTCCAATATTATCGCCACCTGCTCTGAGGGGACAATAATCCTAAGAAACTACGAGATTCAGAAGTTCACACAGGATTTATGAGATAGCTTGATCTTGTTAGCAGCACATGAACATTGTTATGGGAGTGTGTTGTAGAAATGAGACTCTGTAATGCTAAAGAGATGGTCTTGCTTAGGCAACATTAGGCGGTCATGCCACTCTGTGGTCTCTGGACTATTCGTCGGTGTTGTGACCAGTAAAATTGTAAGATTTTAATGCGTATTGACTTCCTCTGGAGGGTACAAAATTTTAATTTTACAGTTGTAAGATTTTAAAAAGTTTTATTGTTAATCTAATCAAACTTCTTACATAAGTTTATGACAAATGGTAAATGTTCTGTTTTGCAGTGCAAACCAAATCGTCAATATGTCGTTCAATTCTCTTTCTGCAATTCTCAAAGAAAACAAACTCGAGGGCCAAAATTACATAGAATGGAAACAAAATTTGGACATTGTTCTTACAGTTGAAGAGTACAACTTTGTGCTCACAACCCTGCGACCTCCAGTGCCAGCGGCTAATGCTGCGGTAGGACTTAGAGATGCACATAGACGGTGGCATAAGGTGAATGAGATGGCTAAGTGCTACATGTTGGCATCCATGTCACCAATACTCAAGCATCATCATTCTTCCATGGAAACTGCCGCCGAGATTATGCAGAATCTCAAGAATCTTTTTGGTACTCAGAATCGAACGGCTAAGTCTCAAGCCTTTCGGAGTATCATGTCGAAGACTATGAAGGAAGGCTCGTCTCTGAGAGACCATTTCCTCGAGATGATGGGCCACCTCAACCAAATTGAGGTGTTGGGAGGGACGATCGATCCCGAGTCCCAGGTAACAATCATCCTTCAAAGTCTTCCCCCTAGCTTCCAGCAGTTCAAGCTCAACTTTGAGATGAATAAAAAGGAATTACACCTTGGCAGAACTATTGACTGAACTTCAGTTAGCAGAGGACCTTATGGTCCAGGCTAAGGCTGCCATGATGACTTCGGCACCTCGTTCCTCTGGCTTCAAGCCTAGCAAAGGAAAAAGGCAGGCACTGAACTCAGAATCGGGAAAAGTAGCTAAGGGAAAGAAGAAGAAGAGGGCAAACAAGAAGCCCACGGGGAAGTGTTTCAAGTGCGGAGAAAAGGGGCATTGGAAGCCAGACTGTCCTAAAAGGGGCAAGGCTACAGGTATGCACCAAGCTTTAGTAGTTGAGTCATGTTTGACTTTGACATCTACTTGCACTTGGGTTATTGACACATGAGCCATTGATCATATTTGTTTTGATCCTTACTTAATGCAGGTGACAAGACGGCTACATGATCGTGAGATCGAAGTCCAGCTGGGCGACGCTACCAAAGTGGCGGCCGTTGCAGTGGGAGACATTTATTTGCGTTTTAGTAGTGATAGATTTTTTATTTTGAAGAATGTTTTGTTGATACCTTCTTTTAGAAGAAATTTAATTTCAGTTTCTAAATTAGTTTTTGATGGATATTCGATTTCTTTTAATGACAATTGTGTTATTAAGAAAGATGGTTCTTATATCTGTCGTGGTATCATGGAAAACAATCTGTACACAATCATTTCTACATAGTTTAATAATCGCAAATCTGAACTCAATACAACATCGAAAATTTCAAAGAAACGAAAGGAACCTTCAGGTTCAATGAACGAAACGTACTTATGGCACCTTAGACTTGGTCATGCCAATGAAAGGAGGATCCATTCTCTTATTCAACAAAATCTTATTAAAGGTCTAGAGGAGGAAACTTTTCATAAGTGTGAGTCATGCTTAGAAGGCAAGATGACCAAGAGGCCTTTTAAGGCTAAGGGAAATAGGGCCAAGGAAGTACTTGAGCTCATTCATTCCGATGTATGTGGACCAATGTCTACAGAGGCAAGGGGTGGTTTTCGATACTTCATCACTTTTATTGATGACTTCTCGAAAATTGGATATGTCTATTTGATGCGTCACAAGTCAGAGTCTTTTGACAGGTTTAAAGACTTTAAGACTCTTGTGGAGAAGTATCATGGAAAGAATATGAAATGCCTACGATCTGATCGTGGAGGCGAATACCTCAGTGCCGAATTTTTGGCCTACTTATCAGAGTCGGGAATTGAATCCCAACTGACTGCGGCGGGCACGCCCCAGCAGAACGGCGTGGCTGAAAGAAGGAACAGGACCTTGTTAAACATGGTTCGATCGATGATAAGTTATACACGTCTGCCTATTTCGTTTTGGGGACATGCCTTGCTTTCTGCAAGCCATATTTTAGACAATTTACCATCGAAATCCGTACCTACTACTCCTTAGGAGTTGTGGACTGGGCGTAAGCCCAATCTAGCACATCTCAAGATTTGGGGTTGCCCGGCTCATGTATTGGAAAAGGATCCAACTAAGCTAGGATCAAGGACGGAGGTATGTTTGTTTATAGGATATCCCAAAGGCACGAAAGGTTATGAATTCTTTAGTCTCCGAGATAAGAAAGTCATTGTGTGAACTCATGCGACATTTTTAGAGGAAGACTATGTAATGAATCATAAACCCAGCAGTGAAGTGGCTCTCGATGAGCTAACTTCTGTCACAAGTTCCATTAACCAAGAACAAGTACCAAGTGTACAATCAATTCTCGAAACTTCTACTTCTACTCAAAATATTGTAGAGCCGCGCCGCAGTGGGAGGGTCTCGCATGTGCCCGACAGATACATTGGTTTGGGAGAATCTATGGATCACTGCTCGGACAGCAATCTATTAGATCCCTGGAACTTTGCTGAGGCGCTTGCAGATGTCGATCATTGCGAATGGGTGAAAGCAATGGATTCGGAACTACAATCTATGATAGACAAAGACGTCTACGATTTGTCCGTCCTACCTGAAGGCTGTACTGCTATTGGGAGCAAGTGGATATATAAACGTAAACGTGGACCCGATGGACGAGTTAAAGTCTTTAAGGCAAGACTAGTGGCCAAGGGGTATACCCAAAAGGAAGGCGTCGATTATGACGAGACCTTCTCCCCAGTGGCCATGCTCAAATCGATCCGGATACTATTGTCTATTGCAGCTTCTATGGATTGGGATGTATGGCAGATGGATGTTAAGACTGCGTTTCTAAATGGCGGTCTTGAGGAGACCATCTACATGGACAACCCGAAGGATATGCCATAAAGGGCAAAGAGCACATGGTTTGGAAGCTTAAGAAGGCCATTTATGGCCTCAAGCAAGCATCTAGATCGTGGAACCAATGTTTCGATCAACCTGTTAGCAAGTTTGGATTCGAAAAGTGCTTCGGCAGTTGGAAGTCTCATATATGCTATGCTTTGTACTAGACCAGATATTTGCTTTGTTGTTGGCATGGTGGCAAGATATCAGTCGAATCCGGGCCAAGGACATTGGACTGTCGTAAAGAACATACTCAAGTACCTTAAACGGACTAAGGACTATGCTCTAGTTTACAATGCAGCCGAGCTCTGTCCTTTGGGATATACTGACTCAGACTTTCAAGCTGATCAGGACCTGAGAAAATCTACTTCAGGATATGTGTTCACCTTAGGAGGTGGAGCCGTAATTTGGAAGAGTGTGAAGCAGAAATGCATCACGGACTCGACCATGGAAGCCGAGTATGTGGCCGCTTCGGAGGCTGCAAAAGAGGCGGTATGGTTCAAGAACTTCCTTATGGACTTAGGTGTGGTTTCGAATCTGCCCAAGGGCATCACCATTTATTGTGACAATTCTGGTGCTGTGGCAAACTCGAAAGAACCTAGAGCTCACAAAGCGAGCAAACACATAGAGCGGAAGTATCATATCATTAGAGATATAGTGCAGAGAGGAGACATACAAGTGGTCAAGATTGCGTCAGAGAAAAACCTGGCAGATCCTTTTACAAAGGCTTTGGCGATAAAACCGTTCGAATGCCACGTTGAAGGGATGGGAGTTTGACTCATTCAAGACCTCAACTCGCTTTCAGTATAAGTGGGAGAAATTTGACGTGTGCACACTATTTTGTATAGCACTGAATGGATCTAACAGCAAGACGAGTCTTTATGCTATCTACTGTAAGACGAGGTCTTGATAATAATTTATTAATCAATGTACGTTAGCATTGAGCATACGATATTGAGTATCTACTACTTTGACTTACCAAAGGTGCGGGGTTTTTCGTAACCCAACGATCCAGGTATATTGGGTAGTGTTGATCATTATCTAGCGGTGCTAGGATTGCGTTTACGTTGAATCGTGCGCGAGGAGAGTCTCGTTTGATAACATCCACAAGAGGAGCTTGAAATAAGGTTTTATTATTCGGAACGTAGCTAGTTGGAGTTTGATTACTCTATGAATAATAAATAAGAGTTTCTTGCTAAGTCCACTCTTGGAAATTAAATATGTTGATTAATTAAGTCCATAGCAGACATTAATTAATTAATGGATGTTTCTATCTTAAGCGCGGGAAATGAATTGAACGCAAATAAAGGAAACTTGGAATACTTGTAATTTCGGATTTGGAAAGGCAGTGCAATATTACTTCTTTAGTGGCTTATTGTAATATTCCAATATAAGCTTATATTAAATTGTGGGTTCAATTTTATTAGTAAAAAACTAATTGGGTGAGGCCTGATCCAATTCTTCCTTAGATCCCTGACTGGGCCCAATTTGTGACTTAATATAAATAGGAGAATAAAGGAGACAGAAAACACTTTTTCTACATAAAAATTTCGTCCCCCTCTAGAGAAGGAAAGTTCGAAATTTGTGCCTCCTCCGTGAGCAGTTTCTGTCTTCCATTATTCGAGTCCTAGTACGTTGGTGAGATTTGCCCACACAAATATCAGCGTATAGTCCGGGACACCAGTCAGAAGATCCGAGGTCTTGTATTGAAGATCTTCACGTGGAGACGGAGCAAGCCATCATCGATTCTTGATTGAATCAACGAGGTAAATTGGCTAATTCCATAGTAAGCATGTTTTAGGGATTTTATATGCTAAAGCATGTTTTAATTCAAGTTATGAGGATGATACATGTGATAATTGCGCGAATAGAATTTGTTTGAATAATCTGTTAAATAGATCAAATTCATGTGATCGGATATTTATGCACGCTTCAGCTGCTAACCCCTTCAGAAAGTTGATAGAGGCTAAAAAGGCATACAACAGCCCGAGGAATGTCATGAGGAGAGGATCTGTAAATGCGCTGAGAGAACAAGAAGATGAGAGATCGAGGCAAGAATAGATAGGTTTGAGAAAGCACTGTTGAATGCAATCGAGAAAACAAACTCACCAGCACCACAAGAAAAAGAAAAGTCTCCAGGTCCAGGAGAAATTTCACCTCAACAATATTACAGTCCTCACGAAGGAGATTACCAGGCCCAGGTAAATGTGATGGGTAGTTGGAATCCCGATGGGAGTTGGAACCCAAGAAGATAGAGAGACGCACCCTGGAGGAACCATCCCAATTTTAGATGGTCTGACAATGAACAGAGCCAGCCAGCACCACAACAGAATGTCCAGTTTGCACCTCAGCCTGAGAGGCAGGGTAACTGGTCTGGAAGGAATCAAGAAGGGCAGGGCAACTGGAACAATCGGAACCAGGGAGATCATTCGAATTGGGGGAACAGGAAACAGAAAACCATCAAGGGAACTCCTACATACCACCGCACCAAATGAATTTCCAGACCACTTACCAAGGGCAGGGAAATCAGTAAAACAATAATTCATGAGGTCAAGGAAACATTCGCCAAAATCAATTGAGTGGGTCGAATCCGAGTACAGGCCCAGGGGCCAGTCAACCCAATTTTAAGACACTAAGGAATCTGGATGAAATGGTGCATGACCTCGTCAGTTCTCAGCAGCATGTGCAGAACAACTTGCAATCGAACAATGACGTAGTTCACAAGCTTCAGGACGCTCAGCAGGAGTAGAAGGTGTCAATGGATATGCTGGCAAAACAGCTGTCACAGATAGCTACTTCCTTGAGCGAGGTGCGAGGGAATGAAGGCAAGATTCCCGCCTCAGTGAGATTACCGGATAGAGCTAACATCAGTCAAATCACTTTAAGGTCCGGGAAAGGTTATGAAGGTCCAAAGATGAGGGCGAATGAGGAGACAAACCCCACAGAAGGCAAGGAGGAAGAAGGTACAACCTCTAGGCCCGGGAACTTAGAGGGAAGCAGTCCTATTAGAAAAGATGACCTTAGGGCAGGAGATTTGGGGAGACCTTTACCCAGTATGGCTGACCCATTTTTCCTAGACCCAGAACCGAAAGTAGAAAATGAAGTAATAAGGAGGGATCCGGGCAAATTTTCGGCTAAGGATTCTACAGGTGCAGCGAAACAAGTGAAACCGTTTCCACACCGAGGAGAAGCTACTAAGAAGAAGGATGAACCGGTGGATTTTATGGATATCTTTGGGAAGTTGGAGATCAGCTTACCATTCTTGCAGGCTCTGAAGCTGCCGGTATTCAGTAAGTTCATTAAGGAGTTCATAGCTGGGAAGACCAGACCCAATGGGATGATTCCGATTGGAGAAAATGTATCAGCAGTAATTCAGAAGCGATGGATGCCATCAAAATGCACTGACCCAGGTATGTTCACCTTACCCATTTCAATCGGTGATGTCAGAATTGAGCATGCTATGTGCGATCTAGGGGCATCAATAAATGTTTTACCGCTTTCCATTTATAAGAAGCTGGTAGGAGTAGGGATGGTAGATACAAAGGTGGTAATCCAATTGGCGGATAGGTCGTGCATTTGTCCATAAGGAGTTTTAGAAATGTTATTGTCAAAGTGCATGATTTTCTGTATCCGGCCGATTTCCATGTTATTAAAATGAGTGATAATGAATCTGTCGAGTCTAGCGGAGTGCTCCTAGGAAAACCTTTTCTCCGTACCGCGAAGACCATAATTGATGTTTTTGATGGGACCATATGCCTGGATTATAATGGGGACAAATATACATTCAGCATCGATGAAGCAATGAAGAAACCATTAGATGTTGAAAATTTGCATGCTATCGATGTTATTAACCCCCTGGTCCAGGAATATCTTGAGGCTGAACTGATGCAGGAGCAGGTGGTTAATTCAGAATTAAGTCACTCTATTGACAGAGAGGTAGCTGGATGGTGCGAGGCAATGAACACAAGGGATTTGTCAGATGAAGAGCTGGCCGAAGCTATTTCAGAGTTCTGCACAAATCCGGAGTTAGTTAAGACAAGAGGATCAGCTCATGTGGCTAGTATGGAAAATTCACCCAGGTCTGGGAAAGGAATGAAAACCGATGAAGGAAATGATCCCTTGCCCCATGAAACAAGTGCTCCCAAGAAGGAATTGAAAATGCTTCCACCAGAACTCAAGTATGCTTATCTATAAGCAAATGAGACATTTCCAATGATCATCAACAGCAACTTGACTGAGGAACAGGAAAAAGAGTTACTGGAAGTTATCAGAAGGAACAAGAAAGCGATGGGATGGACCCTCTCAGACCTCGTTGGAATCAGTCCTGATCTTTGTATGCACCACATTAGGCTGGAGGAAGGTGCAAAGGCCTGTAGAGATCCCTAACCCAAGCTGAATCCGAACATGAAAGAGGAAGTTCTGAAGGAAGTTTTAAAGCTACTTTCACTGGGTATCATTTGCTCTATCCACGATAGTGAGTGGGTTAGTCTGGTCCATATGGTACCTAAAAAGTCAGGGATACAGGTAGTTAAAAATGATAAGAATGAATTGGTACCCACTCGACTGGTCACTGGGTGGAGGATGTGCATCGATTATAGGAAGTTGAATGAAGTGACCAGGAAGGACCATTTTCTCTTACCTTTCATTGATCAGATGCTGGAAAGGTTGGCGGGTAAGCAATATTTCTGTTTCCTTGACGGATATAGTGGATACTTCCAGATCTATGTGAATCCCAAAGATCAAGAGAAGACTATATTTACTTGCCCTTTTGGCACGTACGCTTATAGAAGGATGCTGTTTGGGCTGTGCAATGCGCCAGGCACTTTCCAATGTTGCATGATGAGCAACTTCTCGGATATGTTGGAGGATTGTATAGAGATTTTCATGGATGATTTCACCGTATATGGGAACTCTTTCGATTCCTGTTTAGCCAGTTTGGATACAGTATTGAGGAGATGTCGGGAGTAGAATTTAGTCCTCAATTTAGAAAAATGTCACTTCATGGTACCCAAGGGAATCGTCCTGGGGCACGTAGTCTCAGAAAAGGGCATACAGGTGGACCCAGCGATGAGACATACAAGTGGTCAAGATTGCGTCAGAGAAAAACCTGGCATATCCTTTTACAAAGGCTTTGGCGGTAAAACCGTTCGAATGCCACGTTGAAGGGATGGGAGTTTGACTCATTCAAGACCTCAACTCGCTTTCAGTATAAGTGGGAGAAATTTGACGTGTGCACACTATTTTGTATAGCACTGAATGGATCTAACAGCAAGACGAGTCTTTATGCTATCTACTGTAAGACGAGGTATTGATAATAATTTCTTAATCAATGTAAGTTAGCATTGAGCATACGATATTGAGTATCTACTACTTTGACTTACCAAAGGTGCGGGTTTTTCATAACCCAACGATCCAGGTATATTGGGTAGTGTTGATCATTATCTAGCGGTGCTAGGATTGCGTTTACGTTGAATCGTGCGCGAGGAGAGTCTCGTTTGATAACATCCACAAGAGGAGCTTGAAATAAGGTTTTACTATTCGGAACGTAGCTAGTTGGAGTTTGATTACTCTATCAATAATAAATAAGAGTTTCTTGCTAAGTCCACTCTTGGAAATTAAATATGTTGATTAATTAAGTCCATAGCAGACATTAATTAATTAATGGATGTTTCTATCTTAAGCGCGGGAAATGAATTGAACGCAAATAAAGGAAACCTGGAATACTTGTAATTTCGGATTTGGAAAGGCAGTGCAATATTACTTCTGTAGTGGCTTCTTGGAATATTCCAATATAAGCTTATATTAAATTGTGGGTTCAATTTAATTAGTAAAAAACTAATTGGGTGAGGCCTGATCCAATTCTTCCTTAGATCCCTGACTGGGCCCAATTTGTGACTTATTATAAATAGGAGAATAAAAGAGACAGAAAACACTTTTTCTACATAAAAATTTCGTCCCCCTCTAGAGAAGGAAAGTTCGAAATTTGTGCCTCCTCCGTGAGCAGTTTCTGTCTTCCATTATTCGAGTCCTAGTACGTTGGTGAGATTTGCCCACACAAATATCAGCGTATAGTCCGGGACACCAGTCAGAAGATCCGAGGTCTTGTATTGAAGATCTTCACGTGGAGACGGAGCAAGCCATCATCGATTCTTGATTGAATCAACGAGGTAAATTGGCTAATTCCATAGTAAGCATGTTTTAAGGATTTTATATGCTAAAGCATGTTTTAATTCAAGTTATGAGGATGATACATGTGATAATTGCGCGAATAGAATTTGTTTGAATAATCTGTTAAATAGATCAAATTCATGTGATCGGATATTTATGCACGCTTCAGCTTCTAACCCCTTCAGAAAGTTGATAGAGGCTAAAAAGGCATACGACAGCCCGAGGAATGTCATGAGGAGAGGATCTGTAAATGCGCTGAGAGAACAAGAAGACGAGAGATCGAGGCAAGAATAGATAGGTTTGAGAAAGCACTGTTGAATGCAATCGAGAAAACAAACTCACCAGCACCACAAGAAAAAGAAAAGTCTCCAGGTCCAGGAGAAATTTCACCTCAACAATATTACAGTCCTCACGAAGGAGATTACCAGGCCCAGGTAAATGTGATGGGTAGTTGGAATCCCGATGGGAGTTGGAACCCAGGAAGACAGAGAGACGCACCCTGGAGGAACCATCCCAATTTTAGATGGTCTGACAACGAACAGAGCCAGCCAGCACCACAACAGAATGTCCAGTTTGCACCTCAGCCTGAGAGGCAGGGTAACTGGTCTGGAAGGAATCAAGAAGGGCAGGGCAACTGGAACACTCGGAACCAGGGAGATCATTCGAATTGGGGGAACAGGAACCAAAACCATCAAGGGAACTCCTACGTACCACCGCACCAAATGAATTTCCAGACCACTTACCAAGGGCAGGGAAATCAGTAAAACAATAATTCATGAGGTCAAGGAAACATTCGCCAGAATCAATTGAGTGGGTC
Organism: Salvia splendens; assembly: GCF_004379255.2. Classification (NCBI taxonomy): domain Eukaryota; kingdom Viridiplantae; phylum Streptophyta; class Magnoliopsida; order Lamiales; family Lamiaceae; genus Salvia; species Salvia splendens. The sequence continues at coordinate 33,963,309 of NC_056040.1, forward strand.
GAATCCAAGTACAGGCCCAGGGGCCAGTCAACCCAATTTTAAGACACTAAGGAATCTGGATGAAATGGTGCATGACCTCGTCAGTTCTCAGCAGCATGTGCAGAACAACTTGCAATCGAACAATGACTTAGTCCACAAGCTTCAGGACGCTCAGCAGGAGTAGAAGGCGTCAATGGATATGCTGGCAAAACAGCTGTCACAGATAGCTACTTCCTTGAACGAGGTGCGAGGGAATGAAGGCAAGATTCCCGCCTCAGTGAGATTACCGGATAGAGCTAACATCAGTCAAATCACTTTAAGGTCCGGGAAAGGTTATGAAGGTCCAAAGATGAGGGGGAATGAGGAGACAAACCCCACAGAAGGCAAGGAGGAAGAAGGTACAACCTCTAGGCCCGGGAACTTAGAGGGAAGCAGTCCTATTAGAAAAGATGACCTTAGGGCAGGAGATTTGGGGAGACCTTTACCCAGTATGGCTGACCCATTTTTCCTAGACCCAGAACCGAAAGTAGAAAATGAAGTAATAAGGAGGGATCCGGGCAAATTTTCGGCTAAGGATTCTACAGGTGCAGCGAAACAAGTGAAACCGTTTCCACACCGAGGAGAAGCTACTAAGAAGAAGGATGAACCGGTGGATTTTATGGATATCTTTGGGAAGTTGGAGATCAACTTACCATTCTTGCAGGCTCTGAAGCTGCCGGTATTCGGTAAGTTCATAAAGGAGTTCATAGCTGGGAAGACCAGACCCAATGGGAAGATTCCGATTGGAGAAAATGTATCAGCAGTAATTCAGAAGCGATGGATGCCATCAAAATGCACTGACCCAGGAATGTTCACCTTACCCATTTCAATCGGTGATGTCAGAATTGAGCATGATATGTGCGATCTAGGGGCATCAATAAATGTTTTACCGCTTTCCATTTACAAGAAGCTGGTAGGAGTAGGGATGGTAGATACAAAGGTGGTAATCCAATTGGCGGATAGGTCGTGCATTTGTCCATAAGGAGTTTTAGAAATGTTATTGTCAAAGTGCATGATTTTCTGTATCCGGCCGATTTCCATGTTATTAAAATGAGTGATAATGAATCTGCCGAGTCTAGCGGAGTGCTCCTAGGAAAACCTTTTCTCCGTACCGCTAAGACCATAATTGATGTTTTTGATGGGACCATATGCCTGGATTATAATGGGGACAAATATACATTCAGCATCGATGAAGCAATGAAGAAACCATTAGATGTTGAAAATTTGCATGTTATCGATGTTATTAACCCCCTGGTCCAGGAGTATCTTGAGGCTGAACTGATGCAGGAGCAGGTGGTTAATTCAGAATTAAGTCACTCTATTGACAGAGAGGTAGCTGGATGGTGCGAGGCAATGAACACAAGGGATTTGTCAGATGAAGAGCTGGCCGAAGCTATTTCAGAGTTCTGCACAAATCCGGAGTTAGTTAGGACAAGAGGATCAGCTCATGTGGCTAGTATGGAAAATTCACCCAGGTCTGGGAAAGGAATGAAAACCGATAAAGGAAATGATCCCTTGCCCCATGAAACAAGTGCTCCCAAGAAGGAATTGAAAATGCTTCCACCAGAACTCAAGTATGCTTATCTAGAAGCAAATGAGACATTTCCAGTGATCATCAACAGCAACTTGACTGAGGAACAGGAAAAAGAGTTACTGGAAGTTATCAGAAGGAACAAGAAAGCGATGGGATGGACCCTCTCAGACCTCGTTGGAATCAGTCCTGATCTTTGTATGCACCACATTAGGCTGGAGGAAGGTGCAAAGGCTTGTAGAGATCCCTAACGCAAGCTGAATCCGAACATGAGAGAGGAAGTTCTGAAGGAAGTTTTAAAGCTGCTTTCACTGGGTATCATTTGCTCTATCCACGATAGTGAGTGGGTTAGTCTGGTCCATATGGTACCTAAAAAGTCAGGGATACAGGTAGTTAAGAATGATAAGAATGAATTGGTACCCACTCGACTGGTCACTGGGTGGAGGATGTGCATCGATTATAGGAAGTTGAATGAAGCGACCAGGAAGGACCATTTTCTCTTACCTTTCATTGATCAGATGCTGGAAAGGTTGGCGGGTAAGCAATATTTATGTTTCCTTGACGGATATAGTGGATACTTCCAGATCTATGTGAATCCCGAAGATCAAGAGAAGACTATATTTACTTGCCCTTTTGGCACGTACGCTTATAGAAGGATGCTGTTTGGGCTGTGCAATGCGCCAGGCACTTTCCAACGTTGCATGATGAGCAACTTCTCGGATATGTTGGAGGATTGTATAGAGATTTTCATGGATGATTTCACCGTATATGGGAACTCTTTCGATTCCTGTTTAGCTAGTTTGGATACAGTATTGAGGAGATGTCGGGAGAAGAATTTAGTCCTCAATTTTGAAAAATGTCACTTCATGGTACCCAAGGGAATCGTCCTAGGGCACGTAGTCTCAGAAAAGGGCATACAGGTGGACCCAGCGAAGGTCGATGTGATTTCGAAGTTGCCTTACCCAACGAACCAGAAAGAGGTTAGAGGATTCCTAGGGCATGCGGGTTTCTATAGATGATTTATTAAGGATTTTGCGAAGATTGCTCAGCCGCTCACCCATCTGTTGCATAATGATGTTGATTTCGCTTTCAACGAGGAGTGTAAGAGAGCTTTTCAACTATTGAAAGATAAACTAGTCTCGGCCCCTATTATTAGAGCGCCCACCTGGAGTCTACCGTTTGAAATAATGTGTGACGCAAGTGATTACGCAGTAGGGGCAGTGCTAGGTCAAAGAATTGATGGGAAGAGCTATGTGATTTTTTATGCATCGAAAACACTCAATCAAGCTCAGAAAAACTATGACACCACGAAGAAGGAAATGTTGGGGGTCGTGTATTCCTTTGAAAATTTCTGAGCATACTTACTGGGGTCGAGAGTGATAGTTTTCACCGATCACGCAGCTATTAAGTACTTACTGGCGAAGAAAGAATCCAAGCCAAGGTTAATCCGTTGGATGCTACTCTTGCAAGAATTTGATTGGGAAGTGAGAGACAATAAAGGGACGGAGAATAAGGTAGCGGACCACCTGAGTCGGATTTTCCAAGGAGAGACAGACGAAGCAATACCTGATGCATTCCCTAGGAACATCTGTACTACACAGGGAAATTTCCTAGACCTATCAGCTGGGAAACGGTCATGGTGATAACAGGTCCAGGAGATTCTGAGAAGGGGAAGTGCCAACTAAACGCCGAACCTTGGTTCGCAGACCTAGCAAAATACTTGGTCACTGGAGAAGTACCTAGTTCGCAAGAAATCTCCCGGGCCCAGAAGATGAAACTGAAAAGCGAAGTCAAGTACTATTATTGGGACAACCCATATTTATGGAGAATGGGAGCCGACCAAGTAATAAGGAGGTGTATTCTAGATTGGGAACAGAGGGATGTGCTGAATCATTTTCATGTCCTAGCCTGTGGAGGTCATTTTGGACCAAGGAAAACTGCGAGGAAAGTCCTCGACAGTGGATTCTATTGGGCAACGTTACACAAGAATGCCTTCGAATTCTGCCAAAACTGTGAGAGATGCCAGCAGACGGGAGGAATTTCGAAGAGAGATGAAATGTCGTAATTCCCAGTGATTGTCTGCGAGATTTTTGACGTTTGGGGAATGGATTTCATGGGACCATTTCCATCTTCATATGGGAACACTTATATTCTTGTGGCTGTAGATTACGTTTCGAAATGGATAGAAGCAAAGGCTACCACTTCATGTGAAGCCAAAGAAGTGGCCAAGTTCCTTAGAACCAATATCTTCAATAGATACGGAGTGCCGTGTGCAATCATTTCTGACCAAGGGACACACTTCCGTAACAGAACAATAGAAGCTCTGATGAGGAAATACGGGGTCCACCACAGGATTTCTACCCCGTATCATCCTCAGTCTAATGGACAGGCCGAGATTTCCAATAGGGAGATAAAGGCGATATTGGAGAAGACGGTGAATCCGTCAAGGAAGGACTGGAGTAAGAGACTTGGAGATGCATTGTGGGCATACCGGACAGCATACAAAACGCCTATAGGAATGTCACCCTAGAGGTTAGTTTTTGGCAAGATGTGCCATCTGCCCGTAGGAGTGGAGCATAGAGCATACTGGGCGGTCAAGGAAATTAATATGCAACCCCAGTCTTGTGAGGAAGAACAGAAATTGCAACTTCAAGAGTTGGAAGAGTTGAGACTGGAGTCATATGAGTCCGCAATGTGGTACAAAGAGAAGACAAGGCTCTGGCATGACAAGAACCTCCGGGTCAAGAAACTCCAAGTAGGGCAGAGAGTGCTCCTTTTCCAATCCAGGCTCAAGCTGATGCCCGGGAAGCTAAAGTCCAAATGGGTCGGGCCATACACTATCGTTGGCCTTCGAGCAAACGGAGCTGTGGAAATTCAGGGCAGTGCTTCAAACTCTACTCCTTTCCTTGTGAATGCTCATCGGGTAAAATTTTTTAGGGATAATTCTGAGTCGTGCGTAGTGAAGGAAGTGCCACTACGCGTACTCTCGGTTATCGCCTAGTCTGTCTGATAAGTAAGTGCTTTCGATGAATTCCCGGGTCAAGTAAATGGAAATGCATTTTCAACCTATAAACTGAACCAGGGGATCTCGAAGAGCACTCGTTTGAATGTGTAAATAGTTTAACTGCTTTACTAAAAAAATAAAAAAATTACCAAAGAAAGAAAAAATTCTAATCTTCCAAAAATATTTTCGGAACGCCAGATTTCTTTATGGAAATTGCTTTGTCACCTTTGAATCATTGACCTAGGAGCCTGGCGTTTCATTTTTTTGTTGTTTTTGCCAAAGTGTGGTATTGCGAGAATGGAGCGTTTACATGGGGCAGAGAGTTTAGTTTGAGAGGGAAGTGGTACACTTCGAATTTCAAAATCACACTTTATGGAAGGCGTACGGTTGCTGACCTCATGCCTGCAACCGCTTCCATTCCTATCTAATACCTATTTTCCTTCCTTATTGTTTATTTCTCAAAACAAACACTCTCCCACTCTAAAAAATCCCCAAATTTCAGTCTCTCGCAATACCCACTTTTCTTTAACCCTAATCAAAATTTCTTCCAAGTTTTTGTGTGATTTTCAGTTTCAAGTCATGGAAAACAAATCAGAAGCCGGGAAACCTACCACACCTGCCGACGCCGGTGCGGCAGCATTTATGTCCGACTTAATGCAGAAGTTCGGCGGTCCTGAAGAGGCGATGAAAGCCTTTGCCATGTTTACAGCAATGATGGGACAAACCAAACTGTCCGCCGTAACACCCACATCAACAACAACAACACCACTCACCATTCCCGAAGACTCGGTGACCCAACCGTCTGTGGTACATGCAGAAGTCGAACCGTCCGCGAGCATACCAGAGAGAGCCACCACGATAGGCGAAACGCAGGGACAAACGGCGGATCTGGCTGAGGAGGTGGAACAGAGGACGGATACTGAGGGGGAAACCCCTGTTGTTTCTGGTGATGTGTTGGAGGGGGAAACCCCTGTTGTTTCTGGTTATGTGCTGGAGGGGGTAACCCCTGTTGTTTCTGGTGATGTGTTGGAGGGGTAACCCCTGTTGTTTCTGGTAATGTTTTGGAGGGGGAAACCCCTTTTTTTGTTGAAGGTTTGGAAGGGGAAACCCTTGTTGAAAATTTGGAGGGGGAATCCCCTGTTCTTGCTAATAATGCTGATGAGGGAGAAACCCCTGTGAAGATTGTGGGCGGTGAAGCTCTAGAGGGGGAAACCCCTATTTACATTGAGGGGGCAACCCCTGAATTGTCTGTGGAGGCAGTGGGCCTCGTTACTGAAGAAACACCGGAGCTTGTCGATGGTGAGGTACAACTAGTGGTAGATCTAACAGAGGTCCCGGAAGAAACGGTTTCTCCAGTGGACAAACAGGAGGCTAGGCGGCAGGCTCGGCGAAGCCTGTTGGATGAGATTGATGATACGGCCCAACCTACTGATGATGAAGTGCTAGATCAAGCGGCTACGGGAACGGAGAAGGCAGACTCTCCTGGACCTAGCAACAAGGAGGAGCGCCGCCAGGCGGCAGAGAGAAAAAGGAAGGGTAAACATACAGCTACTTCCTTGGTCAAGAAGTCGAAGAAGGCCGCTGGGGGCAAGTCTGATGAAGCCTCACTTCCTCCACCCGCGAAAGTACCGTACAAGGAAGAACTCTCTAATCCTGCCCGGTCCAGTGAATCTGAAGAAATCGAGATCGAGGAGCCAGAGGAGGAGTTAAACTATGAGCCTACTGAAGTCTGGATCACTAAAGGACTACTAGACGCAATGAGGAAGTTCGAGGATCCCAAGTGGGCGACGACTTACAAGGAAAGGTGTAGCACGGGTAAGCTTGCGAAGTCTGGGAAACGTTATGATCCTGAGGAGTTGAAGGAGATAGATTGTGATGAGGAGTTCCACCGCAGTTTGGCTCCCGTGGGAGCCAAACCCCGAAATAAACCCTCCTTGACCAAGTAACTTTACTCTCAGTTTTATTTTTTTTCTTTCTTATGTGTGTTTGGTTGTTGTTTTGTGTTGTTTTTTTTTTCTTTTGGCATGCTCTGTATATATTTGCTTGCGTTTATAATTATCTTCTCCTACTTAGCCCAATCTTTGGTCTAAGTGTGAGAAGTTTGTGTTGTTTTCAAGCTTGTTTTGGTTTTTGTTCTATTGGAATTTCTCACACTTAGCCCGTTGTTCGGTCTAAGTGTGAGAAGTTTGTGTTGTTTCTGAGTGTTGTTTGTTTTGTTTTGTGTTTGTATGCCTGTTTTGTGCTGTTCATACTTCCCTGTTTCCCCCCTTCACTAGGATAGCTCGGGGACAAGCTTGAGTGAAGTGGGAGGGGGTGGAAGTCAGTGCAGTATGTGTTCTTTTTATGTTTAGGAGTCTCTACGTCTAGTGTTTTTGTGTACCGCATGAACAAGTGGATATAATAAGGCAAGATCCCTTTAGTAAGAGTAATTGAAGATAGGATGCATGTCAACTTTGATGCCTTTTTTTTCCTTAATAAGCCGAATTCGGTTTGAATGAAGTAAGGACGATAGAAGACGCCTTAGACGACTTAGTTGTGAAGCCCCAACATAAATGTGAGTTATATGCCTATTCACTTTGAGCTAACTTGTATAAAAACGGGGCCACCACTTGATGCTTAGGGAGTAGAGTTAGAAGGAAAACAAAAAAAAATAAAAATAAAAATTGGGATATGGAGGTATAAGCTGGACGAAGTCCAAGAAATGGAGGTATAAGCCGGAAGAAGTCCAGGTAATGGAGGTATAAGCTGGACGAAGTCCAGGAGAGAAAAAAATTTTACAAAAAAAATCGGAGGTATAAGCTGGGCAAAGTCCAGGGGAAAATACAACAAAAAGGGGGGATAAAAGAGAAAATAATTCCTAAGGGCAGGAAGTAATAACAACCTGACCCAGGGATTAAGAAAAAATTAGAAAATGAGGAGATTGTAGAAAGGAGAAACTCTCATAACCCGATGCATCAGTGGTATATCTTTGACTTAAGAGTGATTCGATCCTAACATCCCTGGTGAGGAATGAGTGATCGAGTGAATCCAACAAGTGGGAAGTCAATAGGCTATCTTGACGAACTGACAGACCGACTAGGTAGAAGAAGGAAAAGGGGAGGATTTGAAGACTGTAGACGAATCGGATTGACCTTAAGCTTGTGGGGACGGCTGCCTAAAAGTTGAAACTGGTTCATGCATAGGTCTAGGAGTTTTTTTTTGTTTTTTTAGCTGGTCATAGGATAATCATGCATTGAAATTCGCCTTATTCTTTTTCTTGTCTTTATACTTCAGGACAAATATGGTTTAAGTGTGAGCAGTTTGATAAGGCTAATTTCATGCATGGGTTATAGGGTAAAATTCTCGTAATTGCGGGGTCTAACATATGTTTTAAGCCAGGTATGTAGAAGATTTTCGCCAGACCCAGGAAAGGAAAAGGAGATTTGCATGGTCTAAGGAAACTGGCGAATAAGTGAGCGATTTGGAGAAAAGTTACTAGACGGAGGAAATCAAGGAGCTGAAGGGTAGAATGAAGATTTCTACGAAGGCTTCTAGAAGATTATGTCCGCACCTATATAGAGAAGAAAGCATGCAATCAGAGGGGACCTTCTCGGTGGAGGCCTGATGACCAGATTGCAGCTCTAGCTCGTTCACTTCTACATACTTTTGGTTCATCGGGAAATTATGGGGAAATTCTCGGGTTTATTTTGTTAGTTAGTAGTTGGGTAACACCGTCCTTACAGAGGGTGAAGAAACAATTTAATCGCTTTCATTTTACTTTACTGTCGTGAATTTCACCGAGCTTCGCCGTTCGAAGCTCGGCCCTATTGCTGTTGCATTACCGTTGTTTATGAAATTTCTGTTTCCGTATTTGAGTTGTTGATTAATTTCGATCATGGATGCCATTTATTTTGAGTTTGATGATGCTGCGGAATGGGATGTTTGATTTCTGTGTTGATCAGAGCAGATCGTTCGAATCTGAAGTTATGGAATTGATTTTGTTTGTTGTTGGGTTCGGAAAGCTTGGATCCGGAGTGGATTAAGCATCCGGTGGTTGGAGCTGAAACAGGGTGATCGGAGTTGATGCCTAGCTTTCGTATTTTCATTTCATTCCGTCTAGTTTATGTAGATCTATTTTATTTCCAGCTAGTCGCAAGTTTCCGACGTCTGAATTTTTTTATTTTGTTTGAATCTGGGTTCGTGATCTGTTTTCTTCATGTTTGTGTTTGATTCAGCTAATGAGACACATGTTGCTGTTAGTTAAATCCTTAGTTAGTTAGTTGCAGCCTTTCGTCCGTACTTATTATTTCTGGAATATGGTCCCCACTGTTACTCGCTTTCTGTTTGGCTATAGTAGGAAGTTGTTTGCTCAGTCTAGGGAGTTAGTTGGTTATTTTTAATGTTCGTTGCCAGCGTGATTTTTACAGTTCCTAGGTCTAATGTTTGATTTTGTGCCTAGGTCTAATAGTAGTTAACCTCAACCCAATTTGCGTGGCAGCAGCCGCTTTCTAGACCAAAGTCTTTAGATGCTTTCTTATGTGTCCATCTTCGTGGGATCGACCCCTGCTTCTCTATACTAGTCTATAGTATAACGGGTTGAGGGATCTTTGAAGCACGAGCTTGTGTGTCCAACGACTGAGTCTTTTATATTCCCTTGAGTTCCTAGACCTAGTGATCTAGTGGATTCACTGGAGTTAGTAGCTCGACCTAGAACAACAGAACGCACACCGCTCGAGTCACCGCTCTTCAGCTATTTTGGATGACACATGACAAATCTTAGGCTCAATCGGGTGGTTCGTGAATGAAAGGATATTACTATAAACTTTGTGTAAAGGCTTGTTTAGCGAATTCACGTAAACGTCATTCATATATCGAGCTACGCTGCCAACGCATTTTAGGAGTTTTGTGCAGACTTCGATTAGATCGTCGTCGATAATGAGGGCCTAAAGGGTCACACTATATGTGTATTTTGATCCGCTCAAGGGTACAATGTTAGAGCTGTGTATTATATCTAATGCTAGTCCAAGTGGGAGATTGAAAGATTAATGGGCTATATTAGATTAATAGGAAATAATTCTATTGGGCTTGGTCCAATGTTACAATTATTCTATTATATATATGCTCTATTGTAGAGAACATAAGATACAGAAAACCTAATTTTCTAAGAGAGAAAAGCGGTGCTACGTTCACAAGAGATTTCCTAGCTTTCTCTGTAGAACGATTGTACCGAGGAATTGTTCCTGCATCGGATCAGAATACACGTGGACCTCGATAGTAGTGGATTCAACTTGCATGATACAATCGTAGAAGAAAATAACACAACAAGTAAGATTTAGTTCTGTTGTGTATTACGTGCTCAACTTACAATATAATTATGAATCTAGATCTGTTATTCTTGTCTTCAATTTCCGCTGCGCTCATTAGATGAATAGAAGAATTCCTAACACTAAGTTACCATGCTGAGGGAGGCCAACCATGTTTGAAGTGCCTGCAGTCCAAGAGGAAATAAATAACAAGGTTGCTCGCTGGCAAGCTGCAACTTAAGCTTGGAACGAACAAAATGTACCACGGAGTCCACCGAGACCGTGAAGAAGCTAGTCCGCGGCCGTTCATTGATTATTTCTCCATAGATCCTCGATGTAGTGATCAGATAGATGTTTCGCCGGCGGTTCCGGATGCAGAAGTCATCATTCCTGCGCATCGTCAACGGAGTTGTAGCTCGTGACTAGTATTTCAAGCAAACTGCCGATACTGGCTGGCAAAGTCTATCAACATTGCTGAAATAAACGTCAACGATACGTTAATTGGCTTACGACATTACTGCAGATATGTTCGATGAGTATTTCCATGTGGCCGAGAAGAGTGCCTAGCTAGATTTTGCCAGGCTGTCATCGAAACTTTCAAGGATACGTACAACGACCAACGACACCCAGACGTTGGTGAACATGCACGAGCGAGTCCACGGTTTTCCCAGGATGTTGGCAGCATCGACTATATGCACTAGCAGTGGAAGAATTGTCCAACAACATGAAGAGGTGCATACACTAGCAGGCACATATCCGAGATCGTGTTGGAGGCAGGTGCCAACCAACGATTGTGGATCTAGCATGCCTACTTTGGTGTCGCTGGGTCGAACAACGACCTCAATATGTTGAACGAGTCTTAAGTGTTCAACGACCTATGCACCGGGTGAGCGCCAAACATAGAGTTCGCAGCCAACGGTCATTGGTATAGTATGGGGTACTACTATCTGTAGAAGGGATTTTCTCACAATGGCCCGTGTTCGTGAAGACGTTCACATGCATGTGGCAGCTCGGAAAGACGTGGAGCGTGCATTCGGAATCCTCCAAGCACGTTGGGGTATAGTGAATGTACTGGCCTGTATGTGACATCGTCCACAGATCGCCGATATCATGTATGCATGTGTCATACCGATAACATGATTGTTGACGACGAGGAGAAAATGTCACGGCTTGAAATGATGACGCCAACGCCAGCACCGCCAGTTCATCTGTTGTAACTGACCCTCCAATGCAGGGTGTTCCCCTAGACATTCGCAATGTCATGGCCCGTGAAACTGAGATGCGCGAAGAACAAGACCACACTCGCGTCTAAGCGGACCTAATTGAAGAAATTTGGACACAAACCAACGTTTTCCATCATTGATGTTTTGTTTTAATGTACTTTTAAAAAATTTTAAGGATTGTAATTTTTTATTTCCGAATGAACAATGAATTTTCCGTGTTATAACTGTTCTACGTTTTCAATTTTACGAGTAAAATAATTTGTAGTTGTGAATAGTGCAATTTAATATTTGTAGTCTAAATGGGACCTGCAGGGTTGTCGGAGTTGTTGCCTAACGTAGAAAATGAGGGGTAATGATGACGTGGAAAGGTCTTGGGGGCGGGTAATGATGATGTGGAAAGGTCTTGGGGCTGGCCCCCAAGACGGGATTATGGATGTCTTTATTTCAACTACTTTTTCTTTTTCTTCTTTCTTATTTTACCAATAACGCATTAAAACATGTGTTATCTCGAGGGAATATTTTGATGAGGCCATAGAGTATTGATAAACCTAGTGTAGTTTTTATAAGTGGCTATCACTTCTACATTTGTTTATAATAATGTAATCACTGAATCGAAAATAGTTAAGAATTTGTTGGATACTCTTTTTCCAAATAATTATTGAGATAAATAGTCAAATCGAAAGAGTGTTGAATAATGATATTCAGTATATTGATCTCTTTTACTTGCGAAATTTCATTGTCGTAATAGTTGCTGCATAATATTTCACTTCTTTTTCCTAATTATAATTAACAATTTAAATTTAAAAATAGCAACTATTTCCATTTTGTTCCATACTTTAAAATTGTACACTTTGAATATTAGAAAAGTCTTTTTTCTTTAATGAGTTAATTTTATTATTTCAAGAGTTATTAATTTTAAAAGATATAGGAGTATTATTATTTTCTAATTTTAAAAGACATAGGAGTATTATTTAGTGATAAGTTCGGCCAGTTGAGCACTTTCAACTCAAATCTAACAGATCAAAATTATTTCACAGATCTCGTTAACCACTTAAGTTCCATTTTAGATTCATAGTCATTCAAAAGATTACTATTTAAATCATCTTTGTGGCACAACCTATATGTAAATAAAGGACGAAAATTGATATATATTCACCAAATGTAGCATTTATGTACCCCAATTGGATACTCATTTCTTTCACAAATAAAGAGAGAAAAGGAATAAGGATTTATATTTCCAACAAATCGACATCGGAGTTATAATCCAAAGCTCCCATCTATATAGTACAAGAGAACAACAAATTGACATTAAAAGGAAACCAAAGATGTTTCATAGTCTCTTCAATCTTTTCTTTCTAAAATCAATCTTCTTCTTGTCTGCGGGAACCTTTGTCAGCGCAGCCTCCTCCTTCTTCAGCGTCGCTGGAGCTGCATTATATCCACTCACTCCAATCTCAGCTGACGATGGCATAGCTGCTGACTGATCTTGCCCATTCTCTGGTTTGGGGGCCAATGGGGAAGGCAACGGGGGATCACCACCGGATGTGACAGTCTTTTGATCGGCACACTTTATCGAGGTATGAATCTGGTCAGCTTTCAACGCAGCCGGCTCAGAAATCGCTCCAGATTTCAGCTTCGGCTTCGACTTCACAGCATGTATTCCAGTAAAAAGCCTGATGTTTTAGGCATTTTATCATCACACAGCTTTCTATAATTATTATAAAGAGCGCATAAATTCAGCAATGGCAACTCACCCGTCATAATCTTCTAGCAGCATCTTGCCAGCCTGTTCATTTAGAGCTGATTCTGGAAATGGTTCGATAAGTAAACATCTGATCACCTGTTCAGTCAGACAAGACAGAATGAGAAACATATGCGAAGAAGTAGCGTTCATGTGATATTATCCAATTATTGGAATATAGGTAGGAAACCAGACATAACTTACAATCAAAACATGCCGTAAGCCAAGGGTTGGATTCCAGTCTCTCTTCAATGCATTTACACATATCTCACCAACGGATGATATATTAGGGTGAAAAATCTTTGTCAAGAAATAGCCTGATAGAAAAATAATAGCTTGAAAATTTAGAATGGTCTCATTCATGTACCGACCCAAAACTAAATCGACCAGAAGTATCAAGTTTCATATTATAAGCTAACCAGACAACCACTATATATCACTCATACATTATCTTCCAACCATAAGTAGCGCGGATAGTTTCCCGAAATGAATGTGGTTAAAACTACTGATGCCTATGGAAGTACCAAAAGATATTTCATTCATGTACGCAGTCATACTTTATACAAGAGAACGCAATAAGTTATTCATTTGGAACTACTTAATCCAACTGGCAGCGATACTGAGCGCAGGATCACAGACCTTTTGGAGGAGAGTGTGGGAAGTCTTGAGACAATATCAACTTCATTTGGAAAACACCATTCTCATACGGCGTCCCAGCTGCAAAGGTCACACTGTCAATCACAAAAGTCCCGAGGCCAGTTACAAAAGGTGTGCAAGTTTAAAGTAGGTACCTGGGCCTTCAATATCAGCATATATAACTGAAAAGTTGTCATCATTTACACCAACTTTAATGCCTTCTGGAGGGGTCTCATCGAGATTCTTAAGTTCCTTTGCCAGTTGTTTTATGACATTTGGAGGAAGGTTCTCGTTAGTTGCCTGGAGGAAAGGTTCTTTTGACTCAGATACCATTATTTGTGGATGTAAACAAGAACATATATATGAAGAGAACATTACCATTGCAGGTTGTGTGAGAGAGCGTAAAAAATACTCTCAACGGCTGCTATGCACAACTACTAGATAAGACAAAGATTGGGACAATTATCCAAAACAGGATCCTGCAAAAGTAGGAAAATTAGCAACTTAGTTCACTCAACAGCTAGTCTAAATGAAAGAAAACACCATTGGATATAAGTTAATGTGTTTATGTCCTTGAGGAAAATCAGCTTGAATGTTGACATAACTAGTTTTAGCAATTCCTTGAAATACAATATCGAAGAAAACTAGAAAAATCAGATCAACATTCCTAACCCCAAACTACCATTGTTTATAGACTTTGTTTTCTCCTACTTACTCCCCCAAATTACTCACTGCAGCAATCAACATAATGATCTCTCACAAGTCATGTAATCCAGTTATATTCTATAGAAAAATAGTGAAAATAGCCATAACAAAGACAAAAATTTTCAAATTGGCACTGCCAAGATGCTATCTAATGATCTTGCGCCTAAAACCTTCTCTAATCTGAAAATTTGAAACACTCTCCATACAATTGAATATAAAATACATAATTCAGTCACGCAACGTAAGTGAATTACACAGAAATAAGAAGTTCGGTTTTAGAAGTACAGATCGTGCCAAAAATCTCATTTTACACATGAGAACACTTGAAATGCCACATTTTTCTGATCAGAACCCTAAAATTGGATCACTCAAAAAGCCACGAAAATAAATCTTGCAAGAAAATCGGGAAGCCCAATTCCGATATGATCTCAAACAATCCCAAAATACGCTGATAAACCAAGAACTTTAAACACCAGTACATGAAAGTAGGGTTAGAAAGGAAAAAGGATACCTTCAACCAAGAGAGACAGAGAGAGAGACTAAACGGGCAACGGCATTAAAATTATAAGCCGATAAGGGGAAATGGGGGCGTGCGAATTTCACTCTGTGATGGGATACGAACTAAACAACTAAACAATAATTGCGAGCCCAATAGCAGTGACGGCCCATCAGCCCAAAACCCAAGAAAGAGTATCAGTTCGGCACAACCAAAGAGTTCGGTCACAGCCTATAGCTCGGTAAAAGCCGACCAATCGAGCTCAACTATCAGATCGGCAAAAGCTGATCGGCAAAGTCAGTTCGGCACAACCAAAGAGTTCGGTCACAGCCTATAGCTCGGTAAAAGCCGACCAATCGAGCTCAACTCTCAGATCGGCAAAAGCTGATCGGCAAAGTTCAGCAGTTCGGTCTCAGTATTCGACCGAACAAGGAGATAGTGGACCCATGCAGGATCTCCACGACCTCCATTACACCCACGATCTATTTAGTGGTATTAAGCAGTTATCAACCCCCCTACCAGGGCTGCAAACCACGATCTTAGTTCGAATGTATAAATAGAACTTAGATCAGATAGACCAGGGTTAAGTTCTCTAGATCCTGAATCTCATATAGCAAATCAGTATTGTAATCTGTAAGCGAGATCCAGCAATACAAATTTGCCCTCTATTCTTCCCGTGGACGTAGATTTACCTCAGTAAATCGAACCACGTAATTCTCAGTGTTGTGATCTTCATTTATTACTTGCATTTATTCCCATCAAAAATTCGCTAAATCATCACTGGCGCCGTCTGTGGGAAACAGAGAACCAAAACTGTGATAAAAGCGAGTTTTTGATCCTCTTCCACCAAAAAATGCGTACTAGATCACATAATACCCATACTTCCGTCCGTGATGAACGTGAGGAAGCTAGTCCAGCCCGTAGGTCTGGAAAACAGCCTCGGGAGAAATCTGCCTCCAGTTCTCACGGTGAAAGAACAAACCACTCAAAAAGTCATCGCACCGAGCCTCCCCAGCAGCTCGCTTTGAATGAGGCTGTCAAGTTGTTCTTGGCTGAGAAGCAGGATGAGTTCTTAACATTCCTGCAAAAGAGCCAGAAGCCGGAGAAGAAAACGGCGGATTCTCCCTCTCCCTCCAGACATGAAAGTCACTACCGCAGTAGTGTCGTATCTTCCAGGAGAAAGAATCCTCACCACCGATATGTTCCTTCTCCTCCTTGTTACCGAAATCACAGGAGAACTCCATCTCCACCATACCGTAGAGATGCCGGATTCGCTATGTATGGAGCGCTGAAGACTCCATTTTCGGATGATATCACCAGAACTCCGTTGCCACAGAATTACCGAACTCCGTCAGTGACTTATGACGGGTTAGTGGATCCTCATGATTTCCTGGGACGCTATCAGTATAATATGGCGAACCAAGGTCTCAATGAGGTTCACATGTGTAAGCTGTTTCCCGAGCTGCTCATCGGGAACGCAAGAAGGTGGTTTGATAGCCTCCCTCAAGGCAGCATTAGATCTTACAGAGATCTAATGGATGCTTTTCATAGGAGGTTCTTCCAGAAAGCTGAAACCCGAATCACTTCGGCTCAGCTGCTTTCTATACGTCAAGGTCGCGATGAAAAGATTAGCGACTTCATGACAAGATTCCACAAGGAATGCCTACAAGTAGATGATCTCAATGATCTACTTGTCATTTCGGCATTCCAAAATGGAATTCTGCCAGGAGCTCTCTACAGAAAGCTCGTTGAATGCAGTCCGCAAACAGCTCAAGAGATGTGGGACATTGCGGACCAGTTTTCCCGTGCTGATGAGGCAGACCGTCGAAAACGGTCTTTAGACAGCTCTTCCAGAGGAGACAAGAGGAAGCCCGATCATAGCGATCAGGGACATCCTCGCCGAACTCCTTTTGAAAGAATTCAAAGGGCACCGGTACAAGACAGATTGGGACCACGTCACAATCCTGAGAAACCACCCGCTCAGTTCGTACCATTGAACAAGTCGAGAGCGGAAATTTTCGAACTGCATTCTGATATGTTCGAAAAACCAAAGCCGATGACGAAATCGGCCACGCGCCGAAGTCAGGATAAATATTGCTCCTTCCATCAAGACCACGGTCACGATACCGAGGAGTGCCGAAATTTGGCAGCAGATATTGATGTTCTTGTGAAAGCAGGGACGTTAAAAAAATACCAAAGCAAGCCGCCGAAAAAGAATAAGAAACAGAGAAGTGCGAACTGCGCTCCTCAGGATCCTAAAAGGCAACAGGATCCCGAAGACGATGACGAGCCGCAATATGATGGAGTGATCCAGACTATTGACGCTCTCCCAGCCGGGAAGACTAAATCGTCTCTAAAATCAGAGCGCAGAGGCTTCAATCGAGAGGAGCCAACACATAAAAGGCTGAAGAAGGAGGAAGTAATTACATTTTCAGATGCAGATCCCGTCCCGGCCATTTCTCCTCATCAAGACGCTATTGTCATTCAAGCTGGAGTGGCAAACAAACTGATCCACAGAGTGTTTGTGGATACAGAAGCGTCGGTTAGCATTCTTTTTAAAGAATGTTTTGATAAACTGGAAGTGGATCCAGCTCGGCTCAGTCCGGCCCCAATTCCTCTGAAAAGTTTCGCCCAGGAGGACACCCGCCCTGAAGGTATTATCAGCCTTCCGATTACGGTAGGAAGAGCGCCTACTAGCTCCAGTACGGTGATCGAGTTTTTTGTGGTAAAAGCTCGATCCCCGTATAACATTATACTGGGAAGAGACTGGCTCAACACAGTTCGGGCCATTTGCTCTACTTATCACCTCACAATCAAGATCCCCACTAAAGGAGGGATAGCAGTCATCCGAGGTGATCAAAAGAGAGCAAAAGAATGTTTGCAGATTGCGCTTAAAAGTGCCGAACAATCAGATCGGCACCATCAAGCATAGCAATCACAGCAGCCGGAGTCAGAGGCAGGCGAAATGAACGAAGTCACACCGGAGCCGAACTCGATGAAAGTTCAGTTATACGAAGATGATTCATCCAGAACGGTCAAGATCGGTTTCGCGGGAACACCTCTACTCCGGGAAAAGACCATCTAGCTCCTCAAAGAGTACAAAGATGTCTTTGCGTGGTCTCCGTTGGACATGACTGGAGTGTCTCCCGAGGTAATTACACATCGGTTAAATATTGATCCTTCAGTCCGGCCTATAAAACAGAAGCAAAGACTCTTTGCGGCAGAAAGAAATCAAGTCATCCATGACGAAGTCCGCCAATTACTGAAAGCGGATGTATTATTTGAAGTAAAATATCCTTCTTGGGTGGCCAATCCTGTGATGATCAAGAAAAAAGAAGGAGGATGGCGGATGTGCATAGATTTTACGGATCTAAATAAGCACTGTCCTAAAGATTGCTACCCCCTTCCCAACATAGATAAAAAAAGTAGAAGCTCTGATAGGCTTCGAAATTTTCTGTTTTCTTGATTTGTATAAAGGATACCACCAAGTTTTAATGGATGAGAATGATGCTTCAAAAACGGCTTTCATTACTGACTTCGGTATTTTTGCTTATAAAAAGATGCCATTTGGTTTAAAGAATGCCGGAGCCACATATCAAAGGATGGTAGATAAGCTATTTCGGCACCTGATCGGAAAAGAGGTTGAAGTATATGTTGACGACATAGTTGTTAAAAGCAGAAGCACTTCGGAGTACGAAAACAATCTCAAATCCACTCTCGACGTGCTCAAAAAAGCCAACCTCAAACTCAATCCCCAAAAATGTACCTTTTTGGTAGATTCGGGAAAATTTCTGGGTTATTGGGTTTCAAAGGAAGGACTCAAGGCAAATCCCCTAAAGGTTCAAGTTGTTCAGAACATGGCAATGCCGAAGTCCATACATGATGTGCAAAGGCTAACTGGATGTCTAGCCGCACTGAATAGATTCCTTTCCCAAGCAGCCGAAAAGCAAATGCCGTTCTTCAATGTTTTGAAGAAGGCACCAAAGTTTGAGTGGGGAGCCGAACAGAAAAAGGCTTTTGACGAACTCAAAAGTTATTTAACCGAACTTCCTACTCTCTCTGCTCCAACAGATGCCGAAGTGATATTCTTATATTTAGCAGCATCAGATCAAACCATTAGCGCGGTGCTTGTGCGAGAAGAAGGCCTAAAGCAGCGTCCTATCTACTTTACAAGCCGAGCATTAAGAGGTCCCGAAACAAGGTATCAACCTCTGGAAAAAATTGCTCTGGCATTAGTAAATGCAGCAAGGAGACTGCGGCCATATTTCTATGCTCACAAAGTATGCGTCTTAACCGATCTTCCACTTCGGCAAGTTTTGACTAAGCCAGAAGCATCAGGCAGAATTGCCAAGTGGGCCATAGAGTTGGGAGAACATTCAATAGAATATCTACCTCGGAAAGCCATCAAGGGACAAGCCTTGGCAGATTTTCTTGTAGAGGCAAAGTTCGATCAGGCGATCCCTATTATTGCCGAACAGAAAAATCCTACCAATGATGAACTAACACAGCCCCAGAAACCCGAAGTAGAGCCGCCGGACTGTTGGATTGGATTCGTAGATGGAGCTTCGAATAAGACAGGAAGTGGAGCTGGTATTCTACTTATCGCTCCCGACGGACACGAAGTAACTTATTCACTTCGGTTCTTATTCCCAACCACTAATAACGAAGCCGAATACGAAGCCCTTCTTGCCGGACTTCAGTTAGCGCAACATCTACTTGTCAAATCTCTCAAAATTCATTGTGATTCACAAGTCATAGTGAATCACATGCTGGGTACAAGTGAAGCCCGTGGTGAAAGGATGAAAAAATACTTGGACAAAGCGCAAAGTATTAGCCGAAATTTCTCTTATTTTCGGATAATCCACATTCCCAGAGCGGGAAATAGCCGAGCAGATACTTTAAGTAAGTTGGCCTCATATCCGAGCTCAAAGGTGGAGGAATTACCGCACAGAAGCATTGATGAAGCTGAAGTACACTCAGTAACCAGTTCACCAAACTGGATGACGCCAATATTAAAGTATCTAGATCAAGGACAACTGCCCGAGGATAAGAGAGAAGCAAGGAAAATCACATGCCGAGCACGTCGGTATGAACTTCATGAAGGAGTCCTATATAGAAAGTCCTACCTTCAACCGTTATTGCGATGTGTAGGACCAGAAGAGACGGATTACATCCTTAGAGAAGTTCATGAAGGATCTTGCGGTAGCCACATCAGAGCTAGAGCATTAGCTAAAAAAGTTCTGAGATGGGGATATTATTGGCCAACTTTGGTACAAGAAGCAGTACAGCTAGTTAAGAAATGTACGAAATGCCAAATCCATGCAAATATCCCAAGGACGCCGCAGACTGATCTATGTGCTATGCAAAGCCCTTGGCCTTTTATGCAATGGGGCATAGACATAGTAGGACCACTACCACAAGCTCCCCGGCAAATGAAATTCTTGATCGTTGCCGTGGATTACTTCACAAAGTGGGTGGAGGCTGAACCATTAGCTACGATAACAAGCTCAAAGGCATTAGATTTTGTCTGGAAGAACATAGTTTGCCGATTTGGCATACCCCATATCCTCATTTCAGATAATGGGACTCAGTTTACTGACAAAACATTCAAGAATTGGTGCCAAGAGTTGAATATTCAACAGCGGTTCACTTCAGTCTCTCACCCACAAGCAAACGGACAAACGGAAGTAACAAACCGTACTTTGGTGAAAGGATTAAAAACTCGGTTAGAACAAGCCAAAGGACAATGGGTAGAAAATCTTCCTCAAGTCCTATGGTCTTACCGAACTACACCAAAAACCTCCAACGGTGAAACTCCGTACAGTCTAGTGTACGGCACTGAAGCCGTAATTCCGGTTGAGATCGGCATACCCAGCCCCCGAACCCTTAATTTCTCAACAGAACTGAATGGCGACGGACTGAGAGCCGAACTAGATCTTGCCGAAGAAAGAAGAGAATTGGCCTTCATAAAAGAAGCCAAGTACAAGGAGCAAGTAACCCGGTATTATAACCAAAGGGTGAAAAAGCTGCAGTTTCAAGTGGGAGATCTCGTATTGAGAAACAATGAAGTAAGCCGAGCAGAAAAGCTGGGCAAACTTGAACCCACATGGGAAGGTCCGTATCGGGTGTCAGAAGTCCTGGGAAAAGGGTCTTATAAATTGACTCACGTGTCAGGAGAACAAGTACCCCGAACATGGCATATTTCCAACCTCAAGAAGTTCTATTTGTAAGAGACAAGGTCCGGTCAGTCTTGTGTCTAGTTCGGTCCTAGGGTTATGTGCTTTCATATTTTTATTGTGTCTAGTTCGGTCCTAGGGTTATTGCTCGTTTTTTTTAAAAGATTAAAATCTTTTTCGTCCTTTTTATTTGTCTCTCTATGTGCGTTTTGTCTCTTATAAATGTTACTGAGGTATATTGCTCCTTAAAGGCTGATCCCCTTTTTTTAGAGCATGTATTAAAGACAATTGTGAGTCCAAGCTTCTAAGGAAGATACAAGATTCCACAATTCAGCTTAAGAAACAAGCAATTCGTCTGAAACGAACTGCAACAAGCCGAAAACCACTCCGGTTAACTAGGGAAAGTCCAATCCAAGCGATAAAACTCGCCAAATAAGGACACTAACTAAGTCCGGTCAAAGAAGAGTTTACTTCATAAGACCGAGGACGAGTACAATAAATGAAATAAAAAATCGCTGAACTGTAAATACGCAGTGATAGAAGCGAAATGAAAAAATTTCATTTACTAAGTCTTGTTGGGCATACAATTCCGCTGCCCTACGAGAATGCGTTACACCATTACGAAGGACTATTCTACTGTCTACGATTGCTAAAGTTGAGCCACCTATCCGAAAAATCCTCATGATGCTGAGTTCGGGCGTTCCGAGCAGTTGAAGAATAAGTAGGTGGACGAGATGCTCTGATCGACCTACCGCCTCTTCCCTGAGTCCGGGAAGTTCTAGCACCTCGGCGGCGAAGAGTCTCTTCACGAAGCATTTGCTGATCTTGCTCACTCATATTCACAACTCCTCTACGAACTTCAGGGCGTTCTTCTCTTGACGTTTCCGGTTGCTCCTGAGTCCGTTGCTGATTTGGAGTAGAAATTTGAGTAAGTGGATTAGAGGTTTGAGTTGGAGTGTGAGCATCTGTTAGCGGGAAACGGCTAAGGAATCTCTCGATTGAGGGACGCCGGGAAAGAATGATGTCGTACAGAGAAGCCAAGCGCCGCAATGATTTCACAACTTGTTGGCAAGCCGAGCTCTCCAGCACATTGTTCTTCCGGAGTACATGAAGCTTCTCCCACTGTTCATCAACTTGATTCTGAACTTCAGATATAGTCATTCCCCTGCGCCCGCAGATGAAATCTTCATATGCAGTCCTCTCAGCGATGACAGTATTCAGCTCGGCCTCCAGATCTTTCTTTATGGACTCTAAGTCCTTATTGTTGGACTCCAGCTCCACTAAACGAGCCAAGAGTTCATCATACTTCATCTGGTCATCTATAGCTTTTTTCTCAGCTTCATTTAAAGCCAAAGAGTATAGCCGCTTCCAGTGAAGTACCTCTAGCTCCTTAGAGTTAAGAATACGAAGCAGCTATGTCAGTTCGGCATTTCAGTTTACCGAGCAGGCAGTAAACCACAATAGGAGTAAAAGAGATTAAGAAGAGCTATAAGGAAGACACGAGTGTAGAAAGAAGAATTTTTTTCATTCACAAGAAAAAATTTACACAAGGAGGGCTTCAAGGCCATTTTACAAATAGAAAGAAAGAAACTAAACTAAGAGAAGGGAGACGAAATCATACTTCGCCAGTTTCGTCTCCGGCTTCCCTGTGGGTTTCAGCTTCTTTCTCCTTGTCGACCTCGGTCTCAGCCTCGGCCTCCCTCCTCCCTCCCTCCTGCTCGGCGCCCCCATCGCCGATCTGCTGCACCTCTTGCTCGGCGTGCCCGTCGCCGGTCTGCTGATCCTTCTGCTCGGTCTCCTTGCCGGCCTCATTTTCCTGCTCACCCTCTTCTTTGAAAATTGAAGCGGGTGAAACAGGCCCCAAGGAGGCAAAGATGGCCTCCATGTTCTCGTCACGGTCAGCACGGCAATTACGGACTCGTTCAGCAGAAAGCAGGACCGATGAAGACGCAAGCTCCTCAAGGAGCGGCAGACTCTGGAGACGCGCTGCAATCTCTCGGCCATACAGCGGCAAGACGACTTCGGGTTCCTGCTCAGCATTATCGGTCATCAATTTCAGCAGATCACCGATAAGGGCCAAAAATTGATTGCTCAAAAAGAGTTTCTCCGTGTAAACACGGAGAGCCTCCCCCTGAGCCACCACGGCAGCCGCCTCCCTCTGTTTCGACCGCTCTCTCTGGATGATGAGCTGGTCTTTGGCACGTTGGGCTTCATCCTGAGCCGAGATCATAGCGGCCCTTGCCCTCTCAAAGTCTGCCCGAGCCTGTTCGGCCTGGTGACGAGCAGCATTCAAATTCCTCTGCATTTCATCATAATCGCTGGACGCTTTAGAGAGTTCAACTGTGACGAGTTTGCAGAGCATATTGTTCCTCTGAAAATGGAAAAAGGAAAAAGTCAACAGAGGGGCCACAAAAAAATATAGGAAAGAAGCAAAGCCAGAAAATCAAGAAGAAAATTCACCTCTACAAAGTCCTTTGGCCATAAAAAGGGCTCAGAGATATGTTCCGAAGTGGCCGTAACCACTCCTGATCCAACACCCCCTGGACAATGTCTCTCTCTGGCGCTTTTGGGGGTTTCTGAGTCTTCGCCTTCCCCTTTGCCGAGGTTGATCCCGGCTTTTTTGGATCCGAAGACTGACTCGAAGAGGTCTTCTGCCTCTTCGGATTCTTCTCGGCATCAGACGCCGAGCTGGTGTTTTTCTGTTTCTCCGGCTCCTTTGATTCGGAGGATTTGCGACCAAGCCTGCTTAGCATGTTCACTGCCAAAAAGCAAGAAAACAAAGTTAGTTTTCGCCGCTAAAGCAGTAAAGCATAAAAAAGAAATCCTCACCCTCAGTCTCTTCGTCCGAAGACGAGGAGTCGAACACGAAGTCACCCTTGACGAGCTCAGATTCCAAATACTGTTTCCTAATCATGGGAATCTTATTGAGCCCGCCCTCGAGCTCGTCCAACGGTTCTACCCGAGGATGAGGAATTACGGACTTCGGCCCTCTCCAGGAAAAGTCCGGAGCCGCTGTCCTATTGTAAAAAAAGAAGCGATTTTTCCACATCGGCCATTTGGTTTTACAGAAGGCTCTAAAGGGCTGTAAAGGGATCAAGTAAAACCAGGATCCCTTTCTCTTAAACTGAAAGAAATTAAGGATTGCCCTCAGAGACAGATCCTTTTCTAGTCTACGCAGCTCGGCAGCAAAGGCCGATAAGTGCCTCCAAGAATTTGGAGTCACCTGACCTAAAGGAAGTTGGAAAAAATCAAGAAGCTCTACAAAGGCGGGGGGAAGAGGGAAACGAAGCCCGCATTCTAAGCAGGCTTCGTAAACGGTGGGATAACCCTCCGGCGGCGAGTTAGCCCTATGAGTGTCGTCGGGAATCACCACTAACCCCCCAGGAAGAAAATATTTTCTGTGTAAGGATATCACAGTATCCTTACTCAAAATGCTGTGAAAATATTCTACCGTCTTCTCCCCGGAAGATCCCTTACCCCCCTTCCTACCGCTACCTGATTCAGAAACAGTTTCAGAAGAAGAAGACATGATTCTTACTCTTTGATGGTCGAAAGTCTCTGAAGAAATTCTTGAAGAAGCGGAAGAAAATTTTACGAAAAAGAGAGATAATGCAGAAGAAATAATCGCAAAAGTGTTCCAATGATGAAGAAAGGAAATATTTTTCAAATTCGTCGCACCGTTTCAAATCCCACTTTTTCTGGATTCTCTGGCCGGATTTGCTGTCACATTTAATGCAGACACGTGCAGAGCACGTCCCCTGACGTCAGCCTCCCCCTTACACTTATCCAAAATGCCGAAGTGATTCATTTCGCTTTTCGGGGGGGGGGTGGTGATGGGATACGAACTAAACAACTAAACAATAATTGCGAGCCCAATAGCAGTGACGGCCCATCAGCCCAAAACCCAAGAAAGAGTATCAGTTCGGCACAACCAAAGAGTTCGGTCACAGCCTATAGCTCGGTAAAAGCCGACCAATCGAGCTCAACTATCAGATCGGCAAAAGCTGATCGGCAAAGTCAGTTCGGCACAACCAAAGAGTTCGGTCACAGCCTATAGCTCGGTAAAAGCCGACCAATCGAGCTCAACTCTCAGATCGGCAAAAGCTGATCGGCAAAGTTCAGCAGTTCGGTCTCAGTATTCGACCGAACAAGGAGATAGTGGACCCATGCAGGATCTCCACGACCTCCATTACACCCACGATCTATTTAGTGGTATTAAGCAGTTATCAACCCCCCTACCAGG
The DNA here is from genome assembly GCF_004379255.2 of Salvia splendens. NCBI lineage: Eukaryota > Viridiplantae > Streptophyta > Magnoliopsida > Lamiales > Lamiaceae > Salvia > Salvia splendens. The sequence continues at coordinate 33,988,364 of NC_056040.1, forward strand.
GCTGCAAACCACGATCTTAGTTCGAATGTATAAATAGAACTTAGATCAGATAGACCAGGGTTAAGTTCTCTAGATCCTGAATCTCATATAGCAAATCAGTATTGTAATCTGTAAGCGAGATCCAGCAATACAAATTTGCCCTCTATTCTTCCCGTGGACGTAGATTTACCTCAGTAAATCGAACCACGTAATTCTCAGTGTTGTGATCTTCATTTATTACTTGCATTTATTCCCATCAAAAATTCGCTAAATCATCACTCTGCTTTCGCTTTCTATGGTAGACAGATATACTATCAGACTTCGCAGATGCCACAAAAAGGATTTAAGATAGCGATCCCTCTGATTTAGGAATTGATTTTTAGGAAGCAGATGAAGAGAGAGAGACAGAGTAGGAATTGGGAATTGGGAATTGGGAATTGGGAATTGGGAATTGAGAATTGGGTGAATTGGTATTGGCACGCCCAAAGTCTTGTCGCCACTCTTCTAATTGTACCGTTATAATACACCCACTTTAGAGCTGCATCCGTTCAAATTTTGTACTAGTACATTTCAATTTCTAATACTCCAATTTCTTTCCTATGGAAAAATTGGGAATTTTTTTAATTATTATTTTCAGCCTAATCTAGAAATAAGATTCTGTGATAAGGAATTCATTTCCTAGAGAGAAATAAATTTATTTTGATTAAAATTAAAATAAGAAACTCTCATAGTTTATGTAATTAGAAAACAAAGTTAAAAAATCATAAAATGTGAAAAATTTGTGCATTCAAAAGCTAATAATGTTATATGGATTTGTCACATTTCACCACATAGAAGGTAATAAGTGTACTCCAAATAAGCTTTAATTACATTGCAATTGTATGTCAAGAAAAAATCTAAAAATTGTGAAGAGAAAATAAAGTTGAAAAGAGAATAAAGTGTATGGATATATAAAGTACTCCCTCCCATAGAAATAAGTCATTTAAGGTTGACATGAATTTTAATGCATAATTGGTAAAGTAAGAGATGATGAGAAAAAATAGTTAAAATTGTGTAGTAGATGGTAGGGCCATAAATGATAAAGTAAAACAAAAGAGAAAAAAGTTGTTATTAATGGATATGGACTTTTTCTATGGAACGGATGAAAAATGAAATATAACATATTTATATGCGACAGGGGGAGTAGAAAATTGTAAAAGATCAAGTAAGATAAAACAAGAGAGATAAAGTAAGTGAGATGATATATTTTTTTTTCTTTGCTGGAAAAAAAAATGATCCAATTATAATGAGACGACAAAAAAATATTACGACTCAACTACAGTAAAGCGAGTAAAGCGAATTGAGTATTTAGAAGACGAAAAGTTGTTTTAATATTAAATTTTTTATTGGTAACATTTTATGTCATATTTAAGTTGGGAACTTTCATTTTAATTCTTGAACAAAATTAAAAACATAAAATTTAATATGTTTCACATCATTATTTTGTCAAAACAAACTATATAAATTGAATTACTAATTGAGTCTAACTCATTCAATTTCTTTATTTCTTATCATTATTTCTTCATGCATTTAACGTAACAATTGAGTCTAACTCATGCAAATTTCTTTCTTTTTAAATATCGTTTACAAGCACTTCTTTGTTTAATTAAATATTAAAATACTCTGCAAAACACGTTTACGTAATTAAAATTCTTTTATATATTATCTTTAATATTTTATAAAAACGCATAATATTACGCATTGAAAATAGAAATTTAGTCAAACTATTTCATTTTCTTTTCTTTTTCCATATCTTTTTATGCAAATTATATTTAATTAAATACTGCTACATTATGAATACATTTGTTCAATTAGAATATATATATATATATATATGTTATCTATAGTATTTTTTAATATTTAAAAGAATAAAAAGTGTTAAAAGGAAAGAATAAATAATTTGAAAAAAAAGAAAATAAAGAAATTGACCATAAATTATGCGTTCAACACATAAAATACTTACAAAATATTAATATGTAAAATATTAAAGATAATATAGAAAAGAACTCTAATTAAGTAAATGGCTTTTGTAGTATATTTTACTAATTAATTAAATAAAAAATGCTTTAAAATGATATGGAAAAGAAAGGAAATTGAATGAGTTAGATTCAATGCACAAATTCATGCGTTTTAAATACAAGATCCAGCCCCCATTAATCCGTTCAAATGGCGATTCACAATTTATAAACATTGAAATCTTAATCCGTCCAAGTGCATAGTAAATCAATTTTTTGGACTAAAAAAAGAATAATTAGACTAGTATCTATAAAAATGAATAAGTGAGTTACGATCAAGAAAAAAAATATGAAAGCAAAATATAAGCTGGAAATAGCCTAAAAAGGCGGGACTTGAATAAATTAATTAAAGGACCTTATATGGTAGGACAATGACTGAAGAATTATTGGGGTTGGCATATTTACGATCATTAGAACATTCTCATCCGTGCTCTTGCCAATGAGCACGGATATGGGTCCGGACCCACTTTTACTCCATGTTCTTAGGCAAGAGCACAACACCCACATCGTACTCTTCCGCAAGGACAAGCTCAAGGGTCCTATCATTCTATTATTCAATTTAAATAAAAACATTTCCACAAAACTAAAATGCATTAAAAATATCATGAATACTATTACAAATTAAAAAAATTAAAAATTATATAATTAAAATCCTAAAAATTAAAAAGTACATGATTAAAATCCTAAAAATTAAAAAAACCCACCACTCGTGGCCGAATTTCGCCCAAATGTGTTTGATTAGGTCTTCTTGTAGCTCATTTTGGGTTCGGGTATCGTGCATTGTGTTTCTTGTTTCCATCATCTCACCCACCGTCGTATGCGCACATCGGCGTGGGGGAGACCTCGCGGTTGAGCTTCCGGCTTCATCCTCGTCGTAAAAGTTAGCCGCCATCGGTCCTTCGTCAGCTATAATTATGTTGTGCAAGATAATACACGTGTACATGATGTCGGCGATATTTTTCACATACCAAAGCCGAGACGGGGCCTTCACAATGTTGAATCGGTCTTGAAGGACCCCAAAAGCTCTTTCGACTCTTTCCGAGCGGACTCTTGACGCTGCGCAAAAAGAACCCGTCTCGGGTCTTGCAGGTTGCTCAGCGTCTTCACGAAAGTTGACTATCTTAGGTAGATACCATCGGCGAGATAGTAACCCATGTGGTATGCATTTCCGTTGACGGTGAAGTCGATCGCCGATGCTACACCATTCAAAATATCATTGAAGAGTGGTGAACAATAGAGCACGTTCAAGTCGTTGTTGGATCCGGCAATACCAAAATATGCATGCCAAATCCATAGGTGGTAGTCGGCGACCGCTTCAAAGATAAGTGTTGGGCCGCCGCCTTTGTGGCCGCTTAAGTGTTGCCCCCTCTAAGCAGTCAGGCAATTCTTCCACCTCCAATGCATGCAGTCAATGCTGCCAAGCATACCGGGAAAACCATGAACTGTTTCGTGAAGACGAAGCAACCGTTGGCAATCATCGGTGGTGGGTGCCCGAAGGAATTCCTCACCGAAAGCTAAACGAACGCCGTCGCAAAAACTTTTATGGCAAAGGATTCCAGTTGACTCACCGACATGCAAATACTCGTCGAAGAGGTCAGCCGTTTGCCCAGTAGCAAGTTGTGGGATGGCACACGTACACTTCTGCAACGCCGAGAGACTTTGCCGACCGGTTGCGTCTGTACTTGTTTGAAAGTATTCAACACGGGCGGACAATGTGTTTACAATACGCATAAACAAGCGTTTCGACATGCGAAAACGGCGCCGAAAGTAATCTTCCGGAAACCGCGGCTGGTCAGAAAAATAGTCGGCAACGAGCCTTTCGTTGGCTCCCTCCCGGTCACGATGGATGTAGCGGCGAGTTGATCTAGTTGGTTGAGTAGGAGGTGCGGGGGTATTCTCGGCGACATAGGCTTCATAGGCGGCACGGTATTGTTCATAGTATTCTTGTTCTTCGCACTCCGCTTCCGCAATGATATTAATGAAATCCATTTGAGAGGGTTTGAGTGAGAGAGGAAGATGTTGATAAGTTGTATGAAAAAATATGAATGAGAGATGAATGGGAGATGATTTGATGTGAAAAATGGATGATGAATGTGTGTATTTATAGATGATTTTGGGAAAAAAAATCAAAAAAATCAAAAAAATTCTAGAAAAACGGTAAAAAAACGGCCATATTTTTGGTAATCTGGAAATATTTTTTTAAAATTTTTGGTATTATTTTCAATCTAAAAAAAATGAATTTTCAACGGAAATGTCGTTGGCCAATCAGAACGTGTCACATTAGCTGCTCGCTATAAAATGTTTTCGGCATGAGTCCACTGAGTGCATCAAGTACTCAGCCCTGCATTTCTTTTTTAAAAATGTCCAGGTTAAGCGTGACAGGTGCGGTGGGTGTTGAGCAAGACCGTTGAAGAAATTTAAGTGTTTACAATGTGTCATGTCTTCACACGTGGCATATTCCTTCTCTCAAATGTTTCCGCTAAGTAGTTGTCCTTCTTTTGAGTTCTTGTATCGCTGAGATAATATTCATTTTTTGAGTTGTTGATTGTCGAGATACTCTAATTTTATTCGAGCTATTCCCATTTGTTTCGAGCTATGGTCGAGTTGTGTTGTTTTCCCCTTTCTATCCTTAGAAAATGCGGGCGTGACAAAAGTTTTTGAATGTAAATGTGAAGTGTGAAAGTGTTTTGCTTTGGGATGTGAAAGTGTTGTGTGTTTATCTTGTGGTATGAATGGCGTTAATTGTGGTAGATGTATAGATGTGAGATGATGAAATGAGTTGTGAACTTAGAGTACCTAAAATATAAGCCTAGTTGACCACGCGAACCGTAGTTTTAAGTTGAGATAATCTATCACTTTCCCGAGTGACGAAAACGAATGAGAATCTCAAAGTTTGGGTTGAACCCCTAATTTGTCAAGGCACGACGAGGCAAGGAGATCGAGAGTGCGAATGGAGGCCAGTGGACCATGAAAATTTTTCTTGGAATTGCGTGAAACTTTGGAGCAAGCTAGGTGCGAACCATTCGAAGGACGTAAGCAAATTTCGGGATGAAATTTTTGTTAAGATGGGTAGATTGTAACACCACGACTTTTTCTACCCTTTTTATTTGTTCTCATAGTGACATCGTTTTGTGCATCTGAAAATTTTGTCGAGGGAAGTATTTCACTTGTTGGGCCAAAAAATTATTCTTTTACTATCAATTAGGAACCCGCTTGTTATTAGCCCAAAACTTTTTTTATTCTTCCTTCTTTGAGCCCAAAAATTAGTCTTTTTAATTTTAATGCAAGGATATCCATCACTCTTCAATTTCAAATCCACGCTAGTTATCTCAAATCTTTCCACCACCCTGAAAAAGAGGAATATAATCATTCAAATCTTTTCCCATGGAGATATATATATTCCATCGATCCCTTAATTTAAATCATTCAAAATCCCAAAGAAAATTAACCGAGAGTAGAGCTAGGGAGAGGAGATGACGTGAGATGATGACAGAGAATTTCACCAAGGCAGCGACGGCAGAGGCGGCGCTGCACCGCCGTGAAGAGTACAGCAGCGACGGATCAGCGGCGACAACCGAACAGCGACGGACAGCAGCCGTGTGCGACCGTTCAGCGACGAGCTTTGAGGCAGCAGCGACAGAGTGAAGAGGAGACGGCAGCTGATGCAACCACACGAGCAACAGCACGTCGTAATAACGGACAGCAGCGACGCCTTGGAGAAGAGAGCAGCAGCGGCTGACCCGGCAGCGACGATGCCGACAGCACTTTGACAGCAGCGGCGCTGTGAAGGAGATGAGGGAAAGATAGGGTGGTGACAGCGGTGCATAATTTAATGAAGGAGAGGATAATAGCGGTGGATCGGCTCGAAATCGAGGAAGACGAATTTGGGGCTGCATCATGGAGAAGAAGAAGAGGGATCAGAGAGATACAAGCATGAGAATCGAAAGAGAGGGGGTTCTAGTTTGATACAAGTAAAGGGAATAGTGTTGGACTGTGGAGTATTACATTATTGGGCCAAAGTCTATTTATTTATGACTTCGGCCGAGAATTAACTAGTTGTTGGACCTGGAAATTTTTGTTTGGCTTGAGGAAGTTTATTAGTTAAAACTTGAACTAATGAAGGGGTTGATGGAAGTAAATTAAATACTTGGATCGAAGTTTTAGCTTTTGGGGACGCGGATGGCCGATCGGCGTCGCCAACAACGCCTCGGGTGGCCTTGAAAATAAATGGAATGAAAGAGGAGCATGGACTTAAAAGGGATTTCTTTGCAAGTAAAATTGGAGTCGAAATAAGGAATTCAAATTCAGAAATTAAATGAACGAGGTGGACTTTCTTTTTAAATAAGGGCTATGCCCTAAGTATATTTTTATGTGAAAATGATATGAATATTTGTCATGCCGTGTTTTATTTTTTTATGGAACCTATCTGATGTGGATTTTGCCATCTATGGATAATCGAATTCGGGTCTGACTAGGGAGTGAGTCCCTACTCAGGCTAATGTACACCGATGGAGATCGTGCGCTATCTCTTCGAGTTAGCCGGTCTAGTGACTAGGAATGTGGCAACGTTCCTTGTCATCAATGGATCAGATATGGTAGACATCTATGGGAAATGACTGCGCAGTCACGAATTTTACGATGGAAATGATTTTAGTGTCTTGGGCGATTTCTAAAGTTAAAACCCCAAGGTCACTCAATAGTGGCATGATAAATACTTTTTATAAAATGTTTTCGGCATGAGTCCACTGAGTGCATAAAGTACTCAGCCCTGCATTTCTTTTTAAAAATGTGCAGGTTGAGCCCAAAGATTAGTCCTTTTAATTTTAATCCAAGGATATCTATCACTCTTCAATTTCAAATCCACGGTAGTTATCTCAAATCTCTCCACCACCCTGAAAAAAAGGAATATAATCAGTCAAATCTTTTCCCATGGAGATATATATATATTCCATCGATCCCATAATTTAAATCATTCAAAATCCCAAAGAAAATTAACCGAGAGTAGAGCTAGGGAGAGGAGATGACATGAGATGATGACGGAGAATTTCACCAAGGCAGCGACTTCAGAGGCGACGTTGCACCGCCGTGAAAAGCACAGCAGCGACGGATTAGCGGCGACAACCGAACAGGACGGACAGCAGAGAAGAGGAGACGGTGGCTGATGCAACCACACGAGCAGCAGCGCGTCGTAATAACGGACAACATCGACGCCTTGGAGAAGAGAGCAGCTGTCACGACCGCCCTTACTAAGGGTAGTAAAGACGGGAAAATCGTGACTAGGGAAGGGACTAAGGAGCAGGGAGGAAGAAGGGGAAAACAATGAAAGACAACATCTTAAACAAAGCTTCAAAAGAAAAGTTTTAATCGATTAAACAATTAAGCAGCGGGTTAATATCTCTAGGTAATTAATGTCATAAAGTACTGTAGAGCAAAACAAATGACTTTATCAAGAACGATTCGAAACAAGGCAGCGGAATAAAGGTGTCTAGAGAGTCATAGGGAGACGCCTATGTATGAAGACACAACGCATCCGAAATTTCTTAAGGCTCGACTCAACATCCGCCGCAACATCACCGCTCAACCTGCACATAAAGAAAACATATGCAGAGCTGAGTACTTGACATACTCAGTGGACACACGCCAAAATATTAGATAAAAGTTATGTCATCCATACCATAGTGAACTCGAGTTTTAACATTTTAGAAAAGAATATCATCGAGTATCACCAAACATTTTCGTAGACTGGCCAGTCAAAACAATCTCCCCACTTTCTCCACAATCAATCAATCACATCCTCTTACCATAGTGTGACAAAAGTGTGGCCACACTATTCGCCCACGAGACCGGCCGACTAGCAAGGACGTCTCCTGATCCCACCTGTGTACACAGCCTAATAGGGTTTGCGGCCCTACTCAGACCGGAATTTGTTTCACACATAGCCCTATAGCCTAACGGAGCAAGCTCAAACGAACTAGGCATCAGGTAACAATCTCAACATCAAAATAATTATAGCATGACATAACACTTTAAACCACCCTTATAACACCATATCATACTTTTGAAACGTAAAAGAGTTTTAGTAAAGAAAGCCCACCTCGATTGCTTACAAACGCGGTTCACAACTTTATTGAAATCCTTGCTTTTCGTACCCACATACGCACAACAACCCTTATCAACATCATAACCACATAATACAACACAATCAGTTTTCTATCAACACATTACTCATGCATGCCCTATCGTTCCTTTCATCGTTTTCTCATATTGCCCATCCCAACGTTCACCATCATAAACGATACGAACCCTTTGGCATACATCAACGTGCAACGCATAATCACATCATAGGATAAGTTCTTACTCACACATGTACATGTATTTCATTCAAAATTTGCCAACAAGACTATTTCAATCAAGACATGAATCTGGCAGAACAGCGCAGTCGTTTTCTAAAAATCATTAAAAATACATTCGATATCATTTGAAGCTAAAATTTGGTCACCACACAGTAGACACATAAAGGTTCATCCAGTTAAAAATCCACACAAAAATCACATCTTTAGGTCGGTCTAAAACAAAACAAAACTCACTGGACGAGAATACAAATTCTGACAGGACTGCGCAGTTCAATTGAAAAATTCGTTAAAAAATAATCTTTCTTAAAAGGAGGCTGAAATTTTGACACAACACAGAAGACACTTAAAATTTCACTCAGTTAAAAATTCGTGCCAAAATAAGACATTTACAAACACTCGTCGGAACCTACTGTCCGAACACCACAGTTTTCATGCTCAACATTTACAAACTAGGGTTTGTCTATCATTCATCCACACATACATATTCATGCTTTCAACACATATTCCTGCTTCAAAAACGACATCACAACCATGTTCTCCTATTTACACATAGCATTCACCAATGAATCATCCACAAACTCACACACACATACATACACGCACATACACATACTTTCTCATGCAAGCATCCTTCCCAACCGATTAATTTTTAGATCTACGATTTCTACACTCACTATATGCATGAGGGGATCAAGAAACATGGATTCAATGGTAAGAAGGAGAAAGATGAATCAAAGTATACATTTCTCTTGAAAAACAATCGGTAGGAATGACGAATGATGAGATTCTTCGATGAATCTTGAATTTCCAACTCCACAATGATGCAAGAACAAGGATATGGTGAAGGATTGGTGGAGAAGGAGAGGAAGAGAGGGAAAAAATTGTGTGGGAGGAGAGGGAGGAAAAGAGGCGTGTATTTTGAAGGTTAGGGTTAGGGCTTTTCTTTTTTTTATACTCAAGGATTAATTCCACACATAAATAAAATAATTAAATTGTGGGAGAATAATATAGAGGTCAATGAATAAATCCCACCATTAAAAGGAAAATAGGCGTGTAGTATGCGACGGAGTAATTTTCGAAAATTGCTATTTAATTAGCATAGATATGTATTTGGTATTTACTTGGAGAGAAAGATACTCACAAAAGAGGTAAAAAGATATTGAGTATCTCATAAATAAGGTAACAAAATAATTCAAGCATCTCCAAGTGGAGAAATAAAAGGGGCGTGTATAATGGGAAAAATTAAGGAAAAATACTTAAATCCTCAAATCAAATAGGAATAGGATTTAAATTTGGTAATTTCTTGTAAAAAAAGACTCCCACTAAATAGGTAACAAATAAATTAATCCCACAAGTAATTGAAAGGCATATGGGCGAAAATTATGAGGTTTTAGGGAAAGAAATAATCAAATCCTAATTAACATAGGATAAAGAATCAAATCCTAATTAACATAGGATATGGAGAGATTTGGCAAGATATGGTAAGATTTAATTGGACTTTAATTCAAGGAAAGAGATAAACAAGATACCAATTAAATCTACAAAAATAATTCCCTCTCCTAATTAATAGGAGATTTCGAAAATCTCAAGGGATGGCCAAGGGGTCGAAAATCATGTAGAATAGCATAGGGATAATTTGGTTTGGATTTAATTTGGATAAATTTCTTAAAGCAATTAATTAAATCCAAGAAAGAAAGTATTATTTACAATAAATAGGAGGTCCGAAAATTTCAAATAAAATGGCTAGAATGATTATGCATTATCCCATTTAAGTTAATTCACACATTGGAAGCTTAATCACATTAACTCACATAATTGACAACAACTAATTTCACATAACTAACTCAAACACATAGAGACTCAATTTCCACAAAACAAATTCTCATTCAACATCCATATTAATTAAAAAAAATAAGCCATCAAATAAAAATAATAATAAAAAAAGTCAAAATTTTCCGGGGTGCTACATCCTTCCCCTCTTAACAGAAATTTCGTCCCGAAATTTGGTCGTCTCACAAAAACAACTCGGGGTACTTTTCTTTCATCCTATCTTCTAACTCCCACGTGGCTTCCTATGTTCGCATGCTTATGTCGTAGTACTTTCACACTTTCTCACACAGCACACATTTACAACATTATGTCACTCATGCTCATGTTGCAACATAATCGTATCATCACATTAGCATATTCACACATAACTTTCATACACATGCATACTCTTGCCAATACACCCTTATCATATCAGCATCAATTCCCTATTCTTTCAATAACTTAAAACATACCTCACTTTCTTGTGGTTGAGCGTGATGCTTCGGATGTTGAGCCTTCGTGACACTTTTAGTCTAGGGGTACTAATCTAGACTTAATCTGAAAGAAGACTCTCGGACCAGAGCGAAAGAACGAAGCTTTGATACCACTTTGTCAGGACCGCCCTTACAAAGGATAGTAAAGACGGGAAAATTGTGACTAGGGAAGGGACTAAGGAGCAAGGAAGAAGAAGGGGAAAATAATGAAAGACAACATCTTAAACAAAGCTTCAAAAGAAAAGTTTTAATCGATTAAACAATTAAGCAGCGGGTTAATATCTCAAGGTAATTAAAGTCATAAAGTAGTGTAGAGCAAAACGAAAGACTTTATCAAGAAAGATTCGAAACAAGGCAGCGGAATAAAGGTGTCTAGAGAGTCATAGGGAGACGCCTATGTATGAAGACACGACGCATCCGGAATTTCTTAAGGCTCGACTCAACATCCGCCGCAACATCACCGCTCAACCTGCACATAAAGAAAACATATGCAGGGCTGAGTACTTGACATACTCAGTGGAGACACGCCAAAATATTGGATAAAAGTTATGTCATTCATACCATAGTGAACTCGTGTTTTAACATTTTAGAAAAGAATATCATCGAGTATCACAAAATATTTTCGTAGACTGGCCAGTCAAAACAATCTCCCCACTTTCTTCACAATCAATCAATCACATCCTCTTACCATAGTGCGACGAAAGTGTAACCACACTATTCGCCCACGAGACCGGCCGACTAGCAAGGACGGCTCCCGATCCCACTTGTGTACACAGCCTGATAGGGTTTGCGGCCCTACTCAGACCCGAATTCATTTCACACATAGCCCTATAGCCGAACGGAGCAAGCACAAATGAACTAGGCATCAGGCAACAATCTCAACATCAAACAATCACAGCCCTATTGCCTAACGGAGCAAGCTCAAACGAACTAGGCATCAGGCAACAATCTCAACATCAAAACAATCATGGCATGACATAACACTTTAAACCACCCTTATAACACCATATCATACTTTTGAAATGTAAAAGAGTTTTAGTAAAGAAACCCCACCTCGATTGCTTACAAACCAGGTTCACAACTTTATTGAAATCCTTGCTCTTCGTACCCACGTACGCACAACAACTGTAACGCCCCACTTTTCGAACCCTAATTTTGGAACCCTAAGACGTTGCATTTATTGCTTTGATTGTCATGAATTAAATGATGTTATGTGATTGATTCGATGACCTAATTTGATTTGACCTAGTCAATTTCGTTGATTTTATGGCGTGGCTTAAATTAATTGATGTGGAATGAAATATATTGCGGTGAATTATATTTTTAAGGGGAGTGAGATTTAAGATAGAATCATAAATAATTACCTTGCCCTTTTATTGTGGAAATATTGGCCACTACCAAATTATGGGAGATGAATTCTATTTCTTGGATTTAATTATTTATTTTGGGATAATTATCCAAATTAAATCCTAAAGCCTAATTACCTTACTTCCTTCTTGATAAAAATCGGCCCCTATTATTTTCTTAGGGGGATTCGAAATCTCCTAATTTGTAGGAGAAGGAAATTATTCATTTTTTTATTTTGATCCCTTAATTATTTCTTTCCATGTTTTAATTGGAATGTCCTAGCAAATCTTTCCCTACTCTATTTTATTAAAGATTTGGAAATTTTTTCTTGTGGAAGGAATATTTCACACGCCTACTATCATATTATTTGGGAGGATTTTTATTAATTTTCCTGCTCCGTATTATTTTATTCTGCTCCGTGAAAACACCAAATTTAAATCAAAGGCTAATTAAATAGCCATGATTTTCGAAATATCCTCCTTATTTCTCCATCAATTACACGCCAATTACCTCCATCAAATCTCCCCAAATCTCTCCCATCTTTATTGTGATTATTCTCCAATTGTTCTCTAATTAATTTGGAGATATTCTATTCCCTAAACTCTATAAATAAAAGACTCCTAAACCCTACCTCAAATCACACGCCTCCCACCTCAATCACACGCCCCCTCCCTCTTCTCCACTCTCCCACACTTGTTTTTCTACTCTACTCAAGATCCTTTCGAAGTTTTCAAGAGATTGTTGAAGAAGCAAGATTTTTATTCGTTCCTACCGTTTGTTTCGTCCAAGAGAGGTAAAAATCAGACCCTATTCTTCATTCCTCCCCATCTAAACATTCTTTGACTCCCTCATGCATGTAGAGAGTGTAGGGATTTCAAATCTAAGGGATTCAATCGGTGAGAATTTGTGTGTGTATGTTTGATTGCGCTTTGAATGAATTTGTTTGATGAATTAATGAATCTATGGTGAATGATGTATGATGTTATGAGAGCATGAGTATAAGGACCCTTTTGAGCATGTTTGTGTGTTAAACCCATGAAAAGGTTGATTTCGAATAAATAGGGATAAACCCTAATTCGAATTTTTAAAGGCATGAAAAGCTGTAAGTTCGGATAGTATGTTCCGACAAGCGTTTTACCGACCAAATGAACTCCGATTTGATCGATTCTTTTTACTGAGTAAATTTCTTGATGTCTTCTATGTTGTGTGTGAATTTCAACTCATTTGGATAAAATATGGATTTTTGGTAAATTTTTAAAGTTGACTGCGCATTTCTGGCAGAAAATGTTTTCTCGACCAGTAGGTTACGTTGTCCTTTTTGACCGACCAAAAAGGGGTATTTTGATATGAAATTTAAACTGGAAGTTAGTGGATGAGTCTACTGCATTGTGGTAAAGTTTTAGCCCCAACGGAAGTCGGGTGAAATTTTAATAATTTTTATAAAATGGTTGCGCAGTGCTGCCAGATTTCTATCTTGACAAAAACACTATGTTGTTATAAGTGAATTACTTGATTGATATATGTGATGACATGATGCGCTGTTCAAAGGGGGGGAAAAGGGAAAACGATAGAGACATGCATAATATTAAGTCGATGGTTGTGACTGATAAGATATATATATTATCTAAAGGTAATAACTCGTGCGCGAAGCGTGATAACAAAGGGAAAGCAGTAGTCGAAATCTAAACGGTCGAGGTGGGCTTCTTTTCTACCCTACATTTTTGTGGGTTTTCTTTTACTAAAATCTTTTACGTATGACTGTGGAGCTATAAGGGTGGTTTAAAGCGATTATCATGCCGTGATTTGTTTTAACGTGCCTATCTGATGTGGCTGTTGCCACTGTTATATAAATCGAATTCAGGTCCTCGTAGGGCCGCAAACCCTACTTGGATTAGTGTACACCTATGGTAGACTGTGTGCTAGCGTACGGGCTGGCCGGTCTAGTGACCTGGTTTGCGGCCGCATTCCTTGTCTTGTATTGGCAGATATGGTTGATGACGATGGGGAAAAATGACTGCGCAGTCACTATTTTGAACAATGGAAAATATTTTGGTGCCTCGGGCCTTTATAAAGCTCAAACCCCGATGGTTACCTACGTATGGCATGATAATATGTACTCTTATTTAAAATGTTTTCGGTATGAGCCACTGAGTATTTTCAAAAGTACTCAGCCCTGCATATGTTTTCTCTATGTGCATGTTGAGCAGAGACGAGCGGTTGGTGGTGGTGAGCAGGAATTAATAATAAACTATGGTCGTTTTGAAACTCCGAGTGTAGTCGTGTCTTCACACATGACGTCACTCTTCTCTTGGATTCTTCCGCTGTGATGTTTGCTTTACATACTTTTTATTTAAATTCAAAAACTGTTTCATTTGGGATATTTGCAAACTCGTTACTTATTTTAAATAAATGCTAAACCCTTAGTCATTTACATGTTGAACATAAATACTTTTGGTTGCTTTATTTATTAAACTTAAATTCTTGGTCAAACTCTTGTTGAAAACCCTAGTCTTCTATGCCTGTCCATTAAGCCCCTTTAAGTCGCGATGGCTCGCTTTTATTAAACCTAGGGGCGGTCGTGACAACAACCCTTATCAACATCATAACCACATAATACAACACAATCAGTTTTCTATCAACACATTACTCATGCATGCCCTATCGTTCCTTTCATCGTTTTCTCATATTGCCCTTCCCAACGTTCACCATCATAAACGATACGAACCCTTTGGCATACATCAACGTGCAACGCATAATCACATCATAGGATAAGTTATTACTCACACATGTATCATGTATTTCATTCAAAACTTTCCAACAAGACTATTTCAATCAAGACATGAATCTGGCAGAACAGCGCAATTGTTTTGTAAAAATCATTAAAAATTTATCCGATATCATTTGAAGCTAAGATTTGGTCACCGCACAGTAGACACATCAAGGTTCATCTAGTTAAAAATCCACATCAAAATCACATCTTTAGGTCGTTCAAAAACAAAAACAAAACTCACTGGACGAGAATACAAATTCTGACAGGACTGCTCAGTTCAATTGAATAATTTGTTAAAATTCATCTTTCGTCAAAAGAGGCTGAAATTTTGACACAACACAGAAGACACTTAAATTTTCACTCAGTTAAAAATTCATGCGAAAATAAGATCATTTTGTCGGTCAAACACTCGTCGGAACCTACTGTCCGAACACCACAGTTTTCATGCTCAACATTTACAAACTAGGGTTTGTCTATCATTCATCCACACATACATATTCATGTTTTCAACACATATTCCCGCTTCAAAAACGACATCACAACCATGTTCTCCTATTTACACATAGCATTCACAAATGAATCATCCACAAACTCACACACAGACATACATACACACACATACACATACACATACTTTCTCATGCAAGCATCCTTCCCAACCGATTAATTTTTAGATCTACGATTTCTACACTCACTATATGCATGAGGTGATGGATACACACCCAAGCTGATCTACAAGGACAAGAACATGGATCCATTGATCATTCAAAGTGGGCTAATTACAAGAGCTAGAGCTAAGAAGGTAAAGGAGTCCATGTTACTTTTAGTTGCTGAAATAAAAACCCAATTCCAAGACCATTCTACATTGAGCCAAGTGGTGAATATTATTCAAGTTAGTGGGCAGCCCAAGGCATGAAGTTTGGAGGCACTACATATCACATTTTGGATGCCCAAATTGATGATACATGATGCATTTTCGTCCAAGTTGGAGTAGTCAAAATGAAGGGTCTTTATCAGTTACATTTTATGTTAAATAAGTGACTTTAGATGTCCTAGAGTTACACCAAAGGTTTAGGAGTTACTAATGATGTACTAATGATGAGAGACTTTCAAGAGTCCATTCTAGCCTATAAATAGGCTTGTAAGCATGTCATTTGAAGACACCATTGATCAAATACGAAAATAGACATTGTTTTGTGAGTTGAATTATCTTTGTAGAGTTTTTCACTTGTTTGGAACTTATCATGATACTTTGAGCAAGTTCTTGTGGCGTTCAATCATACCGGGTTGGCTGATCATATAGCCAACGGGTCGAGGTTTTCCAAGCTCTGGAAGTGGATCAAACTAGATCATCAATCAAGGGAGTCCGCAGCCAAACCATATACGTGGGGTTCTTGGATCAATATATCCAACGGGTCCTTCGTCGTGTCCCAATCTATATCATTTGGTATCAAGATCCAACTGGTATTGATCTATCCTTAGCTTTATCTTACATTGTTTATCTTTCATATCCTTGAAAAAAAAGAAGAAAAAAAAACCGAAAAAAAAATCGAAAAAACCCCAAATACATACGATTTCGTTTCATCCTTCTTTCAAGGACTGAAGTTTGGTTGGTCGTTATTAGTTCTTGTTTGTTCTTGATTTGTTTTTACTTGTGTTATCTTTGCAAAAGAGAAAGAGTAGTAAAAGGCTTGAGTGGTGTGATTATTTGAGGGGAGGTAAAAGCCAACGAGTGATATACACGAGTGTTTTGTGAGGTTTATTTTTGTGTGATACACGAGTGACCTGTGAGGATGGATTCTACTGATGACAATCAAATTGATCCTACGTTGAAAGCCATGCAACAACATTTTAGAAGGCTTGGACGTGTTCTGGAAAGTGTTTCAAAGCGCTTGGAGAGGCTGGAATTTCAAGCAAATGCAAACAATAATGAGGAAGAAGAGAGTGGGGGAGAGGATAATGCTTCATATAGGCATCTAAATGAGAGACATGGAAACGGTAGAAGAGGGCGTGCAAATGAAGTTGATGGTGATTTGAGAAGCATCAAACTGAAGATCCCAACATTCCAAGGAAGGAGTGACCCCGAAGCTTATTTGGAATGGGAGAGGAAGGTGGATCTCATATTTGAATGTCACAACTATTCCGAGGAGAAAAAGGTTAGACTTGCAGCTATTGAATTCACTGACTATGCTATAGTTTGGTGGGATCAATTGACAACCAGTACAAGGTGATATGGAGGAAGACCAGTTTCGACTTGGGATGAAATGAAAGGCATAATGCGTAAGAGATTTGTACCTTCTCATTATTTTCGTGAATTGTATCAAAAATTACAATCTATGAAACAAGGTACTAAATCTGTTGATGAGTACAACAAAGAGATAGAGATTGCTATGATTAGGGCAAATGTTGAAGAAGATAGAGAAGCAACCATGGCTCGATTCTTATATAGGCTGAATATGGAGATTGCAAACATTGTGAAGCTTCAACACTATGTGGAGTTGGAGGACATGGTTCATATGGCCATGAAGGTGGAGGGACAATTGAAGAAGAAGGGAACAATTCCAAAGAATTTTTCAACAAGTTCTCATTCTTCAAGGACAAAAGAGTGGACTTCATCCAAAACCAATTTTGGGGCAACTTCTAAACCCCAAAATGAAGCGTCGACATCCAAGTCCAAAGAATTTGAGAAGGGTAAAGGTATTTCTACTTCTACTTCTACTCGAAATAGAGATATCAAATGTTTTCGTTGTCAAGGTGTTGGACACATTGCATCTCAATGTCCAAACAAAAGGGTGATGATTTTGAAGCCAAATGGAGAGATAGAATCTAAAAGTGAACACAAAGATGATGATGATGAGGAGGAGGATAAACAATTGGAGGAGATTGGACCAGAACATGGAGAACTTTTGGTGGTTCGAAGGGCTCTAAACATGCAAAACAGAAACGATGATCAACAAGGGGAGAACATCTTCCACACAAGGTGTTTGGTCCAAGGTAAACTTTGCATAATGATTATTGATGGTAGTAGTTGTGCAAATATTGCAAGTTCTGAAATGGTGGAAAAATTGAGCTTAACAACGGAAAAACTTCCTAATCCGTACAAGCTACAATGGCTTAATGAATGTGGAGAAATTAAAGTGACTAAGAGAGTTCTAATTTCATTTTCAATTGGCAATTATAAAGATGATGTTCTTTGTGATGTTGTGCCAATGCATGCAAGTCACCTTCTTTTCGGGAGGCCATGGCAGTTTGATCGTTGGGTGACTTATGATGGATTTCACAACCACTACACCTTCAAGCACAACAACAAGTCTATTATGCTTGTCTCATTGACACATCAACAAGTTCAAGATGACCAACAGAAATTGTCACAATCAAGGAGAGCTCGTGAGGTTGAGAGAAAAAAAGTGAGGGCATTGAAAAAGAGTCGAGTAAAAAAAGAGTCGAGAGAAAAGTAAGAATGATAGAAAAAAGGTGAGGGCATTGAAAAAGAGTCAAGTGAAAAGAGTCCGAATGAAAAAAATAATTTTTATGTGGGAGAAAAAGAAATAAATAGTGCAATAGTTGAAAAAGAGAGTGTTTTCATCTCAGTGTACAAATAGTCCTTGTTTACCACTAACGAATTAACCACTTCTTTGCCAAGTACTTTTGTGTCTCTTTTACAGGAATTCGAAGATGCTTTTCCCGTGGAAGAATCAAGTGGATTACCTCCATTAAGAGGTATTGAACACCAAATTGACCTTGTTCCCGGGGCAGTTCTACCAAACTGACCAGCCTACAGAGCCAATCCCGAAGAGACCAAGGAAATTCAAAGGCAAATGCAAGAGTAGTTGGACAAAGGAAAAATCCGTGAGAGCATGAGTCCATGTGCTGTTCTGGTAATTGTTGTTTCTAAGAAAGATGGATCATGGAAGATTTGCATCGACTGCCGAGCAATCAACAAAATCACGGTAAAGTATCGCTATCTGATAAGGCTAATTTCATGCATAGGTTATAGGGTAAAATTCTTGTATTTGCGGGGTCTAACACATGTTTTAAGCCAGGTGTGTGGAAGATTTTCGCCAGATCCAGGAAAAGAAAAGGGCAATTGCATGGTCCAAGGAAATTGGCGAATAAGTGAGCAATTTGAAGAAAAATTACAAGATAGAGGAAATCATGGAGCTGAAGGGTAGAATGGAGATTTCTACGAAGGCTTCTAGAAGGTTATGTCCGCACCTATATAAAGAAGAAAGCATGCAATCAGAGGGGACCTTCTCGGTGGAGGCATGATGACCAGATTGTAGCTCTAGCTCACTCACTTCTACATACTTTTGGGTTTCATCGGGAAATTGTGGGGTATTATAGGGTTTATTTTGCTAGTTAGTAGTTGGATAACACCGTCCTTACAGAGGGCGAAGAAACAATTTAATCGCTCTCATTTTACTTTACTGTCGTGAATTTCACCGATCTTCACCGTTCGAAGCTCGACCCTGTTTGCTGTTGCATTTCCGTTGTTTATGAAATTTCTGTTTCCGTATTTGAGTTATTGATTAATTTCAATCATGGATGCCATTTATTTTGAGTTTGATGATGCTGCGAAATTGGATGTTTGATTTTTGTGTTGATCGGAGCAGATCGTTCGAATCAGAAGTTATGGAGTTGATTTTGTTTGTTGTTGGATTCGGAATGCTTAGATCCGGAGTGGATTAAGCATCCGGCGGTTGGATCTGAAATAGGGTGATCGGAGTTGATGCCTAGCTTTCGTGTTTTCGTTTCATTCCGTCTAGTATATGTAGATCTGTTTTATTTCCGGCTAGTCGCAAGTTTCCGACGTCCGAATTTTTGCATTCTGTTTGAATCTGGGTTCGTGATCTGTTTTCTTCATGTTCGTGTTTAATTCATTTGATGAGGTGCATGTTGCTGTTAGTTAAAACTTTAGTTAGTTAGTTGCGGCTTTTTCTTCTGTACTTGTTATTTCTGGAATTTGGTCCCCACTGTTACTCGATTTATGTTTGGTTATATCAGGAAGTTGTTTGCTCAGTCTAGGAAGTTAGTTGGTTATTTTGATGTTCATTGCCAGCGTGATGTTTACAGTTCCTAGGTCTAGTGTTTGATTTTGTGCCTAGGTCTAATAAGTAGTTAACCTCAACCCAATTTGCGTGGCAGCAGCCGCTTTCTAAACCAAAGTCTTTAGATGCTTTCTTACGTGTCCATCTTCGTGGGATCGACCCCTGCTTCTCTATACTAGTCTATGTTAGGATTGGTATACTAAAAAACATATTTCGAGCATGTTGCACGGATAGAATTGCTTGTATACAATAAACTCTACAATTCACTTTTAACCCAAGGCGAGAAGAATTAATTTTATCGCATTGGTGTTTGCTTATGCATTTATAAGATGTTTCTCAAACATTTAAATGTAAAAGAAGCAAATAAGTCTAATTCTTCTGCATAGTAGACTGGTCGTGAACGACGTTCACAGAAGGTGACGCAGTCGGTCCTTTGTAGAAGAGAAATAGAATTTCACAACCTAGATAGACTTTGGCTATCTATCGTGAAAGGTTGCAGTGTCAGTCCGCATGTTTCCTTACCTTAGGAAATAAACGACACTGGTGTGGTATAGCACTGAAGGATCTAACTGTTGAGATAAGTCTTTATTGCTATTTACTGAAAGACGAGGTCTCGATGATTGTTATTTCTTAATCATTGTTGACATAACATTGAGCATACGATATTGATTATGCACTACTTTGATTTATCAAATGGTGCGGATTTTTCACAATCCAAGAATCCTGATATCTTGGGTAGTGGTGATCTATGTCTAGAGGTGCTAGTATTGTTATTGCAATGAATCGTGTGCTGTGGTGAGTCCAGTTTGATAATATCCTCAAGAGGTGTTCGAAAAATGTTTTATTATTCAGAAACCCGGCCGGTTGGAATTTATTCCAGAATAATAAATAAAGATTTTGAACTAGACAACTCTTGGAAAAAGATATTAATTATTTAAAGTCAAATAGCAGACTTAAATTAATTAATGGATATTTATATCTTAAACACGGGAAATAATAAATTAAAGAGGTAAAGCTCGGATTACTAGTAATTTGGGATTAGACGGGCAGTCAATATTATTTTACTGTAGTGGCTGATAATAATATTCTGTCGGACTTGTATTAAATTGGGGATCAATTTAATTAGTAAAAGCCCAACAGGTTTGGCCCAAGTTCAACCTCCGTGGATCCCTAATCTGGCCAATTAAAAGGGTGAATGAACCTCATAATTTTCGTGCTCCCCTCTGGGAGTGGATGAAAAATCAGTTTTTGAGAAAACTGATATTCTGTATTCTTTCAAATCAAGCCCTTTTCGATTCTGATAAGCTTTGCCCACCCAAAGGTCAGATTCTGAGTTCGGGATACATGTTAGAAGATTCGTGGTTGAGTACGAAGATCTTCATGTAGAGAAGGCGCAAGCAATCATCGATTCTTTGGAGAATCAGATCGGTAATTCTCAACCGTAGGAAATTCATGAACTAGGTTTTAATTCCTTTTACATGAATTGTGTGCGTTCTTGTATGCAATTGATTGTTTAACATGTAGATAATTAATCCCATAATCGGTCAAATAGATTTGTAGATCTGATTTATTTATTTTTGCATGACTTCCGCTGTGCAAGGGGCTCCAAATCCCATCAATTGGTATCAGAGCTAATTTTTGGCTCTGATTTGAAGTGTGGGGAGAATAGCAAAAACTGCTCGTGCGTGCTTCTGGTGTTATGCTAGGTCGAGATGTCAAGTCCTATGAATCCACTAGATCACTTGGTCTAGGAACTCAAGAGAACACGGAATGCGCTGTCGTAGGGCACACTAAACTCCCCTTCAAAGATCCCTCAACCTGAATACTATGGATTAGTATAGAGAAGCATGGGTCGATCCCACGAAGATGGACATGTAAGAAAGCATTTAGAAACTTTGGACAAGGGCGGCTGCTGCCACGCAAACTGGGTTGAGGTTTAACTACTACTAGACCTAGGCAAGAAATGTAAACACTAGACCTAGGAAACTGTAAACATGCAGAGATCAAACATCATCAAGACTACGGGATATTAAATTCCCTTCCTAGACCGTGTAAACGGCTACCTAATAGAACCAGACAGGAAGCATATAACAGTGGGGACCATAATTCCAGAATTAGCAAGTACTGCAGAAAGGCTGCAAGTAACAAACTGAAACCCTAACTAACAACGACATGCATTTTTTTAACTGAATCAAAAATGAAGATGAAGAAAACAGAGCACGTACCTAGATTCGAACAGAATATAAAAGTTGGGTCGTCGGAAACTTACAACAAACCGGAAATAACACAGATCTACATATACTAGACGGAATGAAATGAAAACACAAAGGCTAGGCATAAATTTAAACCAACTCTGCTCAGATTCACGTCGGATGCTTAATCCACTCCAGTTCCAAGCGATCTGAACCAAACAACAACCTCAATCAACTCCATATCTTCTGATCTAACAGATCTACTCCGATCAACACCGAATTCAAACGATTCCATTCAACTCAGCTACAACACCGAATTCAAACCTCCGATTCAACCACCAACAAACTCTGATCAACCCGATCCAGCCATTACTCTGCACAGATTCAGTGAGCAATTGCGAAACGTATCCAACACAAGTAAACTAACTCAAACTCCAGAAAATCACAGGAGTGAAATCAGAAATCAACATCAACGACATAACAGATAATTAAACTTGCATTAAAAACACAAAAATATTCGGTAAAAACAGAGAGCCGAGCTTTGAACAGCGAAGCTCGGTGAAATCCACAAAATACGAGGAATTAAAATGGAACTTGTTTCTTCGCCCTCGACAGGACGGTGTTACAACCCAACTGAAATGCGAGAAAGCGAAAAGTGAACCCAAAATGCAAACCCCCAGAATTTCCCTCTAAAGAACCCAAGTGTATAAAAGAAAAGTGAGCTACGAGCCACAGACTGTTAATGAGGCCTCCACCCCAGAAGGTTCTTTCCTCCCCCTCTTTTTCAGAATGCATGCTTCCTTCCTTATATAGGCGCGGACATAATCTCCTAGAAGCCTTCATAGAAATCTTCATTCTACCCTTCAGCTCCGAGATTTCCTCCGTCTTGTAATTTTCCTCCACAATGCTCACTTCTTCACTAGTTTCCTCGGACATGTGATTGTCCTCTTCTTTTCCTTGACCTGGCGAAATTCTTCTACACACCTGGCTTAAAACGTGTGTTAGTCCCAGTAAATCCACGAATTTATCCCCTAGACCTATGCATGAAATTAGCCTTATCAAACTGCTCACACTTAAACCATGCTTGTCCTCAAGCATAAAAGACAAGAAAAAGAAATAAGGCGAATTTCAATGCACGGTTCCCAAGAATGACTCTACAAGCAAAACACAAACAAAGCACCGACTCCTAGACCTAGACAACTACAGACTCACAAAAGAAAACAACATACAAAAACAAAACACAACAGATAAGCATGAACTAGTTTCAACTTTTAGGCGACCGTCCCCGCAAGCTTAAGTCCTATCCGATCGTCTACAGTCTTCAAATCCTCCCCCTTCCCTCTTCTACCTAAACGATCTGTCAGTTTGTCACGATAGCCTATTGATTTTCCAGCAGTTAGGTTCGCTCGATCACTCATTCCTCACCAGGGATGTTAGGATCGAAACGCTCCAAAGTTAAAGTTACACCACTGATGCGTCGGGTTATGAGAGTTTCTCCTTCTTACTACTCATTTTCCCTATTGATTTCCTGGGTCAGGTTGCGATTGCATTCCTGCCCTATTTTTTTTTCTTTTTCTATATATATCCCTTTTTCCCTAGACTTTGTCCAGCTTATACATCCTTTTCATGTTCTATTTTTTTTCCCCTGTACTTCGTCCAGCTTATACCTCATTTTCATGGACTTCGTCCAGCTTATACCACCAGTTCCTGGACTTCGTCTAGCTTATACCTCCATAACTCATTTTTTCTCCTTTATACTCTACTCCCTAATCATCAAGTGGCAGCCCATTTTTACATGTTAGCTCAAAGTGTTTAGGCTTATAACTCGCTCTTGTAGTAGGGCTGCACAGTTAGGCTATCTAAGGCATTTTCTATCATCCTTACTTCATTCAGACCGCTTTTAGTTTATTAAGGAAAAAGGCATCAAAGTTAACATGTATCCTATCTTCAATCGCTCTCACTAAGGGAATCTTGCCTTATTATCTCACTAGCTCATGCAACACACAAAAACGCTAGACCTAGAGACTCTAAGACTCCTGTTTACAAAAACAAATACTGCACTTACTCCCTCCCCCTCCCACTTCACTCAAGCTATCCTAGTGAAGTGGGGAAATAGGGAAGTATGAACAGCACAAAACAGACCAAACAACACAAACAAACAAACAACGTGCATAAAACAAAACAAACTTCTCACACTTAGACCGTACAACGAGCTAAGTGGGAGAAGGCGCAACAAACAAAACCAAAACATGCAAAAACAGAACAACCCCTTCCTCACACTTAGACTAAGGATTGGGCTAAGTGTGGGAAGGTGCAACACTTATATACAAAATAGAGCATGCTGGTCACAGACAAACACAAACAGAAAAGGAAGGAAAAACAAAAAATAAAAGAAGGAAAAGTAAAAGTTACTTGGCTCGAGGGGGGGGGGTCAATTCGGGGTTAAGCCCCAGCGGGAGCCAGACTTGGGCGGGGTGGATGGTTGGGTCACTCTAGCTTTCTTCTTTGCCGGCGAATCCGGCTGTGCTGTCATCAACTCACTCTGTCTAGGCACTGACTTTCTCACGGTCAAGGGTTTAGTCGCGGACGGGGCAGTCAGAGGCTTCGTCGGCTGGGGAGGCTTCTGGAGAGATAGACTTCTTGCCCTGGCCATTTAGAAGCGCTGTAGGGCCAGGAAGCAACTTCGGTGCCTCGGGGAACTTCTCTTTAAACCACTTCGCCATCATCATCATCAGCGACACGACCTCTGCCATCCTATTAGTGTGCTTGGACGACGTTACCATAAGATCAGTAATACATCTCTTGAGGGCCACGATCTCCTCTCTGACTTTCCCGACTTCCATTCTTACCTCGGTTACCTCCTTCCTCACTCCTGCGACTTCCTTCCTTACTTCTGCAACATCTTTCCGTACTTCCTCAACATCGACACTGTCCTTTACATCCACGACTTTCGATTCCTGCTTCACCTGGACTTCCGACCTGCCGACCTCATAAAAGCATACCTCCTTCCCATGCATGATTAGAAGCCCCTTGTTGAAGAAATATTTGACATTGAAAACCTCTGGGGGCATGCACATCTCCACATCTCGGCACGATTTGGCTATCTTCAGTTTTGGGAACGTGCACAACGTGTTCCATGTGTCGCAGTTGCTCAAGTACGTGTTCGACCCCAAGCACGTGATTCATCAAGAAGAAGTGATCTCAACCCCTGACATGAGCTACGAGGAAAGACCCGAGACAATCCTAGATCGGAAGGTGCAAGAGTTGCGAAACAAGTCGATAGCGTCCGTGAAGGTGTTGTGGAAGCACCATGGTCCCGAGGAAGCCACGTGGGAGTTAGAAGATAAAATGAAAGAAAAGTTTCCCGAGTTGTTTATGTGAGACGATCAAATTTCGGGACGAAATTTCTGTTTAGAGGGGAAGGATGTAACATCCCAAATTTTGTGACATTTATTTAAGATATGTCGATTGGAAATTTCTTTTATGAAATTTAAATTGTTGCTACGTGATTGAGTTTGATTGTGTGGAATAAATCATCATGGGGAAATTGGAATGAAGTGCTAGTTATATTTAATGTGGGAAATCAATTTAAATAAAGATCATGCATCTTGTTCTAGCCAAATAAAGTGGCTATTGTAGGCCCCTCCAATTATTGGAAATTTTCTTGGATTTAATTAATTGTTTTGGGATATTCATCCAAATTAAGTCCAAATCAAATTATCCCTAAATTGTGCTACATGAAACTCGAACTCTAACCTATTATTTTTGTGAGTTTCGGATATCCTCTACTTGAATTAAGAGGATGAATTAGTTTCTTTGATAAAATAGGTACCTTGTTGATTCCTTCATTTATTTTAAATCCAATTAAATCTTGCCACATTTTATTCCCTCACCCCAATTAAATTAAGAGTTGCATTATTTCCTTGTGGCTAATTAAGCCAATTTTCGGCCCCCCATTTGTAGAGGAGAATATATTTGTTTCATATTTTGGGGAATTCCCTTTATTCAATAACAAATTAATACCTAAGCCAAATTAACTGGGGATGTGAATATTTTCCTTCTATTGTGTCTCCATCCCACACTTTTTTTTAGCTTAATTTCCTTGGGGGAAATCTATTTTATTGCTGCCTATTTTATGGGAGTCTTTTCCTATAATGAAATTACCAAATCGATATAATTTGAGTGAGAAATTTTAACTGCAAGAACTTGAATGTGTCTACTGTGTTGTGACCAAAATTTAGCTAGATTTTAATGAATGACCAAAATTTGTTGTTATGTGCAAATATCACTTGTTGCCAAGTTTTAATGAATTATATGATGCATGTATGATTTAGGAAGGTATCACGTGACATGATTATGTGTGACACGTTGAGAAATATTATGGCATGTTGTTCCTTAGGTTGATGAATGTTGGGATGGGTAAATTAAGGGAATGATAAAAGGAACGATAGGACATGCATGGTAATGTGAATTTATGGAAGGCTGATTTGTGTTGTGATGATTGGCAAGGGTTATTGTGTCTACGTGAGCACAAGGAACGAGGGTTGCCTTAAGTGGATATTGCATTGATTAAACCTACGAGGTGGGCTTTCTTTACAAATCTTTTTATTTTCCAAAAATATGATGTGGTGTTATAAGGGTGGTTTAACTTGTTATGTCATGCCATGGATTGTTTTGATTGAGATTATGTGCCTGATGCCTAGTTCGTCTGAGTTTACTCCGTTAGGCTATATGGCTGTGTTGTGAAACGAATTCGGGTCTGAGTAGGGCCGCAAACCCTATCAGGCTGTGTACACTGGTGAGATCGAGAGCCGTCCTTTCTAGTCGGCCGGTCTCGTGGGCGAATAGTGTGGCCACACTTTCGTCGCACTGTGGATTGATGATTGTGATTGATGGAATGTTGAGAAAATGGGGAGATTATTTGACTGGCCAGTCTATGAAACGTTTTTGTGTTCTCGATGATATTTCTTTACTACGTATAAAACTCGAGATCACTGGTATGGATGACATAACTGTATAAATATTTTCGGCATGAGCCCATTGAGTACAACGAGTACTCAGCCCTGCATATGTTTTTCCCTATGTGCAGGTTGAGCAGGATGTTGCGGTGGATGTCACGACCGCCCCTTAGGGTTAATAAAAGCTGGCGATCGCGACTTAAAGGGGTTTTAAAGGACATTCAAAGAAGACTAGGGTTTTCAATAAAAGTGTGACCAAAATTTAAGTTTAATAAATAAAAAAAACCAAAAGTATTTATGTTCAACAAGTAAATGACTAAGGGTTTAACATTTATTCAAAATAAGTAACGAGTTTGCAAAAATCCCAAATGAAACAGTTTTAGAATTTAAATAAAAAGTATGTAAAGCAAACATCACAGCGGAAGCATCCAAGAGAAGAGTGACGTCATGTGTGAAGACACGACGACACTCGGAGTTTTAAAACGACCATAGTTCATTATTAATTCCTGCTCAACACCACCAACCGCTCGTCGCTGCTCAACCTGCACATAGAGAAAACATATGTAGGGCTGAGTACTTTTGAAAATACTCAGTGGCTCATGCCGAAAACATTTTAAATAAGAGTACATATTATCATGTCATACGTAGGTAACCATCGGGGTTTGAGCTTTATAAAGGCCCAAGGCACCAAAATATTTTCCATTGTTCAAAATAGCGACTACGCAGTCATTTTTCCCCATCGTCATCAAACATATCTGCCAATACATGACAAGGAATGCGGCCGCAAACCAGGTCACTAGACCGGCCAGCCCGTACGCTAGCACACTGTCTACCATAGGTGTACACTAATCCAAGTAGGGTTTGCGGCCCTACGAGGACCCGAATTCGATTTATATAACAGTGGCAACAGCCACATCAGATAGGCACGTTAAAACAAATCACGACATGATAACCTCTTTAAACCACCTTAATAGTTCCACAGTCATATGTAAAAGATTTTAGTAAAAGAAAGCCCACAAAAATGTAGGGTAGAAAAGAAGCCCACCTCGATCCTTTATATTTCAAGTTTCGCGTTTCCTTTGATATCATGCTTTACGCACGAATTTTCACCTTTGGATAAGGTATTCCCAATTAGTCACTAACATGGACTTAGTATTATGCATGTCCTTAATTTTTCCCTTTTCCCAACAACAAATGGAAATCACATCATAGTATAACATCTTTGCATATCACATCATCTCGTCACATATATAATTCATGTATGCCATTCAAAACATAAAAAATATAGTTATTCTGCAAAGGTAGAAATCTGGCAGCACTGCGCAACGATATTATAAAAATCATTTCAAAGTCATCCGACTTCCGTTGGGGCTAAAACATTACGAAAAAGCATTAGACTCATCAAATAACTTCCAGTTTAAATTTCATGTCAAAATACCCCTTTTAAGTCGGTCAAATCAAAGACGTAACCTACTGGTCGAGAAAACATGTTTCCGGCAGAATTGTGCAGTCAACTTTAAAAATTCACCAAAAATTCATATTTTAACCAAATGGGTTGAAATTTACACACAACATAGAAGACATCATAAAGTTTACTCAGGAAAAAGAATCTGTCAAATCGGAGTTCATTAGGTCGGTCAAAAATGAGTCGGAACGTACTGTTTGGAATCACAGTTTCTCATGCTTTTAGGAATTCGAATTAGGGTTTACCCCCACTTATTCAAAATCAACCTTTTCATGGTTTTAACACACAAACATGCTTAAAAGAGTCCTCACACTCATGTTTTCATGAAATCACATATCATTCACCGAGGATTCATTAAATCATCAACCAATTGAAATCAAAAAGCATTCGCACATACGATTACACATTCCCACAGATTAAACCCTTAGATCTGCATTCCCTACACTCTCTACATGCATGACGGAGTCAAAGAAGGTTTAGATGGAGAGGAGTGAAGAATATAGGTTTGAATTTACCTTTCTTGGACGAAACAATCGGTAGAAAGCGAATAAAACCTTGGTTCTTCAATAATCTCTTGGGAAATTGAGGAGATCTTGAGTAGAATGGATGAACAAGTGGGAGAGGAGATGAAAAGTGGGAGGGGGCGTGTTAAATGAGAGAGGGGCGTGTGATTTGGGGGGCTAGGTTTAGGGTTTAGGTTTGATCTCTATTTATAGAGTTAGGAAAATAAATATTCCACAATTAAATTAGAAGATATGGAGAATAAATCAAATAAAGATGGGAGAGATTTGGGGGAAGGGAGTTGGCATAAAAATAGGGGAGAAATAAGGAGGATTTTCAAATTTTAGGGCTATTTAATTAGCCTCTAATTTAATTTGGTATTTTCACGGAGCAGAAAAATATAATACGGAGCAGAAAAATAAATAAAAATCCTCCCATAACTAGGAAATAGGCGTGTGAAATTATTTCTTCCACAAGGAATAATTTCCAAATCTTTAATAAAATAGATAAGGCTAGATTTGCTAGGATATTCCAATTAAAACATGGAATGAAATAATTAAGGGATCAAAATAAATAATGGATAATTTCCTTCTCCCACAAACTAGGAGATTTCAAAATCTCCCTAAACAAAACAATAGGGGCCGATTTTTATCAAGAAATAAATAAGATAATTAGGCTTTAGGATTTAATTTGGATTATTATCCCAAAACAAATAATTAAATCCAAGAAAAGAATTCCTCTCCAATAACCAATAGTGGTCAAAAATTTTCTCCACAAAGGGAAAGGTAATTATTTATGATCCTAATTAAATCTCACTCCCCTTAAAAAAAAAGTTACCGCAATATATTTCATTCCACATCAATTAATTTAAGCCACGCCATAAAATCAAGGAAATTGACTAGGTCAAATCAAAAGTAGGTCATCGAATCAATCACATAACGATTCATCATTTAATTGCGACAATCAAGGCAATAAATACAACGTCTTAGGGTTCCAAAATTAGGGTTCGAAAAGTGGGGCGTTACATCCTACCACTCTTAAAAGAAATTTCGTCCCGAAATTTGGTACTCTCATAAGAAGAGTTCTGGGTATAGATCCATCATCTTGTCCTCAAGCTCCCACGTGGCTTCTTCGTGCCAGTGGTTTCTCCACTGCACTTTCACGTACGCAACTGGTCTATTCCTCACGTTCTCGATCCCTCGGTCTAGAATCGTTTGGGGTCTCTCCTCGTAGCTCAAGTCTGGGTTCAACGCGACTTCTTGGTAGTGAATCACGTGCTTTGGGTCAAACACGTATTTCCGCAACTACGACACATGAAAGACGTTGTGCACGTTCCCAAGGCTTAGGGGTAACGCCAAACGGTATGCAACAGGACCCACTCCTTCAAGGATTTCATAAGGTCCAATAAATCGCGGCTTCAACTTTCCTTTGACACCAAAAGGCGTTATCCCTTTCGACGGGGATACTTTGAGAAAAACCTTGTCGCCAGCTTGAAATTGTAAGTCGGTTCGTCGTACATCCGCATATGACTTTTGTCTGTCTTGAACTTCTTTTATCCTCGCACGAATTTGTCGAACGATTCTAACCATTTCTTCGACTGCGTCGGGCCCGAGTACCCTTCTCTCACCAACTTTGTCCCAGTAGAGTGGGGATCTACACTTTCTCCCGTACAAGGCTTCGTACGGAGCCATGTTTATCATTGCCTGGAAACCGTTGTTGTAGGCGAATTCGATCAATGGGAGTGCGGACTCCCAACTCCCTCCTCGGTCCAACACCATGGCTCTTAACATATCCTCGAGGGTTTGGATCGTTCTTTCGGATTGCCCATTCGTCTGCGGGTGAAAAGCGGTGCTGAAGTTCAGTCGAGTGCCTAGCTCACGTTGTAGGCTGATCCAGAATCTCGATGTGAATTTCGGGTCACGGTCAGACGTGATCGTCACGGGGACTCCATGCAGTCGCACTATTTCTTTTATATACACTTGAGCTAGCTTGTTTGATCCATAGGTTATGGGTATCGGTATGAAGTGTGCACTCTTGGTGAGTCGGTCTATAACTACCCATATGGCAGTATTCCCTCTTTGCGTTTTTGGCAGTGCTGTCACAAAGTCCATGGCAATGTGCTCCCATTTCCACTCGGGGATTTCTAGTGGTTGCAACTTCCCGTAAGGTCGTTGATGTAGAGCCTTCACCTGTTGGCAGGCTAAGCAGCGCTCCACAAATGCCGCTATATCCCTCTTCATACCATTCCACCAGAAGGACTTCTTCAAGTCTTGATACATCTTCGTACTTCCTGGGTGGGCGGTGTAAGGGGTCTCATGTGCCTCGCTCATCACTTCGTTTTTGAGCTCTTCGTCGTCCGGTGTGCATAGGCTTCCTTTAAAGGTGAGTGCGTTGTCACCTTCTTCACTAAAGTTTCCAGATTCGCCGGTTCGCACTTCTCTACAAACTTCCTCTAGTTTCGCATCCATTCGTTGTGCTTTAACAACTCTTGTCCTTAGATCAGGTTCAACAACTAAAGTGGCGATTCGCGCTTCCACTGTTTCTGGTGCTCTCACCACTTCCAAACGCATCTTACCAAACTCGCGGACCAAGTTTTCTTCTTTGGTGAGCAAAGTGGCCAATTGGGAATGACTCTTCCGGCTCAAGGCATCTGCCACTACATTTGCCTTGCCAGGGTGGTAGTTGATGCCACAATCGTAGTCCTTCACCAATTCGAGCCACCTTCGTTGTCGCATGTTTAAATCCTTTTGCTCGAAGAAATATTTCAGGCTTTTGTGGTCCGTAAAGATTTCACATCGAACTCCGTAGAGATGATGTCTCCAAATCTTTAAGGCGTGTACCACTGCTGCTAACTCCAAATCATGGGTTGGATAGTTCAACTCGTGCAGTCTCAATTGTCGGGATGCATAAGCAATCACCTTGTTGTTTTGCATCAACACACATCCAAGTCCCACCTTCGAAGAGTCCGTGTATACCACGTAGTTCACTCCAGGTTCTGGCACAGCTAAAATGGGTGCACTAGTTAGCTTTTCCTTCAAAAGTTGAAAACTAGCCTCGCACTCGGGAGTCCAATTGACTTTCACTCCCTTCTTGAGTTGTTGTGTCATGGGCCTCGCTATCTTGGAGAACCCTTCTATAAACCTTCGGTAGTATCCCGCCAAACCTAGGAAACTCCGAATCTCGTTTGGTGTTGAAGGTGCTTTCCACTGTTGCACCGCCTCAACCTTAGCGGGATCTACTCGAATTCCTTCTTTCGACACGATGTGACCAAGGAAATTTACTTCCTTAAGCCAAAACTCATACTTGCTGAATTTGGCGTACAACTTCTCGCTCCTCAAGGTCTCCAAGGTGATTCGCAGATGTTCCTCGTGCTCCTTCTCATTCTTCGAGTAAACTAGCACGTCATCAATGAACACCAAGACAAACTTAGCCAAGTAGGGATGAAACACTCGGTTCATCAAGTACATAAATACCGCAGGTGCATTCGTCAAACCGAACGGGATTACGACAAATTCATAGTGACCATATCTCGTTCGAAAGGCCGTCTTTGGTATATCCCCTCTTCGGACTCTCAACTGATGGTACCCGGACCTTGAGTCCATCTTAGAGAACACACCGGCTCCTCGAAGTTGATCGAATAGGTCATCTATCCTCGGTAGTGGATATTTGTTCTTGAGAGTCATCTTGTTCAGCTCCCGATAATCGATACACATTCTCATTGATCCGTCCTTCTTCTTTACAAAAAGCACAGGCGCACCCCATGGTGAAACACTGGGTCTAATAAAACCCAGGTCCATAAGCTCTTGGAGCTGTATCTTGAGTTCTTCTAACTCCTTAGGCGCCATTCTGTATGGTGCCTTAGACACAGGTGCCGACCCTGGTGCTAGATCGATGGTGAACTCCAATTGTCGATCTGGCGGTGGTCCAGGCAAGACTTCGGTAAAAACGTCCCGAAATTCTCGTACGACGGGCATGTTCGTGAGATTTCTATTGTCCCACCCACTGGTGAAGACACTATCATCTTATGTTCAGATTTGTTAACAGGCAAGCTCAAAGTATCCACACATAAGTAAGATATAAAGGAATGCGATGCGCCCGTATCAAACATCACAATGATAGAAGTGTCAAGGATTTTACCCATACCTGCCAGGTTTCCGTTCTCCTGGTTCCCTTGTTCGGTCTTGGGTTGTTTCCGACTCAAGGCATATGCTCTAGCCTGAGGAGGAAGTCTTGGGCGGTAGGGTTGTTGCTGTCGCGGAGGTTGATCGCGATTTCCCCTTGACTCTGTTTGTAGCGCCCTTGGCTGCATGCGGGGTCCTTGAGTGTTCTGTCTTGAACTCATCGCTACCCCCTTGCTCGGGCATTCTCTAGAGAAGTGACCGTTTCCTCCACAGTTAAAGCACTTAGGGGTGCTCTGGATTCTACACTCTCCAAAGTGGTACTTAGAGCACACGTTGCATTGGGGTGGCTTGGGTCGGAAGTCGCCTCTCTGGTTAGATGAGTTTTGCCCTCCCCCATATTGCAGTTGGTTCTGGGTGTGCTGATACCTCTTGTTGTCATATGGGATTCTGTTTCCCTCCCACTTCCGCTTCTCTCGGGAGTGGTGTGGTGGAGGTAGTGCCAAAGTAGTGTTTTCCTTCACCCTCTCCTTGGGCATAGCTGCCTCAATGTCTAGCACAAGGGCTAGTGCTTCCGCGTAGGGAAGTCTCCCACGACTAGCCAACGGCATCCTTATCTCAGGTCATAGTCCCTCACGGAACTTCTCGGCCAGCTTCTCGTCAGTATCGACTTGGTCAGGTGCGTACCGGGTCATGTTGTTGAGCGCACGGTCATACTCGGTCACAGTCATGCGTCCTTGGGTCAAATTGTAGAATTCTGCCGCCTTTGCTTTCCGATAGCTCTTGGGCACATACTTATTATACATCTCGGCCTTGAAACCTTTCCATGTCATCCCCGTTACTTGCTCTCGGGGCATTGTCTTCATCCGTGTGTCCCACCAGAAGTCAGTTGGTAGGTCACACAACTCAACCGTTCTTTGTCATTGCACCCCAAGATTGCGAAAATGCGCTCCAATGAGCGTATCCATGATTTGGCGGGCCGGCTCTCCCATTCCATCAAAGATGGGAGGTTTCTGACCTAAGAACAACTTCACGATCTCACGGTCAAACGGAGGTGGAGAAGGTGGTGGTGGAGGGATGGGTTGCGTCACACTCTCCTCCATCGCCTGAGGGGTAGGTTCGGGGTTCCCACGTCTTATGTTGCGTCTTGGCGGCATTCTGATTTATCACAAGAATTATTATTATGCATTTATTCGAAATCCCAAGAATAGTTGTGTGGTTTTGGTGGAATGGAATCAAGGGACAATTACATCATAGAATAACAAGCAGCGTTTGCAAGACAAGGTATCGAAATACAACTGCACAAATGATAGTAAGGGAGCAATCATGGAACGGTATAGCAAGAGGAAATTGCATCGCACGGTCGCAAAAGAGTGATTGCTCAACAAGATAGTAAAAGGATAGGAGACAATTTGTACAATAGAGTGGAAATCATAGGTATTCAAGAGAATGGTGAAAGACAACGATAGTAGGATATGATTGTGCAATAGGACAACAAAAGACAGTTGTATAATGAGATGGTTAGGATGGTTTCAAATTATGGCAAGAAACAATTGTACCATCGAGTAGCAAAGATAGTATGTCACAAATAATTGTGCAATTAGGAAAAGGACGATTACAATGTAGTATAGCAAAAGGTAATCGCACAGTTTGAACAATAAGAAATGATATCAAGTTATTGCACAATTGAATAGCAAAAGACAGAAATTTCCATAGAATTATCAAACGTTGCCTCCAAGAGGTCTTAGTTCCATCATCACAAGAACAAAAGGGTAAAACAACGTGGAAAGGGAAAAACTAGAGTCAAGCAAAAGGTAAAGTATCAAAAACGTGGGAAATCGAAATAAAATATTCCAGAATTATTATGTTGAATCTTTTCCATCCTCATCCTCCTTCGCCGTGGTCTCTCCAACGCTCTCTCTATTTGGGTCCTCCTCCTCCTCGGGTTCCTCCTCCTCGGGATCCTACTCTGGATCCTCTTCCTCACTTTTTTCCTCGACACCTAAGGGTGGAGGTACTATCCCGAGCATCCCATCGACCTCTCTGTCGATTCTTAGGGGGGCTGAAACGCGCATCCCGAGTCTCATTCTCTTAGGAACACGGGAGACATGTGGCTCCCTGTCGCAGCGATTCCTTCGCATGTGGGCTTGAATAGGCGGATAGATATGTGGAGGTGGAGCACGTGGCAGTCCGTCAAAAGCAGCTGTCATAGCCGGAAGTAGCACCTCTATAAGGCCAACCAAATCACCCCGCGCGGTGTAGTCAGGCAGGCTATACCATATGAAAAACCGAGATGCCTGAGCGGTCCACTCATCCCAAGGCGGTGGTAAAGTGTGCATGAGCTTTTGGATCCCCTCGTGATGGGTGGCTCCCCCATACGCATAGGCGTTCATCCACTTATCATAAAATCCGGTGACATAGGACATAAGGAAAAGCTTCCCATCCCACTCGTAGTCTTGGTAGCGCTCAACTGGGTGGTCCCTACTGCTGGAGTAACGATTTCGCATCGGGGCATAATACTGATGGACCATCTAAAGGGAAAAACAAAGAAAACTAAGCATCAGTCCAACGATAGGAGGAAGCAATGGGGTTTAAGTTTCAAAAAGAGATGCTGAGAACATGATGCCTATGAAGATGGCTATGTATAGCAAAAGATTTAGGTATATAAGTAGCATCATGTCAAAGTTTTGAATATTCCAAGGTTATTGGTTTGAGTGTTTTCACGTTTCGTCGAGTCGTAGCATGCCGACTTCCCCATAGGCTACTTGCCTTGCACTAAGCATTTTGAAGGGGCTGGCAGCGGAAGCGTGCGGACAAAACGGAGCACATGAATTTGATCTATTTAGGAGATTATTTAGACAAAATCTAATCGCGTAATTATCACATGTATCATGCTCATAACTTGAATTAAAACATGCTTTAGCATATAAAATTCCTAAAACATGCTTACTACGGAATTAGCCAATTTACCTCGTTGATTCAATCAAGAATCGATGATGGCTTGCTCCGTCTCCACATGAAGATCTTCCATACAAGACCTCGGATCTTCTGACTGGTGTCCCGGACTATACGCCTATATTTGTGTGGGCAAACCTCACCAACGTACTAGGACTCGAATAATGGAAGACAGAACTCAGCTCACGGAGGAGAGCACAATTTTCGAAAATCACTCTTTAGAGGGGGGATGAAAATTTGACAAATTAATTGTTATGTTTTCTGTCTCTTTTATTCTCCTATTTATTTAAGTCACATATTGGGCCCAGTCAGGGATCTAAGGAAGAATCTGGAACAGGCTTCACCCAATTAGCTTTTTACTAATTAAATTGAACCCACAATTTAATATAAGCTTATATTGGAATATTACGAGCAGCCACTACAGAAGTAATATTGCACTGCCTTCCAAATCCGAAATTACAAGTATTCCGGGTTTCCTTTAATTGTATTTGATTTATTTCCCGCGCTTAAGATGGAAACATCCATTAATTAATTAATGTCTGCTATAGACTTAATTAATTAACATATTTCGAATTCCAAGAGTGGACTTGGCAAGAAACTCTTATTTATTATTCATAGAGTAATCAAACTCCAACTAGCTAGGTTCCGAATAATAAAACCTCGTTTCGAGCTCCTCTTGTGGATGTTATCAAACGAGACTCTCCTCGCGCACGTTTCAACATAATAGCAATCCTAGCACCTCTAGATAATGATTACCACTACCCAATATACCTGGATCGTTGGGTTACGAAAAACCCGCACCTTTGGTAAGTCAAAGTAGTGGATACTCAATATCGTATGCTCAATGCTAACATACATTGATTAAGAAATTAATTCTCAAGACCTCGTCTTTCAGTAGATAGCATAAAGACTCGTCTTGCTGTTAGATCCATTCAGTGCTATACCACACCAACGTCATCTTATTTCAATAAGGTTTAGAAATAATCGGACTGACATTGCAAACTTTCGCGATAGGTAGTCTAGACCTATCTAGGTTGTGAAATTCTTATTTTTCTTTGTTTAGAACTGACCGTGTTACCTTAAATTGGACGACGCCCACAACCGGTCTACTAAAACAAAGACTTAGACTTTGTTACGTTTGCTCATACATTTAAATATGCAATAAACAACCATTAAATGTAAAACATAACAACATTATGACAAAAATAATCTGTTGCATTTATTGGAAAATAACCATTAGAGTTTTACAGTATCCAATCACTCGAAAGGTGATTTCTAGTATACAAAACCCTAACAATCTCCCACTTATACTCAAAACAGCTTTCGAGTATACAAAATAGTAGTGCACACGTCTAAATTTCTCCCACTTATACTGAAAGCGAGTTGAGGTCTTGAATGAGTCGAACTCCCATCCTTTCAACGTGACACTCGAACGGTTTTACCGCCAAAGCCTTTGTAAAAGGATCTGCCAGGTTGTTCTCTGACGCAATCTTGACCATTTTTATGTCTCCTCTCTCCACTATATCTCTAATGATATGATACTTCCGCTCTATGTGTTTGCTCGTTTTGTGAGCTCTTGGTTCTTTCGAGTTTGCCACAGTACCAGAATTGTCACAATAAATAGTGATGCTCTTGGGCAGATTCGAAACCACACCTAAATCCATAAGGAAGTTCTTGAACCATACAGCCTCTTTTGCAGCCTCTGATGCGGCCACATACTCGGCTTCCATGGTCGAGTCCGCGATGCATTTCTGCTTCACACTCTTCCAAATTACGGCTCCACCTCCTAAGGTGAACACATATCCTGAAGTAGATTTTCTCGAGTCCTGATCAGCTTGAAAGTCTGAGTCAGTATATCCCAAAGGACAGAGCTCGACTGCATTGTAAACTAGAGCATAGTCCTTAGTCCGTTTAAGGTACTTGAGTATGTTCTTTACGGCAGTCCAATGTCCTTGGCCCGGATTCGACTGATATCTTGCCACCATGCCTACAGCAAAGCAAATATCTGGTCTAGTACAAAGCATAGCATACATGAGACTTCCAACTGCCGAAGCATATGGAATCCTTCTCATTGCTTGTATCTCAGACGGCGTTTTAGGGCACATCTCTTGAGATAAATGGATGTCATGTCTAAAAGGTAAGAAACCTTTCTTGGCGTCCTGCATGCTAAAACGACTAAGTACTGTTTCGATGTAAGATTCTTGAGATAAGCACAACATCTTCTTCTCTCGATTCCGAAGAACCTTGATCCCGAGGATGTGTCCCGCGTCTCCCATATCCTTCATCTCGAACTGGTTTGATAACCATGTTCGAACTGATGACAACATCTTTTTATTGTTTCTAATTAGAAGAATGTCATCTACATATAAAACTAAGAACACCACATTCCCCTTATCAACTTTCTTATACCCGCAGCTCTCACTTGGGCACTTTTCGAATTCAAACTTGCAAACAGTTTGATCGAAACATTGGTTCCACGATCTGGATGCTTGCTTGAGGCCATAAATGGCCTTCTTAAGCTTCCAAACCATGTGTTCTTTGCCCTTTATGGCATATCCTTCGGGTTGTTCCATGTATATGGTCTCCTCAAGACTGCCGTTTAGAAATGCAGTCTTAACGTCCATCTGCCATACATCCCAATCCATATAAGCTGCAATAGACAACAGTATCCGGATCGATTTGAGCATGGCCACAGGGGAGAAGGTCTCATCATAATCGATGCCTTCCTTTTTGGTATACCCCTTGGCCACTAGTCTTGCTTTGAAGACTTTAACTCGTCCATCGGGTCCACGTTTACGTTTATATATCCACTTGCTCCCAATGGCAGTACAACCTTCGGGTAGGACGGACAAATCGTAGACGTCTTTGTCTATCATAGATTGTAGTTCCGAATCCATTGCTTTTACCCATTCGCAATGATCGATATCTGTCTGCGCCTCCGCAAAGTTCCAGGGATCTAATACATTGCTGTCCGAGGAGTGAACCATAGATTATCCCAAACCATGGTATCTGTCGGGCTCATGTGAGACCCTCCCACTGCGGCGCGGCACTATAATATTTTGAGTAGAAGTTGAAGTTTCGGGATTGTTTGTACACTTGGTACTTGTTCTTGGTTAATGGAACTTGTGACTGAAGTTAGCTCATCAAGAGCCACTTCACTGCTGGGTTTATGATTCATTACATAGTCTTCCTCTAAGAATGTCGCGTGAGTGCTCACAATGAATTTCTTATCTCGGAGACTAAAGAATTCATAACCTTTCGTTCCTTTGGGGTAACCTTTAAACAAACATACCTCCGTCCTAGATCCTATCTTTGTTGGATCCTTTTCCAATACATGAGCCGGACAACCCCAAACCTTGAGATGTGCTAGATTGGGCTTACGCCCAGTCCACAACTCATATGGAGTTTTAGGTACGGATTTTGATGGTAAATTGTCTAAAATGTGACTTGCAGAAAGCAAGGCATGTCCCCAAAACGAAATAGGCAGACGTGCATAACTCATCATCGATCGAACCATGTTTAATAAGGTCCTGTTCCTTCTTTCAGCCACGCCGTTCTGCTGGGCCGTGCCTGGCCCAGTCAGTTGGGTTTGAATTCCCACTTCCGACAAATAGTCCAAAAATTCGGCACTGAGGTATTCGCCTCTACGATCAGATCGTAGGCATTTGATATTCTTCCCATGATACTTCTCCACAAGAGTCTTAAAGTCTTTAAACTTGTCAAAAGACTCTGACTTGTGACGCATCAAGTAGACACATCCAATTTTTGAGAAGTCATCAATAAATGTGATGAAGTATCGAAAACCACCTCTTGCCTCAGTTGACATTGGTCCACATACATCGGAATGAACGAGCTCAAGTACTTCCTTGGACCTATTGCCCTTAGCCTTAAAAGGCCTCTTGGTCATCTTGCCTTCTAAGCATGACTCACACTTATGAAAAGGTTCCTCCTCTAGACCTTTGATAAGATTTTGTTGAACAAGAGAATGGATCCTCCTTTCATTGGCATGACCAAGTCTAAGGTGCCACAAGTACGTTTCGTTCATTGAATTTGAAGGTTCTTTTCGTTTCTTTGAAATTTTCGATGTTGTATTGAGTTCTTATTTGCGATTATTATACTGTGTAGAAGTGATTGTGTACAGATTGTTTTCCATGATACCACGAGAGATATAAGAACCATCTTTCTTAATAACGCAGTTGTCATTAAAAGAAATCGAATATCCATCATAAACCAATTTAGAAACTGAAATTAAATTTCTTCCAAAAGAAGGTATCAACAAAACATTCTTCAAAATCAAAAATCTATCACTACTAAAATGCAAATAAATGTCTCCCACTGCAACGGCCGCCACTTTGGTAGCGTCGCCTAGCTGGACTTCGATCTCACGATCATGTAGCCGTCTTGTCAACTGCATTAAGTCAGGATCAAAACAAATATGATCAGTGGCTCCTGTGTCAATAACCCAAGTGCAAATTGATGTCGAAGTCAAACAAGACTCGACAACTAGAGCTTGGTGAATACCTGTAGCCTTGCCCCGTTTAGGACAGTCTGGCTTCCAATGCCCCTTTTCTCCACACTTGAAACACTTCGCCGTGGGCTTCTTGTTAGCCCTCTTCTTCTTCTTCTTTCCCTTAGCTATCTTGGCCGATCCTGAGTTCGGTGCCTGCCTTTTTCCTTTGCTAGGCTTTAAGCCAGAGGAACGAGGCGCCGAAGTCATCATGGCCGCCTTATCCTGGACCATAAGGTCCTCTGCCGACTAAAGTTCAGTCAACAACTCTGCCAAGGTGTAATTCCTTTTGTTCATCTCGAAGTTGAGCTTGAACTGTTGGAAGCTAGGGGGAAGACTTTGAAGGATGATAGTCACCTGGGACTCGGGATCGATCGTCCCTCCCAAGACCTCAATTTGGTTGAGGTGGCCCATCATCTCGAGGACATGGTCCCTCACAGACGAGCCTTCCTTCATTGTCTTCGACATGATACTCCGAAAGGCTTGAGACTTCGCCGTTCGATTCTGAGTACCACAAAGATTTTTGAGATTCTGCATAATCTCGGCGGCTGTTTCCATGGCTGAATGCTGATGCTTGAGTACTGAAGACATAGATGCCAACATGTAGCACTTATCCATCTCATTCGCCTTATGCCACCGTCTGTGTGCATCTCTGACTCCTGCCGCAGCGGTAGCCGCCAGCACTGGAGGTCGCGGGGTGGTGAGCACAAAGATGTACTCATCTGCTGTGAGAACGATGTCCAAATTTTATTTCCATTCTATGTAATTTTGGCCCTCGAGTTTATTTTCTTTGAGAATTGCGGAAAGAGGATTGAATGACATATTGACGATTTGATTTGCACTGCAAAACAGAGTATTTTACTATTGTCATAAACTTATGTAAGAAGTTTAATTAGATTAACCATAAAACTTTTCAAAATCTTACAACTGTAAAATTAAAATTTTACTATTGTCATAAAACTAAACCTTAGCCCCCATTCTCCCTCATAATTTTCGTGCCTCACCTCTCCTCCCTCTCTTCATCCTCTCCAAAATTTCTTCCATCATTGTTCTTGCATCCATTGAAGTTTGATTTTCAAGAGTTCCCGACGAATCGCATCAATCTTTGCCTCTACCGTTTGGTTTTCGATTCAAGAAGGTATAACTAAATATTTGCCTCATCTTCTCCATTGAAACCTTGTTCTTGATTCCTTCATGCATATAGTGAGTGTAGGAATCATAGATCGCAAAACTAATCGGTGGAAATTTGTGTTTGTATGATAAAAACTGTGAATATGCGATTGTGAATGAATATGTGTAAAGTTTGAATGATTCATTACTGAATGATGTGTGGTTATATGAGAACATGATTGTGAGAACCTTTTGAAGCATGTTTGTGTGTGGGAAGCATGAAAAATTGTGTTTGGTTGAATGAGGAAGAAACCCTAATTTCGAAATTTTGAGACCTGAAAACTGTGGTGTTCAGACAGTGGATTCCGACGTGTGTTTGACTGACCAAAGGATCTTATTTTGGTTCGAATTTTTTAACTGAGTAAACTTCAAGGTGTTTTCTGTGTGTTGTGTAAATTTCAGTCCCTTTTGAAGAAAGATGAATTTTTAATAAATTTTTGAAGTCGACTGTGCAATTCTGCCAGAAACTTGTATTCTCGCGCAGAAAGTTTCGTTTTCTATTTAACTGAATGAAATTCGAAGTGTCTTCTGTGTTTTGTGAAAATTTCAGCCTCATTGGGCATCGGATAAAGTTTTGGTGAATTTTTCAAATGAACTGCGCAGTGCTGCCAGAATTTTTATGTTCCGACCAGAGAGTTGCATTAATGTTTTGACTGACCAATCGATATAATTTGAGTGAGAAATTTTAACTGCAAGAACTTGAATGTGTCTACTGTGTTGTGACCAAAATTTAGCCAGATTTTTGGTGAATTTTTCTACCAGATTTGTTGTTTTG
This sequence comes from Salvia splendens, assembly GCF_004379255.2. Taxonomy (NCBI): domain Eukaryota; kingdom Viridiplantae; phylum Streptophyta; class Magnoliopsida; order Lamiales; family Lamiaceae; genus Salvia; species Salvia splendens. Next base: position 34,030,859 of record NC_056040.1, read on the forward strand.
TGGAAATATCACTTGTTGCCAAGTTTTAATGAATTATATGATGCATGTATGATTTGGGAAGGTATCTTGTGACATGATTATGTGTGACACGTTGAGAAATATTATGGCATGTTGTTCCTTAGGTTGATGAATGTTGGGATGGGTAAATTAAGGGAATGATAAAAGGAACGATAGGACATGCATGGTAATGTGAATTTATGGAAGACTGATTTGTGTTGTGATGATTGGCAAGGGTTATTGTGTCTACGTGAGCACAAGGAACAAGGGTTGCCTTAAGTGGATATTGAGTTGATTAAACCAACGAGGTGGGCTTTCTTTACAAATCTTTTTATTTTCCAAAAATATGATGTGGTGTTATAAGGGGGGTTTAACTTGTTATGTCATGCCATGGATTGTTTTGATTGAGATTGTGTGCCTGATGCCTAGTTCGTCTGAGTTTACTCCGTTAGGCTATATGGCTGTGTTGTGAAACGAATTCGGGTCTGAGTAGGGCCGCAAACCCTATCAAGCTGTGTACACTGGTGAGATCGGGCACCGTCCTTGCTAGCCGGCCGGTCTCGTGGGCGAATAGTGTGGCCACACTTTCGTCGCACTGTGGATTGATGATTGTGATTGATGGATTGTTGAGAAAATGGGGAGATTATTTGACTGGCCAGTCTATGAAACGTTTTTGTGTTCTCGATGATATTTCTTTACTACGTATAAAACTCGAAATCACTGGTATGGATGACATAACTGTATAAATGTTTTCGGCATGAGCCCATTGAGTACAACAAGTACTCAGCCCTGCATATGTTTTTCCCTATGTGCAGGTTGAGCGGGATGTTGCGGTGGATGTCACGACCGCCCCTTAGGGTTAATAAAAGCGGGCGATCGCGACTTAAAGGGGTTTTAAAGGACATTCAAAGAAGACTAGGGTTTTCAATAAAAGTGTGACCAAAATTTAAGTTTAATAAATAAAACAACCAAAAGTATTTATTCAAAATAAGTAACGAGTTTGCAAAAAATCCCAAATGAAACAGTTTTAGAATTTAAATAAAAAGTATGTAAAGCAAACATCACAGCAGAAGCATCCAAGAGAAGAGTGACGTCATGTGTGAAGACACGACGACACTCGGAGTTTCAAAACGACCATAGTTCATTATTAATTCCTGCTCAACACCACCAACCGCTCGTCGCTGCTCAACCTGCACATAGAGAAAACATATGTAGGGCTGAGTACTTTTGAAAATACTCAGTGGCTCATGCCGAAAACATTTTAAATAAGAGTACATATTATCATGCCATACGTAGGTAACCATCGGGGTTTGAGCTTTATAAAGGCCCGAGGCACCAAAATATTTTCCATTGTTCAAAATAGCGACTGTGCAGACATTTTTCCCTATCGTCATCAAACATATCTGCCAATACATGACAAGGAATGCAGCCGCAAACCAGGTCACTAGACCGGCCAGCCCGTACGCTAGCACACAGTCTACCATAGGTGTACACTAATCCAAGTAGGGTTTGCGGCCCTACGAGGACCCGAATTCGATTTATATAACAGTGGCAACAGCCACATCAGATAGGCACGTTAAAACAAATCACGGCATGATAATCTCTTTAAACCACCCTTATAGCTCCACAGTCATATGTAAAAGATTTTAGTAAAAGAAAGCACACAAAAATGTAGGGTAGAAAAGAAGCCCACCTCGATCCTTTAGATTTCAAGTTTCGCTTTTCCTTTGATATCACGCTTTACGCACGAATTTTCACCTTTGAATAAGGTATTCCCAATTAGTCACTAACATGGACTTAATATTATGCATGTCCTTAATTTTTCCCTTTTCCCAACAACAAATGGAAATCACATCATAGCATAACATCTTTTCATATCACATCATCTCGTCACATATATAATTCATGTATACCATTCAAAACATAAAAAATATAGTTATTCTACAAAGGTAGAAATCTGGCAGCACTGCGCAACGATTTTATAAAAATCATTTAAAAGTCATCCGACTTCCGTTGGGGCTAAAACTTTACGACAAAGCATTAGATTCATCAAATAACTTCCAGTTTAAATTTCATGTCAAAATACCCCTTTTAAGTCGGTCAAATCAAAGACTTAACCTACTGGTCGAGAAAACATGTTTCTGGCAGAATTGCGCAGTCAAATTTAAAAATTCACCAAATATTCATATTTTAACCAAATGGGTTGAAATTTACACAAAACATAGAAGACATCATGAAGTTTACTCAAGAAAAAAAATCTGTCAAATCGGAGTTCATTTGGTAGGTCAAAAACGAGTCGGAACTTAATGTTCGGAATCACTGTTTCTCATGCTTTTAGGAATTCGAATTAGGGTTTACCCCCACTTATTCAAAATCAACCTTTTCATGGTTTTAACACACAAACATGCTTAAAAGAGTCCTCACACTCATGTTTTCATGAAATCACATATCATTCACCGAGGATTCATTAAATCATCAACCAATTGAAATCAAAAAGCATTCGCTCATACGATTACACATTCCCACCGATTAAACCCTTAGATCTGCATTCCTTACACTCTCTACATGCATGACGGAGTCAAAGAAGGTTTAGATGGAGAGGAGTGAAGAATATAGGTTTGAATTTACCTTTCTTGGACGAAACAATCGGTAGAAAGCGAATAAAACCTTGGTTCTTCAATAATCTCTTGGGAAATTGAGGGGATCTTGAGTAGAATGGATAAACAAGTGGGAGAGGAGAAGAAAAGTGGGAGGGGGCGTGTGAAATGATAGAGGGGCGTGTGATTTGGGGGGCTAGGTTTAGGGTTTAGGTTTGATCTCTATTTATAGAGTTAGGAAAATAAATATTCTACAATTAAATTAGAAGATATGGAGAATAAATCAAATAAAGATGGGAGAGATTTGGGGGAAGGGAGTTGGCGTAAAAATAGGGGAGAAATAAGGAGGATTTTCGAATTTTAGGCTATTTAATTAGCCTCTAATTTAATTTGGTATTTTCACGGAGTAGAAAAATATAGTACGGAGCAGAAAAATAAATAAAAATCCTCCCATAACTAGGAAATAGGCGTGTGAAATTATTTCTTCCACAAGGAATAATTTCCAAATCTTTAATACAATAGATAAGGCTAGATTTGCTAGGATATTCCAATTAAAACATGGAATGAAATAATTAAGGGATCAAAATAAATAATGGATAATTTCCTTCTCCCACAAACTAGGAGATTTCGAAATCTCCCTAAACAAAACAATAGGGGCCGATTTTTATCAATAAATAAATAAGATAATGGCTTTAGGATTTAATTTGGATAATTATCCCAAAACAAATAATTAAATCCAAGAAAAGAATTCCTCTCCAATAACCAATAGTGGTCGAAAATTTTCTCCACAAAGGGCAAGGTAATTATTTATGATCCTAATTAAATCTCACTCCCCTTAAAAAAAAAGTTACCGCAATATATTTCATTCCACATCAGTTAATTTAAGCCACGCCATAAAATCAACGAAATTGACTAGGTCAAATCAAAAGTAGGTCATAAAATCAATCACATAACGATTCATCATTTAATTGCGACAATCAAGGCAATAAATACAACGTCTTAGGGTTCCAAAATTAGGGTTCGAAAAGTGGGGCGTTACATCCTACCACTCTTAAAAGAAATTTCGTGCCGAAATTTGGTACTCTCATGAGAAGAGTTCTGGGTATAGATCCATCATCTTGTCCTCAAGCTCCCACGTGGCTTCTTCGTGCCCGTGGTTTCTCCACTGCACTTTCACGTACGCAACTGGTCTATTCCTCACGTTCTCGATCCTTCGGTCTAGAATCGTTTGGGGTCTCTCCTCGTAGCTCAAGTCTGGGTTCAACGCGACTTCTTGGTAGTGAATCACGTGCTTTGGGTCAAACACGTATTTCCGCAACTGCGACACATGAAAGACGTTGTGCACGTTCCCAAGGCTTGGGGGTAACGCCAAACGGTATGCAACAGGACCCACTCCTTCAAGGATTTCATAAGGTCCAATAAATCGCGGCTTCAACTTTCCATTGACACCAAAAGGCGTTACCCCTTTCGACGGGGATACTTTGAGAAAAACCTTGTCGGCAGCTTGAAATTGTAAGTCGGTTCGTCGTACATCCGCGTATGACTTTTGTCTGTCTTGAGCTTCTTTTATCCTCGCACGAATTTGTCGAACGATTCTAACCATTTCTTCGAGTGCATCGGGCCCGAGTACCCTTCTCTCACCAACTTTTTCCCAGTAGAGCGGGGATCTACACTTTCTCCCGTACAAGGCTTCGTACTGAGCCATGTTTATCATTGCCTGGAAACCGTTGTTGTAGGCGAATTCGATCAATGGGAGTGCGGACTCCTAACTCCCTCCTCGGTCCAACACCACGGCTCTTAACATATCCTCGAGGGTTTGGATCGTTCTTTCGGATTGCCTGTTCGTCTGCGGGTGAAAAGCTGTGCTGAAGTTCAGTCGAGTGCCTAGCTCACGTTGTAGGCTGATCCAGAATCTCGATGTGAATTTCGGGTCACGGTCAGACGTGATCGTCACGGGGACTCCATGCAGTCGCACTATTTCTTTTATATACACTTGAGCTAGCTTGTTTGATCCATAGGTTATGGGTATCGGTATGAAGTGTGCACTCTTGGTGAGTCGGTCTATAACTACCCATATGGCAGTATTCCCTCTTTGCGTTTTTGGCAGTGCTGTCACAAAGTCCATGGCAATGTGCTCCCATTTCCACTCGGGGATTTCTAGTGGTTGCAACTTCCCGTAAGGTCGTTGATGTAGAGCCTTCACCTGTTAGCAGGCTAAGCAGCGCTCCACAAATGCCGCTATATCCCTCTTCATACCATTCCACCAGAAGGACTTCTTCAAGTCTTGATACATCTTCGTACTTCCTGGGTGGGCGGTGTAAGGGGTCTCATGTGCCTCGCTCATCACTTCGTTTTTGAGCTCTTCGTCGTCCGGTATGCATAGCCTTCCTTTAAAGGTGAGTGCGTTGTCACCTTCTTCATTAAAGTTTCCAGATTCGCCGGTTCGCACTTCTATACGAACTTCCTCTAGTTTCGCATCCATTCGTTGTGCTTTAACAACTCTTGTCCTTAGATCAGGTTCAACAACTAAAGTGGCGATTCGCGCTTCCACTGTTTCTGGTGCTCTCACCACTTCCAAACGCATCTTACCAAACTCGCGGACCAAGTTTTCTTCTTTGGTGAGCAAAGTGGCCAATTGGGAATGACTCTTCCGGCTCAAGGTATCTGCCACTACATTTGCCTTGCCAGGGTGGTAGTTGATACCACAATCGTAGTCCTTCACCAATTCGAGCCACCTTCGTTGTCGCATGTTTAAATCATTTTTGCTCGAAGAAATATTTCAGGCTTTTGTGGTCCGTAAAGATTGTCGGGATGCATAAGCAATCATGGGTTGGATAGTTCAACTCGTGCGGTCTCAATTGTCGGGATGCATAAGCAATCACCTTGTTGTTTTGCATCAACACACATCCAAGTCCCACCTTCGAAGCGTCTGTGTATACCACGTAGTTCACTCCAGGTTCTGGCACAACTAAAATGGGTGCACTAGTTAGCTTTTCCTTCAAAAGTTGAAAACTAGCCTCGCACTCGGGAGTCCAATTGACTTTCACTCCCCTCTTGAGTTGTTGTGTCATGGGCCTCGCTATCTTGGAGAACCCTTCTATAAACCTTCGGTAGTATCCCGCCAAACCTAGGAAACTCCGAATCTCGTTTGGTGTTGAAGGTGCTTTCCACTGTTGCACCGCCTCAACCTTAGCGGGATATACTCGAATTCTTTCTTTCAACACGATGTGACCAAGGAAATTTACTTCCTTAAGCCAAAACTCACACTTGCTGAATTTGGTGTACAATTTCTCGCTCCTCAAGGTCTCCAAGGTGATTCGCAGATGTTCCTCGTGCTCCTTCTCATTCTTCGAGTAAACTAGCACGTCATCAATGAACACCAAGACAAACTTATCCAAGTAGGGATGAAACACTCGGTTCATCAAGTCCATAAATACCGCAGGTGCATTCGTCAAACCGAACGGCATTACGACAAATTCATAGTGTCCATATCTCGTTCGAAAGGCCGTCTTTGGCATATCCTCTCTTCGGACTCTCAACTGATGGTACCTGGCCTTAAGTCCATCTTAGAGAACACACCGGCTCCTCGAAGTTGATCGAATAGGTCATCTATCCTCGGTAGTGGATATTTGTTCTTGAGAGTCATGTTGTTCAGCTCCCGATAATCGATACACATTCTCATTGATCTGTCCTTCTTCTTTACAAAAAGCACAGGCGCGCCCCATGGTGAAACACTGGGTCTAATAAAACCCAGGTCCATAAGCTCTTGGAGCTGTATCTTGAGTTCTTCTAACTCCTTAGGCGCCATTCTGTATGGTGCCTTAGACACAGGTGCCGACCCTGGTGCTAGATCGATGGTGAACTCCAATTGTCGATCTGGCGGTGGTCCAGGCAAGGCTTCGGGAAAAACGTCCGGAAATTCCCGTACGACGGCTACGTCTTCCATTCTCCTTTCTCCTTTCTCCTCTCCTTGTAGATAGACAAGATAATCAGAACGTCCTTTCCTCATCATCGTACTATCTTGGAGCGCGGAAATGACAGAGGTTCGTCGGTTCATCGAGATTACATAGCATAAGGTGGGTTCCTTGCACGGGGCTTGTAGAGATATCTGTCTCTCCTTACAACGAATCGTTGCAAAATTCGAGGTCAACCAATCCATTCCTAAAGTTACGTCAAAGTCCCCAATCGCCATAACTTGCAGATCATGAGCGACTATCTTAAGACTTCCCATCATAATTTCTACGTTCGGGCATGTTCGTGAGATTTCTATTGTCCCACCCATTGGTGAAGACACTATCATCTTATGTTCAGGTTTGTTAACAGGCAAGCTCAAAGCATCCACACATAAGTCAGATATAAAGGAATGCGATGCGCCCGTATCAAACAACACAATGATAGAAGTGTCGAGGATTTTACCCATACCTGCCAGGTTTCTGTTCTCCTGGTTCCCTTGTTCGATCTTGGGTTGTTTCCGACTCAAGGCATATGCTCTAGCCTGAGGAGAAAGTCTTGGGCGGTAGGGTTGTTGCTGTCGCGGAGGTTGATCACGATTTCCCCTTGACTCTGTTTGTGGTGCCCTTGGATGCATGCGGGGTCCTCGAGTGTTCTGTCTTGAACACATCGCTACCCCCTTGCTCGGGCATTCTCTAGAGAAGTGACCGTTTCCCTCCACAGTTAAAGCACTTAGGGGTGCTCTGGATTCTACACTCTCCAAAGTGGTACTTAGAGAACACGTTGCATTGGGGTGGCTTGGGTCGGAAGTCGCCTCTCTGGTTAGATGAGTTTTGCCCTCCCCCATATTGCAGTTGGTTCTGGGTGTGCTGATACCTCTTGTTGTCATATGGGATTCTGTTTCCCTCCCACTTCCGCTTCTCTCGGGAGTGGTGTGGTGGAGGTAGTGCCAAAGTAGTGTTTTCCTTCACCCTCTCCTTGGGCATAGCTGCCTCAATGTCTAGCGCAAGGGCTAGTGCTTCCGCGTAGGGAAGTCTCCCACGACTAGCCAACGACATCCTTATCTCAGGTCGTAGTCCCTCACGGAACTTCTCGGCCAGCTTCTCGTCAGTATCAACTTGGTCAGGTGCGTACCGGGTCATGTTGTTGAGCGCACGGTCATACTCGGTCACAGTCATGCGTCCTTGGGTCAAATTGTAGAATTCTGCCGCCTTTGCTTTCCGATAGCTCTTGGGCACATACTTATTATACATCTCGGCCTTGAAACCTTCTCATGTCATCTTCGTTACTTGCTCTCGGGGCATTGTATTCATCCGTGTGTCCCACCAGAAGTCAGCAGACTCGGTTAGTTGGTAGGTCACACAACTCAACCGTTCTTTGTCATTGCACCCCAAGATTGCGAAAATGCGCTCCAATGAGCGTATCCATGATTCGGCCTTGGCCGGCTCTCCCATTCCATCAAAGACGGGAGGTTTCTGACCTAAGAACAACTTCACGATCTCACGGTCAGACGGAGGTGGAGAAGGTGGTGGTGGAGGGATGGGTTGCGTCACACTCTCCTCCATCGCCTGAGGGGTAGGTTCGGGGTTCCCACGTCTTATGTTGCGTCTTGGCGGCATTTTGATTTATCACAAGAATTATTATTATGCATTTATTCGAAATCCCAAGAATAGTTGTGTGGTTTTGGTGGAATGGAATCAAGGGACAATTACATCATAGAATAACAAGCAGCGATGCATGGTCGAGTCCGCGATGCATTTCTGCTTCACACTCTTCCATGGTCGAGTCCGCGATGCATTTCTGCTTCACACTCTTCCAAATTACGGCTCCACCTCCTAAGGTGAACACATATCCTGAAGTAGATTTTCTCGAGTCCTGATCAGCTTGAAAGTCTGAGTCAGTATATCCCAAAGGACAGAGCTACTGCATTGTAAACTAGAGCATAGTCCTTAGCCCGGATTCGACTGATATCTTGCCACCATGCCTACAGCAAAGCAAATATCTGGTCTAGTACAAAGCATAGCATACATGAGACTTCCAACTGCCGAAGCATATGGAATCCTTCTCATTGCTTGTATCTCAGACGGCGTTTTAGGGCTCATCTCTTGAGATAAATGGATGCCATGTCTAAAAGGTAAGAAACCTTTCTTGGCATCCTGCATGCTAAAACGACTAAGTACTGTTTCGATGTAAGATTCTTGAGATAAGCACAACATCTTCTTCTCTCGATTCCGATGAACCTTGATCCCGAGGATGTGTCCCGCGTCTCCCATCTCTTTCATCTCGAACTGGTTTGATAACCATGTTCGAACTGATGACAACATCTTTTTATTGTTTCCAATTAGAATAATGTCATCTACATATAAAACTAAGAACACCACATTCCCCTTATCAACTTTCTTATACACGCAGCTCTCACTTGGGCACTTTTCGAATCCAAACTTGCAAACAGTTTGATAGAAACATTGGTTCCACGATCTGGATGCTTGTTTGAGGCCATAAATGGCCTTCTTAAGCTTCCAAACCATGTGTTTTTGCCCTTTATGGCATATCCTTCGAGTTGTTCCATGTAGATGGTATCCTCAAGACTGCCGTTTAGAAATACAGTCTTAACATCCATTTGCCATACATCCCAATCCATATAAGCTGCAATAGACAAAAGTATCCGGATCGATTTGAGCATGGCCACTGGGGAGAAGGTCTCATCATAATCAATGCCTTCCTTTTGGGTATACCCCTTGGCCACTAGTCTTGCTTTGAAGACTTTAACTCGTCCATCGGGTCCACGTTTACGTTTATATATCCACTTGCTGCCAATGGCAGTACAACCTTCGGGTAGGACGGACAAATCGTAGACGTCTTTGTCTATCATAGATTGTAGTTCCAAATCCATTGCTTTCACCCATTCGCAATGATCGATATCTGTCTGCGCCTCCGCAAAGTTCCAGGGATCTAATACATTGCTGTCCAAGGAATGATCCATAGATTATCCCAAACCAATGTATCTGTCGGGCTCATGTGAGACCCTCCCACTGCGGCGCGACACTACAATATTTTGAGTAAAAGTTTAAGTTTCGGGAATTGTTTGTACACTTGGTACTTGTTCTTGGTTAATGGAACTTGTGACTGAAGTTAGCTCATCAAGAGCCACTTCACTGCTGGGTTTATGATTCATTACATAGTCTTCCTCTAAGAATGTCGCGTGAGTGCTCACAATGACTCTCTTATCTCGGAGACTAAAGAATTCATAACCTTTCATTCCTTTGGGGTAACCTTTAAACAAACCTACCTCCGTCCTAGATCTTAGCTTAGTTGGATCCTTTTCCAATACATGAGCCGGGCAACCCCAAACCTTGAGATGTGCTAGATTGGGCTTATGCCCAATCCACAACTCATATGGAGTTTTAGGTACGGATTTTGATGGTAAATTGTCTAAAATGTGACTTGCGGAAAGCAAGGCATGTCCCCAAAACGAAATAGGCAGACGTGCATAACTCATCATCGATCGAACCATGTTTAATAAGGTCATGTTCCTTCTTTCAGCCACGCCGTTCTGCTGGGGCGTGCCCGGCTCAGTCAGTTGGGATTGAATTCCCACTTCCGATAAGTAGTCCAAAAATTCAGCACTGAGGTATTCGCCTCCACGATCAGATCGTAGGCATTTGATATTCTTCCCATGATACTTCTCCACAAGAGTCTTAAAGTCTTTAAACTTGTCAAAAGACTCTGACTTGTGACGCATCAAGTAGACATATCCAATTTTCGAGAAGTCATCAATAAATGTGATGAAGTATCGAAAACCACCTCTTGCCTCAGTTGACATTGGTCCACATACATCGGAATGAACGAGCTCAAGTACTTCCTTGGACCTAATGCCCTTAGCCTTAAAAGGCCTCTTGGTCATCTTGCCTTCTAAACATGACTCACTCCTATGAAAAGGTTCCTCCTCTAGACCTTTGATAAGATCTTGTTGAACAAGAGAATGGATCCTCCTTTCATTGGCATGACTAAGTCTAAGGTGCCACAAGTACGTTTCGTTCATTGAATTTGAAGGTTCTTTTCGTTTCTTTGAAATTTTCGATGTTGTATTGAGTTCTGATTTGCGATTATTAAACTGTGTAGAAGTGATTGTGTACAGATTGTTTTCCATGATACCACGACAGATATAAGAACCATCTTTCTTAATAACGCAGTTGTCATTAAAAGAAATCGAATATCCATCATAAACCAATTTAGAAACTGAAATTAAATTTCTTCTAAAAGAAGGTATCAACAAAACATTCTTCAAAATCAAAAATCTATCACTACTAAAACGCAAATAAATGTCTCCTACTGCAACGGCCGCCACTTTGGTAGTGTCGCCCAGCTAGACTTCGATCTCACGATCATGTAGCCGTCTTGTCACCTGCATTAAGTCAGGATCAAAACAAATATGATCAGTGGCTCCTGTGTCAATAACCCAAGTGCAAATTAATGTCGAAGTCAAACAAGACTCGACAACTAGAGCTTGGTGCATACCTGTAGCCTTGCCCCGTTTAGGACAGTCTGGCTTCCAATGCCCCTTTTCTCCACACTTGAAACACTTCCCCGTGTGCTTCTTGTTAGCCCTCTTCTTCTTCTTCTTTCCCTTAGCTATATTGGCCGGTCCTGAGTTCGGTGCCTGCCTTTTTCCTTTGCTAGGCTTTAAGCCAGAGGAACGAGGCGCCGAAGTCATCATGGCCGCCTTAGCCTGGACCATAAGGTCCTCTGCCGACAGAAGTTCAGTCAACAACTCTGCCAAGGTGTAATTCCTTTTGTTCATCTCGAAGTTGAGCTTGAACTGTTGGAAGCTAGGGGGAAGACTTTGAAGGTTGATAGTCACCTGGGACTCGGGATCGATCGTCCCTCCCAAGACCTCAATTTGGTTGAGGTGGCCCATCATCTAGAGGACATGGTCCCTCACAGACGATCCTTCCTTCAATGTCTTCGACATGATACTCCGAAAGGCTTGAGACTTCGCCGTTCGATTCTGAGTACCAAAAAGATTTTTGAGATTCTGCATAATCTCGGCGGCTGTTTCCATGGCTGAATGCTGATGCTTGAGTACTGAAGACATAGATGCCAACATGTAGCACTTAGCTATCTCATTCGCCTTATGCCACCGTCTGTGTGCATCTCTGACTCCTGCCACAGCGGTAGCCGCCGGCACTGGAGGTCGCGGGGTGGTGAGCACAAAGATGTACTCATCTGCTGTGAGAACGATGTCCAAATTTTATTTCCATTCTATGTAATTTTGGCCCTCGAGTTTATTTTCTTTGAGAATTGCGGAAAGAGGATTGAATGACATATTAACGATTTGATTTGCACTGCAAAACAGACTATTTTACTATTGTCATAAACTTATGTAAGAAGTTTGATTAGATTAACCATAAAACTTTTCAAAATCTTACAACTGTAAAATTAAAATTTTACTATTGTCATAAAACTAAACCCTAGCCTCCATTCTCCCTCATAATTTTCGTGCCTCACCTCTCCTCCCTCTCTTCATCCTCTCCAAAATTTCTTCCATCATTGTTCTTGCATCCATTGAAGTTTGATTTTCAAGAGTTCCCGACGAATCGCATCAATCTTTGCCTCTACCGTTTGGTTTTCGATTCAAGAAGGTATAACTAAATATTTGCCTTCAGGCATATAGTGAGTGTAGGAATCATAGATCACAAAACTAATCGGTGGAAATTTGTGTTTGCATGAGAAAAACTGTGAATATGCGATTGTGAATGAATATGTGTAAAGTTTGAATGATTCATTGCTGAATGATGTGTGGTTATATGAGAACATGATTGTGAGAATCTTTTGAAGCATGTTTGTGTGTGGGAAGCATGAAAAATTGTGTTTGGTTGAATGAGGAAGAAACCCTAATTTCAAAATTTTGAGACCTGAAAACTGTGGTGTTCGGACAATGGATTCCGACGTGTGTTTGACTGACCAAAGGATCTTATTTTGGTTCGAATTTTTTAACTGAGTAAACTTCAAGGTGTTTTCTGTGTGTTGTGTAAATTTCAGTCCCTTTTGAAGAAAGATGAATTTTTAATAAATTTTTGAAGTCGACTGTGCAATTCTGCCAGAAACTTGTATTCTCACCCAGAATGTTTCGTTTTCTATTTAACTGAATGAAATTCGAAGTGTCTTCTGTGTTTTGTGAAAATTTCAGCCTCATTGGGCATCGGATAAAGTTTTGGTGAATTTTTCAAATGCACTGCGCAGTGCTGCCAGAATTTTTATGTTCCGACCAGAGAGTTGCATTAATGTTTTGACTGACCAATCGATATAATTTGAGTGAGAAATTTTAACTGCAAGAACTTGAATGTAACTACTGTGTTGTGACAAAAATTTAGCCAGATTTTTGGTGATTTTTACAAACAAACCGCGCAGTTCTGCCAGATTTGTTGTTATGTGGAAATATCACTTGTTGCCAAGTTTTAATGAATTATATGATGCATGTATGATTTGGGAAGGTATCCTGTGACATGATTATGTGTGACACGTTGAGAAATATTATGGCATGTTGTTCCTTAGGTTGATGAATGTTGGGATGGGTAAATTAAGGGAATGATGAAAGGAACGATAGGACATGCATGGTAATGTGAGTTTATGGAAGGATGATTTGTGTTGTGATGATTGGCAAGGGTTATTGTGTCTACGTGAGCACAAGGAACGAGGGTTGCCTTAAGTGGATATTGAATTGATTAAACCAACGAGGTGGGCTTTCTTTACAAATCTTTTTATTTTCCAAAAATATGATGTGGTGTTATAAGGGTGGTTTAACTTGTTATGTCATGCCATGGATTGTTTTGATTGAGATTGTGTGACTGATGCCTAGTTCGTCTGAGTTTACTCCGTTAGGCTATATGGCTGTGTTGTGAAACGAATTCGGGTCTGAGTAGGGCCGCAAACCCTATCAAGCTGTGTACACTGGTGAGATCGGGCACCGTCCTTGCTAGTCGGCCGGTCTCGTGGGCGAATAGTGTGGCCACACTTTCGTCGCACTGTGGATTGATGATTGTGATTGATGGATTGTTGAGAAAATGGGGAGATTATTTGACTGGCCAGTCTATGAAACGTTTTTGTGTTCTCAATGATATCTCTTTACTACGTATAAAACTCGAGATCACTGGTATGGATGACATAACTGTATAAATGTTTTCGGCATGAGCCCATTGAATACAACAAGTACTCAGCCCTGCATATGTTTTTCCCTATGTGCAGGTTGAGCGGGATGTTGCGGTGGATGTCACGACCGCCCCTTAGGGTTAATAAAAGCGGGCGATCGCGACTTAAAGGGGTTTTAAAGGACATTCAAAGAAGACTAGGGTTTTCAATAAAAGTGTGACCAAAATTTAAGTGTAATAAATAAAACAACCAAAAGTATTTATGTTCAACAAGTAAATGACTAAGGGTTTAGCATTTATTCAAAATAAGTAACGAGTTTGCAAAAATCCCAAATGAAACAGTTTTAGAATTTAAATAAAAAGTATGGAAAGCAAACATCACAGCGGAAGCATCCAAGAGAAGAGTGACGTCATGTGTGAAGACACGACGACACTCGGAGTTTCAAAATGACCATAGTTCATTATTAATTCCTGCTCAACACCACCAACCGCTCGTCGCTGCTCAACCTGCACATAGAGAAAACATATGTAGGGCTGAGTACTTTTGAAAATACTCAGTGGCTCATGCCGAAAACATTTTAAATAAGAGTACATATTATCATGCCATACGTAGGTAACCATCGGGGTTTGAGCTTTATAAAGGCCCGAGGCACCAAAGTATTTTCCATTGTTCAAAATAGCGATTGCGCAGTCATTTTTCCCCATCGTCATCAAACATATCTGTCAATACATGACAAGGAATGCGGCCGCAAACCAGGTCACTAGACCGCCCAGCCCGTACGCTAGCACACAGTCTACCATAGGTGTACACTAATCCAAGTAGGGTTTGCGGCCCTACGAGGACCCGAATTCGATTTATATAACAGTGGCAACAGCCACATCAGATAGGCACGTTAAAACAAATCACGGCATGATAATCTCTTTAAACCACCCTTATAGCTCCACAGTCATATGTAAAAGATTTTAGTAAAAGAAAGCACACAAAAATGTAGGGTAGAAAAGAAGCCCACCTCGATCCTTTAGATTTCAAGTTTCGCTTTTCCTTTGATATCACGCTTTACGCACGAATTTTCACCTTTGAATAAGGTATTCCCAATTAGTCACTAACATGGACTTAATATTATGCATGTCCTTAATTTTTCCTTTTTCCCAACAACAAATGGAAATCACATCATAGCATAACATCTTTTCATATCACATCATCTCGTCACATATATAATTCATGTATACCATTCAAAACATAAAAAATATAGTTATTCTGCAAAGGTAGAAATCTGGCAGCACTGCGCAACGATTTTATAAAAATCATTTAAAAGTCATCCGACTTCCGTTGGGACTAAAACTTTACGACAAAGCATTAGACTCATTAAATAACATCCATTTTAAATTTCATGTCAAAATACCCCTTTTAAGTCGGTCAAATCAAAGACGTAACCTACTGGTCGAGAAAACATGTTTCTGGCAGAATTGCGCAGTCAACTTTAAAAATTCACCAAAAATTCATTTTTAACCAAATGGGTTGAAATTTACACACAACATAGAAGACATCATGAAGTTTACTCAGGAAAAAGAATCTGTCAAATCGGAGTTCATTTGGTCGGTCAAAAACGAGTCGGAACTTACTGTTCGGAATCACAGTTTCTCATGCTTTTAGGAATTCGAATTAGGGTTTACCCCCACTTATTCAAAATCAACCTTTTCATGGTTTTAACACACAAACATGCTTAAAAGAATCCTCACACTCATGTTTTCATGAAATCACATATCATTCACCGAGGATTCATTAAATCATCAACCAATTGAAATAAAAAGCATTCGCACATACGATTACACATTCCCACCGATTGAAAGCGAATTCGAATTCGCACATACGATTACCTTTCTTGGACGAAACAATCGGTAGAAAGCGAATAAAACCTTCGTTCTTCAATAATCTCCTGGGAAATTGAGGGGATCTTGAGTAGAATGGATGAACAAGTGGGAGAGGAGATGAAAAGTGGGAGGGGGCGTGTGAAATGAGAGAGGGGCGTGTGATTTGGGGGGCTAGGTTTAGGGTTTAGGTTTGATCTCTATTTATAGAGTTAGGAAAATAAATATTCCACAATTAAATTAGAAGATATGGAGAATAAATCAAATAAAGATGGGAGAGATTTGGGGGAAGGGAGTTGGCATAAAAATAGGGGAGAAATAAGGAGGATTTTCGAATTTTAGGGCTATTTAATTATCCTCTAATTTAATTTGGTATTTTCACGGAGCAGAAAAATAAATAAAAATCCTCCCATAACTAGGAAATAGGCGTGTGAAATTATTTCTTCCACAATGAATAATTTCCAAATCTTTAATAAAATTGATAAGGCTAGATTTACTAGGATATTCCAATTAAAACATGGAATGAAATAATTAAGGGATCAAAATAAATAATGGATAATAGGGGCCGATTTTTATCAAGAAATAAATAAGATAATTAGGCTTTAGGATTTAATTTGGATAATTATCCCAAAATAAATAATTAAATCCAAGAAAAGAATTCCTCTCCAATAACCAATAGTGGTGGAAAATTTTCTCCACGAAGGGCAAGGTAATTATTTATGATCTTAATTAAATCTCACTCCCCTTAAAAAAAAGTTACCGCAGTATATTTCATTCCACATCAATTAATTTAAGCCACGCCATAAAATCAACGAAATTGACTAGGTCAAATCAAAAGTAGGTCATCGAATCAATCACATAACGATTCATCATTTAATTGCGACAATCAAGGCAATAAATACAACGTCTTAAGGTTCCAAAATTAGGGTTCGAAAAGTGGGGCGTTACATCCTACCACTCTTAAAAGAAATTTCATGCCGAAATTTGGTACTCTCATGAGAAGAGTTCTTGGTATAGATCCATCATCTTGTCCTCAAGCTCCCACGTGGCTTCTTCGTGCCCGTGGTCTCTCCACTGCACTTTCACGTACGCAACTGGTCTATTCCTCACGTTCTCGATCCTTCGGTCTAGAATCGTTTGGGGTCTCTCCTCATAGCTCAAGTTTGGGTTCAACGCGACTTCTTGGTAGTGAATCACGTGCTTTGGGTCAAACACGTATTTCCGCAACTGCGACACATGAAAGACGTTGTGCACGTTCCCAAGGCTTGGGGATAACGCCAAACGGTATGCAACAGGACCCACTCCTTCAAGGATTTCATAAGGTCCAATAAATCGCGGCTTCAACTTTCCTTTGACACCAAAAGGCGTTACCCCTTTCGACGGGGATACTTTGAGAAAAACCTTGTCGCCAGCTTGAAATTGTAAGTCGGTTCGTCGTACATCCGCGTATGACTTTTGTCTGTCTTGAGCTTCTTTTATCCTCGCACGAATTTGTCAAACGATTCTTACCATTTCTTCGACTGCATCGGGCCCGAGTACCCTTCTCTCACCAACTTTGTCCCAGTAGAGCGGGGATCTACACTTTCTCCTGTACAAGGCTTCGTACGGAGCCATGTTTATCATTGCCTGGAAACCGTTGTTGTAGGCGAATTCGATCAATGGGAGTGCGGACTCCTAACTCCCTCCTCGGTCCAACACCACGGCTCTTAACATATCCTCGAGGGTTTGGATCGTTCTTTCGGATTGCCCGTTCGCCTGCGGGTGAAAAGCGGTGCTGAAGTTCAGTCGAGTGCCTAGCTCACGTTGTAGGCTGATCCAGAATCTCGATGTGAATTTCGGGTCACGGTCAGACGTGATCGTCACGGGGACTCCATGCAGTCGCACTATTTCTTTTATATACACTTGAGCTAGCTTGTTTGATCCATAGGTTATGGGTATCGGTATGAAGTGTGCACTCTTGGTGAGTCAGTCTATAACTACCCATATGGCAGTATTCCCTCTTTGCGTTTTTGGCAGTGCTGTCACAAAGTCCATGGCAATGTGCTCCCATTTCCACTCGGGGATTTCTAGTGGTTGCAACTTCCCGTAAGGTCGTTGATGTAGAGCCTTCACCTGTTGGCAGGCTAAGCAGCGCTCCACAAATGCCGCTATATCCCTCTTCATACCATTCCACCAGCAGGACTTCTTCAAGTCTTGATACATCTTCATACTTCCTGGGTGGGCAGTGTAAGGGGTCTCATGTGCCTCGCTCATCACTTCGTTTTTGAGCTCTTCGTCGTCCGGTATGCATAGCCTTCCTTTAATGGTGAGTGCGTTGTCACCTTCTTCACTAAAGTTTCCAGATTCGCCGGTTCGCACTTCTATACGAACTTCCTCTAGTTTCGCATCCATTCGTTGTGCTTTAACAACTCTTGTCCTTAGATCAGGTTCAACAACTAAAGTGGCGATTCGCGCTTCCACTGTTTCTGGTGCTCTCACCACTTCCAAACGCATCTTACCAAACTCGCGGACCAAGTTTTCTTCTTTGGTGAGCAAAGTGGCCAATTGGGAATGACTCTTCCGGCTCAAGGCATCTGCCACTACATTTGCCTTGCCAGGGTGGTAGTTAATGCCACAATCGTAGTCCTTCACCAATTCGAGCCACCTTCGTTGTCACATGTTTAAATCCTTTTTGCTCGAAGAAATATTTCAGGCTTTTGTGGTCCGTAAAGATTTCACATCGAACTCCGTAGAGATGATATCTCCAAATCTTTAAGGCGTGTACCACTGCTGCTAACTCCAAATCATGGGTTGGATAGTTCAACTCGTGCGGTCTCAATTGTCGGGATGCATAAGCAATCACCTTGTTGTTTTGCATCAACACATATCCAAGTCCCACCTTCGCAGCGTCCGTGTATACCACGTAGTTCACTCCAGGTTCTGGCACAGCTAAAATGGGTGCACTAGTTAGCTTTTCCTTCAAAAGTTGAAAACTAGCCTCGCACTCGGGAGTCATTCACTCCCTTCTTGAGTTGTTGTGTCATGGGCCTCACTATCTTGGAGAACCCTTCTATAAATCTTCGGTAGTATCCTGCCAAACCTAGGAAACTCCGAATCTCGTTTGGTGTTGAAGGTGCTTTCCACTGTTGCACCGCCTCAACCTTAGCGGGATCTACTCGAATTCCTTCTTTCAACACGATGTGACCAATGAAATTTACTTCCTTAAGCCAAAACTCACACTTGCTGAATTTGGTGTACAACTTCTCGCTCCTCAAGGTCTCCAAGGTGATTCGCAGATGTTCCTCGTGCTCCTTCTCATTCTTCGAGTAAACTAGCACGTCATCAATGAACACCAAGACAAACTTATCCAAGTAGGGATGAAACACTCGGTTCATCAAGTCCATAAATACCGCAGGTGCATTCGTCAAACCGAACGGCATTACGACAAATTCATAGTGACCATATCTCGTTCGAAAGGCCGTCTTTGGCATATCCTCTCTTCGGACTCTCAACTGATGGTACCCGGACCTTAAGTCCATCTTAGAGAACACACCGGCTCCTCGAAGTTGATTGAATAGGTCATCTATCCTCGGTAGTGGATATTTGTTCTTGAGAGTCATCTTGTTCAGCTCCCGATAATCGATACACATTCTCATTGATCCGTCCTTCTTCTTTACAAAAAGCACATGCGCGCCCCATGGTAAAACACTGGGTCTAATAAAACCCAGGTCCATAAGCTCTTGGAGCTGTATCTTGAGTTCTTCTAACTCCTTAGGCACCATTCTGTATGGTGCCTTAGACACAGGAGCCGACCCTGGTGCTAGATCGATGGTGAACTCCAATTGTCGATCTGGAGGTGGTCCAGGCAAGGCTTTGGGAAAAACGTCCGGAAATTCCCGTACGACGGCTACGTCTTCCATTCTCCTTTCTCCTCTCCTTGTAGATAGACAAGATAATCAGAACGTCCTTTCCTCATCATCGTACTAGCTTGGAGCGCGGAAATGACAGAGGTTCGCCGGTTCATCGAGATTACATAGCATAGGTGGGTTCCTTGCCCGGGGCTTGTAGAGATATCTGTCTCTCCTTACAACGAATCGTTGCAAAATTCGAGGTCAACCAATCCATTCCTAAAGTTACGTCAAAGTCCCCAATCGCCATAACTTGCAGATCATGAGCGACTATCTTAAGACTTCCCATCATAATTTCTACGTTCGGGCATGTTCGTGAGATTTCTATTGTCCCACCCACTGGTGAAGACACTATCATCTTATGTTCAGATTTGTTAACAGGCAAGCTCAAAGTATCCACACATAAGTCAGATATAAAGGAATGCGATGCGCCCGTATCAAACAACACAATGATAGAAGTGTCGAGGATTTTACCCATACCTGCCAGGTTTCTGTTCTCCTGGTTCCCTTGTTCGATCTTGGGTTGTTTCCGACTCAAGGCATATGCTCTAGCCTGAGGAGAAAGTCTTGGGCGGTAGGGTTGTTGCTGTCGCGGAGGTTGATCACGATTTCCCCTTGACTCTGTTTGTGGTGCCCTTGGATGCATGCGGGGTCCTCGAGTGTTCTGTCTTGAACACATCGCTACCCCCTTGCTCGGGCATTCTCTAGAGAAGTGACCGTTTCCTCCACAGTTAAAGCACTTAGGGGTGCTCTGGATTCTACACTCTCCAAAGTGGTACTTAGAGAACACGTTGCATTGGGGTGGCTTGGGTCGGAAGTCGCCTCTCTGGTTAGATGAGTTTTGCCCTCCCCCATATTGCAGTTGGTTCTGGGTGTGCTGATACCTCTTGTTGTCATATGGGATTCTGTTTCCCTCCCACTTCCGCTTCTCTCGGGAGTGGTGTGGTGGAGGTAGTGCCAAAGTAGTGTTTTCCTTCACCCTCTCCTTGGGCATAGCTGCCTCAATGTCTAGCGCAAGGGCTAGTGCTTCCGCGTAGGGAAGTCTCCCACGACTAGCCAACGACATCCTTATCTCAGGTCGTAGTCCCTCACGGAACTTCTCGGGCAACTTCTCGTCAGTATCGACTTGGTCAGGTGCGTACCGGGTCATGTTGTTGAGCGCACGGTCATACTCAGTCACAGTCATGCGTCCTTGGGTCAAATTGTAGAATTCTGCCGCCTTTGCTTTCCGATAGCTCTTGGGCACATACTTATTATACATCTCGGCCTTGAAACCTTCCCATGTCATCTCCGTTACTTGCTCTCGGGGCATTGTCTTTATCCGTGTGTCCCACCAGAAGTCAGTAGACTCGGTTAGTTGGTAGGTCACACAACTCAACCGTTCTTTGTCATTGCACCCCAAGATTGCGAAAATGTGCTCCAATGAGCGTATCCATGATTCGGCCTTGGCCGGCTCTCCCATTCCATCAAAGACGAGAGGTTTCTGACCTATGAACAACTTCACGATCTCACGGTCAAACGGAGGTGGAGAAGGTGGTGGTGGAGGGATGGGTTGCGTCACACTCTCCTCCATCGCCTGAGGGGTAGGTTCGGGGTTCCCACGTCTTATGTTGCGTCTTGGCGGCATTCTGATTTATCACAAGAATTATTATTATGCATTTATTCGAAATCCCAAGAATAGTTGTGTGGTTTTGGTGGAATGGAATCAAGGTACAATTACATCATAGAATAACAAGCAGCTTTTGCAAGACAAGGTATCGAAATACAACTGCACAAATGATAGTAAGGGAGCAATCATGGAACGGTATAGCAAGAGGCAATTGCATCGCACGGTCGCAAAAGAGTGATTGCTCAACAAGATAGTAAAAGGATAGGAGACAATTTGTACAATAGAGTGGAAATCATAGGTATTCAAGAGAATAGTATAAGACAACGATAGTAGGATATGATTGTGCAATATAGGACAACAAAAAGACAGTTGTATAATGAGATGGTTAGGATGGTTTCAAATTATGGCAAGAAACAATTGTACCATCGAGTAGCAAAGATAGTATGTCACAAATAATTGTGCAATTAGGAAAAGGACGATTACAATGTAGTATAGCAAAAGGTAATCGCACAATTTGAACAATAAGAAATGATATCAAGTTATTGCACAATTGAATAGCAAAAGACAAAAATTTCCATAGAATTATCAAACGTTGCCTCCAAGAGGTCTTAGTTCCATCATCACGAGAACAAAAGGGTAAAACAACGTGGAAAGGGAAAAACTAGAGTCAAGCAAAAGGTAAAGTATTAAAAACGTGGGAAATCGAAATAAAATATTCCAGAATTATTATGTTTAATCTTTTCCATCCTCATCCTCCTTCGCCCCGGTCTCTCCAACACTCTCTCTATTTGGGTCCTCCTCCTCCTCGGGTTCCTCCTCCTCGGGATCCTCCTCTGGATCCTCTTCATCACTTTCTTCCTCGACAGCTATAGGTGGAGGTACTATCCCGAGCATCCCATCGACCTCTCTGACGATTCTTAGGGGGGCTGAAATGCGCATCCCGAGTCTCATTCTCTTAGGAACACGGGAGACATGTGGCTTCCTGTCGCAGCGATTCCTTCGCATGTGGGCTTGAATAGGCGGATAGATATGTGGATGTGGAGCACGTGGAGGTCCGTCAAAAGCAGCTGTCATAGCCGGAAGTAGCACCTCTATAAGGCCAACCAAATCACCCCGCGCGGTGTAGTCAGGCAGGCTATACCATATGAAAAACCGAGATGCCTGAGCGGTCCACTCGTCCCAAGGCGGTGGTAAAGTGTGGATGAGCTTTTGGATCCCCTCGTTATGGGTGACTCCCCCATACGCATAGGCGTTCATCCACTTATCATAAAATCCGATGACATAGGACATAAGGAAAAGCTTCCCATCCCACTCGTAGTCTTGGTAGCGCTCAATTGGGTGGTCCCTATTGCTGGAGTAACGATTTCGCATCGGGGCATAATACTGATGGACCATCTAAAGGGAAAAACAAAGAAAACTCAGCATCAGTCCAACGATAGGAGGAAGCAATGGGGTTTAAGTTTCAAAAAGAGATGCTGAGAACATGGTGCCTATGAACATGGCTATGTATAGCAAAAGATTTAGGTATGTAAGTAGCATCATGTCTAAGTTTTGAATATTCTAAGGTTATTGGTTCGAGTGTTTTCGCGTTTCGTCGAGTCGTAGCATGCCGACTTCCCCATAGGTTACTTGCCTTGCACTAAGCATTTTGAAGGAGCTGGCAGCGGAAGCGTGCGGACAAAACGGATCACATGAATTTGATCTATTTAGCAGATTATTTAGACAAAATCTATTCGCGTAATTATCACATGTATCATGCTCATAACTTGAATTAAAACATGCTTTAGCACATAAAATTCCTAAAACATGCTTACTACGGAATTAACCAATTTACCTCGTTGATTCAATCAAGAATCGATGATGGCTTGCTCCGTCTCCATGTGAAGATCTTCAATACAAGACCTCGGATCTTCTGACTGGTGTCCCGGACTATACGCTGATATTTGTGTGGGAAAACCTCACCAACGTACTAGGACTCGAATAATGGAAGACAGAACTCAGCTCACGGAGGAGAGCACAATTTTCGAAAATCACTCTTTAGAGGGGGGACGAAAATTTGACAAATTAATTGTAATGTTTTTTGTCTCCTTTATTCTCCTATTTATTTTAATCACATATTGGGCCCAGTCAGGGATCTAAGGAAGAATCTGGAACAGGCCTCACCCAATTAGCTTTTTACTAATTAAATATAACCCACAATTTAATATAAGCTTATATTGGAATATTACGAGCAGCCACTACAGAAGTAATATTGGACTGCCTTCCAAATCCGAAATTACAAGTATTCCGGGTTTCCTTTAATTGTATTTGATTTATTTCCCGCGCTTAAGATGGAAACATCCATTAACTAATTAATGTCTGTTATAGACTTAATTAATTAACATATTTCGAATTCCAAGAGTGGACTTGGCAAGAAACTCTTATTTATTATTCATAGAGTAATCAAACTCCAACTAGCTAGGTTCTGAATAATAAAACCTCGTTTCGAGCTCCTCTTGTGGATGTTATCAAACGAGACTCTCCTCGCGCACGTTTCAACATAATAGCAATCCTAGCACCTCTAGATAATGATTACCACTACCCAATATACCTGGATCGTTGGGTTACGAAAAACCCGCACCTTTAGTATGTCAAAGTAGTGGATACTCAATATCGTATGCTCAATGCTAACGTACATTGATTAAGAAATTAATTCTCAAGACCTCGTCTTTCAGTAGATAGCATAAAGACTCGTCTTGCTGTTAGATCCATTTAGTGCTATACCACACCAACGTCATCTTATTTCAATAAGGTTTAGAAATAATCGGACTGACATTGCAACCTTTCGCGATAGGTAGTCTAGGCCTATCTAGGTTGTGAAATTCTTTATTTTCTTTGTTTAGAACTGACCGTGTTACCTTAAATTGGACGACACCCACAACCGGTCTACTAAAACAAAGACTTAGACTTTGTTACGTTTGCTCATACATTTAAATATGCAATAAACAACCATTAAATGTAAAACATAACAACATTATAACAAAAATAATCTGTTGCATTTATTGGAAAATAACCATTAGAGTTTTACAGTATCCAATCACTCGAAAGGTGATTTCTAGTATATAAAACCCTAACAATCTCCCACTTATACTCAAAACAGCTTTCGAGTATACAAAATAGTAGTGCACACGTCTAAATTTCTCCCACTTATACTGAAAGCGAGGTCTTGAATGAGTCGAACTCCCATCCCTTTAACGTGACACTCGAACAGTTTTACCGCCAAAGCCTTTGTAAAAGGATCTGCCAGGTTGTTCTCTGACGCAATCTTGACCACTTTTATATCTCCTCTCTCCACTATATCTCTAATGATATGATACTTCCGCTCTATGTGTTTGCTCGCTTTGTGAGCTCTTGGTTCTTTCGAGTTTGCCACAGCACCAGAATTGTCGCAATAAATAGTGATGCTCTTGGGCAGATTCGAAACCACGCCTAAATCCATAAGGAAGTTCTTGAACCATACAACCTCTTTTGCAGCCTCTGATACGGCCACATACTCGGCTTCCATAGTCGAGTCCGCGATGCATTTCTGCTTCACACTCTTCCAAATTACGGCTCCACCTCCAAAGGTGAACACATATCCTGAAGTAGATTTTCTCGAGTCCTGATCAGCTTGAAAGTCTGAGTCAGTATATCCCAAAGGACAGAGCTCAACTGCATTGTAAACTAGAGCATAGTCCTTAGTCCGTTTAAGGCACTTGAGTATGTTCTTTTCTCCAGTCCAATGTCCTTGGCCCGGATTCGACTGATATCTTGCCACCATGCCTACAACAAAGCAAATATCTGGTCTAAAAGCATATGGAATCCTTCTCATTGCTTGTATCTCAGACGGCGTTTTAGGGCACATCTCTTGAGATAAATGGATGCCATGTCTAAAAGGTAAGAAACCTTTCTTGGCGTCCTGCATGCTAAAACGACTAAGTACTGTTTCGATGTAAGATTCTTGAGATAAGCACAACATCTTCTTCTCTCGATTCCGATGAACCTTGATCCCGAGGATGTGTCCCGCGTCTCCCATCTCCTTCATCTCGAACTGGTTTGATAACCATGTTCAAACTGATAACAACATTTTTTATTGTTTCCAATTAGAAGAATGCCATCTACATATAAAACTAAGAACACCACCTTCCCCTTATCAACTTTCTTATACACGCAGCTCTTACTTGGGCACTTTTCGAATCCAAACTTGCAAACAGTTTGATCGAAACATTGGTTCCACGATCTGGATGCTTGCTTGAGGCCATAAATGGCCTTCTTAATCTTCCAAACCATGTGTTCTTTGCCCTTTATGGCATATCCTTCGGGTTGTTCCATGTAGATGGTCTCCTCAAGACTGCCGTTTAGAAATACAGACTTAACGTCCATCTGCCATACATCCCAATCCATATAAGCTGCAATAGACAAAAGTATCCGGATCGATTTGAGCATGGCCACTGGGGAGAAGGTCTCATCATAATGGATGCCTTCCTTTTGGGTATACCCCTTGGCCACTAGTCTTGCTTTGAAGACTTTAACTCGTCCATCGGGTCCACGTTTACGTTTATATATCCACTTGCTCCCAATGACAGTACAACCTTCGGGTAGGACGGATAAATCGTAGACGTCTTTGTCTATCATCGATTGTAGTTCCGAATCCATTGCTTTTACCCATTCGCAATGATCGATATCTGTCTGTGCCTCCGCAAAGTTCCAGGGATCTAATACATTGCTGTCCGAGGAGTGATCCATAGATTATCCCAAACCAATGTATCTGTCGGGCTCATGTGAGACCCTCCCACTGCGACGCGACACTACAATATTTTGAGTAAAAGTTGAAGTTTCGGGAATTGTTTGTACACTTAGTACTTGTTCTTGGTTAATGGAACTTGTGACTGCAGTTAGCTCATCAAGAGCCATTTCACTGCTGGGTTTATGATTCATTACATAGTCTTCCTCTAAGAATGTCGCGTGAGTGCTCACAATGACTTTCTTATCTCGGAGACTAAAGAATTCATAACCTTTCGTTCCTTTGGGGTAACCTTTAAACAAACATACCTCCGTCCTAGATCTTAGCTTAGTTAGATTCTTTTCCAATACATGAGCCGGGCAAGCCCAAACCTTGAGATGTGCTAGATTGGGCTTACGCCCAGTCCACAACTCATATGGAGTTTTAGGTACGGATTTTGATGGTAAATTGTCTAAAATGTGACTTGCGGAAAGCAAGGCATGTCCCCAAAACGAAATAGGCAGACGTGCATAACTCATCATCGATCGAACCATGTTTAATAAGGTCATGTTCCTTCTTTCAGCCATGCCGTTCTGCTGGGGCGTGCCCGGCGCAGTCAGTTGGGATTGAATTCCCACTTCCGATAAGTAGTCCAAAAATTCGGCACTGAGGTATTCGCCTCCACGATCAGATCGTAGGCATTTGATATTCTTCCCATGATACTTCTCCACAAGAGTCTTAAAGTCTTTAAACTTGTCAAAAGACTCTGACTTGTGACGCATCAAGTAGACATATCCAATTTTCGAGAAGTCATCAATAAATGTGATGAAGTATCAAAAACCACCTCTTGCCTCAGTTGACATTGGTCCACATACATCGGAATGAACGAGCTCAAGTACTTCCTTGGACCTAATGCCCTTAGCCTTAAAAGGCCTCTTGGTCATCTTGCCTTCTAAGCATGACTTACACATATGAAAAGGTTCCTCCTCTAGAGCTTTGATAAGATCTTGTTGAACAAGAGAATGGATCCTCCTTTCATTGGCATGACCAAGTCTAAGGTGCCACAAGTACGTTTCGTTCATTGAATTTGAAGGTTCTTTTCGTTTCTTTGAAATTTTCGATGTTGTATTGAGTTCTGATTTGCGATTATTAAACTGTGTAGAAGTGATTGTGTACAGAATGTTTTCCATGATACCACGACAGATATAAGAACCATCTTTCTTAATAACGCAGTTGTCATTAAAAGAAATCGAATATCCATCATAAACCAATTTAGAAACTGAAATTAAATTTCTTCTAAAAGAAGGTATCAACAAAACATTCTTCAAAATAAAAAATCTATCACTACTAAAACGCAAATAAATTTCTCCCACTAAAACGGCCGCCACTTTGGTAGCGTCGCCTAGCTGGACTTCGATCTCACGATCATGTAGTCGTCTAGTCACCTGCATTAAGTCAGGATCAAAACAAATATGATCAGTGGCTCCTGTGTCAATAACCCAAGTACAAATTGATGCCGAAGTCAAACAAGACTCGACAACTAGAGCTTGGTGCAAACCTGTAGCCTTGCCCCATTTAGGACAGTCTGGCTTCCAATGCCCCTTTTCTCCACACTTGAAACACTTCCCCGTGGGCTTCTTGTTAGCCCTCTTCTTCTTCTTCTTTCCCTTAGCTATCTTGGTCGGTCCTGAGTTCGGTGCCTGCCTTTTTCCTTTGCTAGGCTTTAAGCCAGAGGAACGAGGCACCGAAGTTATCATGGCCGCCTTAGCCTGGACCATAAGGTCCTCTGCCGACAGAAGTTCAGTCAACAACTCTGCCAAGGTGTAATTCCTTTTGTTCATCTCGAAGTTGAGCTTGAACTGTTGGAAGCTAGGGGGAAGACTTTGAAGGATGATAGTCACCTGGGACTAGGGATCGATCGTCCCTCCCAAGACCTCAATTTGGTTGAGGTGGCCCATCATCTCGAGGACATGGTCCCTCACAGACGAGTCTTCCTTCAATGTGTCACGACCGCGCTTCCTAAGGATAGGAAGCACGGGGAATCGTGACTAGTGGGGGAATTAAGAAGCGGAGAAGAAAGGGAAACAATCAAAGAAGTACGACATATCGATCGAAATACGAAATTTCATTTATCAACAGGGTTCCAAATCCCGAAGGTACATAACGTGAATGACATAGTTTGACAATTCAAAGGAAATCAAAGAAATTCCTAAACTTGGCATAGCGGAAGCATTTGAGAGTTAGCTACTACTATGTATGAAGACACAATAGCAACCGGATCATTTATTGAATACTGTCTCTGTCCAATGCTCAACATCCTCCGTCCCCCGTCCACGCTCAACCTGCACATAGGGAAAACATATGCAGGGGCTGAGTACTTGATGCACTCAGTGAACTCATGCCCGGAATACATTCATCGTTAAGATATGTCAAGCCATCATTGAGTGAAACTCGGGTTTTACTTTAAAAGGCCGAGAAACACTAAATCATTCCTTAAAAGGTGTCTGCAGACACATATCATTATCATCCTCCATCATATACCATATCTGAACCATCATGTGAAACGAGAATGTGGCCACAAACTCGATCACTGGACCGGCCGACCAAAAAGAACGGCTCACGATCCCCATCAGTGCACTAGTCCGAGTAGGGACTCACTCCCTAGTCAGACCCGAATTCGTTAACCATCAAAGTCTAGTAGGACGTTGTCCTAGTAGACAATCAGATAGGCAATTCAAAACATAAAATACGGCATGACATAACATTCAAACCACCCTTATCTCTCCGTAAACATATCATTGCAAATAAAAGAGTTTAAGTAATAGAGCCCACCTCAAAAGCTTAGGATTTCCGTAAAAAGTTCCTCGTTCTGACTTTTAGCGTGCGTGCAAACCACCTTCTCGAAAAATACATAAAATTCATATCAATCTCGGTAACAAAAACCATTTTAGAATGCATGCACTCTAATTAAATCTTTTAATTCGTTTTCTCGGTTTTCGTGCATTTTCAGTTATTCGGCAACCGCCCAAGGCGTCGCGTGCGACGCCGGTCGGCCGCTTACGCTCGTTCTTTTCCTCCGTTGGCTCCTCGTATTTTCCATGTCGTCGGAATAATTTCTAAAAATTATTCAAGCGCATGCTTAACTTTTCGTAATTATTTGCCGTTGAAAAAGTATCATTTCATACTTAGGTAAATTATTTATTCTTCAAAAAGTCTTCCGGGAATTAATTAAATAATTTCCCCCGATTAAATTTTATTTATCGGCCCAAGAGATTAAATTCCTTAGCCACTTTATTTCTCCAAAATTAATTAGTGAGCCCATCAAATTAAAAGAAGGGCCCAAAAATTAATTAAAGTTCCAATTAATTATTAAAAGGCCCAACTACAAAATTTAAATCAAGGCCCACTTCACAAAAAAACAAAAGAGGCCCAACTCTATCTTCTTCCTCCAACATACTTTCTCTCTCTCCCCCCTTTCTCTCTCCCCGTCGTTCTCTCTCTAAATTCTGATCACCGGCGTAACTCATGCCGTCTCACCGCCAGATCGAAGGTACCTCCGCCTCCGCCGCTGTTGCTGGTTCTAACAGCCACTGGTGCTCGTCACCGCTCCCGAACCCCACTATTGTTGTCTCCTTTACAGCCACCGTCAGTGCAGCGAGAGAGGGAGAGTAGCGTCGCTCAGCCGCCTCCAACGCTCCGGAGTCACCACCGCCTGGTTGTCGCTGCTGTGCACAAACACTACGATCAGCAGCAGTTCGTCCCGATGGCTGCTGTTCGGCAGCCCGTACACCCCCAGATCAGTCGCTGTTGTGCACAAACGCTGCGATCAGCAGCAGTTCGTCCCAATGGCTGCTGTTCGGCAGCCATCGTTCATCTCCGATCCAACCCCGAAACGCCCCGAAACCAACCCGAACAGCCCCGCACAACCCCGAAAGATAAGTTCCCGTATTCAAATTATGTTCTTTCGCATCGATTTTTTTTTATATATATTTTTTTTGCCGAGGGGAGGTTCATTTGAAAAAAAAAGCTCGATCTATTGTGGATTGGTGTAAGATGTACACTATGCTAAACATGAGTTGCAAACTGAGGAAGATTTATACCTTCGTTACTATGAACTTGGTCGAGGAAACTGGTAGAGAAGAAATGAATCCTTGAACACAGCAGATTGTTTCTGTCACAGATGGAGAAATCGTTTTGAAATTGGACTAGAATTGTTTTGTTTGAACTTTGATTTGGCGGAAGAAACTTACTTTGGCTTGTTATGAATTTGCAGCAACACGAGGCAGTGACTTCCTCAACTCTCGGCTCTCTCTCTCTCTCAAATTCTTTGTTTGAAGCGTAATGTGTATTGTGTTAGAGAAGAGCATAAATTGAGAAGTGGTGGTGGCTCTTGGATGGTAGCATTGATAGGGAAGATGGAGAGGTGGAGAAAATGGAGGGTCTCCTCCTTGAGGGGAGAAACCGTCGATCATGGGAAGGAAAAGGGAAGAAGAAGAAGAAGAAAGGGGGTTTTGGGCTTGATTCATTTTAATTCCATGCTTGGGCTCCAAAATAAATTAAATTGGCGTTGGGCTTATTTCATTGAAAGCCCAAGATAAATTCATACTTTATTTTTTTTGTACCTTCCTTCGATAATAAAAAAAAATTCACGGGAACTTTATTAAATTTCGTTATCTTGTCTTCACAACGATTAAAAACGCCCAACGCAAAATTATACTATTTGGTGTTGTTCCAAATATAATTCTTTCGACCGTTCCTCGTTTTACGTGCGTCATCTTCCATAAAAAGTACGGGCGTTACATTCTACCCACCTTAACAGAAATTTCGTCCTGAAATTTGCTTACATCATTCTAATAAAATATTTCTCCATGAACTTGTAATCCAATTTCCAACAGCTTCCTCGTAACTCTTTAAGATTAATAACCATTGCTGAAAATTTAACACCTCGTGTTCTTGGTTATATCGATGCCTCTAGTTGGTGTATCACTTTTACGCATGTCTGATTATAGAAACTTATTCCCCCGTGTGCATTCGAAAAGCTCAACCTCACCCTTTCCTCCAAGTCTAGTATCAAGAACTCGGAAATTGATCAAACAGTCTTACTTGGATATGAACTGATTTAAAAATTATAACAACACTGCAGGAAGTGTATTAATCAGAAAGGCTGCAGAATTAATCAAGAAAACAAGAACAACATTTCTAGCTCGACTCTTTTAGATCTCATCACCAATTTACAAAAATTGGTGTTCATTATGAGAATTAAGGTTTCAGGTAAACTCATAAACCTTGAGACTTTACTTCTGATGAGAGCTCGAAAGAATATGACATAGGTCTTGAGAACAGGATGAACTGAATTAAGTCTCAAATTCCATAGTAGGCTGCCAAATAAGATATTTCAATTGTCAATCAAATTAGCAAAATTTCGGCATCAATGAATGACGGTTCAAACATGTCATGACATGGGATGGTCAATCGTGGGAGGATTTAGGAGCATAGAAAAATGTCATGAAGTAGCACTGATCATGGTTCGACGACATCATGCTATTGAATAATGAAATCACATCAATGGATTCACAGGTTTGCAATCGACGTGAAGTGAACTTTTTAGGAAAACCAGCTAGATCAAACAAGTTAAGGAAAAAGAGAACACGATAGCCTTAACTTGGTGTTGCAAGCAAGAAAAATCATTGCATGAAACAATATATGTAGTGAAACTGAGCTAAAAACTATTTCACTTCTGCAAGAAAGAACTTGCCACATGCATAGTTACGAAATAAAAAGGTGTACAAAAGTTCCAAGAGGAATATTTCATTCTTTGAAAAAACATGTATGGGAGATGTAATCATACTGAAGGTCATAACTGCAAACAACTTTAGGAATGAAGTTCAATGACGGAGGCTCATAAGGTCAAAATATTTTCCCTACGAGAGATGAATCAAAGAAGACTACTAATCAAGATGTCCAGAGATACCAAGGTAAGCACCAAATTTTCAAGAAATAAAAGTGAGTCATGACTCGATATAGGAAAAGAAATAATTGGCACTACTTGCAAAGCATGAGTCAACCAAGGTGTTTAAATAGGCAAGGGCCCACGGTTATTCAATACGTATCGAAAAGAACTTAGAATCCAAGTAAGTACTGTTGATTTAAAATCGTTCATTCTAGCTACGAAGGTCGCACTCGTTCGCTCGTCTTTCTGAGGCCAAACATGGTAACATCGTTCTAAGAAACCATGGATTCCAAGTTGATATTCATCACGTCATTACAACAAAATAATTGTAGTCCGTCAAAAGCCATATCTTCATAATATTATTGCATATTATAACAATCATTCTCGTAAAACATTTTAATCATCTGTGTGCTTCTCTGCCTCCAATAAAGGTCGTCTCCATCGTGTTGCTACTTTTAGGAAAATTATGCGAGATAATGTTATATTAATTTGCATCACGAGTATGATCTCTTGTCGTTGCACAGCTACATCACTTAGCATCAGTTCTTCTTGTCTCGCACCTTTTTCGTGTTTGAAGCTTCATTTCATCTTCTCTATCCTCATCTTCTTGAAATCTTCCTCGCTTTTTTTCCTTATCGTTCATGAAAAACGATAGAAAATAGTAAAATGGTTCACACACTAAGCTTGCTCTAACGTTTCGCGTCATTCCAAAGAAATAACAAAAGTTCCATGGTCCACCGACCTCCATTCGCATTCTCGCTCTCCTTGCCTCGTCGTGCCTTGACACATTAGGGATTCACCCCACACTTTCAGATTCTCGTTGGTTTTCATCGCTCGGGAAAGCGATGGATAAATTGTCAACTTACAACTATAGTTCGCGCACGTTTCATCTAGCTTAGTCTTAGGCACTCTAAGTTCACAACACATTTCACCACCTCATAGATCAACAAATATCACATTTAAAGTCATTCATACCTCAAATAACAAGTATAATACCCAACATTTCGCTTCCCAGAACCCAGTGCTTTCACATTTCACATCTACTTTCAAAACAACCATTTTCTTCAAAACTCACACTTTTCTCAAATATTTCAACATCTCACTTTCAACTTTGAAGTACAAGTTTTGAATCCAAAACTCAATATATACTTGAACATTAACTTTCATCTTTCATATAAAAACAAACAATCCATCGTCCCTCATCAAAACTCGTTCTTTTCTCAACATTAGCAAATACTCTTCTCGAAATCAATCTCTCACAGAAAGATTCTACTTCTTCCTTCTTATAAAACTTTTCTCCTTTTTCTTTCTCAAAAATTTTCTCGTCTTTCTTTCTCCAAAACTTTCTCATAAAAATTTTCACATAAAAAATATATTACCTCTTTCTTGGTTGAGTGTGACGAGTCGGGATGTTGAGCCTTCAATTCACAACCTCATAGTCTAGCGAAACGAGTCTAGACTAAGATTGAAAAAGACTCTCGGGCCAGAGCGGAAAGAAAAACTGCTCTGATACCATTCTGTCACGACCGCGCTTCCTAAGGATAGGAAGCACGGGGAATCGTGACTAGTGGGGGAATTAAGAAGCGGAGAAGAAAGGGAAACAATCAAAGAAGTACGACATATCGATCGAAATACGAAATTTCATTTATCAACAGGGTTCCAAATCCCGAAGGTACATAACGTGAATGACATAGTTTGACAATTCAAAGGAAATCAAAGAAATTCCTAAACTTGGCATAGCGGAAGCATTTGAGAGTTAGCTACTACTATGTATGAAGACACAATAGCAACCGGATCATTTATTGAATACTGTCTCTGTCCAATGCTCAACATCCTCCGTCCCCCGTCCACGCTCAACCTGCACATAGGGAAAACATATGCAGGGGCTGAGTACTTGATGCACTTAGTGAACTCATGCCCGGAATACATTCATCGTTAAGATATGTCAAGCCATCATTGAGTGAAACTCGGGTTTTACTTTAAAAGGCCGAGAAACACTAAATCATTCCTTAAAAGGTGTCTGCAAACACATATCATTATCATCCTCCATCATATACCATATCTGAACCATCATGTGAAACGAGAATGTGGCCACAAACTCGATCACTGGACCGGCCGACCACAAAGAACGGCTCACGATCCCCATCAGTGCACTAGTCCGAGTAGGGACTCACTCCCTAGTCAGACCCGAATTCGTTAACCATCAAAGTCTAGTAGAACGTTATCCTAGTAGACAATCAGATAGGCAATTCAAAACATAAAATACGGCATGACATAACATTCAAACCACCCTTATCTCTCCGTAAACATATCATTGCAAATAAAAGAGTTTAAGTAATAGAGCCCACCTCAAAAGCTTAGGATTTCCGTAAAAAGTTCCTCGTTCTGACTTTTAGCGTGCGTGCAAACCACCTTCTCGGAAAATACATAAAATTCATATCAATCTCGGTAACAAAAACCATTTTAGAATGCATGCACTCTAATTAAATCTTTTAATTCGTTTTCTCGGTTTTCGTGCATTTTCAGTTATTCGGCAACCGCCCAAGGCGTCGCGTGCGACGCCGGTCGGCCGCTTACGCTCGTTCTTTTCCTCCGTTGGCTCCTCGTATTTTCCATGTCGTCGGAATAATTTCTAAAAATTATTCAAGCGCATGCTTAACTTTTCGTAATTATTTGCCGTTGAAAAAGTATCATTTCATACTTAGGTAAATTATTTATTCTTCAAAAAGTCTTCCGGGAATTAATTAAATAATTTCCCCCGATTAAATTTTATTTATCGGCCCAAGAGATTAAATTCCTTAGCCACTTTATTTCTCCAAAATTAATTAGTGAGCCCATCAAATTAAAAGAAGGGCCCAAAAATTAATTAAAGTTCCAATTAATTATTAAAAGGCCCAACTACAAAATTTAAATCAAGGCCCACTTCACAAAAAAACAAAAGAGGCCCAACTCTATCTTCTTCCTCCAACATACTTTCTCTCTCTCCCCCCTTTCTCTCTCCCCGTCGTTCTCTCTCTAAATTCTGATCACCGGCGTAACTCATGCCGTCTCACCGCCAGATCGAAGGTACCTCCGCCTCCGCCGCTGTTGCTGGTTCGAACAGCCACTGGTGCTCGTCACCGCTCCCGAACCCCACTATTGTTGTCTCCTTTACAGCCACCGTCAGTGCAGCGAGAGAGGGAGAGTAGCGTCGCTCAGCCGCCTCCAACGCTCCGGAGTCACCACCGCCTGGTTGTCGCTGCTGTGCACAAACACTACGATCAGCAGCAGTTCGTCCCGATGGCTGCTGTTCGGCAGCCCGTACACCCCCAGATCAGTCGCTGTTGTGCACAAACGCTGCGATCAGCAGCAGTTCGTCCCAATGGCTGCTGTTCGGCAGCCATCGTTCATCTCCGATCCAACCCCGAAACGCCCCGAAACCAACCCGAACAGCCCCGCACAACCCCGAAAGATAAGTTCCCGTATTCAAATTATGTTCTTTCGCATCGATTTTTTTTTTTTTATATATATTTTTTTTTGCCGAGGGGAGGTTCATTTGAAAAAAAAAGCTCGATCTATTGTGGATTGGTGTAAGATGTACACTATGCTAAACATGAGTTGCAAACTGAGGAAGATTTATACCTTCGTTACTATGAACTTGGTCGAGGAAACTGGTAGAGAAGAAATGAATCCTTGAACACAGCAGATTGTTTCTGTCACAGATGGAGAAATCGTTTTGAAATTGGACTAGAATTGTTTTGTTTGAACTTTGATTTGGCGGAAGAAACTTACTTTGGCTTGTTATGAATTTGCAGCAACACGAGGCAGTGACTTCCTCAACTCTCGGCTCTCTCTCTCTCTCTCAAATTCTTTGTTTGAAGCGTAATGTGTATTGTGTTAGAGAAGAGCATAAATTGAGAAGTGGTGGTGGCTCTTGGATGGTAGCATTGATAGGGAAGATGGAGAGGTGGAGAAAATGGAGGGTCTCCTCCTTGAGGGGAGAAACCGTCGATCATGGGAAGGAAAAGGGAAGAAGAAGAAGAAGAAGAAGAAATGGGGTTTTGGGCTTGATTCATTTTAATTCCATGCTTGGGCTCCAAAATAAATTAAATTGGCGTTGGGCTTATTTCATTGAAAGCCCAAGATAAATTCATACTTTATTTTTTTTGTACCTTCCTTCGATAATAAAAAAAAATTCACGGGAACTTTATTAAATTTCGTTATCTTGTCTTCACAACGATTAAAAACGCCCAACGCAAAATTATACTATTTGGTGTTGTTCCAAATATAATTCTTTCGACCGTTCCTCGTTTTACGTGCGTCATCTTCCATAAAAAGTACGGGCGTTACACAATGTCTTCGACATGATACTCCGAAAGGCTTGAGACTTCGCCGTTCGATTCTGAGTACCAAAAAGATTTTTGAGATTCTGCATAATCTCGGCGGCTGTTTCCATGGCTGAATGCTGATGATTGAGTACTGAAGACATAGATGCCAACATGTAGCACTTAGCTATCTCATTCGCCTTATGCCACCGTCTGTGTGCATCTCTGACTCCTGCCGCAGCGGTAGCCGCCGGCACTGGAGGTCGCGGGGTGGTGAGCACAAAGATGTACTCATCTGCTGTGAGAACGATGTCCAAATTTTGTTTCCATTCTATGTAATTTTGGCCCTCGAGTTTATTTTCTTTGAGAATTGCGGAAAGAGGATTGAATGACATATTGACGATTTGATTTGCACTGCAAAACAGAGTATTTTACTATTGTCATAAACTTATGTAAAAAGTTTGATTAGATTAACCATAAAACTTTTCAAAATCTTACAACTGTAAAATTAAAATTTTACTTTTGTCATAAAACTAAACCCTAGCCTCCATTCTCCCTCATAATTTTCGTGCCTCACCTCTCCTCCCTCTCTTCATCCTCTCCAAAATTTCTTCCATCATTGTTCTTGCATCCATTGAAGTTTGATTTTCAAGAGTTCCCGACGAATCGCATCAATCTTTGCCTCTACCGTTTGGTTTTCGATTCAAGAAGGTATAACTAAATATTTGTCTCATCTTCTCCATTGAAACCTTGTTCTTGATTCCTTCAGGCATATAGTGAGTGTAGGAATCATAGATCGCAAAACTAATCGGTGGAAATTTGTGTTTGTATGAGAAAAACTGTGAATATGCGATTGTGAATGAATATGTGTAAAGTTTGAATGATTCATTGTTGAATGATGTGTGGTTATATGAGAACATGATTGTGAGAATCTTTTGAAGCATGTTTGTGTGTGGGAAGCATGAAAAATTGTGTTTGGTTGAATGAGTAAGAAACCCTAATTTCAAAATTTTGAGAACTGAAAACTGTGGTGTTCGGACAATGGATTCCGACGTGTGTTTGACTGACCAAAGGATCTTATTTTGGTTCGAATTTTTTAACTGAGTAAACTTCAAGGTGTTTTCTGTGTGTTGTGTAAATTTCAGTCCCTTTTGAAGAAAGATGAATTTTTAATAAATTTTTGAAGTCGACTGTGCAATTCTGCCAGAAACTTGTATTCTCGCCCAGAATGTTTCATTTTCTATTTAACTGAATGAAATTCGAAGTGTCTTCTGTGTTTTGTGAAAATTTCAGCCTCATTGGGCATCGGATAAAGTTTTGGTGAATTTTTCAAATGAACTGCGCAGTGCTGCCAGAATTTTTATGTTCCGACCAGAGAGTTGCATTAATGTTTTGACTGACCAATCGATATAATTTGAGTGAGAAATTTTAACTGCAAGAACTTGAATGTGTCTACTGTGTTGTGACCAAAATTTAGCCAGATTTTTGGTGATTTTTACAAACAAACCGCGCAGTTCTGCCAGATTTGTTGTTATGTGGAAATATCACTTGTTGCCAAGTTTTAATGAATTATATGATGCATGTATGATTTGGAAAGGTATCCTGTGACATGATTATGTGTGACACGTTGAGAAATATTATGGCATGTTGTTCCTTAGGTTGATGAATGTTGGGATGGGTAAATTAAGGGAATGATGAAAGGAACGATAGGACATGCATGGTAATGTGAATTTATGGAAGGCTGATTTGTGTTGTGATGATTGGCAAGGGTTATTGTGTCTACGTGAGCACAAGGAACGAGGGTTGCCTTAAGTGGATATTGAATTGATTAAACCAACGAGGTGGGCTTTCTTTACAAATCTTTTTATTTTCCAAAAATATGATGTAGTGTTATAAGGGTGGTTTAACTTGTTATGTCATGTCATGGATTGTTTTGATTGAGATTGTGTGCCTGATGCCTAGTTCGTCTGAGTTTACTCCGTTAGGCTATATGGCTGTGTTGTGAAACGAATTCGGGTCTGAGTAGGGCCGCAAACCCTATCAGGCTGTGTACACTGGTGAGATCGGGAGCCATCCTTGCTTGTCGGCCGGTCTCGTGGGCGAATAGTGTGGCCACACTTTCGTCGCACTGTGGATTGATGATTGTGATTGATGGATTGTTGAGAAAATGGGGAGATTATTTGACTGGCCAGTCTATGAAACGTTTTTGTGTTCTCGATGATATTTCTTTACTATGTATAAAACTCGAGTTCGCTGGTATGGATGACATAACTGTATAAATATTTTCGGCATGAGCCCATTGAGTACAACAAGTACTCAGCCCTGCATATGTTTTTCCCTATGTGCAGGTTGAGCGGGATGTTGCGGTGGATGTCACGACCGCCCCTTAGGGTTAACAAAAGCGGGCGATCGCGACTTAAAGGGGTTTTAAAGGACATTCAAAGAAGACTAGGGTTTTCAATAAAAGTGTGACCAAAATTTAAGTTTAATAAATAAAACAACCAAAAGTATTTATGTTCAACAAGTAAACGACTAAGGGTTTAGCATTTATTCAAAATAAGTAACGAGTTTGCAAAAATCCCAAATGAAACAGTTTTAGAATTAAAAAAAAAGTATGTAAAGCAAACATCACAGCGGAAGCATCCAAGAGAAGAGTGACGTCATGTGTGAAGACACGACGACACGACGACCATAGTTCATTATTAATTCCTGCTCAACACCACCAACCGCTCGTCGCTGCTCAACCTGCACATAGAGAAAACATATGTAGGGCTGAGTACTTTTGAAAATACTCAGTGGCTCATGCCGAAAACATTTTAAATAAGAGTACATATTATCATGCCACACGTAGGCCTGAGGCACCAAAATATTTTCCATTGTTCAAAATAGCGACTGCGCAGTCATTTTTCCCCATCGTCATCAAACATATCTGCCAATACATGACAAGGAATGCGGCTGCAAACCAGGTCACTAGACTGGCCAGCCCGTACGCTAGCACACAGTCTACCATAGGTGTACACTAATCCAAGTAGGGTTTGCGGCCCTACGAGGACCCGAATTCGATTTATATAACAGTGGCAACAGCCACATCAGATAGGCACGTTAAAACAATCACGGCATGATAATCTCTTTAAACCACCCTAATAGCTCCACAGTCATATGTAAAAGATTTTAGTAAAAGAAAGCCCACAAAAATGTAGGGTAGAAAAGAAGCCCACCTCGATCTTTAGATTTCAAGTTTCGCTTTTCCTTTGATATCACGCTTTACGCACGAATTTTCACCTTTGGATAAGGTATTCCCAATTAGTCACTAACATGGACTTAGTATTATGCATGTCCTTAATTTTTCCCTTTTCCCAACAACAAATGGAAATCACATCATAGCATAACATCTTTGCATATCACATCATCTCGTCACATATATAATTCATGTATACTATTCAAAACATAAAAAATATAGTTATTCTGCAAAGGTAGAAATCGGGCAGCACTGCGCAACAATTTTATAAAAATCATTTAAAAGTCATCCGACTTCCGTTGGGACTAAAACTTTACGACAAAGCATTAGACTCATCAAATAACTTCCAGTTTAAATTTCATGTCAAAATACCCCTTTTAAGTCGGTCAAATCAAAGACGTAACTTACTGGTCGAGAAAACATGTTTCTGGCAGAATTGCGCAGTCAACTTTAAAAATTCACCAAAAATTCATCTTTTAACCAAATGGGTTGAAATTTACACACAACATAGAAGACATCATGAAGTTTACTCAGGAAAAAGAATCTGTCAAATATGAGTTCATTTGGTTAGTCAAAAACGAGTCGGAACTTACTGTTCGGAATCACAGTTTCTCATGCTTTTAGGAATTCGAATTAGGGTTTACCCCCACTTATTCAAAATCAACTTTTTCATGGTTTTAACACACAAACATGCTTAAAAGAGTCCTCACACTCATGTTTTTATGAAATCACATATCATTCACCGAGGATTCATTAAATCATCAACCAATTGAAATAAAAAAGCATTCGCACATACGATTACACATTCCCACCGATTAAACCCTTAGATATGCATTCCCTACACTCTGTACATGCATGGCGGAGTCAAAGAAGGTTTAGATGGAGAGGAGTGAAGAATATAGGTTTGAATTTACCTTTCTTGGACGAAACAATCGGTAGAAAGCGAATAAAACCTTGGTTCTTCAATAATCTCTTGGGAAATTGAGGGGATCTTGAGTAGAATGGATGAACAAGTGGGAGAGGAGATAAAAAGTGGGAGGGGGCGTGTGAAATGAGAGAGGGGCGTGTGATTTGGGGGGCTAGGTTTAGGGTTTAGGTTTGATCTCTATTCCACAATTAAATTAGAAGACATGGAGGATTTTCAAATTTTAGGGCTATTTAATTAGCCTCTAATTTAATTTGGTATTTTCACGGAGCAGAAAAATAAATAAAAATCCTCCCATAACTAGGAAATAGGCGTGTGAAATTATTTCTTCCACAAGGAATAATTTCCAAATCTTTAATAAAATAGATAAGGCTAGATTTGCTAGGATATTCCAATTAAAACATGGAATGAAATAATTAAGGGATCAAAATAAATAATGGATAATTTCCTTCTCCCACAAACTAGGAGATTTCGAAATCTCTCTAAACAAAACAATAGGGGCCAATTTTTATCAAGAAATAAATAAGATAATTAGGCTTTAGGATTTAATTTGGATAATTATCCCGAAACAAATAATTAAATCCAAGAAAAGAATTCCTCTCCAATAACCAATAGTGGTCGAAAATTTTCTCCACAAAGGGCAAGGTAATTATTTATGATCCTAATTAAATCTCACTCCCCTTAAAAAGAAAGTTACCGCAATATATTTCATTCTACATCAATTAATTTAAGCCACGCCATAAAATCAACGAAATTGACTAGGTCAAATCAAAAGTAGGTCATCGAATCAATCACATAACGATTCATCATTTAATAGCGACAATCAAGGTAATAACTACAACGTCTTAGGGTTCCAAAATTAGGGTTCGAAAAGTGGGGCGTTACATCCTACCACTCTTAAAAGGAATTTCGTGCCGAAATTTGGTACTCTCATGAAAAGAGTTCTGGGTATAGATCCATCATCTTGTCCTCAAGCTCCCACGTGGCTTCTTCGTGCCCGTGGTTTCTCCACTACACTTTCACGTACGCAACTGGTCTATTCCTCACGTTCTCGATCCCTCGGTCTAGAATCGTTTGGGGTCTCTCCTCGTAGCTCAAGTCTGGGTTCAACGCGACTTCTTGGTAGTGAATCACGTGCTTTGGGTCAAACACGCATTTCCGCAACTGCGACACATGAAAGACGTTGTGCACGTTCCCAAGGCTTGGGGGTAACACCAAACGGTATGCAACAGGACCCACTCCTTCAAGGATTTCATAAGGTCCAATAAATCGCGGCTTCAACTTTCCTTTGACACCAAAAGGCGTTATCCCTTTCGACGGGGATACTTTGAGAAAAACCTTATCGCCAGCTTGAAATTATAAGTCGGTTCGTCGTACATCCGCGTATGACTTTTGTCTGTCTTGAGCTTCTTTTATCCTCGCACGAATTTGTCGAACGATTCTAACCATTTCTTTGACTGCGTCGGGCCCGAGTACCCTTCTCTCACCAACTTTGTCCCAGTAGAGCGGGGATCTACACTTTCTCCCGTACAAGGCTTCGTACGGAGCCATGTTTATCATTGCCTGGAAACCGTTGTTGTAGGCGAATTCGATCAATGGGAGTGCAGACTCCCAACTCCCTCCTCGGTCCAACACCACGACTTTTAACATATCCTCGAGGGTTTGGATCGTTCTTTCGGATTGCCCGTTCGTCTGCGGGTGAAAAGCGGTGCTGATGTTCAGTCGAGTGCCTAGCTCACGTTGTAGGCTGATCCAGAATCTCGATGTGAATTTTGGGTCACGGTCAGACGTGATCGTCACGGGGACTCCAGGCAGTCGCACTATTTCTTTTATATACACTTGAGCTAGCTTGTTTGATCCATAGGTTATGGGTATCGGTATGAAGTGTGCACTCTTGGTGAGTCGGTCTATAACTACCCATATGGCAGTATTCCCTCTTTGCGTTTTTTGGCAGTGCTGTCACAAAGTCCATGGCAATGTGCTCCCATTTCCACTCGGGGATTTCTAGTGGTTGCAACTTCCCGTAAGGTCGTTGATGTAGAGCCTTCACCTGTTGGCAGGCTAAGCAGCGCTCCACAAATGCCGCTATATCCCTCTTCATATCATTCCACCAGAAGGACTTCTTCAAGTCTTGATACATCTTCGTACTTCCTGGGTGGGCAGTGTAAGGGGTCTCATGTGCCTCGCTCATCACTTCGTTTTTAAGCTCTTCGTCGTCCGGTATGCATAGCCTTCCTTTAAAGGTGAGTGCGTTGTCACCTTCTTCACTAAAGTTTCCAGATTCGCCGGTTCGCACTTCTATACGAACTTCCTCTAGTTTCGCATCCATTCGTTGTGCTTTAACAACTCTTGTCCTTAGATCAGGTTCAACAAATAAAGTGGCGATTCGCGCTTCCACTGTTTCTGGTGCTCTCACCACTTCCAAACGCATCTTACCAAACTCGCGGACCAAGTTTTCTTCTTTGGTGAGCAAAGTGGCAAATTGGGAATGACTCTTCCGGCTCAAGGCATCTGCCAATACATTTGCCTTGCCAGGGTGGTAGTTGATGCCACAATCGTAGTCCTTCACCAATTCGAGCCACCTTCGTTGTCGCATGTTTAAATCCTTTTGCTCGAAGAAATATTTCAGGCTTTTGTGGTCCGTAAAGATTTCACATCGAACTCCGTAGAGATGATGTCTCCAAATCTTTAAGGCGTGTACCACTGCTGCTAACTCCAAATCATGGGTTGGATAGTTCAACTCGTGCGGTCTCAATTGTCGGGATGCATAAGCAATCACCTTGTTGTTTTGCATCAACACACATCCAAGTCCCACCTTCGAAGCGTCCGTGTATACCACGTAGTTCACTCCAGGTTCTGGCACAGCTAAAATGGGTGCACTAGTTAGCTTTTCCTTCAAAAGTTGAAAACTAGCCTCGCACTCGGGAGTCCAATTGACTTTCACTCCCTTCTTGAGTTGTTGTGTCATGGGCCTCGCTATCTTGGAGAACCCTTCTTTAAACCTTCGGTAGTATCCCACCAAACCTAGGAAACTCCGAATCTCGTTTTGTGTTGAAGGTGCTTTCCACTGTTGCACCGCCTCAACCTTAGCGGGATCTACTCGAATTCCGTCTTTCGACACGAAGTGACCAAGGAAATTTACTTCCTTAAGCCAAAACACACACTTGCTGAATTTGGCGTACAACTTCTCGCTCCTCAAGGTCCCCAAGGTGATTCGCAGATGTTCCTCGTGCTCCTTCTCATTCTTCGAGTAAACTAGCACGTCATCAATGAACACCAAGACAAACTTATCCAAGTAGGGATGAAACACTCGGTTCATCAAGTCCATAAATACCACAGGTGCATTCGTCAAACCGAACGGCATTACGACAAATTCATAGTGACCATATCTCGTTTGAAAGGCCGTCTTTGGTATATCCTCTCTTCGGACTCTCAACTGATGGTACCCGGACCTTAAGTCCATATTAGAGAACACACCGGCTCCTCGAAGTTGATTGAATAGGTCATCTATCCTCGGTAGTGGATATTTGTTCTTGAGAGTCATCTTGTTCAGCTCCCGATAATCGATACACAATCTCATTGATCCGTCCTTCTTCTTTACAAAAAGCACACCATGGTGAAACACTGGGTCTAATAAAACCCAGTTCCATAAGCTCTTGGAGCTGTATCTTAAGTTCTTCTAACTCCTTAGGCGCCATTCTGTATGGTGCCTTAGACACAGGTGCCGACCCTGGTGCTAGATCGATGGTGAACTCCAATTGTTGATCTAGCGGTGGTCCAGGCAAGGCTTTGGGAAAAACGTCCAGAAATTCCCGTACGACGGCTACGTCTTCCATTCTCCTTTCTTCTTTCTCCTCTCCTTGTAGATAGACAAGATAATCAGAACGTCCTTTCCTCATCATCATACTAGCTTGGAGCGCGGAAATGACAGAGGTTCGCCGGTTCATCGAGATTCCATAGCATAAGGTGGGTTCCTTGCCCGGGGCTTGTAGAGATATCTGTCTCTCCTTACAACGAATCGTTGCAAAATTCGAGGTCAACCAATCCATTCCTAAAGTTACGTCAAAGTCCCCAATCGCCATAACTTGCAGATCATGAGCGACTATCTTAAGGCTTCACATCATAATTTCTACGTTCGGGCATGTTTGTGAGATTTCTATTGTCCCACCCACTGGTGAAGACACTATCATCTTATGTTAAGATTTGTTAACAGGCAAGCTCAAAGTATCCACACATAAGTCAGATATAAAGGAATGCGATG
Organism: Salvia splendens; assembly: GCF_004379255.2. Taxonomy (NCBI): domain Eukaryota; kingdom Viridiplantae; phylum Streptophyta; class Magnoliopsida; order Lamiales; family Lamiaceae; genus Salvia; species Salvia splendens. The sequence goes on from NC_056040.1 coordinate 34,075,336, forward strand.
CGCCCGTATCAAACAACACAATGATAGAAGTGTCGAGGATTTTACCCATACCTGCCAGGTTTCCGTTCTCCTGGTTCCCTTATTCGATCTTGGGTTGTTTCCGACTCAAGGCATATGCTCTAGCCTGAGGAGGAAGTCTTGGGCGGTAGGGTTGTTGCTGTCGCGGAGGTTTATCGCGATTTCCCCTTGACTCTGTTTGTGGCGCCCTTGGCTGCATGCAGGGTCCTTGAGTGTTCTATCTTGAACTCATCGCTAACCCCTCGCTCGGGCATTCTCTATAGAAGTGACCGTTTCCTCCACAGTTAAAGCACTTAGGGGTGCTCTGGATTCTACACTCTCCAAAGTGGTACTTAGAGCACACGTTGCATTGGGCTGGCTTGGGTCGGAAGTCGCCTCTCTGGTTAGATGAGTTTTGCCCTCCCCCATATTGCAGTTGGTTCTGGGTGTGCTGATACCTCTTGTTGTCATATGGGATTCTGTTTCCCTCCCACTTCCGCTTCTCTCGGGAGTGGTGTGGTGGAGGTAGTGCCAAAGTAGTGTTTTCCTTCACCCTCTCCTTGGGCATAGCTGCCTCAATGTCTAGCGCAAGGGCTAGTGCTTCCGCATAGGGAAGTCTCCCACGACTAGCCAACGACATCCTTATCTCAGGTCGTAGTCCCTCACTGAACTTCTCGGCCAACTTCTCGTCAGTATCGACTTGGTCAGGTGCGTACCGGGTCATGTTGTTGAGCGCACGGTCATACTCGGTCACAGTCATGCGTCCTTGGGTCAAATTGTAGAATTCTGCCGCCTTTGCTTTCCGATAGCTCTTGGGCACATACTTATTATACATCTCGGCCTTGAAACCTTCCCATGTCATCTCCGTTACTTGCTCTCGGGGCATTGTCTTTATCCGTGTGTCCCACCAGAAGTCAGCAGACTCGGTTAGTTGGTAGGTCACACAACTCAACCGTTCTTTGTCATTGCACCCCAAGATTGCGAAAATGCGCTCCAATGAGCGTATCCATGATTCGGCCTTGGCCGGCTCTCCCATTCCATCAAAGACGGGAGGTTTCTGACCTAAGAACAACTTCACGATTTCACGGTCAAACGGAGGTGGAGAAGGTGGTGGTGGAGGGATGGGTTGCGTCACATTCTCCTCCATCGCCTGAGGGGTAGGTTCGGGGTTCCCACGTCTTATGTTGCGTCTTGGCGGCATTCTGATTTATCACAAGAATTATTATTATGCATTTATTCGAAATCCCAAGAATAGTTGTGTGGTTTTGGTGGAATGGAATCAAGGGACAATTACATCATAGAATAACAAGGAGCGTTTGCAAGACAAGGTATCGAAATACAACTGCACAAATGATAGTAAGGGAGCAATCATGGAACGGTATAGCAAGAGGCAATTGCATCGCACGGTCGCAAAAGAGTGATTGCTCAACAAGATAGTAAAAGGATAGGAGACAATTTGTACAATAGAGTGGAAATCATAGGAATTCAAGAGAATGGTAAAAGACAACGATAGTAGGATATGATTGTGCAATAGGACAACAAAAGACAATTGTATAATGAGATGGTTAGGATGGTTTCAAATTATGGCAAGAAACAATTGTACCATCGAGTAGCAAAGATAGTATGTCACAAATAATTGTGCAATTAGGAAAAGGACGATTACAATGTAGTATAGCAAAAGGTAATCGCACAGTTTGAACAATAAGAAATGATATCAAGTTATTGCACAATTGAATAGCAAAAGACAAAAATTTCCATAGAATTATCAAACGTTGCCTCCAAGAAGTCTTAGTTCCATCATCACGAGAACAAAAGGGTAAAACAACGTGGAAAGGGAAAAACTAGAGACAAGCAAAAGGTAAAGTATCAAAAACGTGGGAAATTGAAATAAAATATTCCAGAATTATTATGTTTAATCTTTTCCATCCTCATCCTCCTTCGCCCCGGTCTCTCCAACGCTCTCTCTATTTGGGTCCTCCTCCTCCTCGGGTTCCTCCTCCTCGGGATCCTCCTCTGGATCCTCTTCCTCACTTTCTTCCTCGACACCTATGCGTGGAGGTAATATCCCGAGCATCCCATCGACCTCTCTATCGATTCTTAGGGGGCTGAAACGCGCATCCCGAGTCTCATTCTCTTAGGAACACGGGAGACTTGTGGCTCCCTGTCGCAGCGATTCCTTCGCATGTGGGCTTGAATAGGCGGATATATATGTGGAGGTGGAGCACGTGGCGGTCCGTCAAAAGCAGCTGTCATAGCCGGAAGTAGCACCTCTATAAGGCCAACCATATCACCCCGCGCCGTGTAGTCAAGCGGGCTATACCATATGAAAAACCGAGATGCCTGAGCGGTCCACTCGTCCCAAGGCGGTGGTAAAGTGTGGATGAGCTTTTGGATCCCCTCGTGATGGGTGGCTCCCCCATACGCATAGGCGTTCATCCACTTATCATAAAATCCGGTGACATAAGACATAAGGAAAAGCTTCCCATCCCACTTCGTAGTCTTGGTAGCGCTCAATTGGGTGGTCCCTATTGCTGGAGTAACGATTTCGCATCGGGGCATAATACTGATGGACCATCTAAAGGGAAAAACAAAGAAAACTCAGCATCAGTCCAACGATAGGAGGAAGCAATGGGGTTTAAGTTTCAAAAAGAGATGCTGAGAACATGATGCCTATGAAGATGGCTATGTATAGCAAAAGATTTAGGTATGTAAGTAGCATCATGTCAAAGTTTTGAATATTCCAAGGTTATTGGTTCGAGTGTTTTCGCGTTTCATCGAGTCGTAGCATGCCGACTTCCCCATAGGCTACTTGCCATGCACTAAGCATTTTGAAGGAGCTGGCAACGGAAGCGTGCGGACAAAACGGATCACATTAATTTGATCTATTTAGCAGATTATTTAGACAAAATCTATTCGCGTAATTATGACATGTATCATGCTCATAACTTGAATTAAAACATGCTTTAGCACATAAAATTCCTAAAACATGCTTACTACGGAATTAGCCAATTTACCTCGTTGATTCAATCAAGAATCGATGATGGCTTGCTCCGTCTCCACGTGAAGATCTTCAATACAAGACCTCGGATCTTCTGACTGGTGTCCCGGACTATACGCTGATATTTGTGTGGGCAAACCTCACCAGCGTACTAGGACTCAAATAATGGAAGACAGAACTCAGCTCACGGAGGAGAGCACAATTTTCGAAAATCACTCTTTAGAGGGGGGATGAAAATTTGACAAATTAATTGTTATGTTTTCTGTCTCCTTTATTCTCCTATTTATTTTAATCACATATTGGGCCCAGTCAGGGATCTAAGGAAGAATCTGGAACAGGCCTCACCCAATTAGCTTTTTACTAATTAAATTGAACCCACAATTTAATATAAGCTTATATTGGAATATTACGAGCAGCCACTACAGACGTAATATTGCACTGCCTTCCAAATCTGAAATTACAAGTATTCCGGGTTTCCTTTAATTGTATCTGATTTATTTCCCGCGTTTAAGATGGAAATATCCATTAATTAATTAATGTCTGCTATAGACTTAATTAATTAACATATTTTGAATTCCAAGAGTGGACTTGGCAAGAAACTCTTATTTATTATTCATAGAGTAATCAAACTCCAACTAGCTAGGTTCCGAATAATAAAACCTCGTTTCGAGCTCCTCTTGTGGATGTTATCAAACGAGACTCTCCTCGCGCATGTTTCAACATAATAGCAATCCTAGCACCTCTAGATAATGATTACCACTACCCAATATACCTGGATCGTTGGGTTACGAAAAACCCGCACCTTTGGTAAGTCAAAGTAGTGGATACTCAATATCGTATGCTCAATGCTAACGTACATTGATTAAGAAATTAATTCTCAAGACCTCGTCTTTCAGTAGATAGCATAAAGACTCGTTTTGCTGTTAGATCCATTCAGTGCTATACCACACCAACGTCATCTTATTTCAATAAGGTTTAGAAATAATCGGACTGACATTGCAACCTTTCGCGATAGGTAGTCTAGGCCTATCTAGGTTGTGAAATTCTTATTTTTCTTTGTTTAGAACTGACCGTGTTACCTTAAATTAGACGACGCCCACAACCGGTCTACTAAAACAAAGACTTAGACTTTGTTACATTTGCTCATACATTTAAATATGCAATAAACAACCATTAAATGTAAAACATAACAATATTATGACAAAAATAATCTGTTGCATTTATTGGAAAATAACCATTAGAGTTTTACAGTATCCAATCACTCGAAAGGTGATTTCTAGTATACAAAACCCTAACAATCTCCCACTTATACTCAAAACAGCTTTCGAGTATACAAAATAGTAGTGCACACGTCTAAATTTATCCCACTTATACTGAAAGCGAGTTGAGGTCTTATATGAGTCGAACTCCCATCCCTTCAACGTGACACTCGAACGGTTTTACCGCCAAAGCCTTTGTAAAAGGATCTGCCACGTTGTTCTCTGACGCAATCTTGACCACTTTTATATCTCCTCTCTCCACTATATCTCTAATGATATGATACTTCCGCTCTATGTGTTTGCTCGCTTTGTGAGCTCTTGGTTCTTTCGAGTTTGCCACAGCACCAGAATTGTCACAATAAATAGTGATGCTCTTGGGCAGATTCGAAATCACACCTAAATCCATAAGGAAGTTCTTGAACCATACAGCCTCTTTTGCAGCCTCTGATACGGCCACATACTCGGCTTCCATGGTCGAGTCCGCGATGCATTTCTGCTTCACACTCTTCCAAATTACGGCTCCACCTCCTAAGGTGAACACATATCCTGAAGTAGATTTTCTCGAGTCCTGATCAGCTTGAAAGTCTGAGTCAGTATATCCCAAAGGACAGAGCTCGACTGCATTGTAAACTAGAGCATAGTCCTTAGTCCGTTTAAGGTACTTGAGTATGTTCTTTACTGCAGTCCAATGTCCTTGGCCCGGATTCGACTGATATCTTGCCACCATGCCTACAGCAAAGCAAATATCTGGTCTAGTACAAAGCATAGCATACATGAGACTTCCAACTGCCGAAGCATATGGAATCCTTCTCATTGCTTGTATCTCAGACGACGTTTTAGGGCACATCTCTTGAGATAAATGGATGCCATGTCTAAAAGGTAAGAAACCTTTCTTGGCGTCCTGCATGCTAAAACGACTAAGTACTGTTTCGATGTAAGATTCTTGAGATAAGCACAACATCTTCTTCTCTCGATTCCGATGAACCTTGATCCCGAGGATGTGTCCGGCGTCCCATCTCCTTCATCTCGAACTGGTTTGATAACCATGTTCGAACTGATGACAACATCTTTTTATTGTTTCCCATTAGAAGAATGTCATCTACATATAAAACTAAGAACACCACATTCCCCTTATCAACTCTCTTATACACGCAGCTCTCACTTGGGCACTTTTCGAATCCAAACTTGCAAACAGTTTGATCGAAACATTGGTTCCACGATCTGGATGCTTGCTTGAGGCCATAAATGGCCTTCTTAAGCTTCCAAACCATGTGTTCTTTGCCCTTTATGGCATATCCTTCGGGTTGTTCCATGTAGATGGTCTCCTCAAGACTGCCGTTTAGAAATGCAGTCTTAACGTCCATCTGCCATACATCCCAATCCATATAAGCTGCAATAGACAGCAGTATCCGGATCGATTTGAGCATGGCCACTGGGGAGAAGGTCTCATCATAATCGATGCCTTCCTTTTGGGTATACCCCTTGGCCACTAGTCTTGCTTTGAAGACTTTAACTCGTCCATCGGGTCCACGTTTACGTTTATATATCCACTTGTTCCCAATGGCAGTACAACCTTCGGGTAGGACGGACAAATCGTAGACGTCTTTGTCTATCATAGATTGTAGTTCTGAATCCATTGCTTTTACCCATTCGCAATGATCGATATCTGTCTGCGCCTCCGCAAAGTTCCAGGGATCTAATACATTGCTGTCCGAGGAGTGATCCATAGATTATCCCAAACCAATGTATCTGTCGGGCTCATGTGAGACCCTCCCACTGCGGCGCGACACTACAATATTTTGAGTAGAAGTTGAAGTTTCGGGAATTGTTTGTACACTTGGTACTTGTTCTTGGTTAATGGAACTTGTGACTGAAGTTAGCTCATCAAGAGCCACTTCACTGCTGGGTTTATGATTCATTACATAGTCTTCCTCTAAGAATGTCGCGTGAGTGCTCACAATGACTTTCTTATCTCGGAGACTAAAGAATTCATAACCTTTCGTTCCTTTGGGGTAACCTTTAAACAAACATACCTCCGTCCTAGATCCTAGCTTAGTTGGATCCTTTTCCAATACATGAACCGGGCAACCCCAAACCTTGAGATGTGCTAGATTGGGCTAACGCCTAGTCCACAACTCATATGGAGTTTTAGGTACGGACTTTGATGGTAAATTATCTAAAATGTGACTTGCGGAAAGCAAGGCATGTCCCCAAAATGAAATAGGCAGACGTGCATAACTCATCATCGATCGAACCATGTTTAATAAGGTACTGTTCCTTCTTTCAGCCACGCCGTTCTGCTGGGGCATGCCCGGCGCAGTCAGTTGGGATTGAATTCTCACTTCCGATAAGTAGTCCAAAAATTCGGCACTGAGGTATTCGCCTCCACGATCAGATCGTAGGCATTTGATATTCTTCCCATGATACTTCTCCACAAGAGTCTTAAAGTCTTTAAACTTGTCAAAAGACTCTGACTTGCGATGCATCAAGTAGACATATCCAATTTTCTAGAAGTCATCAATAAATGTGATGAAGTATCGAAAACCACCTCTTGCCTCAGTTGACATTGGTCCACATACATCGGAATGAACGAGCTCAAGTACTTCCTTGGACCTATTGCCCTTAGCCTTAAAAGGCCTCTTGGTCATCTTGCCTTCTAAGCATGACTCACACTTATGAAAAGGTTCCTCCTCTAGACCTTTGATAAGATCTTGTTGAACAAGAGAATGGATCCTCCTTTCATTGGCATGACCAAGTCTAAGGTGCCACAAGTACGTTTCGTTCATTGAATTTGAAGGTTCTTTTCGTTTCTTTGAAATTTTCGATGTTGTATTGAGTTCTGATTTGCGATTATTAAACTGTGTAGAAGTGATTGTGTACAGATTGTTTTCCATGATACCACGACAGATATAAGAACCATCTTTCTTAATAACGCAGTTGTCATTAAAAGAAATCGAATATCCATCATAAACCAATGTAGAAACTGAAATTAAATTTCTTCTAAAAGAATGTATCAACAAAACATTCTTCAAAATCAAAAATCTATCACTACTAAAATGCAAATAAATGTCTCCCACTGCAACGGCCGCCACTTTGGTAGCATCGCCCAGCTGGACTTCGATCTCACGATCATGTAGCCGTCTTGTCACCTGCATTAAGTTAGGATCAAAACAAATATGATCAGTGGCTTCTGTGTCAATAACCCCTGTGCAAATTGATGTCGAAGTCAAACAAGACTCGACAACTAGAGCTTGGTGCATACCTGTAGCCTTGCCCCGTTTAGGACAGTCTGGCTTCCAATGCCCCTTTTCTCCACACTTGAAACACTTCCCCGTGGGCTTCTTGTTAGCCCTCTTCTTCTTCTTCTTTCCCTTAGCTATCTTGGCCGGTCCTGAGTTCGGTGCCTGCCTTTTTCCTTTGCTAGGCTTTAAGCCAGAGGAACGAGGCGCCGAAGTCATCATGGCCGCCTTAGCCTGGACCATAAGGTCCTCTGCCGACTGAAGTTCAGTCAACAACTCTGCCAAGGTGTAATTCCTTTTGTTCATCTCGAAGTTGAGCTTGAACTGTTGGAAGCTAGGGGGAAGACTTTGAAGGATGATAGTCACCTGGGACTCGAGATCGATCGTCCCTCCCAAGACCTCAATTTGGTTGAGGTGGCCCATCATCTCGAGGACATGGTCCCTCACAGACGAGCCTTCCTTCATTGTCTTCGACATGATACTCTGAAAGGCTTGAGACTTCGCCGTTCAATTCTGAGTACCAAAAAGATTTTTGAGATTCTGCATAATCTCGGCGGCTGTTTCCATGGCTGAATGCTGATGCTTGAGTACTGAAGACATAGATGCCAACATGTAGCACTTAGCCATCTCATTCGCCTTATGCCACCATCTGTGTGCATCTCTGACTCCTGCCGCAGCGGTAGCCGCCGGCACTGGAGGTCGCGGGGTGGTGAGCACAAAGATGTACTCATCTGCTGTGAGAACGATGTCCAAATTTTGTTTCCATTCTATGTAATTTTGGCCCTCGAGTTTATTTTCTTTGAGAATTGCGGAAAGAGGATTGAATGACATATTGACGATTTGATTTGCACTACAAAACAGAGTATTTTACTATTGTCATAAACTTATGTAAGAAGTTTGATTAGATTAACCATAAAACTTTTCAAAATCTTACAACTGTAAAATTAAAATTTTACTATTGTCATAAAACTAAACCCTAGCCCCCATTCTCCCACATAATTTTCGTGCCTCACCTCTCCTCCCTCTCTTCATCCTCTCCAAAATTTCTTCCATCATTGTTCTTGCATCCATTGAAGTTTGATTTTCAAGACTTCCCGATGAATCGCATCAATCTTTGCCTCTACCGTTTGGTTTTCGATTCAAGAAGGTATAACTAAATATTTGCCTCATCTTCTCCATTGAAACCTTGTTCTTGATTCCTTCAGGCATATAGTGAGTGTAGAAATCATAGATCGCAAAACTAATCGGTGGAAATTTGTGTTTGTATGAGAAAAACTATGAATATGCGATTGTGAATGAATATGTGTAAAGTTTGAATGATTCATTGTTGAATGATGTGTGGTTATATGAGAACATGATTGTGAGAACATTTTGAAGCATGTTTGTGTGTGGGAAGCATGAAAAATTGTGTTTGGTTGAATGAGGAAGAAACCCTAATTTCAAAATTTTGAGACCTGAAAACTGTGGTGTTCGGACAGTGGATTCCGACGTGTGTTTGACTGACCAAAGGATCTTATTTTGGTTCGAATTTTTTAACTGAGTAAACTTCAAGGTGTTTTATGTGTGTTGTGTAAATTTCAGTCTCTTTTGAAGAAAGATGAATTTTTAATAAATTTTTGAAGTCGACTGTGCAATTTTGCCAGAAACTTGTATTCTTGCCCAGAAAGTTTCATTTTCTATTTAACTGAATGAAATTCGAAGTGTCTTCTGTGTTTTGTGAAAATTTCAGCCTCATTGGGCATCGGATAAAGTTTTGGTGAATTTTTCAAATGAACTGCGCAGTGCTGCCAGAATTTTTATGTTCCGACCAGAGAGTTGCATTAATGTTTTGACAGACCAATCGATATAATTTGAGTGAGAAATTTTAACTGCAAGAACTTGAATGTGTCTACTGTGTTGTGACCAAAATTTAGCCAGATTTTTGGTGATTTTTACAAACAAACCGCGCAGTTCTGCCAGATTTGTTGTTATGTGGAAATATCACTTGTTGCCAAGTTTTAATGAATTATTTGATGCATGTATGATTTGGGAAGGTATCCTGTGACATGATTATGTGTGACACGTTGAGAAATGTTATGGCATGTTGTTCCTTAGGTTGATGAATGTTGGGATGGGTAAATTAAGGGAATGATAAAAGGAACGATAGGACATGCATGGTAATGTGAATTTATGGAAGGCTGATTTGTGTTGTGATGATTGGCAAGGGTTATTGTGTCTACATGAGAACAAGGAACGAGGGTTGCCTTAAGTGGATATTGAATTGATTAAACCAACGAGGTGGGCTTTCTTTACAAATCTTTTTATTTTCCAAAAATATGATGTGGTGTTATAAGGGTGGTTTAACTTGTTATGTCATGCCATGGATTGTTTTGATTGAGATTGTGTGCCTGATGCCTAGTTCGTCTGAGTTTACTCCGTTAGGCTATATGGCTGTGTTGTGAAACGAATTCGGGTCTAAGTATGGCCGCAAACCCTATCAGGCTGTGTACACTGGTGAGATCGGGAGCCGTCCTTGCTAGTCGGCCAGTCTCGTGGGCGAATAGTGTGGCCACACTTTCGTCGCACTGTGGATTGATGATTGTGATTGATGGATTGTTGAGAAAATGGGGAGATTATTTGACTGGCCAGTCTATGAAACGTTTTTGTGTTCTCGATGATATTTCTTTACTACGTATAAAACTCGAGATCACTGGTATGGATGACATAACTGTATAAATATTTTCGGCATGAGCCCATTGAGTACAACAAGTACTCAGCCCTGCATATGTTTTTCCCTATGTGCAGGTTGAGCGGGATGTTACGGTAGATGTCACGACCGCCCCTTAGGGTTAATAAAAGCGGGCGATCGCGACTTAAAGGGGTTTTAAAGGACATTCAAAGAAGACTAGGGTTTTCAATAAAAGTGTGACCAAAATTTAAGTTTAATAAATAAAACAACCAAAAGTATTTATGTTCAACAAGTAAATGACTAAGGGTTTAGCATTTATTCAAAATAAGTAACGAGTTTGCAAAAATCCCAAATGAAACAGTTTTAGAATTTAAATAAAAAGTATGTAAAGCAAACATCACAGCGGAAGCATCCAAGAGAAGAGTGACGTCATGTGTGAAGACACGACGACACTCGGAGTTTCAAAACGACCATAGTTCATTATTAATTCCTGCTCAACACCACCAACCGCTCGTCTCTGCTCAACCTGCACATAGAGAAAATATATGTAGGGCTGAGTACTTTTGAAAACACTCAGTGGCTCATGCCGAAAACATTTTAAATAAGAGTACATATTATCATGCCATACGTAGGTAACCATCGGGGTTTGAGCTTTATAAAGGCCCGAGGCACCAAAATATTTTCCATTGTTCAAATAGCGACTGCGCAGTCATTTTTCCCCATCGTCATCAAACATATCTGCCAATACATGACAAGGAATGCGGCCGCAAACCAGGTCACTAGACCGGCCAGCCCGTACGCTAGCACACAGTCTACCATAGGTGTACACTAATCCAAGTAGGGTTTGCGGCCCTACGAGGACCCGAATTCGATTTATATAACAGTGGCAACAGCCACATCAGATAGGCACGTTAAAACAAATCACGGCATGATAATCTCTTTAAACCACGTCCACCCTTATAGCTCCACAGTCATATGTAAAAGATTTTAGTAAAAGAAAGCCCACAAAAATGTAGGGTAGAAAAGAAGCCCACCTCGATCTTTAGATTTCAAGTTTCGCTTTTCCTTTGATATCACGCTTTACGCACGAATTTTCACCTTTGGATAAGGTATTCCCAATTAGTCACTAACATGGACTTAGTATTATGCATGTCCTTAATTTTTCCCTTTTCCCAACAACAAATGGAAATCACATCATAGCATAACATCTTTGCATATCACATTATCTCGTCACATATATAATTCATGTATACCATTCAAAACATAAAAAATATAGTTATTCTGCAAAGGTAGAAATCTGGCAGCACTGCGCAACGACTTTATAAAAATCATTTAAAAGTCATCCGACTTCCGTTGGGGATAAAACTTTACGACAAAGCATTAGACTCATCAAATAACTTCCAGTTTAAATTTCATGTCAAAATACCCCTTTTAAGTTGGTCAAATCAAAGACGTAACCTACTGGTCGAGAAAACATGTTTCTGGCAGAATTGCGCAGTCAACTTTAAAAATTCACCAAATATTCATCTTTTAACCAAATTGGTTTAAATTTACACACAACATAGAAGACATCATGAAGTTTACTCAGGAAAAAGAATATGTCAAATCGGAGTTCATTTGGTTGGTCAAAAACGAGTCGGAACTTACTGTTCGGAATCACAGTTTCTCATGCTTTTAGGAATTCGAATTAGGGTTTACCCCCACTTATTCAAAATCAACCTTTTCATGGTTTTAACACACAAACATGCTTAAAAGAGTCCTCACACTCATGTTTTCATGAAATCACATATCATTCACCGAGGATTCATTAAATCATCAACCAATTGAAATAAAAAAGCATTCGCACATACGATTACACATTCCCACCGATTAAACCCTTAGATATGCATTCCCTACACTCTGTACATGCATGACGGAGTCAAAGAAGGTTTAGATGGAGAAGAGTGAAGAATATAGGTTTGAATTTACCTTTCTAGGACGAAACAATCGGTAGAAAGCGAATAAAACCTTGGTTCTTCAATAATCTCTTGGGAAATTGAGGGGATCTTGAGTAGAATGGATGAACAAGTGGGAGAGGAGATGAAAAGTGGGAGGGGGCGTGTGAAATGAGAGAGGGGCGTGTGATTTGGGGGGCTAGGTTTAGGGTTTAGGTTTGATCTCTATTTATAGAGTTAGGAAAATAAATATTCCACAATTAAATTAGAAGATATGGAGAATAAATCAAATAAAGATGGGAGAGATTTGGGGGAAGGGAGTTGGCGTAAAAATAGGGGAGAAATAAGGAGGATTTTCGAATTTTAGGGCTATTTAATTAGCCTCTAATTTAATTTGGTATTTTCACGGAGCAGAAAAATAAATAAAAATCCTCCCATAACTAGGAAATAGGCGTGTGAAATTATTTCTTCCACAAGGAATAATTTCCAAATCTTTAATAAAATAGATAAGGCTAGATTTGCTAGGATATTCCAATTAAAACATGGAATGAAATAATTAAGGGATCAAAATAAATAATGGATAATTTCCTTCTCCCAAAAACTAGGAGATTTCGAAATCTCCCTAAACAAAACAATAGGGGCCGATTTTTATCAAGAAATAAATAAGAAAAGTAGGCTTTAGGATTTAATTTGGATAATTATCCCAAAACAAATAATTAAATCCAAGAAAAGAATTCCTCTCCAATAACCAATAGTGGTCGAATATTTTCTCCACAAAGGGCAAGGTAATTATTTATGATCCTAATTAAATCTCACTCCCCTTAAAAAAAAAAGTTACCGCAATATATTTCATTCCACATCAATTAATTTAAGCCACGCCATAAAATCAACGAAATTGACTAGGTCAAATCAAAAGTAGGTCATCGAATCAATCACATAACGATTCATCATTTAATTGCGACAATCAAGGCAATAAATACAACGTCTTAAGGTTCCAAAATTAGGGTTCGAAAAGTGGGGCGTTACATCCTACCACTCTTAAAAGAAATTTCGTGCCGAAATTTGGTACTCTCATGAGAAGAGTTCTGGGTATAGATCCATCATCTTGTCCTCAAGCTCCTACGTGGCTTCTTCGTGCCCGTGGTTTCTCCACTGCACTTTCACGTACGTAACTGGTCTATTCCTCACGTTCTCGATCCTTCGGTCTAGAATTGTTTGGGGTCTCTCCTCGTAGCTCAAGTCTGGGTTCAACGCGACTTCTTGGTAGTGAATCACGTGCTTTGGGTCAAACACGTATTTCCGCAACTGCGACACATGAAAGACGTTGTGCACGTTCCCAAGGCTTGGGGGTAACGCCAAACGGTATGCAACAGGACCCACTCCTTCAAGGATTTCATAAGGTCCAATAAATCACGACTTCAACTTTCCTTTGACTCCAAAAGGCGTTATCCCTTTCGACGGGATACTTTGAGAAAAACCTTGTCGCCAGCTTGAAATTGTAAGTCGGTTCGTCGTACATCCGCGTATGACTTTTGTCTATCTTGAGCTTCTTTTATCCTCGCATGAATTTGTCGAACGATTCTAATCATTCCTTCGACTGCGTCGGACCCGAGTCCCTTCTCTCACCAACTTTGTCCCAGTAGAGCGGGGATCTACACTTTCTCCTGTACAAGGCTTTGTACGGAGCCAGGTTTATCATTGCCTGGAAACCGTTGTTGGAGGCGAATTCGATCAATGGGAGTGCGGCTCCCAACTCCCTCCTCGGTCCAACACCACGGCTCTTAACATATCCTCGAGGGTTTGGATCGTTCTTTCGGATTGCCCGTTCGTCTGCGGGTGAAAAGTGGTGCTGAAGTTCAGTCGAGTGCCTAGCTCACGTTGTAGGCTGATCCAGAATCTCGATGTGAATTTCGGGTCACGGTCAGATGTGATCGTCACGGGGACTCCATGCAGTCGCACTATTTCTTTTATATACACTTGAGCTAGGTTGTTTGATCTATAGGTTATGGGTATCGGTATGAAGTGTGCACTCTTGGTGAGTCGGTCTATAACTACCCATATGGCAGTATTCCCTCTTTGCGTTTTTGGCAGTGCTGTCACAAAGTCCATGGCAATGTGCTCCCATTTCCACTCGGGGATTTCTAGTGGTTGCAACTTCCCGTAAGGTCGTTGATGTAGAGCCTTCACCTGTTGGCAGGCTAAGCAGCGCTCCACACATGCCGCTATATCCCTCTTCATACCATTCCACCAGAAGGACTTCTTCAAGTCTTGATACATCTTCGTACTTCCTGGGTGGGCGGTGTAAGGGGTCTCATGTGCCTCGCTCATCACTTCGTTTTTGAGCTCTTCGTCGTCCGGTATGCATAGCCTTCCTTTAAAGGTGAGTGCGTTGTCACTTTCTTCACTAAAGTTTCCAGATTCGCCGGCTCGCACTTCTATACGAACTTCCTCTAGTTTCGCATCCATTCGCTGTGCTTTAACAACTCTTGTCCTTAGATCAGGTTTAACAACTAAAGTGGCGATTCGCGCTTCCACTGTTTCTGGTGCTCTCACCACTTCCAAACGCATCTTACTAAACTCGCGGACCAAGTTTTCTTCTTTGGTGAGCAAAGTGGCCAATTGGGAATGACTCTTCCGGCTCAAGGCATCTGCCACTACATATGCCTTGCCAGGGTGGTAGTTGATGCTACAATCGTAGTCCTTCACCAATTCGAGCCACCTTCGTTGTCGCATGTTTAAATCCTTTTGCTCGAAGAAATATTTCAGGCTTTTGTGGTCCGTAAAGATTTCACATCGAACTCCGCAGAGATGATGTCTCCAAATCTTTAAGGCGTGTACCACTGCTGCTAACTCCAGATCATGGGTTGGATAGTTCAACTCGTGCGGTCTCAATTGTCGGGATGCATAAGCAATCACCTTGTTGTTTTGCATCAACACACATCCAAGTCCTACCTTTGAAGCGTCCGTGTATACCACGTAGTTAACTCCAGGTTCTGGCACAGCTAAAATGGGTGCACTAGTTAGCTTTTCCTTCAAAAGTTGAAAACTAGCCTCGCACTCGGGAGTCCAATTGACTTTCACTCCCTTCTTGAGTTGTTGTGTCATGGGCCTCGCTATCTTGGAGAACCCTTCTATAAACCTTCGGTAGTATCCCGCCAAACCTAGGAAACTCCGAATCTTGTTTGGTGTTGAAGGTGCTTTCCACTGTTGCACCGCCTCAACCTTAGCGGGATCTATACGTAAAGTTTTGCATTCATTGCACCAATTTATAACTAGGTATAGTAGCATGCTCAAGTTCACCATCATAGATATGGTTTCACAATGTAATCGCATAAGCATCATCATAAAATTTCATTCAACTCATAGGTTTAACGCATATTCGAGTAACATATACAAGTTTATTTTCATAACAGCATTTGTCATCTCGGCATAAGCGCAAATATCAATTTCACATCATATCAATTCATTAACCCATATTCCAATCAAAATTTTCAACATGATATATAATCTCAAATCCCCATAGAAGTACTTTCATTCATGCAAGAGTAGTATTCCCATCGATATTCCCACATTTCACAGTTCATATCAAAATTCCATCAATATACTTGTTACATCATTCCTCGTGGTTGGGCAGGGACGAGTTGTGGTGTTGAGCTTCCGATCTTTATCATTTAGCCAAATTACACATGCACAGATTTTGACTCAAAAAGACTCTTGGGTCCAGAGCGGAAAGAACTGAGGCTCTGATACCAAACTGTCACGACCGCCCCTTAGGGTTAATAAAAGCGGGCGATCGCGACTTAAAGGGGTTTTAAAGGACATTCAAAAGAAGACTAGGGTTTTCAATAAAAGTGTGACCAAAATTTAAGTTTAATAAATAAAACAACCAAAAGTATTTATGTTCAACAAGTAAATGACTAAGGGTTTAGCATTTATTCAAAATAAGTAACGAGTTTGGAAAAATCCCAAATGAAACAGTTTTAGAATTTAAATAAAAAGTATGTAAAGCAAACATCACAGCGGAAGCATCCAAGAGAAGTGTGACGTCATGTGTGAAGACACGATGACACTCGGAGTTTCAAAACGACCATAGTTCATTATTAATTCCTGCTCAACACCACCAACCGCTCGTCGCTGCTCAACCTGCACATAGAGAAAACATATGCAGGGCTGAGTACTTTTGAAAATACTCAGTGGCTCATGCCGAAAACATTTTAAATAAGAGTACATATTATCATGCCATACGTAGGTAACCATCGGGGTTTGAGCTTAATAAAGGCTCGAGGCACCAAAATATTTTCCATTGTTCAAAATAGCGACTGCGCAGTCATTTTTCCCCATCGTCATCAACCATATCTGCCAATACATGACAAGGAATGCGGCCGCAAACCAGGTCACTAGACCGGCCAGCCCGTACGCTTGCACACAGTCTACCATAGGTGTACACTAATCCAAGTAGGGTTTACGGCCCTACGAGGACCCGAATTCGATTTATATAACAGTGGCAACAGCCACATCAGATAGGCACGTTAAAATAAATCACGGCATGATAATCGCTTTAAACCACCCTTATAGCTCCACAGTCATATGTAAAAGATTTTAGTAAAAGAAAGCCCACAAAAATGTAGGGTAGAAAAGAAGCCCACCTTGATCCTTTAGATTTCAAGTTTCGCTTTTCCTTTGATATCACGCTTTACGCACAAATTTTCACCTTTTGATAAAGTATTCCCAATTAGTCACTAACATGGACTTAGTATTATGTATGTCTTTAATTTTTCCCTTTTCCCAACAACAAATGGAAATCACATCATAGCATAACATCTTTGCATATCACATCATCTCGTCACATATATAATTCAAGTATGCCATTCAAAACATAAAAAATATAGTTATTCTGCAAATGTAGAAATCTGGCAGCACTGCGCAACGATTTTATAAAAATCATTTAAAAGTCATCCGACTTCCGTTGGGGCTAAAACTTTACGACAAAGCAGTAGACTCATCAAATAACTTCCAGTTTAAATTTCATGTCAAAACGCCCCTTTTAAGTCGGTCAAATCAAAGACGTAACCTACTGGTCGAGAAAACATGTTTCTGGCAGAATTGCGCAGTCAACTTTAAAAATTCACCAAAAGTTCATCTTTTAACAAAATGGGTTGAAATTTACACACAACATTGAAGACATCATGAAGTTTACTCAGGAAAAAGAATCGATCAAATCGGAGTTCATTTGGTCGGCAAAAAACGAGTCGGAACTTACAGTTCGGAATCACAGTTTCTCATGCTTTTAGGAATTCGAATTAGGGTTTACCCCCACTTATTCAAAATCAACCTTTTCATGGTTTTAACACACAAACATGCTTAAAAGAGTCCTCACACTCATGTTTTCATGAAATCACATATCATTCACCGATGATTCATTAAATCATCAACCAATTGAAATCAAAAAGCATTCACACATACGATTACACATTCCCACCGATTAAACCCTTAGATCTGCATTCCCTACACTCTCTACATGTATGACGGAGTCAAAGAAGGTTTAGATGGAGAGGAGTGAAGAATATAGGTTTGAATTTACCTTTCTTGGACGAAACAATCGGTAGAAAGTGAATAAAACCTTGGTTCTTCAATAATCTCTTGGGAAATTGAGGGGGTCTTGAGTAGAATGGATGAACAAGTGGGAGAGGAGATGAAAAGTGGGAGGGGGCGTGTGAAATGAGAGAGGGGCGTGTGATTTGGGGGGCTAGGTTTAGGGTTTAGGTTTGATCTCTATTTATAGAGTTAGGAAAATAAATATTCCACAATTAAATTAGAAGATATGGAGAATAAATCAAATAAAGATGGGAGAGATTTGGGGGAGGGAGTTGGCGTCAAAATAGGGGAGAAATAAGGAGGATTTTCGAATTTTAGGGCTATTTAATTAGCCTCTAATTTAATTTGGTATTTTCACGGAGCAGAAAAATAAATAAAAATCCTCCCATAACTAGGAGATAGGCGTGTGAAATTATTTCTTCCACAAGGAATAATTTCCAAATCTTTAATAAAATAGATAAGGCAAGATTTGCTAGGATATTCCAATTAAAACATGGAATGAAATAATTAAGGGATCAAAATAAATAATGGATAATTTCCTTCTCCCACAAACTAGAAGATTTCAAAATCTCCCTAAACAAAATAATAGGGGCCGATTTTTATCAAGAAATAAATAAGATAATTAGGCTTTAGGATTTAATTTGGATAATTATCCCAAAACAAATAATTAAATCCAAGAAAAGAATTCCTCTCCAATAACCAATAGTGGTCGAAAATTTTCTCCACAAAGGGCAAGGTAATTATTTATGATCCTAATTAAATCTCACTCCCCTTAAAAAAAAAGTTACCGCAATATATTTCATTCCACATCAATTAATTTAAGCCACGCCATAAAATCAACGAAATTGACTAGGTCAAATCAAAAGTAGGTCATCGAATCAATCACATAACGATTCATCATTTAATTGCGACAATCAAGGCAATAAATACAACGTCTTATGGTTCCAAAATTAGGGTTCGAAAAGTGGGGCGTTACAGTGGATGTTGAGTTGGCCTAGGAATTTGATGCGTTGTGTCTTCATACATAGACGTCATCCTTGACTCTCTTTAAACCTTATTTCCGCTGCTATATTTTTGAACTGTGCCTCAAGACTTTATTCTGTTTCGTACTGTGTTTGAGCATGTTTGATTGTGTTAGGCGTTAATCTAATGTTTACCCTGTTACTCTGAAATAGTTTTTCGTGAACTAAACCAAATGTTTTCTTTTGGAAGTTAATTGGATTTTAATATTTATTTTCTCCGCTGCTTCTTTTGAAAAGTCCTTTGCCATAAGTCGTTGCTAATTAATAATAAATTTATAACATTAAGTTTCTTTAAACTAAAAATTTGTTGTCTAAACTATTAATGAACTAAAATATTATTCCTTTAAGCTAATTAAGTTTTCATACAAAATGTTATCCTTAAATGTTGTCTTTAATGTTATCCCTTGGTCACGATCGCCTCGTTTGTAGTACCCCTAGTTTGGGCGGTCGTGACAGGTTGTCAATGTGGTAAGCCTTTGAACAACATGTTTTAAACTGACCCACCTTCGGGTGGGTTATAAACTCCCAAGCGTTTTGTGGTTTGAAACCCGGGGTAAACTTAGGCGGATCCACCATCCTGTCACAAGCCCTCATGATCCTGTGTGCACGATAACAACCCCATGCGGAGCGACCACAAGACGGAAGGTAATAGAGTCGGCATCCAGATCAGTTGTAGACTTCAAACGAAAGGTTGAGAAAAACTCACGCGCTAATGCTGTTGGGACTTCAAAAGAGTTGTGCTTCAGCAACCAGTCGAAACCGATCGCGTCGATGTACTCCCGGAATTCATCGTCGGAAGCAATCTTCTTCAGCTCCGCGGGATCATATCTCTTTCTGGACTTCGCATACTTGCCCTGGGCACTCTTCTCTTTATACGTTGTTGCACGCTTGGGGTCAGTGAACTTCCTCATTGCATCCAGTAATTCCTTGGTTAACCAAATTTCTGTAGGCTCGAAATTGAGCTCTTCTTCAAGTTCCTCTTCGTAGTCGCTAGATCCAGCAGGGCTATCAGACTCGGTAGCATATGAAACCTTTGCGGGTGGAGGAAGAGAGGTTTCAACAGATTTTCCTTTCGATTTCTTGGTCAAGGAAGAAGCGGCCTGCTTTCCCTTCCTTTTTCTTTCAGCCGTCTGGCGGCGTTCTTCCTCGTCACTCTCCCCACCACTGGGTCTAGGAGAGATGTCCCACTCTCGGGCTGCGGTCTCTGGACCCAGCGCTTCTCCTTCCGTCTACTGGACAGAGTCATCAATTTCATCTATCAAGCTCCGGCGAGCTTGTCTCCGGGCTTCCCTTTTATTTACAGGTGAAATCGTCCCTTCCGGGACATCAGTCAAATCCACGACTAGATTTACCCTCTCGTCGACGGGTTCTTGTACATCTTCAGTAACGAGGGCCTCTCCCTCCTCAGACAGCAAAGGGGTAAACAGGGGTTTCCACCCCAACCAAATCTTGTTCATTGTGGGTCTCAGTACCCACAACCTTTTCAGGGGTCCTCCCCTCATCATCGTTCTCAACAGAGACTTGGGCCTCATCGCCCCCAACTTTTTCTAGGGTTTCCCCCTCAGGATTACTAGTAGACAAAACAGCAGATACACCCACACTTTCTGACACAACACGGGTTTCTCTCTCAACGACATCAATAGCAGCAATAAAAGGGGTTACCCCCTCAGATGCACCATCAGCAGTAATGGCAGAGGTTTCCCCCTCAGAAACATGGTCTAACCTTGGTTCACTGACCGCCAAAAGCTCTAAACCCGTAGCCAGATCCGCTTCCTCCTCAGGTACGTTTGCGGCGGTTGTTCCGGCTACACTGGTGGCTGGTTCGGCCATCAAATGTATGGCCTCCGTTTTGGGTTTCGCAGTCTCTGAAACTTGTGGTGGTGGTGGTGCAGTGGTTTTCCCCATTATAGTGGTGAGCATGGCGAACGCCTTCATCGCCTCCTCTGGCCCCTCAAGTTTCTGCAATAGATCGGCCATGCACGACGCTGCGTTAGATTCGGCGGATCCATAGGTGCTTCCTGTGTTTTGTATGTTTTCCATGGCGGAATCTGTAGAATTTCGCAAGAACTCGGAAGAAAAAATTTCGTCGATTAGGGTTAGAGAGAGAATTTGAGAGAGAAAATTTGGGAATTTTTTTTCGTAGAGAGAGTGAATATGATATGGAAAATAAAAAAGAGAGCACGGTTATAGCCTGTAGGTATGGGAAAGGACGGTTTTGCAGGTGGTTGCAGGCGTGACGCGAGCGACCGTACGCCTCCCCATAAGGTTACCTTTTGAAATTCGAACCGGTGCTAACTCCCTCCAAAATTTTACTCCTCAACTCCCTGCCCCATGTGAATTCTCTCTGCAATATCACCCTTAGAAAAACATCAAACTAAAAATGAAACGCCAGACTCCCAGGTCAAGGATATGACTGTATGAAAAAATTCCCTAAGGAGTCTGGGATTTCGAAAATATTTTTGGAAGATTATTTTTTTCTGATTTGTTTAGGTTTTCTTCATTTAAGGAAAGCAATTAAATATTTACACTCTCTTTCAAGTATTCTTGAGATTCCTAGGGTCAGGGCATGGATAAAAAAAATTCTCAATTTACTTGACCCAGGATTTCTTCAAGAACACTTCCTCCCTAGATTGGTTAGGCGATATCAGGGAGTGCGCGTAGAGGCACTTCGTCCACTACACACACCTCCGAGTTATCCCGAAATACCTTCAAACGATGACCATTGATGAGGAAAGGCACAGAATTCGAGGCGCCTCCTTGGATCTCTACTGCTCCATTTGCGCGAAGGCCAACGATAGTATATGGTCCGATCCACTTGTACTTTAGCTTTCCATGCATCATATTAAGCCTGGACTGGAACAGGAGAACTTTCTGCCCAACTTGTAGTTCCTTGGTCCGGAGATTCTTATCATGCCAGAGCTTGGTCTTTTCTTTGTACCACATCGCGGACTCGTAAGACTCAAGCCTCAATTCTTCCAACTCCTGGAGCTGCAATTTCCTCTCTTCCTCACAATCTTGAGGATTCATGTTAATCTCCTTGACCGCCCAGTATACCTTGTGCTCAAGTCCAACTGGCAAGTGGCACATCTTGCCGAACACTAACCTGTACGGAGACATCTCAATAGGCGTCTTATATGCTGTCCGGTAAGCCCATAATGCGTCGTCAAGCCTCTTACTCCAGTCTTTCCTTGACGGATTCACTGTCTTTTCAAGTATAGCTTTGATCTCCCTATTTGATATTTCCGCCTGGCCGTTAGACTGAGGATGATAAAGTGTAGACAACCTATGGTGGACTCCATACTTCTTCATCAGAGCTTCTATCGTACGGTTCCGGAAGTGAGTTCCTTGATACGAAATAACAGCCCTAGGAACACAGTACCTGTTAAAAATGTTAGCCCTAAGAAATTTTGCCACCTCACCAGCTTCGCAAGATATGGTAGCTTTTGCCTCTATCCATTTCGAAACATAATACACCGCCACAAGTATGTATGCATTCCCATATGAAGATGGAAATGGACCCATGAAGTCCATTCCCCACACGTCGAAAATCTCACAAACGATGACAGGGACTTGCGGCATTTCATCTCTTTTGGAGATTCCCCCAGTGTGTTGACACCTTTCACAATTCTGACAGAATTCGAACGCATCCTTATGCAATGTAGGCCAGTAAAACCCGCTGTCTAACACCTTCCTCGCGGTCTTCCTTGGTCCAAAGTGACCTCCACACGCTAGAGCGTGGCAATAATTCAGCACATCCCTTTGTTCCCACTCTGGAATACATCTCCTAATTACTTGGTCAGCTCCCATCCTCCATAGATACGGGTCGTCCCAAAAATAGTACTTGGTTTCGCTTTTCAGTTTCATCTTCTGGGCCCGAGAAATTTCTTGGGAACTGGGCACTTCTCAGGTGACCAAGTAATTTGCTAGGTCTGCGAACCACGACTCAGCGTTTATCTGGCATTTTCCTTTTTCAGTATCTCCTGGACCTATTACTGCCATTATCTCTTCCCAACTGATAGGTCTAGGCGAACTTTCCAGATAATATAGATGTTCCTCCGGGAACGCATCAGGTATTGCTTCGTCTGTTTCTCCCTAGTAAATGCGACTCAAGTGGTCGGCTGCCTTGTTCTCTGTTCCTTTCTTGTCTCCGACTTCCCAGTCAAATTCCTGTAAGAGTAAAACCCAACGGATTAACCTTGGCTTAGACTCCTTCTTCGCCAATAAGTACTTTATTGCAGCGTGATCGGTGAAAACTATCGCCTTAGACCCCAGCAAGTACGGGCGAAACTTCTCAAATGAGTACACAACTGCCAACATTTCCTTCTCCGTGGTGTCATAATTTTTCTGGGCCTGATTGAGCTTTTTTGACGCATAAAAATCACATAGCTTTTCCCATCGACTATTTGACCTAGCACCATCCCTACTGTGTAATCACTTGCGTCACACATTATTTCAAAGGGTAGATTCCGGTCGGGTGCTCTAATAAAGGGAACAAATACTAGTCTATCCTTCAACAGCTGAAAACCCTTTTTGCATTCCTCATCGAAAACAAAATCGACATCGTTATGCAACAAGTGAGTGAGTGGCTGAGCAATCTTTGTGAAATCCTTTATGAACCTCTTATAGAATCCAGCATGCCCTAGGAATCCTCTTACTTCTTTCTGATTTGTCGGGTAAGGCAGTTTTGAGATCACATCAATCTTTGCTTGGTCTACCTGTATACCTCTTTCTGATACCACATGCCCTAGGACAATTCCTTCTGGGACCATAAAGTGGCATTTCTCGAAATTCAAAACCAAATGCTTTTTTCTGGCACCTCCTCAACACTATATCCAAACTTGACAAACATGAGTCAAATGAATTCCCGTACACAGTGAAGTCGTCAATAAAAATCTCGATGCAATCCTCTAGGAGATCTGAGAAGATACTCATCATACACCGCTGAAAAGTGTCTGGCGCATTGCACAGACCAAACGACATCCTTCTGTAAGCATACGTTCCGAAGGGACACGTGAAAGTTGTCTTCTCCTGGTCCTCAGGATCCAAGTAGATTTGAAAATACCCACTATATCCGTCTAGGAAACAGAAATATTGCTTGCCCGCCAACCTCTCCAACATCTGGTCAATGAAAGGTAGAGGGAAATGGTCTTTCTTAGTTGCTTCATTTTACTTCCTATAGTCAATGCACATCCTCCACCTAGTAACTAGTCGAGTGGGCACCAACTCATTCTTGTCATTCTTGACCACCTGTATTCCCGACTTCTTTGGTACCATATGTATTGGACTCACCCATTCACTGTCTGGTATGGAATAAATGATACCTAGGGAGAGTAGCTTCAATACTTCCTTCAGCACCTCCTCCCTCATGTTAGAATTCAATTTGCGTTGAGGATCTCTGCAGGCTTTTGCTCCCTCTTCTAGCCGAATGTGATGCATGCACAGATCTGGATTGATTCCTACCAAATCAGAGAGTGTCCACCCAATAGCCTTCTTGTTCCTCCGAATTACCTTCAGCAGTTCCTCTTCTTGTCCATCGGTCAAGCTACTGTTAATAATCACGGGGAAAGTTTCATTCTCCTCTAGATACGCATACTTGAGACCTGGTGGAAGTGTTTTAAGTTCTTTCTTGGGGACATTTTTTTCCTGGGGTAAGGGATTTTTCTCTGTCGACTCAGTTGTTATTCCCTTCGTAGACTCAGTAGAACTTTCCATGCTCGCCACATAAGGTGTCTTCCTTGATCTAGCTAGCTCCGGGTTCGTGCAGAATTCTAGAATTGCTTCGACTAGCTCCTCATCTGATAACTCACTCGTGTTCATTGCTTGACACCACCCGGCTACTTCTCTATCAATAGCATAACTCATCTCAGAATTCGCAATCTGCTCCTGCATTAATTCGGTCTCAAGATATTCTTGGACCAAGGGGTTAATAACGTCTATAGCATGCAAATTTTCAACGTCAAGAGGTTTCTTCATTGCCTCATCAATGCTGAATGTATATTTCTCCCCATTGTAATCAAGGAAAATGGTGCCATCAAAGACATCTATGATAGTCTTAGCGGTACGTAGGAAAGGTCTCCCTAAAAGTACTCCGCCAGACTCTGCAGACTCACTATCACTCATCTTAATCACATGGAAATCAGCTGGGTAAAAGAAGTCATGTACCTTTACTATCACGTTCTCAACCACTCCTTCAGGACAAATGCATGACTTGTCTGCCAATTGGATCACAACTTTCGTTTCCACCATGCCTACCCCTACTAACTTCTTGTATATAGAAAGTGGTAACACTTTTATGGATGCACCTAAGTCACACATAGCATGTTCGATTTTTACATCACCAATAGAGATGGGCAAAGTAAACATACCTGGATCATTGCATTTCGAAGGCATCCTCCGCTTCTGAATTACCGCGGACACATTCTCGCCTATCAGAATTTTTCCACTAGGTCTCGCCTTACCAGCTATAAATTCCTTGATGAACTTGCTAAACACTGGCAATTTCAGAGCCTGTAAGAATGGTAGATTGATTTCCAGCTTCCCAAAAATGTCCATAAAATCTACCGGCTCATCCTTCTTTTCCTTTACTTCCCCTTGGCTTGGAAATGGTTTTGGTCGCTTCCCTGTTCCTGTAGAGCTACCGGCTGAGAATTCTTCGACTTCTTTCTTCTCCTCCTCCCTTACAAACTCAGGCCCTGGATCGAGGAAAAATGGTTCAGTTTCTCTAGGCAATGGTTTCTCCAAATCTCCTGCCCTGAGTTCATCTCTAATCATGGGATTGTTTGCAGCCAAGTTCCTCAGTCTAGAGGTTATACCCCCTGTCTCCTTGCCCTCGGTGGGATCTGTGACTTCCTTCGGTCTCATTACTAGGCCTTCGTACCCCTTCCCATACCTTAAGGTAATTTGGCTAATATTGGCCCTATCAGGAGGTTTTACTGAGGCAGGAATTTTACCCTCATTACCTCGCATGTCACTCAAGGAAGTAGCAATCTGTGACAGCTGCCTTGCTAACATATCCATTGCCGCCTTTTGTTCTTGCTGAGCATCCTGAAGCTTGTGGACTACGTCATTGTTCGACTGTAAGTTGTTCTGCATGTGCTGCTGAGAACTGATGAGGTCGTGCACCATTTTATCAAGATTCCTTGGTGGCTTAGAACTCGGCTGACTGGGGCCGGGTCCTGCATTCTGGTTTGCTCCACTTCCTTGGGCCGGGCGAATATATCCTTGACCCCCTGAATTGTTGTTGAACTGATTTCCTTGACCTGGGTAGGTGGGTTGGAAATTCCTTTGGTGTGGTGGCACATAAGAGTTCCCCTTATGGTTTTGATTCCTGTTTCCCCAGTTCGAGTGATCTCCCTAGTTCCGATTGTTCCAATTGCCTTGCCCTTCATGATTCCTCCAGTTGCCCTGCCTCTCAGGCTGAGGTGCAAACTGTATACTCTGTTGTAGTGGTGGCTGGCTCTGTTCGTTATCAGACCATTTAAAATTTGGATGATTCCTCCAGGGTGCATCTCTTTGTCTCCCGGGGTTCCAACTTCCATCGGGATTCCAACTCCCCATCACATTCACCTGGGCCTGGTAATCTCTTTCCTGGGATCCGAAATATTATTGAAATTAGGACTCTCCTGGACCAGGCGGTTTCTCCTTCTCCGGTGGCGCTGGCGAATTAGTTTTTTCGATAGCATTCAAAAGAGCCTTCTCGAGTCTATCTATTCTTGCCTCTACTTTATCATCATCTTGTTCCCTCAGTGCATTCGCCGAACTTCTTCTCACAGTATTCCTTGGACTATCATATGCCTTCTTGGCATCTATCAATTTCCCCAGAATCTCTCGTGCCTCACTTCCTCTTTTCCATGTAAAATTCCCTCCGCTTGAGGAATTCATCAAGTCCTTCGACTCAGGAGTCGCTCCTTCATAAAACCGAGAATAGGTCTCTGCCTCTATCATCCGGTGATTCGGGCATGCATCCAGCAATCCTTTGAACCTTGACCAGTATTGGCTCAATGACTCGTCATAGTCCTGTTTGCACTCCACTATCTCCTTCTTCAGAGCATTCGTCTTGTTGGATGGGAAGAAATAATCTAAAAACTCCAATTTAAAGTCTCTCCAAGTGCGTATAGAATCCGGGGGTAACCGTAATAACCATGTGTTGGCCTCCCCTTTCAGAGTGAAAGGAATCGCGCGCAAGCGATAGTCCTCCTCCGTCGCATCATTTGGTCTCTTTTGGATGCTGCACAATTTACTGAATTCATTCAAAAACTCGTACGGGCACTCACTTCTTCGCCCAGAAAATGTCGGTAAGATGCCGAGCACATTCGTCTTGATCTCAATGGACCTCTGACGTGGGTTCGTCACTATGGCCTGTGCTGGCTCTCCATCTAAATGGGCAGTTAGCGACCCTATCTCTGGATCTGGGTCTACTACGTGCGCCATGACTACTTCCTCTGTTTCCCCTGTTTCTGACTCTGTTTCTGACTCTGGTGGTGACTCCGGATCTTCACGTCCTGACGACGCCCAAGATTCGTCGCTAGTAAATCCACTCGGAAATGGATCTCCCGTGGTGAACCCTGATTTGGTGGTTACTGTGGAGGCTGTGTCCTTGACCTGCCAAATGAATTGACCGTGCTCCCACCTAGACGAGTTAATCCCGTGAGTAGACCGTGAGCCTCTGCTCATAAACTACAAATAAAAGGAAAGAAAATAAATCAAAACTATATACGCCAAAGACTCTAAACACTAACACAAACTACGCCATCCATCCCCGGCAACGACGCCATTTGAAGTGTGGGGAGAATAGCAAAAGTGCTCGTGCGTGCTTTTGGTGTTATGCTAGGTCGAGATGCCAAGTCCTATGAATCCACTAGATCACTTGGTCTAGGAACTCAAGAGAACACGGAATGCTCTGTCGTAGGGCACACTAAACTCCCCTTCAAAGATCCCTCAACCCGAATACTATGGATTAGTATAGAGAAGCAGGGGTCGATCCCACGAAGATGGACACGTAAGAAAGCATTTAGAAACTTTGGACAAGGAAACTGGGTTGAGGTTTAACTACGACTAGACCTAGGCAAGAAATATAAACACTAGACCTAGGAAACTGTAATCATGCTGAGATCAAACATCATCAAGACTACGGGATATTAAATTCCCTTCCTAGACCGTATAAACGGCTACCTAATAGAACCAGACAGGAAGCATATAACAGTGGGGACCATAATTCCAGAATTAGCAAGTACGGCTGAAAGGCTGCAAATAACAAACTGAAACTCTAACTAACAACGACATGCATTTTTTTAACTGAATCAAAAACGAAGATGAAGAAAACTGAGCACGTACCTAGATTCGAACATAATATAAAAGTTGGGTCGTCGGAAACTTACAACAAACCAGAAATAACACAGATCTACATATACTAGACGGAATGAAATGAAAACACGAAGGCTAGGCATAAATTTAAACCAACTCTGCTCAGATTCATGACGGATGCTTAATCCACTCCGGATCCAAGCGATTCAACCCAAACAACAACCTCAATCAACTCCATATCTTCCGATCTAACAGATCTACTCCGATCAACACCGAATTCAAACGATTCCAATCAACTCAGCTACAACACCGAATTCAAACCTCCGATTCAACCACCAACAAACTCTGATCAACCCGATCCAGCCATTACTCTGCACAGATTCAGTGAGCAATTGCGAAACGCATCCAACACAAGTAAACTAACTCAAACTCCAGAAAATCACAGGAGTGAAATCGAAAATCAACATCAACGACATAATAGAAAATTAAACTTGCATTAAACACAAAAATATTCGGTAAAAACAGAGAGACGAGCTCCGAACAGTGAAGCTTGGTGAAATCCACAAAATACGAGGAATTAAAATGGAACTTGTTTCTTCGCCGTCGACAGGACGGTGTTACAACCCAACTGAAATGCGAGAAAGCGAAAAGTGAACCCAAAATGCAAACCCCCAGAATTTCCCTCTAAAGAACCCAAGTGTATAAAAGAAAAGTGAGCTACGAGCCACAGACTGTTAATGAGGCCTCCACCCTAGAAGGTTCTTTCCTTCCACCCTTTTTTAGAATGCATGCTTCCTTCCTTATATAGGCGCGAACATAATCTTCTAGAAGCCTTCGTAGAAATCTCCACTCTACCCTTCAGCTCCGAGATTTCCTCTGTCTTGCAATTTTCCTCCACAATGCTCACTTCTTCGCCAGTTTCCTCGGACATGTGATTGTCCTCTTCTTTTCCTGGACCTGACGAAATTTTTCTACACACCTGGCTTAAAACGTGTGTTAGACCCAGTAAATCCACGAATTTATCCCCTAGACTTATGCATTAAATTAGCCTTATCAATTATGTGGATTAATTTCGTGTTATATGAATTGCTTGATCGCATGTTTTTCTTTGTTCTGCTTGTGTTTTTTTTCTGTTGCTTTTTCAATTCGAGGAATACGGAAAAAAAACATGAAGAACGGTTAAATGAAGAAAAAGGCACGCCGTGTTGTTTGTGAAAATCTGTTCTCATTTTGGAGAATATTTTCTCATGATATGCTCGTAATGATTGCATACCTAAGGATTGAATATTTTTCTTAATTCACCATATTCTTGTTGGAATATAATGGTATGTGAATGGTTGAATCTATTTGCAACGTGGGAGTTGGAATGGTGATTCCCGGTGGTGAGGGCAGATCCGGTAGGCGGTGCTGATCAGCACAGCAAGAACAATCGGGGCAACTGATTCTGCATCAGCGCAGACAGCTGCAGAGACGACGACGTCGCAACAGCAACGGCGACGCAGCAGTGATGAAGGCGATCGGACAGCAA
The DNA here is from genome assembly GCF_004379255.2 of Salvia splendens. Lineage (NCBI taxonomy): Eukaryota > Viridiplantae > Streptophyta > Magnoliopsida > Lamiales > Lamiaceae > Salvia > Salvia splendens. The sequence goes on from NC_056040.1 coordinate 34,104,879, forward strand.
CACAGCAGCTGCGACTGCAGTGGCTGCAAACGTGAACAGCGTTGCGGACGGCAGCGGGAGCCTCTCGTTGGCTGATCTCACGACTTGGGCTGCGCAAACTGACCCAGGCGAGAAGGTCCGATCAGCTTCCTTCAGCGGCGTTTTTCGAGTGGGAGCTCATTGGTGGCGTTTCCTAGGCTCATGTGGCGACGCAGCATTCCAAATTAGTTAGGGTTTCCCAAACCCAGGAATTAATTTTGAATATTTTTCAAGATATAATTTAGAATAAGATTTGACATATCTTAAATGGATTATCTAAAATTTAATTTTAATTAAATTATGGATTAGTTGAAATTTATCCTTATTTTATGGATTTGGATAGATATCCTAGATAACTTGGATAATAATAATTAATTTATTTTCTTTTGTCTTATGGATTTATATAAATTAATTTTATGAAAATGAATCCTTGATAGACTAGATAAATAATTAATTAAATTTAGATTTTATCCTTATTTTATGGATTTAGATATATTTAATTATATCTAGACAAATCCTAGATAAATTTGGATGAATAATTAAATTTATTTCTGTCATATGGATTTAGATAGATTTTATTCTATCTTGTTGAATCCTTGACTGACTAAGATAAATATTAATCAAGTATTTCCATATCATGTAGATATTGATAGTTCTATATCTATCTAGAATATATCTTAGTAGATTTGGATAATTAAAATCCATGTCTATCTTTATCTTGTGGATATTTATAGAATTGATTATATTTAGAAAATATCCTAGTAGATTTAGATAATTAAATATATCTCTATCTTATAGATATTGATAGATTTATATCCATCTAGAATATATCTTAGAAGATTTAGATAATTGTTAATCCAGTATTGTAACTATCTTTTGGATTTAAGATAGATTTAGTTCTATCTAGTTAAATCCTAGTTGAATTAATTAATATTAATTCTAGTTTATCATAAATTTATGGATATAAATAGATTTATTTCTATTTAGAAAATATCCTAGATAAATTTGGATAAAGATAATACAAGATAATCCTAATCTAATTGGATTTTGATAAAGTTAATTTTATCTAGAATAAATCCTAATCGATATGATATATTATAGTTTCTAATTCTAAATAATCTAAGATTTGCTTAAATCTTATAATGATTGAATTTTATCTTTATCTTATGGATTTGGAGAGATTTATTTCTATCCTGAAATATCCTAATATGATTTAGATAATGATAATCCAAGGTCAGTATTATCTTGAATTTTAGGATTTGATTTTATCCATGTAAAATCTAGAATGATCCTAAGAGGATTTAAATAGAACCAACTCTATCTAGATAAATCTTAAATTAATTTGGATAACCATTATCCAAGATAAATTTTATCGAATCCGAATTTCCTATTTGATAAGATAAAGAATTAATTATTTAATTAAATCTCCCTAGATTTATTAAATAATTTTAATTATTATCCAGTGTGATTAATTACCATGAAGTAAATAGATTTATCTGTTTATTTGGTGTTAATCTGTTTTAAGTGGATTATCTTTCTTATCTACTTATGTGATAATTATGCAAAAACCATGTTTAAAATGACTAAGCGATAATTACAACAGTGTGTTGTATATGGTCTCCATAAATTTGTCTATATATGAAGCAGTTTCTAATATTATCGTGACCCACCTTAGTGGGAGCAATAATCCTACGAAATAGCAAGTTCATAAGATTAGACTTCTTTATAGTAGGTTGCTTAAACTAGAAGCTTGTTTCTAATATTATCGCGACCCACCCTAGTGGGAGCCATAATCCTACGAAATTGCAAGTTCGTATGTTTAAGCATATTTATAAGATAGCTATGGAATTTTGTTAGTGGTTTACGACCTTCCCTAGAAGGAGTACCAAAACAGAAATGAAATTCCTAGATGCAAATATTTGGCGGCCATGCCACCTTAGTGGTCTCTGGACTATCCGTCGGTATTGTGACCAGGAAATTATTGGAATCCGAATTTGTATGACCTCCCTAGAGGCGTACTTATTTTGGTTTTCACGGTTGCGAGATACATAAATTGTTTTGTGGTTGTTTGCGATATGTATTAAGCATAGTATGTGATAAATAGTTTTATTTCTTCTCAGCCAAATTCTTAATAATGTCTGTGAACCTTAAAGAAATCAAACTCGAAGGCCAAAATTATGTAGACTGGAAATATTAAATGAATAAGATTCTCATTGCTGAAAACTTTAAGTTTGTACTCACTAATCCATGTCATCCATTTCCTCGACAAAATTCTACAAAGAAAGTTTGAGAATGCATTTTATGCATGTACTCGATAAGTTCTTTGAGGAAGAAGGTCAAACTACTTTCTTTTAAGTAGTGAGATAAGTCTTGGTTTATACCAATGATAAAGGAATATCCAATGAGGATGCTGTCCAGATTCTATTGGAACATCCAAAAGAGATAGAAAGTTTTGATGAATCTTCTGATTCAGTTACTCAAATAGTTTCTACACTCAATTCATCGCCAAATGTAATAGGAAGTGAGTACAAGAAGGTTGTTACTGAAAAGTTGGAAACCTTCAACATTGTATTCACTTTATTACTTTTGGAGGAAGATAACATGATAGCTGACGAATTCATCAAGGCTGCATCTTTCCTATGTCTTAGTTCAATCGAACAGAAGACTAGCTATGGAAAGAGGGAAGAGCTAAATTGTCATCAATGAAAGCTATAAAGACACGAAAAATTGGGTGAAAAGGCAAAAGAGAAGATGCATGGTGAGTCGGATTGACCTCTTATATAGAAGGACAATGGCTTAGATAACAATGCAACTTCTAAAGGAGAGATCTACATCCAGTTGGGCAGTTGTTGCAGTGAGAGCTATTTATTTATGCTCAATTTATTGTTTTGTTTTGATGTTAGAAATTTTGTTTTATTGGTACAGTGTTGTTTAGAATGAATTTATATTCAGTTTCTAAACTCATTTATGATTCTACGATGTTCAATTTCATTTTATAATGCTTGCATTATTTGAGAAATGTGGATCGAATATCTATCATAGTACCATAGAAAAACAAATCATACATCATAGTATCTAAACAATATAATTGCAAAAAAATTGAGTTTAACACGACAGTTCAACTTCTTAAACAATGAATGATAAAGTTATTATGGTACTTAAGCATAAGGCCAAGAAAATACTTAGTAATTGTTCAAACTAATTTTGTCTAACTCAAGTGACTATCAAGATTTTAACAACTTGTTTGTTAAATAGCTTAAAGGTCAAGTAAGTCTGGTTGATGCACTATAAGTTAGAATCCTTTGGTGGTTCAAGGGATTCATAATACTTATAGAGATGCAACATAGAAAGACTAGTAAGTCTCAATGGTTTACACCATAGGAGACGAGCAAATGAGTTAAGATCAGTAGTGGGAGTTAAATCCTAGTTGACTACTCCAAGCATTCTTCTAAAGAATGGGATAGTCATATAAGAAGATATCGAAGTCTCCCGAAGACAAGTTTGATACGTGAACAGTTTTACTCAACAACACCTTATTATTGATGGGATATACGTTGGAAACAACGAGTTATACCTTAAAGAAACTACCATAACATCAGTACCTTCTACAACACACGAGTTGTGGAGGCAAGTTTAGTCCAGCACATCTCAAGGTGTGGAGTTATTCCCACACATGTTTTGGAAAAGGTATCCAAGGAATTGGAGTTGTGTACTGAGGTATGTTTTAAGGTTGTACTAAATGATAGAAAAGGTACAGGTTCTATAATCTTCACGACAAGATATGTGTTTGTTTACACGAATACTAGATTCTTTGATGAAGATTATGAGGAGAACTACAAGCCTAACAAACATGATAATTCTCAAGATAACGAGAATATCTATTTTCCATCTTAACCAAGAAGTCATACCATTAGAAACTTATGCACTAATAAAATCAACGTTTGTACCTAAGATTGTAAGAGTCGTGTCGTAGTGGGAGTGTTCTTTGCGAACATAATAAGTTCATGGGTCTAAAAGAGTCTTAAGACTCAGTCTTAGATCAACTTAAACATAATCCCTGTAACTACAAGGACGCAATGATTTATTCAGATAATCATTCTTGATAAAATGATAGATTCTGAATAACAATCTTAAATAAACAAGAATGTTTGCAAGACTTGCGATACTACCCATAGACTATTTCAGTCAGTGGGAGCTAGTGGACCAGCAAGTGTAAGCATGGATCTCAAAAGGCTAGAATAATGGCAAAGGGTTATACCCATAGAGAATTATATTCTCGCCTGCCATTTTTGCCTAAGTCAATCTGTATATTGTCTATTGTAGCCTACATAAATTAGGATGTATGTACTATGATTGTCAAGACAGTTTTCTTTAAGTATAAGTCTTGAGGAAATCATCTGCATAGAACATCTTAATGGTTATGTAATACAAGGCAAGAAAGTTGAAAGTGCACTATATTTGGTATTCTTGGTACTCTACGATGATGACATCTATAAAGTTGATAAACAACTCAGAGGGTTATCTAGCGTAGGAAACTGGTCGTCTACCCAGTTTAAGGATGATGGATTTAAGATATTCTAGTTACATTCTAAGCATTTGTGTCATTAGATTGCTAGAAAAAGAATGTATGTTTTGACCGTGATTCCGAGTATGTGTATGAGTATTATATTTTGTTATAATTACTCTAGTCATATGTCTAACTCAAGGAAAACATGAGCTGATGAAGCTAAACAATCACATATAGCGGAAGTATGAAATTAATTAAGGAAAAGTGCGCAGCGAGACATTATGGGTACCAAGATATCATCAGAGAACAACCAGGCAGAATTTGTTTTTTACAAAATGCCTATATGTAACATGATTTACACATGAGGTGAAAAGTATGGTAGTTCGATGTATCATGGTTCGAGACCTGCTTAGAGTATAAGTGGGAGATATTTGGTAGTGGGTATACTCGAAAGAATGATTTTGAGTATAAGTGGGAGATTGTTAGGATTGGTATACTAAAAAGCATATTTCGAGCATGTTGCACGGATAGAATGACTTGTATACAATAAACTCTACAATCCACTTTTAACCCAAGGCGAGAAGAATTAATTTTATCGCATTGGTGTGAATTAATTTTATCGCATTGGTGTTAGCTTATGCATTTATAAGATGTTTCTCAAATATTTAAATGTAAAAGAAGCAAATAAGTCTAATTCTTCTGCATAGTAGACTGGTCGTGAACGCAGTTCACAGAAGGTGACGCAGTCGGTCCTTTGTAGAAGAGAAATAGAATTTCTCTTTGGCTACCTATCGTGAAAGGTTGCAGTGTCAGTCCGCATGTTTCCTTACCTTAGGAAATAAACGACACTGGTGTGGTATAGCACTGAAGGATCTAATAGTTGAGATAAGTCTTTCTTGCTATTTACTGAAAGACGAGGTCTCGGTGATTATTATTTCTTAATCATTGTTGACATAACATTGAGCATACGATATTGATTGTGCACTTCTTTGATTTATCAAATGGTGCGGATTTTTTGCAATCCAAGAATCCTGATATCTTGGGTAGTGGTGATCTATGTCTAGAGGTGCTAGTATTAATATTGCAATGAATCGTGTGCTGGGTGAGTCCAGTTTGATAATATCCTCAAGAGGTGTTCGAAAAAGGTTTTATTATTCAGAAACCCAGCCGGTTGGAATTTATTCTAGAATAATAAATAAAGATTTTGAACTAGACAACTCTTGGAAAAAGATATTAATTAATTAAAGTCAAATAGCAGGCTTAAATTAATTAATGGATATTTATATCTTCAACACGGGAAATAATAAATTAAAAAGGTAAAGTCCGGATTACTCGTAATTTGGGATTGGACGGACAGTCAATATTATTTTACTATAGTAGCTGATAATAATATTCTGTTGGACTTGTATTAAATTGGGGCTCAATTTAATTAGTAAAAGTCCAACAGGTTTGACCCAAGTCCAACCTCCATGGATCTCTAATCTGGCCCATTATAACTCAATATAAAAGGAGATTAGAAAGGAGATTTAGGAATAATAAACCTAGAATTTTCGTGCCCCCCTTTGGGAATGGTCGGAAAAATCAGTTCTTCACAGATCTGACGTTCTATCATATTTCTAGTCAAGCCCTTTTCGATTCTGACAAGCTTTGCCCATCCAAAGGTCATTATCTGTGTTCGGGATGCAAGTTAGAAGATTCGTGGTTGAGTACGAAGATCTTCATGTGGAGAAGGTGCAAGCAATCGTCGATTCTTTGGAGAATCAGATCGGTAATTCTAAACCGTAGGAAATTCATGAACTAGGTTTGAATTCCTTTTACATGAATTGTGTGCGTTCTTGTATGCAATTGATTGTTTAACATGTAGATAATTAATCCCATAATCGGTCAAATAGATCTGTAGATCTGATTTATTTATTTTTGCATGACTTCCGCTGTGCAAGGGGCTCCAAATCCCATCAGTTTATAGTATAACGGGGCGAGGGATCTTTGAAACATGCGCCTTGTGTGTCCAACGACTGAGTCTTCTATATTCCCTTGAGTTCCTAGAACTAGTGATCTAGTGGATTCATTGGAGTTAGTAGCTCGACCTAGAACATTAGAACGCACACACATCGCCTCGCGACCAGAGTTTCAAATGGCGCCGTTGCCGGGGATGGATGGCGTAATTTGTGATTGTGTTTAGAGATTTTTGCGTATATAGTTTTGAGTTTTCTTTTCCCTTTATTTGTAGTTTATGAGCAGATGCTCACGGTTTCGACATTGGGGTGACTCATCTGAGTGGAGAAACGATCAGTTTATTTGGCAAGTCAAGGACACAGCATCTACAGTTACCACCAGATCGGGGTTATCTATGGGAGATCCATTTCCCTTTGGTTCAGAAATTGAAGAGGATTGGAATTCGTCAGGAAGGGAGGATCCCAAATCATCTTCAGAGACAGATACAGAGGAGACAGAAATCGGAGACATGACACATGTAGTCGATCCAGATCCGGAGATTGGTTCGCTCACGGCCCATCTAGATGGGGAGTCAGCTCAAGCTGTAGTGATGAATCCACGACAGAGGTCCATTGAGATCAAGACGAATGTGCTCGGCATCTTACCAACATTCTCTGGGCGTAGGAATGAGTATCCGTATGAGTTCTTAAATGAATTCAGCAAATTGTGTAGCATTCAGAAGAGGCCAAATGATGCAACGGAGGAGGATTATCGCTTGCGCGCGGTTCCTTTTGACTTGAAGGGGGAAGCCAACACGTAGTTATTAAGGTTACCCCCAGATTCTATCCGCACATGGAGGGACTTTAAATTGGAGTTCCTAGATTACTTTTTCCCCTCCAACAATACAAATGCTCTGAAGAAGGAGATTGTGAAGTGCAAGCAGTACTACGACGAGTCGTTGAGCCAATATTGGTCACGATTCAAGGGGTTGCTGGACTCCTGCCCGGATCACAGAATGATCGAGGCAAAGATTTATTATTTGTTCTATGAAGGAGCAAACCTCGAGTCGAAGGATTTGATGAACTCCTCGAGCGGGGGAAATTTTACGAAGAAGAGGGGTAGCGAGACAAGAGAGATTCTGGAAAAGTTGATAGAGGCTAAAAAGGCATATAACAGCCCGAGGAATGTTATGAGGAGAGGATCTATAAATGCGCTGAGAGAGCAAGAAGATGAAAGAGTCGAGGCAAGAATAGATAGGCTTGAGAAAGCACTGTTGAATGCAATCGAGAAAACTAACTCACCAGCCTCACAAGAAAAAGAAAAGTCTCCAGGTCCAGGAGAAATTTCACCTCAACAATATTACAGTCCTCACGAAGGAGATTACCAGGCCCAGGTGAATGCGATGGGTAGTTGGAATCCCGATGGGAGTTGGAACCCAGGAAGACAGAGAGACGCACCCTGGAGGAACCATCCCAATTTTAGATGGTCTGACAACGAACAAAGCCAGCCAGCCAGCACCACAACAGAACATCCAGTTTGCACCTCAGCCCGAGAGGCAGGGTAACTGGTCTGGAAGGAATCAAGAAGCGCAGAGAAACTGGAACAATCGGAACCAGGGAGATAATTCGAATTGGGGAAACAGGAACCAAAAGCATCAAGGGAACTCCTATGTACCACCGCACCAAAGGAATTTCCAAACCACTTACCAAGGGCAGGGAAATCAGTACAACAATAATTCAGGAGGTCAAGGAAACATTCGCCAGATTCAAGGAAGTGGTCCACATCTGGGTCCAGGACCAAGTTCTGGCCAGCCTAATTCAAAGACACCAAGGAATCTGGATGAAATGGTGCATGACCTCATCAGTTCTCAGCAGTATATGCAGAACATTTTGCAATCGAACAAGGACGTAGTACCTAAGCTCCAGGATGCTCAATTGGAACAGAAGGCAGCAATGGATATGTTGGCAAAACAAATGTCCCAGATCGCAACCTCCTTGAGCGAGATGCGATGAAACGAGAGGAAGATTCCTGCCTCAGTAAGGCCGCCAGATAGAGCTAACATCAGTCAAATCACTTTACGATCTGGGAGAGGTTATGAAGGTCCAACGATAAGGAAGGAAGAAGAAACACCTTCTGTGAAGGGCAATGAGAATAAGGACCTGATTCCTGAGTCCGAGAATTTGGAAGCAGGGGGTTCTAGGAATAGAGATGACCTTCAAGAAGGTGATTTGGGGAGACCTTTACCAAGTGTGGCTGACCCATTTTTCCTAGACCCAGAGCCGGAAGTAGAAAATGAAGTAATAAGAAGGGATTCAGGCAAATTTTCAGCTGAAGATTCTACAGGTGCAGCAAAACAAGTGAAACCGTTCCCACACCGAGGAGAGGTTAATAAGAACAAAGATGAACCGGTGGATTTTATGAATAACTTTGGAAGGTTGGAGATCAACTTACCATTCTTGCAGGCTCTGAAATTGCCGGTATTCAGTAAGTTCATTAAGGAGTTCATAGCTGGGAAGACCAGACCCAGTGGGAAGATTCTGATTGGAGAAAATGTATCAGCAGTAATTCAGAAGCGAAGGATGCCCTCGAAATCCACTGATCCAGATATGTTCACCTTACCTATTTCCATCGGTGATGTAAACATTGAGCATGCCATGTGTGATCTAGGGGCATCGATAAATGTTTTACCACTTTCCATTTACAAGAAGCTGGTAGGAGTAGGGATGGTAGATACAAAGGTGATAATCCAATTGGAGGATAGGTCGTGCATTTGTCCAGAAGGAGTTTTAGAAAATGTTATTGTCAAAGTGCATGATTTTCTGTATCCGGCCGATTTCCATGTTATTAAAATGAGTGACAATGAATCTGCTGAGTCTAGCAGAGTGCTCTTAGGAAGACCTTTTCTCCGTACCGCTAAGACCATAATTGATGTTTTTGATGAGACCATATGTCTGAATTATAATGGGGAGAAATATACATTTAGTATCGATGAAGCAATGAAGAAACCATTAGATGTTGAAAATTTGTATGCTATCGATGTTATTAACCCCCTGGTCCAGGAATATCTTGAGACAGAGCTGACGCAGAAGCAGGTGGTTAATTCGGAATTAAGTCACTCTATTGACAGAGAGATAGCTGGATGGTGCGAGGCAATGAACACAAGGGATTTGTCAGATGAAGAGGATCAGCTCATGTGGCTAGTATGGAAAATTCTCCCAGGTCTGGGAAGGGAATGAAAACTGATGAAGGAAATGATCCCTTGCCCCAGGAAACAAGCAACCCCAAGAAAGAATTGAAAACGCTTCCACCGGAACTCAAGTATGCTTATCTAGAAGCAAATGAGACATTTCCAGTAATCATCAACAGCAGCTTGACCGAGGAACAGGAAAAGGAGTTACTGGAGGTAATCAGAAGGAACAAGAAAGCGATAGGATGGATTCTCTCACACCTAGTTGGAATCAGTCTTGATCTTTGTATGCACCACATTAGGCTGGAGGAAGGTGCAAAGGCCAGTAGAGATCCCCAACGTAAGCTAAATCTGAACATGAGAAAGGAAGTTCTGAAGGAAGTTTTAAAGCTGCTTTCACTGGGTATCATTTACTCTATCCCAGATAGTGAATGGGTCAGTCCGGTCCATATGGTACCTAAAAAGTCAGGGATACATGTAGTTAAGAATGATAAGAATGAATTGGTGCCCACTCGGCTTGTCAATGGGTGGAGGATGTGCATCGATTATAGGAAGTTGAATGAAGCGGCCAGGAAGGATCATTTTCCCCTACCTTTCATTGATCAGATGCTGGAAAGGTTGGCGGGTAAGCAATATTTCTGTTTCCTTGACGGATATAGTGGATACTTCCAGATGTATGTAGATCCCGAAGATCAAGAGAAGACTACATTTACTTGCCCTTTTGGCACCTTCGCTTATAGAAGGATGCCGTTTGGGCTGTGCAATGCGCCAGCACTTCAACGCTGCATGATGAGCATCTTCTCGGATCTGCTGGAGGATTGTATCGAGATTTTCATGGATGATTTCACCGTATATGGGAACTCTTTCGATTCCTGTTTAGCAAGTTTGGATACAGTGTTGAGGAGATGTCGGGAGAAGAATTTAGTCCTCAGTTTTAAAAAATGTCACTTCATGGTACCCAAGGGAATCGTCTTGGGGCATGTAGTCTCAGAGAAAGGCATACAGGTAGACCCAACAAAGGTCGATGTGATTTCGAAATTGCCTTACCCTACGAATCAGAAAGAAGTTAGGGGATTCCTAGGGCATGCGGGTTTCTATAGAAGATTTATTAAGGATTTTGCAAAGATTGCTCAGCCGCTCACCCATCTGTTGCATAATGATGTTGATTTCATTTTCCACGAGGAGTGTAAGAAAGCTTTTCAACTATTGAAAGATAAACTAGTCTCTGCCCCTATTATTAGGGGCAGTGCTGGGTCAAAGAATTGATGGGAAAAGCTATATGATTTTTTATGCATCGAAAACACTCAATCAAGCTGGAGGGACTTGGAAAGAGGTCGAAAACACGAATAGAATACGGATCAAGTTATATGGAATGATAACCGAACCGATTGGATCAGTTAGCAAATGTCCTTGCCACTTAATCAATGCAATCTAGCTCTCGCCCTTTCCGCCTTGCCAAAGTAATTTATAACTCTCAATTTTGCACAACATTAACAGTAAAGCGGCAAGTTCGGGGTCAATCCCACAGAGAAGTTGGTGTGTCGAGTGTGTAAGTAGTGAGCAGGGGGTTGGCTGCTGCCACGCTTTAACTTGGGAGTTTTTAACCACTGGTTTTAATCTAGACAGAATTAAACTAGCTAGCTTGATCAATGGAAATTTAACTACTGGATCAAGTGAATTACAGGTAATAACAGAAAAGTAAATGCGCGGATTAAAAGCGAAAATAACTTTGATTAAACTAAAAGCTGAGTACAACGTGAAATTTAAACTAAGCTAACACTTTGGAATCTAAGAAAGTGGTAAAAACTGAGAAAAATCTTAGCGGGAAACTTAAGATAACGCTAACAGAAATGAGTATTCTGCAGCGCTCCATTTCGGTCGCCCTTTAAACTAAGCTAGAGAACTGAACTAAACTAAGCTAGAGAGCTGAACTACGCTAACTAAGCTAAGCTAAACTAGACGGAAAGTAAAGTCTCGGATGCCTTCTTGTGGTGGCACACCCTCTATTTATAAGCTCGATTCGGCCGCCAGCTGGATAACGATCTTGACAGGGAAATTTCACTCACTCTGAGAGTGAGCGACTCATTGATTGCTACGTGTTGTTCTTCTAGAATGACGACGCTTTTTGGTAACAGATTCGTGACTCAGCTCCGTCCTTGCGTCTCATATTCCAGCACGTGTCCCCTTCTAGAACGTCGTCCTTGATAACAGACTGGTGCTCTATATCCAGTTCATTTCCTCACGTGTTCTTCTTCTAGAAGCCAGCGGTCCCCACCTAACTGCTTGATCGCCCCCCTTGATCAACTCCCCCGATTCTTGGCCTTTTATCACCTTTTGTACTTGCTTGATCAGTTCGGCCTTGCTGCCTTGGTTGAGTGGTATTTCTGCACATTTAACACTAGTTTTGCGCGATAAACCGATCAAGTAGCATGTATTTCACCGTTAAACTGATGCATGAAATTAGCCTTATCAAACTGCTCACACTTAAAACATACTTGTCCTCAAGTATAAAGAAAAATAAAAGAAAAAGATAAGGCAGATTTCAGGCATGGTTTACTTATTTCACTAGTAAAGGAAAACAAAAAGAAAAACAAAACTTTAAGATAAAAACACGTAATCATATGTATGCATTAGACTGAATAATTTTCCAACAATCATACCCGAGGTCGAGGTCAATCCATTTGTCAGTAGCTTGTGTTCCTTCTCTTTCGCCTTTGCTTGATCTAGGTGCTTGTAAAGATTGCTCAATTAAAAAACCACTGTTGGATTCACTCAGTCACTCATTTCTCACCAGAGATGTTAGGACTGTTCACTCGGTGTTGCCTCAAATTTAATACTTTGAATCGGACTACACAAGATAGTTCCTTAAGGTCTTTGTTTTGGGTTGTAATGGGGCTCAAGGGTAGTAACGTGTTAGGTAAGGGTCCTAGGGGTTCTAAGTTTAAATATAAAATTTTTAAAGAAAAATCACATGAGTCGAAAGGCTAAAGATTTGACTAAACTCGCTGGATTAGAATTGGGATATTTATTTCTTGGTCTCCCTCTTGGTCAGATTTCGACCTTTAGCCTTATAACCTTCGGCTTATTATTATTTTACTTTTGATTTCCTGGGTCAGGTTACAACTATTTCTTGCTCTTTCTCTTTTTTTATTATTATTTTATTATTATTCTTTTCATATGATCAACCTGATTGTCTAACTTGATCAACCCGGCTACCCTTTGTTCCGACCATTCTTATTGCTATCCCCCTTTTATTTCCCTTGACAAACTTCATTTCTTTGACCATCTTACCTCATGTGATATGAAACTTTGAATTTGGTTTTAAGGCTTCAAAGAAAGGGAAAGAGTGTATGGGCTCGAATTGGATACTAGGGGGTGCCTTGACTAATGAGGCGGGTTTGTGGAACGAAAGAAGAACACGGATCAAATGGTTAAGTCCCAATGCCTTTAGTCATTACTACTTGTGCAATTTTCATCTCAATATTAAAAGTCAGCCTCTCGTAATTTTTTTCTTTTGTAAAAATAGTAGAAAGTGTTCTACTTTTGGCTTATAACTCACATATAGAGAGGCTTCACAGTAGGTTTAGAAATTGAGCGTTTCCATCATACTTGCATCATTCAAATTGATCAAGTTTTTTGCAATCAAGTTTTACCTTTGAGCATACTAAATCCTTTTTCTAACTATCCCAAAAAGTAATCAAGTCTTCCATTTATCCAATTTCATGCATATTGCCTATCTATTACAAATTGATCAAGTTTTTGCAATCAAGTTTTACATGTGAGCATACTGAATCCTTTTTCTAACTATCCCAAAAAGTAATCAAGTCTTCCATTTATCCAATTTCATGCATATTGCATATCTATTACTACCTGGAATTTGTTATTTTTGATAAAAATTTTAGCATGTATGATTTTATTGTAACTAACCCGTCCCCCCTTCCAACTGCATATGAACTCGTCCTCGAGGGACTGGATGCAGTGGAAAGAAGGGTTAGGCACAGGCGATGGCATAACAACAGTCAAGGGAACTTCTCACACTTAGACCAGACACTGGGCTAAGTGTGAGGCAGTGCCAGCAATCAAAACATGCTAATAACCACACAAAAAATATGAAAATAAAACAGATATAGGCAGACTAACAACATAGAAAAAAGGGCATGCATACTTCTCACACTTAGACCTAACACAGGTCTAAGTGTGATACAGAATAGAATGACAGTTATACATACCATAAACAAAATAAAACTGAATTGTTTTGAAATTAACGTGAGCTGAGATGGGGTGAGGGGTACTTCAACTATTTTTTCCGGTCCCTCATGGACCTGACTTCCTTGGTAACGCCTTTGGGAGCTTGGAGGGTAGAAGTGGGGGATCATCAGACATTGACGTCTGTGCAGTTTCGGTAGGGGAGTGTTGCATGCTGCTTCTTGGAGGGGCTGCTGGGGAAGGAAAAACCGATTGAGTTCCTTGGGCAGTTGCTCCGGGGATCTCTGTAGGAGTGCTCAACTGGGTTTGAAGCGTTTGTTGTTGGACGAACTTTACCATTTTCGTCATCAGCAGCAGAGCCTCAGCCATCCTTTCAGCATTGATTCCTAGCGGTTCCTTAAAGCTGTGAATTGCAGAATGTAGGGACGCGATACTTGTTTGAATCTCCTGGATGTTGCTCCTTATAGCGGCCATTTCCTCTGCAATGTCGCCTCTTATAGTCGCCAGTGCCTGCGTTATATTGGTCCCCATGGTCGTCGTCTTCTCTGTTATGGTGCTCCTTATGGCAGTCATTTCGTTCTTCAAGACGCTCCCTAGCGCTGCCATGTCTTCTTTCCATTCTGGCATTCCCGTTTCTGTCGGAACTCTCCCCTCTGTGTCCAAGTGGCCCTTAGCCCTGCTATCTCCGTCAGCTTCTGCTGTCGCTTCTGGGTTGCCCTGTTCTGCAACTTCTGTACTTGCGTCGGCCTTGCTCATTTTCCCAGTTCTGACGGTTACCTCAGTCCTTTCATCCTCTACATCGTAGAAGTGGACGGCGTCGTCCTTCATGTACAAGAGTCCCTTGTTGAAAAAGAAAATCAAGTTGAATAGCTCTGGGGGATTGCACATTAGGAGGATGGGGGCGGGCTTAGGTATTTTCATGAATATATTCCTCTGTAGATAGGCACCCAGCAGATGGCAGAGATATAGATGGCGGGATGTATGGGTGGTAAGTGAATGGCAGGCTTGGGCCAGCCAGTACCCCAAGTGGACCTTCATCCCCTTGAACATGCACCAGCCGAAATAGAGTTCAGCTGTGGTGAGGGTGGCAGTTACCTGTCCCAGTAAGTTGTAGGTGATGATGGTTTGGGCAAAATGAAGGAGTCCCTTTGAGACGCTGGGTTTGAAACGTTCACCATGCCCCTCAGTAAGCAAGTCCCAAGCTGCTTGCGGGGTGAATCCCGGCATGTCCCCGGGGGGCCAAATCTATCTTTTGTCCCAAATGTCGTGGTTATCCTCATCCATTATGAGTAGCCCCATCCTCATAGACCATTCTCGAATGTTCATTGATACCTTGTCGTTAAATAACCGGAAAGAGATAGACTCAACAGATACGTCTGTCGTTTGTTCGAACGTGAAAGAAGTGAAAAACTCTTTCACCAGGGCAACCGGTACTTTTGCTGTGCAGTGATTGAGCAACCAGTTGAACCCGATTGTGCGTATGTAAGACAGGAAATCATCCTCTGATTTTATCTCCTGAAGAGATTCCGGGTGGTAGCGCTTTCCTGACGTAGTCTGTTTCCCTTTTGCCCCGCGTTCCGCATAAATCTTTGTCTTTTGTGGGTCGGGAAAACGAGCCATTTCCTTCAAGAGTTTTTCTGTGACCAACACCTCCGTCCTCTCGTAGGTAGGTTCTCCTGACCTGTCGACCTCCTCTTCTTCTCCACCGTCTTCTCCAGCTACGTCTTCTCCTTTGGTGATCGGTACCCTAATAGGTTCCCTGATCTCCGCAGTAGGGAAGGCCGTCCTTGGTTTTTTTGTAGGAGTTTTGGCCACTTGCTTTCCTTTTCGTATGCGGTCAGAATGATAGCGCAAGTACTGCACCTCTTCTAATTCGCTACTTTCCACCGGTGTGTATACCAGAATACTACGGCGGGCCGTTCTCCTCAGCGTTCTCTTGTCTTGTTCGGTTGAAGGAGAGTCCATTTAAAAGTCGTAGGTGATTTCCGTGGAGTGAATGGCGATTTGAGAAAGGTTTTGATAAATAGGTGGGAGCAAACAAAGGAGTGCTGTATGTAGTTGGTAAAAAGTAGGGTACGGGTCATAAAGCGTCCTTTATACTGATATCGCGGCTGTTGGGATCTCCATGATTGTTTAAATCTTTGCGACTCTTTGCGTACGTGCACATCTTTTCAGAATGCCAGCTGGCTTAGCTTCTCCTATACGCTTCTCTTCAGGACATCTTTTCACTACGACAGTTGGCACTATCTGACACCCCTCCAATGGCTGCATATGTCCTTTTGCCACCTGTCCCTGATTAATTAAATCACTGTGGCTATTGGTTAGCCCTTGTTGCACTGATCAAGTGGTCCATTATATCCTGATGAAAACTCAATAATTCCACTTGATTAGTTTCTCGCCTTTATTTCTGTCCTTTAACCCTCTAAGAATTGAAATAAAAAAACTAACACAAGAGAAACTAATTACACTAACTATAAGGACTTGACCAGGATCCCTAGGTTGTCACTTGATCATTTTAATGAATTTGAAATGTGTTGTTTGATCAAGCAGACTACCCAGGAGTACCCGATCACTCCTTATACCTGGTCAATGGTTGAGATTGGGGAAGGTTAGTGGAATTTCTTCCACCACTCCCACTTTGGTCTTGTCTCTGTAGGGCACAACACGAGGACCATTCACCTCGAAAAAGAACGAACTAGGGGTGTCTCCTTAGTCCGTGCTCACCTTGATGGTTTCAAGATCTGCCCATTCTGAATTCTGCTTCCATGTCCTTAGTTTGATTTAACTCTGGAATGGTAGCTTCCTCTGTTCACCGATGAGTTCTTCTTTTCTTGAGGAGAAGTTGGTCACTTCCTTTTTTTTCGTGTCTGGGTGCATGCATAAATTCAGATTTATTTCCATCGGGTTTGCTGATATCCACTTGACGCCTTCTTCAACCAGCCTCAGTTTTTTTCTTGATTGTACCTTCTGTCCATGCAGACTTGGTTCAACTGGACTGTGATACGCCTGGTCGGGCATGTCCTTGAGGGCTTTGGCGATTTAGGTAGTTGCCTTGTAAACGAGGATTCCTTCTTCAGCATTCCTTTTAATGGAGCGGCTTGGTCTGGTGGTCTCTCGACCCTTCTTGGTTGAGTAATCTCTCTTGCCTCGGCTGGTTGTGACGGCTGGCAAAATTCCATAATTTCCCTTCTAATGGCTTGATCATCCATTGCTCCAGTCACTGTCGTATCAAACCATTCTGCTTCCTCTCTCTTCAGCTGTTCATCTTCAGTGTAACCAGAGGATGGCTCTTCGAAGGATTCCTTTTTCGAATACTCCTGTTTCCGAGGGCTGATAGCGTTTACTGTTTGTATGCTCTCTCTGCCCTGTGGCATTTTTGCCGCTTCGTTAATGCCGACCGTAAGTCGCTCTCCTTTAAACTCTAGATTAATTATCCCATGGCAGACGTCAATGACTGTGTTGGCGGTGGATAGGAAAGGTCTCCCCAAAAGGATCCCAATAGATTCCTCTGCTCCTGGTTCCGTCATTTTTATAACAAAGAAGTCGGCGGGATACATGAATCTGTTTACCTTGATGATTTCATCTTCCAGAACTCCCTCGGGGTAAATGCAAGACCCGTCTGCTAGCTGTATTTCCATATTGGTTTTGACGAGTTTAGCATTCTCCAGCCAAAGTGTAAATACCCCTGGGTCAGTTCTCTTGGAGGGAAGATCACTAGGTTGGATCATACCGGTCACTTCCTCTGCTTCGACCTTCCTCATCTTTTCAGCACCCTATTCACAGATGTTTGACTCTTCTTTCGCTATGACTTGATCAAGGGCTCTAGATTTTAGTAAGACTTGTCCTGGATGCTGGAAAACTTGCAGTTGAGCTCTGATAAACTCCTTCTGATTTCAGAGAGACTGTGTTGACATTCTCTCGCCCTGCTGGAGATTGCACTGTAGCCGGAATCTTTCCTTCATTACCTCTTAGCTCGCCCAGTGACATGGCGACCTGAGATAACTGCTTCGTAAGCATTTCTAATGCAGCTCTCTGTTCTCTTTGGGCTTCCTGCATTTCTCGCACAGCATCATGGGACTGGTGTGGAATCATATCCCCTGGACCTTCATTTTGCTGCCTGTTATTTCTCTGAATAAATCGGCCTCCTCCATGGCCTTGCTGGTAAAAACCGGAAGACCCATACTGCTCTGGTTGGTTCTGGGATAGATGATTTTGTTGGTTTCCTTGGAAAGAGGTCGAAAACACGAATAGAATGCGAATCAAGTTATATGGAATGATAACCGAACCTATTGGATCAGTTAGCAAATGTCGTTGCCACTTAATCAATGCAATCTAGCTCTCGCCCTTTCCGCCTTGCCAAAGTAATTTGTAACTCTCAATTTTGCACAACTTTAACAGTAAAGCGGCAAGTTCGGGGTCGATCCCAAAGAGAAGTTGGTGTGTCGAGTGTGTGAGTAGTGAACAGGGGGGTTGGCTGCTGCCACGCTTTAACTTGGGAGTTTTTAACTACAGGTTTTAATCTAGACAGAATTAAACTAGCTAGCTTGATCAATGGAAATTTAACTACTGGATCAAGTGAATTGCAGGTACTAACAGAAAAGTAAATGCGCGGATTAAAAGCGAAAATAACTTTGATTAAACTAAAAGCTGAGTACAACATGAAATTTAAACTAAGCTAACACTTTGGAATCTAAGAAAGCGGTAAAAACGGAGAAAAATCTCAGCGGGAAACATAAGATAACGCTAACAGAAATGAGTATTCTGCAGCGCTCCCTTTCGGTCGCCTTTTAAACAAAGCTATCTAACTAAGCTAGAGAACTAAACTAAACTAAGCTAGAGAGCTGAACTAAACTAAGCTAGAGAGCTGAACTACGCTAACTAAGCTAAGCTAAATTAGACGGAAAGTAAAGTCTCGGATGCCTTCTTGTGGTGGCATACCCTCTATTTATAAGCTCGATTCGGCCACCAGCTGGATAACGATCTTGACAGGGAATATTCACTCATTCTGAGAGTGAGTGACTCATTGATTGCTATGTGCTGTTCTTCTAGAATGACGACGTTTTTTGGTAACATATTCGTGACTCAGCTCCGTCCTTGCGTCTCATATTCCAGCATGTGTCCCCTTCTAGAACGTCGTCTTTGACAACAGAATGGTGCGCTATATCCAGCTCATTTCCTCACGTGTTCTTCTTCTAGAAGCCAGCGGTCCCCACCTAACTGCTTGATTGCTCCCCCTTGATCAACTCCCCCGATTCTTGGCCTTTTATCGCCTTTTGTACTTGCTTGATCAGTTCGGCCTTGCTGCCTTGGTTAAGTGGTATTTCTGCACATTTAACACTTGTTTTGCGCAATAAACCGATCAAGTAGCATGTATTTCACCCTTAAACTGATGCATGACCCTTATCACAAGCTCAGAAAAATTATAACACCACGGAGAAGGATTTGCTGGCGGTCGTGTATTCCTTTGAAAAGTTCCGACCATACTTACTGGGGTCGAGGGTGATAGTGTTCACTGATCACACAGCTATTAAGTACTTACTAGCGAAGAAAGAATCCAAGCCAGGTTAATCTGTTGGGTGCTACTCTTGCAAAAATTTGATTGGGAAGTAAGAGACAAGAAAGGAACGGTGAATAAGGTAGCAGACCACCTGAGTCGGATTTTCCAGGGAGAGACAGACGAAGCAATACCTGATGCATTCCCGGAGGAGCATCTGTATTACATGGAAAATTTTGCTAGACCCGTCAGATGGGAAGAGATAATGGCAGTAACAGGTCCAGGGGATTCTGAAAAAGGGAAGTGTCAACTGAATGCCGAACCTTGGTTCGCAGACCTAGCAAACTATTTGGTCACTGGAGAATTACGTAATTCGCAAGAAATCTCCCGGGCACAAAAGATGAAACTGAAAAGCGAAGCCAAGTACTATTATTGGGACAACCCATATTTATGGAGAATGGGAGCCGACCAAGTAATAAGGAGGTGTATTCCAGATTGGTAATAGAGGGATGTGCTGAATCATTGTCATGCCCTAGCTTGTGGAGGTCACTTTGGACCAAGGAAAACTGCGAGGAAGGTGTTAGATAGTGGCTTCTATTGGACTACGTTACACAAGGATGCCTTCGAATTCTGCCAAAATTGTGAAAGATGCCTGCAGACGGGAGGAATTTTAAAGAGAGATGAAATGCCGCAATTCCCAGTGATTATTTGCGAGATTTTCGACGTTTGGGGAATGGATTTCATGGGACCATTTCCATCTTCATATGGGAACACTTATATTCTTGTGGCTGTAGATTACGTTTCGAAATGGATAGAAGCAAAGGCTACCACTTCATGTGAAGACAAAGAAGTGGCCAAGTTCCTTAGAACCAACATCTTCAATAGATACGGAGTGCTGCGTGCAATCATTTCTGACCAAGGGACGCACTTCCGTAACAGAACAATAGAAGCTCTGATGAGGAAATACGGGGTCCACCACAGGCTTTCTACCCCGCATCATCCTCATTCTAATGGACAGGCTGAGATTTCCAATGGGAGATAAAGGCGATATTGGAGAAGACGGTAAATCCGTCAATGAAGGACTGGAGTAAGAGACTTGGAGATGCATTGTGGGCATATCGGATAGCATACAAAACGCCTATAGGAATGTCACCCTACAGGTTGGGTTTTGGCAAGATGTGCCATCTGCTCGTAGGAGTGCAGCACATAGCATAATGGGCGGTCAAGGAAATTAATAAGCGACCCCAGTCTTGTGAGGAAGAGCGAAAATTGCAACTTCAAGAGTTGGAAGAGTTGAGACTGGAGTCACATGAGTCCGCAATGTGGTATAAAGAGAAGACAAGGCTCTGGCACGATAAAAACCTCAGGGTCAAGGAACTCCAAGTAGGGCAGAGAGTGCTCCTTTTCCAATCCAGGCTCAAGCTGATGCCCGGGAAGCTAAAGTCTAAATGGGTCGGGCCATACACTATTGTTGGCCTTCGAGCAAACGGAGCTGTGGAAATTCAGGGCAGTGCTTAAAACTCTACTCCTTTCCTTGTAAATGGTCATCGGGTAAAAGTTTTTAGGGATAATTCTGAGTTGTGCGTAGTGGAGGAAGTGCCACTACGCGCACTCTCTGTGCTTTCGATGAATTCCTGGGTCAGGTAAATGGAAATGCATTTTCAACCTATACACTGAACCAGGGGATCTCGAAGAGCACTCGTTTGAATGTGTAAATAGTTTAACTGATTTCCTAAAAATAAAAAATTACCAAACAAAGAAAAAAAAATTCTAATCTTCCAAAAATATTTTCGGAACGCCAGATTTCTTTAGGGAAATTGCTTTGTCACCTTTGAATCCATGACCTAGGAGTCTGGCGTTTCATTTTTGTTGTTTTTGCCTAAGTGTGTTATTGCGAGAAGGGAGCGTTTACATGGGGCAGAGAGTTTTAGTTTGGGAAGGAAGTTGTACAATTCGAATTTCAAAGTCACACTTTATGGGATGGCGTATGGTTGTTGACCTCATGCCTGCAACCGTTCCCATTCCTATCTAATACCTATTTTCCTTCCTTACTCTTTATTTCCCAAACCAAACTCTCTCTCACTCTAAAAAATCACCAAATTTCTCTCTCTCGCAATACCCACATTTCTTTAACCCTAATCGGAATTTTCTTCCAAGTTTTTCAGTGATTTTCAGATTCAAGCCATGGAAAACAAATCAGAAGCCGGGAAACCTACCACATCTGCCGACGCCGGTGCGGCAGCGTTTATGTCAGACTTAATGCAGAAGTTCGGCGGTCCTGAAGAGGCGATGAAAGCCTTTGCCATGTTTACAGCAATGATGGGATAAACCAAACCATCCGCCGTAATAACCTCACCAACAACAGCACCACCACCACCACCCACTATTCCCGAAGGTTCAGCGACTCGGCACGCCGTTTTGCAAACAATAACAGAGCCGACCACCAGCGTGACGGACGTAGCGGAAGGTGAAGAAACAGGGGGTGAGGTGGATCTGGTGGCTGGGTTTGAGTGTTTAGCGGTCGGAGACCAAAGGTTAGCGTTTGTGGTTGAGGGGGAAACCCCTGTTGTTTCTACTGGGTTATCTGAGGGGAAAACCCCGTTTAATGTTGTCAGTCTTGGTGAGGGGGAAACCCCTATTGTTCCTGTTGAAGTTCTGGAGGGGGAAACCCCTGATGTTATTGTTGGTGTGTCTGAGGGGGAAACCCCTGTTGAAAATTTGGAGGGGGGAACCCCTGTTCTTGATAGTAATACTGGTAAGGGGGAAACCCCAATGAAGATTGTGGGCGGTGAAGCCCAGGAGGAGAAACAGTTGGTGGAAGGGGAAACCCCTATTTACATTGAGGGAGCAACCCCTGAATTGTCTGAGGAGGCGGTGGCCCCCGTTACTGAAGAAACCCCGGAGCCCGTCGATGGGGAGGTGAATCTAGTGGTAGATTTGACAGATGTCTCGGAAGAGACGGTTTCGCCAGTAAACAAACTGGAAATTAGCGGCTGGCTCGGCGAAGCCTGCTGGACGAGATTGATGATACAGCCCAACCTACTGGAACGGAGAAGGCAGATTCTCCTGGACCTAGCGACGAGGAGGAGCGCTGCCAGGCGGCGGAGAGGAAAAGGAAGGGTAAACACACAACTACTTCCTTGGTCAAGAAGTCGAAGAAAGCCGCTGGTGCAAGTCTGATGAAGCCTCACTTCCTCCACCCGCGAAAGTACCGTACAAGGAAGAACTCTCTAACCCTGCCCGGTCCGGTGAATCTGAAGAAGTCGAAATAGTAGAGCCTGAGGAGGAGTTAAATTTTGAGCCCACGGAAGTCTGGATCACTAAAGGACTGCTAGACGCAATGAGGAAGTTCGAGGATCCCAAGCGGACGGCGACGTACAAGGAATAGTGTAGCACGGGTAAGCTTGCAAAGTCTGGAAAACGTTATGATCCTGAGGAGTTGAAGGAGATAGCTTGTGATGAGAAGTTCCGGCAATATATCGAGGCCATCGGGTTCGGCTGGCTGTTAAGGCATAGCACTGCGGAAGTACCAACGGCCCTGGCACGTGAGTTTTTGCTCAGACCTTTATCAGTTACAATCTTATGGGTACTGCCAACTCTGCCTTGACTACGCGGCGGATCTCTACTTCACATGGTGCATGGCCAAAGGAGTCAATGTGCACCTATGCTACTGGTTAGCCCAGGCGTGCCATCAAATGGCCGCCAATCCTTCCAGACATATGTACACGTGTCACCTCTTAGGGGCTTACTTCCAACGTAACACGATAATGATGATCGCCAAATCTGCCCCCGAGGTAGATATGTGTGAGCCCCCGGAGGTTTTTAACGTAGAATATTTCTTCAACAAAGGATTGCTATACATGTCTGGAAAGGATGTGTGCTTTTACGAAGTCGGCAGATTGGAGTCCCAGGTCAAGCAGGAGCAGGACGTTATTGAGTCGAAAGCCAGTGTTGAGTTTGAAGAGATGAAAATGGAAGTGAGTGTTATGCGCAAGGAATTGGGTGCAGTTAGAAAAGAAGTGGCAGAGATAAGGACAGAGCTAGGTGGAATTAGGGAGGAGATGCAGGCCCTCAAGGGGCGCATCACTATCTTGGTTGGAAAGTCATCTACACAGAATGATCGGATGGCGGACGCCATCAACCTGATGATGATGATGATGACAAAATGGCTGAAGGAGAAATTTCCCGAGCCACAAATGAAATTTCCTACTAAACCTAGCAGTGTGCCTAAGCAGCCAGGGCCAGGAAGTTCAACTCCCCAGCATCCCCCATCATCGTCAAAGCCCTTGACAGCCCCGTCTGCATCAAAGCCCATTTCAGTTAAGCAGACCGTGTCTAGACCAAGTGAGAAGGAGTCAGATAAACCAGAGTCGCCGGCGAGGAAGAAAGCAAAAGTAACCCGCCCTTACGTTCCACCGCAGTTTGGCTCCCGTGGGAGCCAAACCCCGAAATAAACCCTCCTTGACCAAGTAACTTTACTTTCAGTTTTTTTTTTTCCTCTTATTTTCTTTCTTATGTGTGTTTATTTGTTGTTTTGTGTTATGTGTTTTTTTTTCCGGCATGCTCTATACATATTTGCTTGCGTTTAGAATTGTCTTCTCCCACTTAGCCAAATCTATTATCTAAGTGTGAGAAGTTTGTGTTCTTTTCAAGCATGTTTTGGTTTTTGTTCTGATTGGAATTTCTCCCACTTAGCCCGATGTTCAGTCTAAGTTGAGAAGTTTGTGTTGTTTGTTTTGTGTTTGTTTGTCTGTTGTGTGCTATTCATACTTCCCTGTTTCCCCCCTTCACTAGGATAGCTTGGGGACAAGCTTGAGCGAAGTGGGAGGGGGAGGAAGTCAGTGCAATATGTGTTTTTGTGTTTAGGAGTCTCTAGGTCTAGTGTTTTTGTGTACCGCATGAGCGAGTGGATATAATAAGGCAAGATCCCTTTAGTAAGAGAAATTGAAGATATGATGCATGTCAACTTTGATGCCTTTTTTTCCTTAATAAGCTTAATTCGGTTTGAATGAAGTGAGGACGATAGAAGACACCTTAGATGACTTAGTTGTGAAGCCCCAACATAAATGTGAGTTATAAGCCTATACACTTTGAGCTAACTTGTATAAAAAGAGGCCACCACTTGATGCTTTGGGAGTAGAGTCAGAAGGAGAAAAAAAAAATTGGGTTATGGAGGTATAAGCTGGACGAAGTCCAGGAAATGGAGGTATAAGCTGGACGAAGTCTAGGAGAGGAATAAAATGAAAAGAATCGGAGGTATAAGCTGGACGAAGTCCAGGAAGCAATAATAACCTGACCCAAGAATTAAAAAAATTAGAAAATGATGAGATTGTAGAAAGGAGAAACTCTCATAACCCGACGCATCAGTGGTATAACTTTGACTTAAGAGTGACTCGATCCTAACATCCCTGGTGAGGAATGAGTGATCGAGTGAATCCAACAAGTGGGAAGTCAATAGGCTATCTTGACGAACTGACAGACCGACTAGGTAGAAGAAGGAAAAGGGGAGGAATTGAAGACTGTAGACGAATCGGATTGACCTTAAGCTTGTGGGGACGGCTGCCTAAAAGTTGAAACTAGTTCATGCCTTCGTGTTTTTCTTCGTGTTTAAGTGTTTGTTTTTTTCTCTGTGAGTCTGTTTTATGTCTAGGTCTAGGAGTTTTTTAGAGTTGGTCATAGGATAATCATGCATTGAAATTCGCCTTATTCCTTTTTCTTGTCTTTATATTTGAGGACAAGTATGGTTTAAGTGTGAGCAGTTTGATAAGGCCAATTTCATGCATAGGCTATAGGGTAAAATTCTTGTATTTGCGGGGTCTAACACATGTTTTAAGCCAGGCGTGTGGAAGATTTTCGCCAGATCTAGGAAAAGAAACGGGTAATTGCATGGTCCAAGGAAACTGGCGAATAAGTGAGCAATTTGAAGAAAAATTACAAGACGGAGGAAATCAAGGAGCGGAAGGGTAGAATGGAGATTTCTACGAAGGCTTCTAGAAGATTATGTCCGTACCTATATAAAGAAGAAAGCATGCAATCAGAGGGGACCTTCTCGGTGGAGGCCTGATGACCAGATTGTAGCTCTAGCTCACTCACTTCTACATACTTTTGGGTTTCATCGAGAAATTGTGGGGTATTCTCGGGTTTATTTTGCTAGTTAGTAGTTCGGTAACACCGTCCATACAGAGGGCGAAGAAACAATTTAATCTCTTTCATTTTACTTTAATGTCATGAATTTCACTGAGCTTCGCCGTTCGAAGCTCGGCCCTGTTTGTTGTTGCATTTCCGTTGTTTATGAAATTTCTGTTTCCGTACTTGAGTTGTTGATTAATTTTAATCATGGATGCCATTTATTTTGAGTTTGATGATCCTGCGGAATTGGATGTTTGATTTTTGTGTTGATCGGGGCAGATCATTCGAATCAGAAGTTATGGAGTTGATATTGTTTGTTGTTGGGTTCGGAATGCTTGGATCCGGAGTGGGTTAAGCATCCGACGGTTGGATTTGAAATAGGGTGATCGGAGTTGATGCCTAGCTTTCATGTTTTCGTTTCATTTCGTCTAGTATATGTAGATCTGTTTCATTTCCGGCTAGTTGCAAGTTTCCGACGTCCGAATTTTTACATTCTGTTTGAATCTGGGTTCGTGATCTATTTTCTTCATGTTCGTGTTTAATTCAGCTGATGAGGTGCATGTTGATGTTAGTTAAAACTTTAGTTAGTTAGTTGCAGCTTTTTCTTCCGTACTTGTTATTTCTGGAATTTGGTCCCCACTGTTACTCGCTTTCTGTTTGGTTATATCAGGAAGTTGTTTGCTCAGTCTAGGAAGTTAGTTGGTTATTTTCATGTTCGTTGCCAGCGTGATGTTTACAGTTCCTAGGTCTAGTGTTTGATTTTGTGCCTAGGTCTAATAAGTAGTTAACCTCAACCCAATTTGCATGGCAGCAGCCGCTTTCTAAACCAAAGTCTTTAGATGCTTTCTTACGTGTCCATCTTCGTGGGATCGACCTCTGCTTCTCTATAATACTCTATAGTATAATGGGTTGATGGATCTTTGAAACACGCGCCTTGTGTGTCCAACGACTGAGTCTTCTATATTCCCTTGAGATCCTAGACCTAGTGATCTAGTGGATTCGTTGGAGTTAGTAGCTCGACCTAGAACATTAGAACGCACACACATCGCCTCACGACCAGAGTTTCACTATCCTATTACTAGGCTAGATGATATGCTTGATGAATTGCATGGATCTGTTGTGTTTAGTAAGATCGATTTGAAAAGTGGTTATCATCAAATTCGAATTAGAGAAGGAGATGAATGGAAAACAGCCTTTAAAACAAAATTTGGTCTATATGAGTGGTTAGTAATGCCTTTTGGTTTAACTAATGCACCAAGTACTTTCATGAGATTGATGCACCATGTTTTGAGAAAACTCATTGGAAAATTTGTGGTTGTTTATTTTGATGATATTCTTGTCTATAGCAAAAATGTGGATGAACATCTAGGATAGTGACTAAGTTGCTTCGTTTTGAGTTGATTAAGGAAATGTATGATAATGACCCGGACTTTTCTTCTATCTATTTAGCTTTTGAGCATGTTGCATTTGACAAGTTCTATTTGTTTAGAGAAAATAAAATGTGCATTCCTAAAGGTTCTATGCGTGAATTGCTTGTGCGTGAAGCTCATGGTGGTGGTTTAATGGGGCATTTTGGAGTCCATAAGACAATGGATGTTTTACATGAACATATCTTTTGGCATAAAATGCGTGTGGATGTTGAAAGAATTTGTAAAAGATGCATAACATGCATGCAAGGCAAGTCTAAATCATACCCACATGGTTTGTACTAACCGTTACCAATTCCTAGTGCACCTTAGGAAGATATTTCAATAGACTTTGTCATTGGTTTGCCAAGATCAAAAAGAGGTAGAGATTTAGTTTTTGTGGTAGTTGATAGGTTTTCAAAAATGGCACATTTTATTCCATGTCACAAAACTGATGATGCATCTCATATTGCTGATTTGTTCTTTAAAGAAATTGTCCGTTTGCATTGTGTTCCTATATCAATTGTGAGTGATCGAGATGCTAAATTTGTGAGTCATTTTTGGCGTGTGTTGTGAAATAAGTTGGGAACTAAACTCTTGTTTTCTACTACTTGTCATCCACAAACTGATGGACAAACTGAAGTAGGTAATAGGACTTTGTCTCAATTACTACGAACTTTAGTTAAAAAGAACTTGAAAAGTTGGGAGGAATGCTTACCTTTTGCTGAATTTGCTTATAATCGAAGTGTTCATTCTGCTACTAACTTTTCTCCATTTGAAGTTGTGTATGGTTTTAATCCATTAAGTCCACTAGATTTGATTCCAATACCTATTGAAGAACGTGCAAGTCTTGATGGAAAAGCTAAGGCTGAAATGATGAAAAGATTGCATGAAAGGGTAAGACTCAACATTGAAAAGATGAAAGAACAATATGCAAAGCAAGCCAACAAGGGTCGGAAACAAGTCATCTTTGAGCCGGGAGATTGGGTTTGGTTGCATATGAGAAAGTAGAGATTTCCTTCGAAAAGAAAGTCCAAGTTGCAGCCAAGAGGAGATGGACCATTCCAAGTGATTGCAAAAGTCAATGATAATGCTTACAAACTAGACTTACCTGGTGAGTTTAATGTAAGTGCTACTTTCAATGTTTCTGATTTATCTCCTATTGTTGGTGAATTAGATTCGAGGACGAATCCTCTTGAAGAAGAAGGGAATGATGGAGGCACACCCAAACTGATCTACAAGGACAAGACGATGGATCAATTGATCATTCAAAGTGGGCCAATTACAAGAGCTAGAGCTAAGAAGATAAATGAGTCCATGTTGCTTTTAGTTGCTAAAATAAAAACCTAATTCCAAGACCATTCTACATTGGGCCAAGTGGTGAGTATTATTCAAGTTAGTGGGCAGCTCAAGGCATGAAGTTTGGAGGCACTACATATCACATTTTGGAGGCCCAAATTGATGATACATGACGCATTTTTGTCCAAGTTGGAGTAGTCAAAATGAATGGTCTTTTTTAGTTACATTTTATGTTAAATAAGTGACATTAGATGTCCTAGGAGTTACTTTTCTTTTATTAGAGTCATTTTAAGTGTCTTAAGTTGTACTAATGATGTGAGACTTTCAAGAGTCCATTCTAGCCTATAAATAGGCTTGTAAGCATGTCATTTGCAAACACCATTGATCAAATACGAAAATAGACTTTGTCTTGTGAGTTGAATTCTCTTTGTAGAGTTTTTCACTTGTTTGGAACTTATCAAGATACTTTGAGCAAGTTCCGGTGGTGTTCAATCATACCGAGGTTCTTGGCTGATCATATAGCCAACGGGTCGAGGTTTTCCAAGCTCTGGAAGTGGATCAAACCAGATTATTAATCAAGGGAGTCCGCTGCCAAACCTTATACGTGGGAGGTTCTTGGATCAATATATCCAACGGGTCCTTCGTCGTGTCCCAATCTATATCATGAGGGGATCAAGAAACATGGATTCAATGGTAAGAAGGAGAAAGATGAATCAAAGTATACCTTTCTCATGAAAAACAATCGGTAGGAATGATGAATTATGCGATTCTTCGATGAATCTTGAATTTCCAACTCCACAGTGATGCAAGAACAAGGAATTGGTGAAGGATTGGTGGAGAAGGAGATGAAGAGAGGGAAAAAACGTGTGGGAGGAGAGGGAGGAAAAGAGGCGTGTATTTTGAAGGTTAGGGTTAGGGCTTTTCTTTTTTTTATACTCAAGGATTAATTCCAAATATAAATAAAATAATTAAATTGTGGGAGAATAATATAGCGGTCAATGAATAAATCTCACCATTAAAAGGAAAATAGGCGTGTAGTATGTGGGGGAGTAATTTTCGAAAATTGCTATTTAATTAGCATAGATATGTATTTGGTATTTACTTAGAGAGAAAGATACTCACAAAATATGTAAAAAGATTATGAGTATCTCATAAATAAGGTAACAAAATAATTCAAGCATCTTCAAGTGGGGAAATAAAAGGGGCTTGTATAATGGGAAAAATCAAGGAAAAATACTTAAATCCTCAAATCAAATAGGAATATGATTTAAATTTGGTAATTTCTTGTAGGAAAAGACTCCCACAAAATAGGTAACAAATAAATTAATCTCACAAGTAATTGAAAGGCATATGGGCGAAAATTATGAGGTTTTAGGGAAAGAAAGAATCAAATCCTAATTAACATAGGATATGGAGAGATTTGACAAGATATGGTAAGATTTAATTGGACTTTAATTCAAGGAAAAAGATAAACAAGATATCAATTAAATCTACAAAAATAATTCCCTCTCCTAATTAATAGGAGATTTCAAAAATATCAAGGGATGACCAAGGGGTCGAAAATCTCTCCTAATTAGCATAGGGGTAATTTGGTTTGGATTTAATTTGGATAAATATCCCAAAGCAATTAATTAAATCCAAGAAAGAAAGTATTATTTCTAATAAATAGGAGAGCCGAAAATTTCAAATAAAATGGCTAGAATGATTATGCATTATCCCATTTAAGTTAATTCACACATAGGAAGCTTAATCACATTAACTCACATAACTCATAACAATTAATTTCACATAATTAACTCAAACACATTGAGACTCAATTTCCACAAAAGAAATTATCATTCAACATCCATATTAATTAAAAATAATAATAATAAAAAAAGTCACAATTTTTCGGGGTGCTACAGCAGCAGCGGCTGACCCGGCAGCGACGACGCCGGTAGCACTTTGACAACAGCGGCGCTGTGAAGGAGATGAGGGAAAGATAGGGTGGTGACGGCGGTGCAAAATTTAATGAAGGAGAGGATAACAGCGGTGGCTCGGCGTGAGATCGAGGGAGAGGGATTTGGGGCTGCATCGTGGAGAAGAAGAAGAGGGATCAGAGAGATACGAGCATGAGATTCGAAAGAGAGAGGGTTCTAGTTTGATACAAGTAAAGGGAATAGTGTTGGACTTGGAGTATTACATTATTGGGCCAAAGTCTATTTATTTATGACTTGGGCCGAGAATTAACTAGTTGTTGGACCTGGAAATTTTTGTTTGGCTTGAGGAAGTTTATTAGTTAAAACTTGAACTAATGAAGGGGCTGATGGAAGTAAATTAAAACTTGGATCGAAGTTTTAGCTTTTGGGGACGCGGATGGCCGATCGGCGTCGCCAACAACGCCTCAGGCGACCATGAAAATAAATGGAAGGAAAGAGGAGCATGGACTTAAAAGGGATTTCTTTGCAAGTAAAATTGGAGTCAAAGTAAGGAAATCAAATTCAGAAATTAAATGAACGAGGTGGGCTTTCTTTTTAAATAAGGACTATGCCCTAAGTATATTTTTATGTGAAAATGATATGAATATTTGTCATGCCGTGTTTTAATTTTTTCTATGGAACCTATCTGATGTGGCTTTTGCCATCTATGGATAATCGAATTCGGGTCTAACTAGGGAGTGAGTCCCTACTCAGGCTAGTCTACACCGATGGAGATCGTGCGCTTTCTCTTCGAGTTGGCCAGACTAGTGACTTGGAATGTGGCCACGTTCCTTGTCATCAATGGATCAGATATGGTAGACATCTATGGGAAAATGACTGCGCAGTCACGAGTTTTACGATGGAAATGATTTTAGTGTCTTGGGCGATTTCTAAAGTTAAAACTCCAAGGTCACTCAATGGTGGCATGATAAATACTTTTTATAAAATGTTTTCGGCATGAGTCCACTGAGTGCATCAAGTACTCAGCCCTGCATTTCTTTTTAAAAATGTGCAGGTTGAGCGTGACGGGTGCGGTGGGTGATGAGCAAGACCGTTGAAAAAATTTAAGCGTTTAGAATGTGTCATGTCTTCACACGTGGCATATTCCTTCTCTCAAATGCTTCCCGCTTCCTTCTCTCAAATGCTTCCGCTAAGTAGTTTTCCTTCTTTTGAGTTCTTGTATCGCTGAGATAATATTCATTTTTGAGTTGTTGATTGTTGAGATACTCTGATTTTATTCGAGCTATTCCCATTTGTTTCGAGCTATGGTCGAGTTGTGTTGTTTTCCCCTTTCCTCCCCGCTTCTTTAATCCTCCACTAGTCGCGATCAACCGTGTTTTCTATCCTTAGAAAATGCAGGCGTGACAATAAATTCTACAATCCTTTAACCCAAGGCGGGAAGAAGTAATTTTATCGCATTAGTGTTTGCTTATGCATTTATAAGATGTTTCTCAAACATTTAAATGTATATGAAGTAAACAAGTCTAACTCTTCTACATAGTAGACTGGTTGTGAACGACTTTCAAAGAAGGCGACGTAGTAGGTCCTTTGTAGAAGAGAAATAAAATTTCACAACCTATATAGGCTTTGGGTATCTATCGTGAATGGTTGCAGTGTTAGTCCGTATGTTTCCTTACCTTAGGAAATAAACGACACTGGTGTGGTATAGCATTGCTAACGGTTGAGATAAGTCTTTCTTGCTATTTACTGAAAGACGAGGTCTCGATGATTATTATTTCTTAATCATTGTTGACATAACATTGATCATACGATATTGATTATGCACTACTTTGATTTATCAAATGGTGCGGAATTTTCGCATAATTGTCATATGTATCATGCTCATAACTTGAATTTAAACATGCTTTAGCACAAATAATACCTAAAACATGCTTGCTACGGAGTTAACCAATTTACCTCGTTGATTCACTGAAGAATCGAAGATGGCTCACGTCTTCTCCACGTGAAGATATTGAGTACTAAACCACAGATCTTCTGACCGGTTCCCGGACTGGAATATAAAGAGCAGCCACTACAGAAGTAATATTGCACTGCCCATCCAAATCCAAAATTACAAGTATTATGGGTTTCCATTTGTTTGTCATTAAGTTCTCGCGCTAAAGATAGAAACGTCTGTTAATTAATAAATGTCTGCTATGGACTTAATTAATTAACATATTATTAACTCTAAGAGTGGACTTAGCAACAAACGCTTATTTATTATTCATAGAGTAATCAAACTCCAACTAGCTAGGTTCTGAATAATAAAACCTATTCCTTTCAGAAAGCAAGGCATGTCCCCAAAATGAAATAGGTGTAGCCATGCAAAACTCATCATCGACAGGACCATGTTCACAAGGTCCTATTCCTTCGTTCAGCCACACCAATCGGCTGGGGCGTGCCCGGCACTGTCAGTTGGGATTCAATTCCCGCCACCGATAAGTAGTCCAAAAACTCGGCACTGAGGTACTCGCCTCCGCGATCAAATCGTAGGCTTTTGATACTCTTTCCATGATACGTCTCCACATATGCCTTAAACTCTTTGAACTTGTCAAAAGATTCAGACTTGTGGCGCGTCAAAGAGACATATCCAATTTTCGAGAAGTCATCAATAAATGTGATGAAGTATCGAAACCCACCTCTTGCCTCTGTTGGCATTGGTCCACACACATCGGTATGAACGAGCTCAAGTACTTCCTTGGCCCTATTGCCCTTAGCCTTAAAAGGCCTCTTGGTCATCTAGCCTTCCAAGCACGATTCACACGTGTGAAAAGGTTCCTTCTCTAGACCTTTAATAAGGTCTTGTTCCACAAGAGAATGGATCATCTTTTCATTGGCATGACCAAGTCTAAGGTGCCATAAGTACGTTTCGTTCATTGAACTTGAAGGTTATTTTCTTTTCCTCTAAATATTCGATGTTGTATTGAGTTCTGATTTTGATTATTAAACAGTGTAGATGTGATTGTGTACATATTATTTTCCACGATACCACGACAAATATAAGAACCATCTTTCTTAATAATGCAATTGTCATTAATAGAAATCGAATATCCATCAAAAATCAATTTAGAAACTGAAATTAAATTTCTTCTAAAAGAAGGTATCAACAAAACATTCTTCAAAATAAAAAATCTATCATTACTAAAATGCAAATAAACGTCTCCCACTGCAACGGATGCCACTTTTGTAGCGTCGCTCAGTTGGACTTCGATCTCACGATCATATAGTCGTCTTGCCACCCGCATTAAGTCAGGATCAAAACAAATATGATCAGTGGCTCCTATGTCTATAACCCAAGTATGAGTAGATGTCGAAGTCAAACACGACTCGACCACTAAAGCTTGGTGCATACCTGTAGCCTTGCAGTTTTTAGGACAATCTGGCTTCCAATGCCCCTTCTCTCCACACTTGAAACACTTCCCCGAATGCTTCTTATTAGCCTTCTTCTTCTTCTTCTTTCCCTTAGCAATCTTAGCCGCAATAGGGTTCGGTGTCCGCTTTTTTCCTACGCCAGGCTTAGAGCAAGAGGAATGAGTCGCCAAACTCAGCATGGCTACCTTATCTTGAACCATAAGTTCCTTTGCCGACTGAATTTCAGTCAACAACTCTGCCAAGGTTTAGTTCCTTTTGTTCATCTCGAAGTTGAGCTTGAACTGCTGGAAGCTAGGGGGAAGACTCTGAAGGATAATTGTTACTTGGGACTCGGGATCGATCGTCCCTCCCAAAACCTCAATTTGATTGAGGTGGCCCATCATCTCGAGGACATAGTCCCGTACAGACGTGCCTTCCTTCATTGTCTTCGTCATGATACTGTGAAAGGCTTGAGACTTAGCCGTTCGATTCTGAGTACCAAAAAGATTTGTGAGATTTTGCATAATCTTGGTGGCAGTCGCCATGACAGAATGCTGATGCTTGAGTACTGAAGACATAGAAGCCAACATGTAGCACTTAGCCATCTCATTCGCCTTATGCCACCGTCTATGCTCATCTCTAACTCCTGTCGCGGTGTTAGCCACCGGCACTGGAGGTCGTGGGGTTGTGAGCTCAAAACTGTACTCTTCCGTTGTGAGAACGATGTCCAAGTTTTGTTTCCATTCTATGTAATTTTGGCCCTCGAATTTGTTTTCTTTAAGAATTGCAGAAAGAGGATTAAATGACATCTTGACGATTTAGTTTACACTGCAAAATAGAATATTTACTATTTGTCATAAACTTATGTAAGAAGTTTGAGTAGATTAACCATAAAACTTTTCAAAATCTTACAATTGTAAAATTAAAATTTTGTACCCTCCATAAGAGGTCAATACGCATTAAAATTTTACATTTTACTGGTCACAACACCGACGAATAGTCCAGAGACCACATAATGGCATGGCTGCCTAATGTTGCCTAAGCAAGACCACCAATTTAGCATTACAGAATGTCATTTCTACAACACACTCCCATAACAATGTTCATATGCTGCTAATAAAATCAAGCTATCTCATAAATTGTGTGTGAACTCCTGAATCTCGTAGTTTCTTAGGATTATTGTCCCCACATAATGGGTGACGATAATATTAGAAACCACATTCTCGTTCATACTATTTATATTTGAGAAGTCCTCTCTCATGAACTTGCCATTTCTTAGGATTATTGTCCCCACATATTGGGTGGCGATAATATTATAAATTAGCTTCATAAATTGCAGACCAATCGATGGAGACCATATACAAAATTAAGTTCGTAATTATAGCTTAGATATTTGGTTTATGGTTTTTCTTTAATTATCCTTAGCCTTGAGGTAGATGAAGACTTAATTAAATTCTGTTGGCATTTAATTGACTGGATAATTAAATCTTTCATTATCTTTTAAAACCTTACTTTAGGAAATTAATTGTTCTAGAATTTAATTCTTATTCGTGTCTTCTATAAGATATTTCAAAAATAAAGGAATTATTTAAATCTTAATTAGACATGAAAAATTAAATTCAAATTGTTTCCATGTTCAAGATAAGGAAGAGAAATTATATTATTTAATATAATTTAGTTACAAGTATTCATGGTTTCCATTTATTTGTCATTAATTACAAGTATTCATGGTTTCCATTTGTTTGTCATTAATTTCCCGCGCTTAAGATAGAAACGTCTGTTAATTAATTAATGTCTGCTATGTACTTAATTAATTAACATATTATTAACTCCAAGAGTGGACTTAGCAACAAACGCTTATTTATTATTCATAGAGTAATCAAACTCCAACTAGCTATGTTCTGAATAATAAAACCTTGTTTCGAGCTCCTCTTGTGAACGTTATCAAACGAGACTCACCTCGCACACGATTCAATGTAATAGCAATCCTAGCACCGCTAGATATTAATCACCACTACCTAATATACCATGATTCTTGGGTTACGAAAAACCCACACATATTGGTAGGTCAAAGTAGTGCACAATCAATATCGTATGCTCAATGCTAACGTATATTGATTATGAAATTAATTATTAAGACCTCGTCTTTCAGTAGATAGCATAAAGACTCGTCTTGCCGTTAGATCCAATTCAGTGCTATACTATAGCAATGTCATCTTATTTTAGTATGGCTTAGAAATATGCGGACTGACATTGCAACCTTTCACGATAGGTAGTCTAGGTCTATCTAGGTTGTGAAATTATTATTTTTCTTTGTTCAGAACTGACCGTGTTACCTTAAAGTGGACGACGCCCGCAACCGGTCTACTAAAACAAAGACTTAGACTTTGTTACGTTGCTTATACATTTAAATATGCAATAAACATCCATTAAATGTAAAACATAACAACATTATGACAAAAATAATCTGTTGCATTCCATTGGAAAATAAAATATAGAGTTTTACAGTATTCAATCACTCGAAAGGTGATTTCTAGTATACAAGCTCTGACAAGAGGTGCTAGTATTGTTATTGCAATGAATCGTGTGTTGGGGAGTTTGGTTTGATAATATCCTCAAGAGGTGTTCGAAAAATGTTTTATTATTCAGAAACCCGGCCGGTTGGAATTAATTCCAGAATAATAAATAAAGATTTTAAACTAGACAACTCTTGAAAAAAGATATTAATTAATTAAAGTCAAATAGCATACTTAAATTAATTAATGGATATTTTTATCTTAAACACGACAAATAATAAATTAAAGAGGTAAAGCCCGGATTACTCGTAATTTGGGATTGGACGGGAAGTCAATATTATTATACTATAGTGGATGATAATAATATTATGTTGGACTTGTATTAAATGGGGGCTCAATTTAATTAATAAAAGTCCAACAGGTTTGGCCAGGTCCAAGTCCAACCTTCATGGATCTCTAATCTGACCCATCATAACTCTATATAAAAGGAGATTACAAAGGAGATTAATTAATAATTAACTCTAAACTTTCGTTCCTCTCTCTGGAGTGAACGATTTTGTCAGTTCTTTGCCCACCTAAAGGTCAGATTCTGAGTTTGGGATATAGATTAGAAGGTTCATGGTTGAATACGAAGAACATCACGTGAAGAAGGTTCAAGCAATCGACGATTCTTTGGAGAATCAGATCGGTAATTCTAAACCGTAGGAATTCATGAATTAGGATTTTAATTCCTTTTACATGAATTATTTGCGTTCTTGTATGCAATTTTGTGTTTAACATGTGAATCAATTAATCACATAATCAGTCAAATAGATCTGTATGCACGATTTATATGTTTATGCATGACTTCCGCTGTGCAAGGGGCACCAAACCCCAGCATAAATGTGGAAAGTGCAACCAAATCCATAATCCAAGATTCTTCAATAGCAGCTCCCGAGTGTATATTCAAGGCCTCATGAGCCTCCACTTCCTGAGCTAAGTCAGCAATCTCAATATTACCAGCCTTCTCTTGCTCTTGCTTTCTTCCGAGCAAAAACAAGCTTTCTTCAAATGGCCCGGTTTCTTGCAATAGTGACAACTTCTAGTCTTCTTTCCCCCTTCGATTTTCTCTTTATGTTGCTTCTTTTGAGACTTCTTCTTGAATCCTTTCTTCTCATTGTTCTTCAAGTACAAGCTCTCAGCCGCTGGATTAGTTTGTTTAGATATAGACTTCTGAGAATCTTTCAACTTCAAGGCAGAATGAACCTCTTCATAACTGATCTTGGATTCTCTTCCAAGAAGCATTACATCCTTGAAATGCTCATAACTCTTAGGCATGGAGTTCCGCAACTTTAATGCCTTGTCTTCATCCTTAATTTCCTCATCAATATTCTCAAGATCATCAATGCACTTCCCAAATTCCTCAATCTGCTCTGCAATACTCCTTGCATCTGAAAACTTGAAGGTCAGTAGCTTCTGCTTCAAGCGTAGGCGATTTGCAAGGGATTTAGTCATGTACAATGACTCCAACTTCAACCATACACCAGCTGATGTTTCCTTCTTTGAGACCTCTCTCAAGACCCTATTAGTGAGGTTCAAGATCAGGTTGTTGTAGGTCTTGCACTTCATCTCCTAGAGCCGTCCTTTTTCCTTGTCATCGGCCTCAGGCTTCTCCCCATTGTTGCTACTACTTTTCAAGACATCCCATAACCCCTGTTGCATCAAGATGGCCTTCATCTTCAGCCTCCACAAACCAAAATCATTTCTGCCAGTGAACTTCTCCACCTCAAACTTGGTTGTAGATATTTCCCAAACAGTTGGTGTGCCTCAATCAAGATCGGCTTCGAATCAGAAATTGAACCACAATTCACCCTAAAACCTTGCCAAGAAATCACAGCCAACAATGGATTTCCCACAGACGGCGCCACTTGTTTGGTCGCACCGCCGATCACTCACAAACTAGAACAAGAAAGTAAAGTACAGAAGGAAGTAACGTGGTTCGGCAAAGGTTGCCTACGTCCACGGAGAAGATGATCAGAATTTTATTGATGGAACTCTCAAGTACAAGAAACTCACACTCATAATTCAACCACTCAAACTAATCACTAGCTAAAGTAGTAATCTCATAATTGTGTGTGTATTGTGATTTTCTCTCTACACTTTACAACTGAAATGATCGAGCTATATATGAATGAGAAGAAGAAATCTAACTAATTTTCCTTCACCAAAAATCAGTTATAACCTCCTATCCCAACAGCTAGCTTCAGCTCACCAAACTGAGCTCCTTTCGTGATCTCTTCCTCGAGCTTCAACGGATCTAACTCTCGGCTCATATCAGTGCATTGCAGGGATACAAACTCAAAATATTAATAGGGAAAATACTGATTGAAGCCGGCTGCAGTTGCAAACTTTGATGCACGCCTTCCATGATCGTATCATCATCCCCTTCTTAGAAAGGATTTATCCTCAAATCCGAGCCTTCTCTATTCCTCGCATCCTCGGGAGGCCCTTTAGCTTCATTAGATCCTTGGTATGTCTTCTTTCTCATCCTTGAACCCCAATCAATCCATGGCTCACGTGGAAGTGAAGACTCTTGACGTCTAACACCCGTGGTCATATACCCTCCTTGGAAATGATTTGCCCTCAAATCCGGATTCTGCACACCTATAAAATAGTACGAGAGCAAAACTACAACAAAGGCATTGTATGGACCTCTAAATTCATGTTCCATAAAGTTCAAGTCCAAGTCACAATAAATATGAGAACAAAAATTCATGAATTCTTTCATGTCCAAATCCCGCCCATAAGGAATCAAGACAAACTCATCAAGATATCCTTCATACCAAAACTTAAATAACCTCACAGTATAGGTACAAGATGTGGGTGCAAATAAACATAGGCATTCCTTCACAATGTAGTTCTAAACAAAGCCATTAGATATGAAGTTCTTAACAAAAAGACCATAAAACATCTCAATTATGTTGAATGGTTTGATTGACATGCAATAAAAGCAATTAACATGCCAACATGCCTCAAGCACCTTGTTTCTATTTGGCTCGATCATCCCCATACAAATGATACCCAAATTCTGGAATATCTTCACAAAAGATTTGACATTTTCATCAAGACTAGGCATACACAAGAAAGGGTCCTCATATGGTGCAAGGTTGAAATTAAACAAGATAGGCATAATAACAAAATCCCTATTCTCAAGGTCAGGCAATGAAAGATCATAAGGAACCATTGATACATCATCCTTGCTCAAATAAGAGCTACTCCACAAATTGACAAGCTCATATTCAATACATAGAGTAGGTTCATTACAATTCACATCAAATTTGCAATAAGGTATATCAACCAACAAACCAAGTTTATCAAAACGAATTTCATTCCATTTCCCCAACAATATAAAGAGATTATCAATAATAAGGGAACAATGTGTCCATAAACCTTCATGCACAACATGGCAACAAAAGCACAACACCATGAATATGAAACTTGTAAAAAAGCAACGCCAAGTATCGTGAAAAACTTTTCATTATAAACCCCACACAATTGCTCAAATAATTTTAGAACACGGCCACAACTATGGGAACAATGTATCCTTATGTCATTAAACACAATACAATCTACAAAAAGACATGTGAGTAGAAAAATTATTCACAAAACGACCATAAAATATCCAAATCCTATTGGAGGGTCTTATCATTTTGCAATGAAAACATAGCAAACACCGAGTTCTAAAGCAATCAACGATTTCAATTCTCTTGGTCCTACTATTCCCATCGACATATTCATGAAGCTGAAAATTACTAGCAACTGAAAGCTTCAACATCTTATCATGGAAGGAAGTCATTCCATCATTCAAGTTATAATCCACAGGAGAAATAACATGCTTATCAATGCTTGTATTTATCAAGAACGGTAATGCGAAGATAAGTTTAGGCTTCAACAATTTAAATTCTTGATGCCACGTATCACAAAAGTCAACAATGGTAAATCTATGGCTGGAAAAATATACCGAAATACCGCACTTACCGTACCGAAAAAATACCGAAAATATCAAATTTTTGATATACTGTATTTTTAGGTACGGTCTCATACCATACCGACAGTTTTAGGTACGGTAAATGTATGCATTTTGTATATACCGCGATATACCGCGTTATACCCCAATTGCGGTACATATCACAAATAACACGGTATACCGCAAATACGGTATATACCGCAATTGCGGTATATACTGGAAATCACGGTATACCGCATATTGCGGTATACCGAAATCACGGTACGGTATACAGACAGAAGCGGTATGGTAACGATATCTAAATTTTGGTATACCGACTTTTCGGTATACCGCAATTGCGGTAAACCGACAAAAGCGGTACGGTAAAGGTATGGTTTTTGGTCATACCGCACGGTACGGTACGGTATGCAGTATGGCCATATCGGCACGGTATACCGTACCGTTCCAACCCTAGGTAAAT
Source organism: Salvia splendens (assembly GCF_004379255.2). Lineage (NCBI taxonomy): Eukaryota > Viridiplantae > Streptophyta > Magnoliopsida > Lamiales > Lamiaceae > Salvia > Salvia splendens. Next base: position 34,145,351 of record NC_056040.1, read on the forward strand.
CTATCAAAATAAATGGGCTTCTTCAATACAATCATATCAAAAGAAGCATCACAAGGAGACAAGGATAGTGCACTTGAACCTTGGACAAGGAGTTCATCCACTTTCCCTCGTTCCTCTTGATCCTTCTCGGGGGCATAGTTTCCAAGCCATGTACAACTTGGTGCTTCACTTCAATGTCTTCAATTTTACTCACTACGAAGTCATCAACACAAGAATACATACAAGAAGAGTTAGTGGGTAAAAACTTATTTTCTTCACTTAGGGCAAGAGGCCTTTCATTTGGTGTCCACCCAAGATTGGCCTTAGAATCTAACAAACACCATTGACTCACTTGTCCTTGTGGGTTTTCTCTCATGTGGTATTTTTCTTTTTTCTCACCACCACCACCCTCTCTTGACTTTTGTACCTCACACTCTTGTCTTTTATCAGGCTCTCTTGGCTTTTTAGACTCACTTTTACTCTCAAGACTTTTCTCTCGCATTCGAAGAAGGGACATTTCCATACACATCAAGATGCTCATGTGAGAACTGGAAAGAAGTGGATGTAGTCAACCACTTGATGGGGTACCCATTTGATTTGTGTCAACACCACCAAGTCGATAGGTAGACCTCAACCGAGCTCTATAAGCAACTTCTTTTTCAATTGGCCGCTCAAACCCCTTAAAGCTAACATGATCTCTCACCCTCATAGAATGTCACTCTCCATGAGACTTTGGAGCTCGTTCCCCACTACTTCCCCTATGAAGTCCATCTTCATGATACCTTGATTCATAGTCAACTCTCCATCACCATTCCGTCCACACTCCTTGCCATCATACTCCCTATAGCCTCCATTGCCCCTCGACACTACATGTTCTATACCGGAAGCTTTGAGATGTAGGTGGTCACTTTTAGGAGTGACGGATCTTGATGCACGGACCGAGTTGTTTTGGGTGGCAAGAATATGGGCTTCGGATTCCTTCATCCTTGCATCCATCCGGGCATCCTTCTCTCTCATCTCTTGTTTGATATCCGTCATCATCTGAGCCATCAAGCTCAATAGATCCCCCTTGGGTTTAGGGTGGCTCATGTTCATATCCTCCCCCTCCACACTTGTCCCTACCATTTTGTGGGACCGGGTGCGAGGAAGCATAAGGTAAATACCTGCAAATAAGTCAAACACTAAGGACTAACCAAGTGTGGTTAGTCAAAAATAAAGAAAATAGGATTTAAGAAGGTGATATTAATCAAGATGTCCCAAACTCCCCAAAAGTCCTAAGAATAGTAAGAGGTGGTTTTACTCACACTCGCAACTCCAACTCCAACTCGAAGTTATAGATGTTTGAGGTGGATCAATCAAGGTATACTCCTTAGCAAACAAACCCAAGACGACATAACACAAACACATATTAGCAAGATGCAAGTAGGATTCAAAGCCTTAAGCACACACACAAGCCATATATATGAGGTGAAAATGTAGTAAACATGGACTGCACTTTCAGAATTTTTTTTATATGGTTCCCCAATCCCAAAATGACTAAAAAATTGTATATAGCTTCAGTATTGGGTTATCTTTAAAGGATCAAATAGGCCCAACAGATTTTGAAATTGGGTATGATTTTTCACTTTTTCCCCAACTATGCTAAAACATGGCACATATAATCAAACGATCAGATCTGTAGGCAAAGGAAGGTATTTTTGGATGAAGTTTTGCAGGCAAGTAATTAACATATCAAGGTTTCTTCACATAAAATTTCACCTCAATCCAACAACAAAAGACCAATTCGATCATCAATCAAATATACGAAAAAACTCAAAGGCACAATAGATCAAACACCTAGTGGGTACTAGGCTCTAGATACCGAATGATATGAATCCAGATATTGTGAGATCTATTTCCCAAGGAAAACCCAAATTAATGTTTGATTGTACTTTCATTTTTTTATGTAATTTTCAATTTCTCAAAGCAAGGAAAAAGATAAAACTAGATCCAACAACCATTGAATCTAAGCTAAAATGAATGAAGATCAAGTAATAAATAATGTGGAAAAGAAGATAAATGTCATTGATGGAATAAGTAAAAGGCACTTTGATACGGGAATATCTCTACGGAGTGCACCTTTAACAAATATGTCTATGAATATCCCCATATCTCTCTTATTTAGTTTAGTATTGATTTAGCATATATTTTCCATGTATTATTAGGATCTTTATTTTCTTATTCTATAAGTCAGGGTAGTCTTATAAATAGGAGGCATTGTATTCTTCCCATTAAATCAAGAAATAATATATTTTCCCAATTTTATCGTCTTCTTTAATTTTCTGCAAACACTAGTTTTGGGGCTGATCCCGGGGAAAGCCTGAGACGTCCACTTTTAGTCATCGCCGGAATCTTGTTAAGGGAGTGCACCCTTAACAAATATCTCTACGAATATCCCCAAATCTCTCTTATTTAGTTTAGTATTGATTTAGCATATATTTCTCATTTATTATTAGGATCTTTATTTTATTGTTCTCTAAGTCAGGGTAGTCTTATAAATAGGAGACATTGTATTCTTCCCATTAAATCTAGAAATAACATATTTTCCCAATTTTATCGTCTTCTTTAATTTCCTGCAAACACTAATTTTGGAGCTGATACCGGGGAAAGCCCGAGACGTCCACTTTTATCACTTCGTCGTCGACCTCTCGTCGTCGCTGGAATCTAGTTTAGGGAGTGCACCCTTAACACACTTACACCATGCTAACAAATATCCATGGTTAAACCTTCAAGGAATCCACAAAGCCTCAAAGTATACCTTTGTTTGATCCATGATTCATTAAGAATTGATCGACTCAAACAACATATAACTAAATTTGGATAAAACCCTCAAAGGGGAAACAAATCTCTCTAGCTCTTAAACAACCATAACTCCCTCGGATAACGATCGAGGCATGTAAGATACTCATACTAAGCTCTTTTAAAGACGAAGACATGTGAAATTTTCAAAGAAGTTGGACATCATATTGATATGCAAAATACTGCTTGAAGCCTGCTGCCGTTGCAAACTTTGATGCATGACTTCCATTATCATTAAAAGCCTCTTACATTATTTAATCAATCTTAACTACATTTAATGAAATTAAAAAATAAACTCTAATTATTATTGTGCATCAAAGTTCCATCCACCATTTCATATTTAAATACTCCCTCTGGTCCCTCATACTTTAGTCATTTTTCCACTTTAGAAAATTCTCTCACAGTTGAGTCATTTTTATATATGGTACACTTAACTCTCTTTTACTTTATTTTCTCTGCTTTATTCACTTTCTATTTTTTTCTCTCTACTTTTTTATATATCTACTTAACACACCAAACATCTCTTTATTAAACTTCGTGCCAAAAGAGTTAATTCATGCTTTAACCAATTTTCAAGAATTCCAACAAATAGATCGTGCATTTTTCTCATGCTTACATATTAATTATGTAAAAAATAATTCCTAGCCTTATTGTACATTTTTGCACATTTAAAAGCACATTAAACAATCTGTGTGGAAAAGATTCTTAGTTAAATAATTCCACTGTCCCAGATAGTTTGTCACATTTTTCCATTTTCGTGTGTCCCACAAAATTTGTCACCACACTTTACGCACAATATACACAAAACAATACTCTACACACTACACAAAATTCACACTTTAAATACACACTATACACAAAATACTTACACTTCACAAAACACACTTTTCAAACTACACACACAATACACAAGACTAGGGGTGTCAAAACGGGTATCCACAGATACCCGCACCTGATTTCGCCCCCAATGTTAGTCCCGATACCCGTCCCACACTGTGTCGGGTATAACCCGACACCCGAGTCGGGTATCCCGCACCCGACGCCGCGGGTACCCGACCGTAAATCACAATTCCTTCCTAACAATTTTTGAAATCAATACAACAAAAAAGTCCAATTCAAGAATAAGATCTATGAACAATGGAAATACAATGGAATAAAAATATACTATGAAGATGCGAGTGGTGTGGTGGGGGGTGGAGACGTCACCGGTGGCAGCAGATGCGACTGCTGTGGTGGTGGGTGGAAGGAGCCAACGGCTTGGACGTGAAAAAGGTGAAAACAAGGTAGAGACGTGAGTGAGAAGAGAGGGAAATACGTAAAAAAATAAGTAAAAAAAACTTAACCATATTTAAAAGAAGAAAAAAGTTATACTGTGACTGCATAATTAAAATAAAAAATGATAATTACAAAATGATAGTATAATTATAAACAATTGGGTAATTTTCGGGATTAACGGGTACCCGCTCGGGTATCGAGTTTCAGGATTAATGAGTACTCGCTCGGGTATCGGGTATACCCGATACCCGCAAAACCCAAAATATAAATACCTTATCCCGACCCGTTCGGGTAGAAAATTACCCGATACCCGTTTCGACACCCCTACACTAGAAACACTATGAACAAAATGCACCACCCACTACGAACACTCTTTAACATAATATACACGCTATGCACACTATATACATACTGCACAACAAATACACATTATGGCACAGATTACACACATTGATTGACACACTATAAACACAAAATACACAGCACACACTACACACAATACAAAAATGCACTATACAAAATACATTATACATATACTATACACAAAATACACACGTTAGACACACTAAATAAAACACACAGTATACATAAAATACACGCATTGTACACACACATAAATACTATACAAAATACACATAATGCACACACACTACATATACACAAAACATATAGGCTACACAGCCTATACCCACACTTTACACACAATATACACAAAACAAACAGTCTACAAACACTCTACACAACATATAGATTACACACACTATATCCACACTTAACACACAATATACACAAAACAACTACTCTGCACACTATACAAAATGCACACTTTAAACACACACTATACACAAAACACACATTTCACAAACTATACACATAACACACACTTCACAAACTACACACAAAATAAACAAGTACATAACATATAGACACTATAAACACACCAGACACACTATTAACAAAATACACCCACTGCGAACACACTAAACATAATTTACACGCTATGCACACTACTATATACACACACTGCACAACAAATACACATTAGACATGGCAGACATATTGACACACTATAAACATGAAATACACGCATTGACACAGACTACACAATATAAAAATACGCTATACATACTATTAATATAATATAAAGAGACTACACAAACATACAAAATATACATACTGCACACGTTATAAACATACAAACTACAAGCATATACAAAATTGCACAGCACTCGCATAGATATAATATACAAACAGTGTGCTAGTCACAAACAATACACACAATGCACATACTATACACGCTCACACTCGGCACACAGTACATAAATTGCAAGTAAAACACAAACTATACACAAAATATCAATGCACTATACACACTATAAAAAAATACATACAAAATAAAGTACATAAATTGCACATAATACACCGTACATAAATTGCACATAATACATAATGCATAATATAAAGACCATATACAAACACATAAAGACTACATATACAATACACAAAATACACACTGCGCGCGCGCGCGCGCATAAATTACACATATTACCTATGCACACATAAACCTAGATTATACAAAAAAATAAAATACACAATACACTACACACACTATAAACAAAATACATACAAAATGCAATACACTATTCACATACTATACACAAAATACATGCACTGTACACTTTGCATATATACAAAACAAACATACTACATACACTATACATAAATCCTTTTGACACATCCGATAAAATTGGAATGATATAAAAAAGATTAGCTTAGCTTAGCTTAGCCGTAGCACACACAAATCGAGAAATGCATACACTATATATAAAACACACGCACTGCACGCCCACTACACACCCACTATATACAATATACATGCACCGTACACATACATAAACACTGCTATACAAAATAAATATAATGCGCACACACTACACACTACACAAAATGCCATAATACAAGGACGATAAAGAAAGTACACACTACACACAATATACAATACACATTATACGTAAAATAAACACTAGTATAAAAAATAAACACACTACAAATACACACATTGCACACTATACACACTACATGCACAAGAGTATATAAATTGCACATAATATACAATATATAATACACCACACATAACCTATATACACAAAACACAAAATACAAACAATGCACACTAAATACAAAATACATACAAAACACAATACAATATTTGCACATAATACACAGACTATACACAAAATATAAACACACTTTACACAATACAATATACACAAAAAACATGCACTATACACATACATAAATACTATACAAAATACACATGATGCACACACTACATATATACAAAACAAACAAACTACATACACTATAGATATGTACCTTCAGACACATCCGATAAAATTCAAACAATTTAGAGAAGATTAGCATAGCTCTTGCGCTAGGATGGTACGCATAAATCGAAAAATACATACACTATACATAAAAGAGTTATGGCCAATTTTGGGCCTAAACACATGACCAAAGTACGAATTTGATCCAAAACATTCACTTTATACACAAAAGACTTGCATTACACAAAACAAAACACACTAGCCACAAATTACACACACTACGAACAAGCTAAACATAATATACACGCATTGCGCGTGTACTCAACACCTAATACATAAATTGGACATAATACGCCGACTATACACAAAGTATAAACACACGTTGGACCCACGACATAAAAAACAAACTATACATAACATACACACACTACATTAATTGCACATAATACAAACACACTATACACAAAATACAAAATACAGATACACACTATAATACACACTACACAAAATAAAAACACACGATACATAAAATACAGATACACAATACAATACACACACTGCACAAAATAAAAACACACGATACATAAATACAGATACAAACTACAATACACACACTACACAAAATACACACGCTGGACACTACATAACACACACTATCTATAATATACATGCATGTACACACAAATATTATACAAAATACACACAATGCACGCATACTGTAACACTCTATAAACTACACATAACACAAAAAACACACAATACACAACACTACACACTACACATAAATAAACATTGACAAAAAAATAAACACACTTTAAACACACTCTTTATACACACATTGCATGCTATAAACAGAGACTACACACACATACTATATACATACAAAATAAACAATGCGCTATACAGATTATACACAAAATACACACTACAAACTATAAACAAACTAAACATACTACATACAATATACAAAAATCCACCCAACAAACAAATACACACTATGCACGCACAACTCACTACACACAACGTATACACACATTGCATACACACAGTACACACACTATAAAAAATATATATGCACATCAAACACGCTTACACACTACACACAATACATTGTACACAATTCACAAAATACAATGCAAGCAATACTAAAAATACAATGCAACACAAACACTGCGTTATATAAACAACATAAAATACACACAATACCTAAACACTCTAAACATAAAATACACATTATACACAATATACATGCACTACAAACACACATACATAAAATACACACACTGCTCACACATATACAAAAAATACAACCACATTACGCTACATAAACACTATGCAAAAAATACACACACAATACATTGTATACAATACACACAATAATATATTACATGCAATATCTAATACACATACTACACACTATACAAAACAAACAGACTATCACAAAATACCCACTCTACACACTACACAACATGCCGACAATTTAAACACACAAAATACACTCTACACAATATACACACATTGTACACACAAAAATATTATACAAAATGCACTCACATACTGTAACACTATATAAACTGCACATAATACACAAAACACAATACACACTACACATAAAATCAACATCGGTAAAATAATACACACTTTAAACACACTCTTTATACACACACAGCACATCATAAACACAGACTATACACACATACTACATACATACAAAATACACAAGTTATATTAATTGCACAAAATACAAACACACTACACAAAATACAAACAATACACAAAATATAAACACACGATACCCAAAATACAGATACAAACTATAATACACACTACACAAAATCCACACGCCGAACACACTACATAACATGCACACTACACATAAAATCAACATCGGTAAAAGAAATAAACACGCTTTAAACACTCTTTATACACACATTGCACAAAGACCATACACATTTACTATATACATACAAAATAAACAATACGCTATACATATTATACACAAAATACACACTAAAAACTATAAACAAACTAAACATACTACACACAATAGACAAAAATCCACACTGCAAATTATACACACTATGCACGCACAACTCATTACACACTCTAACACACAAAGTATACACATTGCATACACAAAATACACACAAAACATATATTCCACACCTTATAAACATACACAAAATACACACCTACACTAAATATAGACACTGCACTCACATATACACAAAACACAAACATGTGCTAGCCACACTATACACAATACACAATACACACTACACAAACATGTGCTAGCCACACTATACACAACATACATGCACTATACATATGAAATACACACACTAAATACTCATACACAAAATATACACTGGGCGCACACACAAAAAATTAAGAACATATTCAAGTGACAGAGATCCCGCTGGCACTTTCACATTGAAAGCATCCGATCTTGCTCACTCCAGCCCATCAAGCAAGCTGCATTTGTAACATATGGAAATTAATTTGATTGTTAAATAAAAATGGTAAGCATAAACATAATCTTAATATTGTAGAATATCTTTGGTATCGAGGTGCCGCCCTAGCTTTCAATTTATTCACTACTTCTATATGTCTCTATACAGTAATGCTTATCCAACCTAATTTGAATTTGCTATGTCGTTGTCGCACCACCATAGCCCTAATATGCTCTATGACCTAATCTGATATGTTGCTGCTGTCGCAGCTGCACTGCCCTATTCTGTTATGAGAATTTCCCTTAGATATAACTAATTATTTCCCAAATAATACACAACAAAAACTGAAGTTTTTAATAGATGGGGACTAATTAAAGAAGATTGGGAAAAAGAATTTCATTTACCTTCATCAGGAATAACCTCGATGCGCTTTTGTTTCTCAATTATAAGAAATGATATGTTTCCCAGCCACAAAACTATAGCAAGCATTTTGAGGCATTCCTCGTCATCTTTATAGCATCTAAGGCTACTAAAGGGGTGAAAACATATGCCAGAATTAATAAATATTGTACATATAATAAATATGGTAAAAAGATTAGAAAGTTTTGTAAAAAGATCAGTTCCTTCACTAAACATTCATACCTATCAAGAGACAAAAGTGGTTGGGTGCTTGAATAATGACGAGTACGAGAAAAACAAATGGGCGTAGCTAACTAATATACAATGCATATTCAAGACCTGTCATTGACCATAAGATTATGAAGCTTTTGTTCATTATCAATGTCTGGGATTTGAAAAACATTCACTCGGATTTAGATAGTTGTGTTCAGAAGCACTTCTTAACCTCAGCCTACTTGAAAAAATAATCATGGGCTTCCGGTCATAACATTTTCCAGAAAAGCTATAAATGTGTTTCAGGCAATAAATGATTTTTTTTATTAAGAGAAAGTGCAATGACTTGTGCATCATCAACAATATATGTTACATTCATCATGTGGTATGTTTTAAAGAAAATAGGTTCTTAATAACGAAACACTAACTATTAAGTAAAAAGGATACAAGCTAATAACAAAGATTTTTGTATGCCACATATATAATAATAGAAAAAAGTATATAAGAGTAATCACCACGTATCTGAAGAACTGAAGACTAGTTCAAATAACTTAGCTTGTGCATGATCATCAACTTCTTCAAGTATATGCAAAATGGCTGGTAGAAGGTCTTCTGTGGCAACTGTCACAACTGATAGTGATAATACAGTAAGTGCAAAATTCTTGTAGAAGACAACAAAACCAGTGATGTGAAGAAAAAAATAAATGAACTAACACCTCCGTCCAAGAGCAGAACCAAAGCTTTCTCCCCCGAGTTTGATTTTATTTGCACAGATTCCCAGAGCGCCCACTCTAAAACCATATGTCAACACTAACAATGAGTTGCTGAGAGCAAAATTCTATTTGTAAAGTGAAAAATGCCAAAAAAAATGTCAATTCTATATAACTTATACTCTTGTGATTGTAAATATGTTTCACCAGCACAAATAACAAAATTCCAATATCAGAATGTTTATGCCAAAATATTTAATGCACAATTTGGAAGGAAAGAAGTAAGCATTAAGTTTATTAATCATTAAGATAATTAAGGCGGAATAATTTACTTATGAATTCACAAATTGTAATCCATGCAGGCTCTATTTTGAGAAGGAAAGACAAAAGAAAATAAACTCCAAGGACTTTTATGTGTAATGCTTGCTTCTTGCTCAAGTTTGACGAGATGTTGATTGAAATGGTTCTGGAGCCGCTCGTCAGCATAATAGATGTAAAAATGCTATTCTTCTGGTGCAGAAAAAGCAATCAAAGACTCCAAGTAATATTGTTTAAAGTGGGTTGGTAAAAAACAAGAGTATTTACAGTGGGACAAATTGCACCATAGTATATATTTAGGAAAAATATCAATCATTGTATACCTTAAGTGACTCAAATCCATACAAATCAAGGATGCTTACTAACGCCCATGTTATCTTTCCCGATGGAAATGACATGTTGATCTGCACCACAAGCCAGTCGAACAAGTCACATAAATAAACAATGCTAAAGCATATCTCATGTCAATTGCTTAGATATGAGGGAAAAGCAATATACCATAAGTGTGATGGTTTAGCAATCAAACCTTCCTGTAAAATATGCATTATGCAAGTAATTATTGATCTTCGAAATTACAAACCTGTTCAAGTGTCAGAGATTTGGTGACCTCATCATTTCCCACTCGTACCTTTTGGATTGGCATTGTAAGCATCATGTCTTGTTCACTACAGCCTGTCAAGCAAGTAGCATTTGTAAAAGCAGTAGATAGGGAAATTAATTTAGATTGTTAAATAAAAAGGTAAGCATAAACATAATCTTGATGTAGTAGAATACCTTTTGTATCCAAGTGCAACCCTAGCTTTCTATTTTGGATATGCAATATATTAATGTGCTTAAAATAGAGAATAATGCAAGTGTATCATAGGTAGGCTGATAAAATATACAGAAACATGGAAATTCAATAGATCTTCTAAACAAACTTACAGAAATTCTAAACTAACATATTGGAGCAACCACACTAGAATCTTAGCAACAAGGCGACAAAAAAGAAGAATAAAAGAAAAGAAAGGGGGTGACCTTGTGTTGGTCAGCTTCTGCACGTCAAGGATCTGGGACATGTCCTAGATTGGGCAGTTGTCTCTTCCTTCCTTGCATGTTGAGAACTGTGTCAGCCTCATTCCTCTTCTACATAATCTCTTTTTCTCCCTTGTAACAGTTCTTGAAGTTGCTGATTTCATCTCCTCCAAGAGCTATTTATCTTCTTTCTTTGCTTGCTTCGCCTTCTTTCTTTCTTTTTTTCTTTCTTTTTTTTATTTTGCGTCTCCTTCTGTCTAATCAGGCAACTTCCTAATTTTGTTCCCCCTCCTATGTCTGCCTCATTGCTCTCCTATTTCAACTCCTTTTCTCCCTAGTAACAGTTGTTGAGGTTGTTGATTTCAACTCCTCCAACAGCGCTTTATCTTCTTTTTTTGCTTTCATCTCTCTCTTTCTGTTTTTTTCTTTTTTTTTTTGCACCTTCTTCTTTCTTTTTTATTTCTTTTTTTTCCTTTTTTTGCACCTCCTTCTTTCTTATTAGTCAACTTCTTCATCTGCAAATATTAAAAATTAGCAAAACGGGAAGAGAAAATTAGCAACTTGTTGAACCAATATGCTAACAAGGCAAGAATTTCTCTGAGTATTTAAGGTATTATATAGTACCTGCTATCATTGCATTGCATGCTGCATCAGCAACAGCATAAGCATGAGGAGTGTCCAAAAGTTTCTTTCTTTATCATCCCCATATAGCTAGACATTTTTAAAAGGATTGACGGACAAAAAATACAGGGCCTGCCATTCTCTGCACAAAACAAAGACAAGAAAATGATTTAAGAACAGAGGCAATCAGTATAAACAAACAAAACTAAAAGGTTCTCAAAAATAGAGAATTACATATAAATTATCTTGTCAATATCTAGGCTGAGGATTGTGAAGAATTGATGGCTCGATCAAATAACTTAGTTGTGCAAGATCATCAACTTAGTCAAGTATACGAGGATTGGTTGGTTGAAGGTCTTGTGTGGGAACTGTCACTACCTATAGTGATAATGGCGGTATGTGCAAAGTTCTTGTAAAATGCAACAAATGCAATGCAGAGGTGGAAAATCAAATGAACTAACACTTACATCCAATAGCATAACCAAAGCTTTCTCCCCTAAGTTTGATTTTATATACCCAGATTCCCAGAGCTAATCATGCGCCAACACCAACCACGAAGATTCTAAAAATCATGTCATCGCTAACAATGAGTAGCTGAGAGCAAAATTCAATTTGTAAACTAAAATTGTTGAACTTTAAGGCAAGATAAAAATGCAACATTCTGATCATTCTTGAGCCCAACTCTTTTTTTTTCATGTGCCCAATATACTACTTGATATGGTGAATAGAAAATATGGAGCTTTAACTAACCCAGCCAAATGCTTTTGTGCCGAGCAGAACAATTGCAATGAAATCAGACAAAGGAAAAGTTGCATTCCAACTTAATGTAGACAAAAGCTCACAGGTAAGAAAATAGATTAAAGCTCTAATTTGGTTTAAATAATGCAACCAGCACCTAGTTCATAAACCATAAAGAATCCAAATGGACAGCATGATAACCCTTTCAGTCCTCCTTCAATCTCTTAGCATGATCAACTGCTTCACAACTCTACAAATCTGAAAGAAGTACAAGTCAGCTCCATGCTTATCAACGTTTCTCATTAACAAATTAATCTAACTGCCTGAAATTCATAATCAAACAGCTGAATCCGAATAAGAATTAAGTAAACATTCTCTATCTAAATTTTATGTGTTTTTTATTATGTCCAATTGGTTCTCATTGTTTAATTTAAAGTTTATATAAAATACTTAATCTATGATTGACAGGTATATGATCACAACACTAAGTAATATGATGGTTTATTCCTAGATTAATTTTTTAGGTTACTCAATTGTTGGATAAACTGAAATTCCATAGTGATTTATATTCAGTTTTAAAACTTAAATATGAGATAACAGTACATGTAGAGTCCTAGTTTTAGACACATGATCCACTATATTTCATCTAAATGTGACTGAACAAAAGCATCCGAGGAGAAAAAATAATTGATTTTTTGTCTACTGTGAATATGATATCATTCAGGAGTTTAAACCCAAGCATGTGTCCTTTCGATTTTTCCTCAGATCTGTTAGGGTCTTCACCAATATGTGACAATCATGTAGAAAAAATATTTTTCTAGGTCTGGGAAAGGGATTTTAATTACCTTTTGTCATTTAGAGCCGTCTATTGCTTTGTTCTTCCATCGGATGTTCCACCTCCTCCATCGGCACTCAATCCCTTAATTAGTTGCCTCATATCTGCTAAGGTTATTACCAAATTGTTTGAATCATGTAGAAAAACAAATTTTCTAGGGTTGGGATAGAGTTTCGGATTACCTTTCGTGTTGATTGCCGCCGCTTATTGCGCGTTTTCGCCGGAAGGTCCATCGCTTCCGTCGTCCTCCGCTTATCGAGGCCGTCGAACCAAATCTTTTGCTCTATATGTTTCCAAAGATTCAGTTTTAGAAGTCAGTTCTAAAAGCAAAATAGGGCTAATTGGGTAGCCGTTTAGGCGACCTTTGAGGATTGATGGTGTGCAGCAGTGTGGTGTGGTGTGGTGTGGTGAGGCGGAAAGCGTCGTTGTGCTGGGGGAAGAGGGCGGCGACGAGAATGGGAGCGGGGTGGGGTTTTCATCTGGGGTCGATTGTTTTTCTTTTTTATTCTATAGTACTCCGTTTTATTTTAATTAGTACTATATGTTTAAATTATCTTTAATCACAATTATGGGCATTTTAGGTTTAGTAAAGAAATGAGATCATGGTTTTGGGATTAATTGGATTAACAGGTTTGGGCCACTTTGAATTGTTTATAGACTGTTAGTTTTTAATACTTAGGTTATTCTTATAATTAATTTGGGCTGTTGTGTTTGAAATTTTTAATTAAAAAACTTTGGACTATGTCTTTTACTTAATTTGGGGCAGGAGAATAATATATTTTGGGTATATAATTTTGTATACTAAAAGATGCTTCGAACGTATATGCCTTTGTACAGTCAGCTTGTGCATGTATACGAGAAACGCCACGTCCCTCTGTAGTAGAGGCGTTTCATTTTCAACACCCGTTTTGAAAAAATGATAATAAATAATTAAAATAGAGAAAATGTAAAATAAGAGAAGGATTAATATAGAGAAGACTCTTAACTATATTATTCTCTTTTTAAATTTACTTTCTCTGCACTTTAACTATTTAGTATAAATTTTTTTCAAAATGAGTGCTCAAAACGAAACGCCTCTACTACATAGGGACAGAGGGAGTATAATATAATGGTTTATTTATTGAAATATAATAAACAAGTCTAAGGCTTCTTACTAAGAAGGTCAAAGTATGGAAATTCGATGAATCCTCAAGAGTTTTCCAGTAGGGGACTTGGCCAGATCTAGTAAAAAGAAAAACGTATTCACAACCTATATAGGATTTGGCTACCTATTGGTATGATTGCGGTGTTTGTGATAATTCTCTCTTACTTAAGAAGAAATTAGTAACACTGGTGTGGTAAAGTATTGAAAGGATCTAATATGAAATGTATTCTTTATTGCTATCTACTGAAAGAATATATTTCAGAAATTTTAGTATTTTCTAGTCTATGAAATTAATATTAATATTGTTTATTTAATCAGACGCCACTTTGACTTATCAATATGGGAGAGTTTGTACGTAACTCAAACATGATATCTTGAGTGGTAGTAATTGAATAACATGAAGGTATTGGAATATTATTTCATAGAATTCGCGTGCCCAGTGTGGTATGATTAAATCCCCAAGATGTGTTTGAAAAAGGAATTTATTATTCAGAAATCTGCGCAGTTGGAATTTATTTCCACGAATAATAAATAAAGTTTCAAACTAGAAAAACTCTTTGGAGAATTAATTTAATTCAAGTCATATAGCAGACAAAGAATTAAATTGACGGATTAAGATAATCTTAAACGCGGGAAATATTATAAAATAAAATGGACCCAAATTATTTGTAATTTGGTGATTTAGATGGGAGTGCAATATTATTCTTTAGTGGAACAAAATAATATTCCATTGATAATATATTATCATGGGTCATTTGATTTAATTAGATATTTAGCTAATGAGTGAGCCCAACATCTATCTCATTCCATGGATCTCCATCCTAGCTCAACAAGTCCCTAGCACACCACAACACAGCACACACAACTCCAAAACCGTAACCCTAGCCGCCCAAGTCGGCGCCTCTCTCTCCATTTTGGTCTCAATTTTCGTGCCCTGGCACTGGGAAAATAGGGTTCTTGTTTTGTTCTTGTTCTATGCTAATTCATAGGATTAGATCAAGACAATCTCGTGTTTTTGATTGGTTTTCCCTAGATCTCATATCACTTTTATTTGATTGTTCGAGATCTGACCACACGGATGAATAATCAAGGACGTGGGAATAGTATAGAAGATTCGTAGTCGATAAATCAAGGATCTCCGGGTGGTGTAGCAAGCAACGTCGATCCTATGATGGATCAAGAGGTAACAATTATATATATACATCAAATTGCATGTCTACGTGTTTATTTGATGTATTAATCTATAGATCTAAGTTAATTGCATGAAATTGGAATCGAATGCATAATCACCTAAATAGATCCGTAAGGACCTGTTTGTTTTCCGTGTCTTCCGCTGTGGTAGTCCCATTAGGATCCGCAGCTGGATTGAATTGTAAATTTTAATATATTTCTACTTTGTTAATACTTTCTTTTTTCATATAGAATATTGGGATATTGAGAAACGTCGTGGAAAATCCAAATAATGTTACTAATTCAAGATATTCTGGTTGTTGTATGAATGAGAATATCCAAATTCCTAATATGATACCTCATCCTTGAGGATTATATGTGTTAAGGTTCTCTAAAAACTCGAAAAGTACTCACTTTTTTGAAAAATATCCGATCATATAATTCGATGTTTGGCTTTACCTCAATGGGAGGTAAAGTTGATAATAATGAACATTGGTCGTCCTCCACCTGTTTTTCGTTTGCATGGCCAAAAATTACCACTTAATGGGTAGTTTGTTGCCAGAAGATGGTTGTCCCCTAAAGTTTGCTCAGTTGTACATTTACGATACAAAGAATGAGATCAATAATAGAATAATATCTATGAGTTACGAGTTACGAGTCGTGCAAGTCTAAATATTTTGGTTTGTAAAGATGATAATAATAGTAGCGGCGATTCCACTTTTAATGTTATTTTCAAAGAAATTTTTCAGAACTTATGAACTATTGGTTTGCTGTTGTTTTATGAGTTTTTGTTCCTATATATGAATATTTCTAATTCGTTGATCACATTTGTTCAGCTCATTACTTATTCCGATTATCTGATATTCACCCTTTAATCTTTACAGACACATATATTCTTTATTGGTATACCATACTCAAATTCAATCATATTGTTTGATCATTGGTGTCACATCTCATCTTTGTCCATAATTTTATTGTTTTTCTTCACTTTAATCATAAAATGAAATTGTATAGAATTGTTTGCCGAATTTGAAATGTTTCATTCATTAGGGAGTAGTAAATTCTTTATTTAGAATGAGGCTAGATATGTGATGCCCCGTAATTTCGTTCCATTCTTTCGAGATAAATTGGATTTTTTATTTGCGTTTAATTTCTTTTAGAAGACGCGTAATTGCAGAATTCTCGTTGTAATCTCGTTTCTTGGATTATATAAGCATTTGGTCTTGGAAAATAAAATGTTTGACTTTATTGATGCAAAGGAAAAGATAATAAATTATTACAATACTTTAAGAAGAGGAGTTACATATCTTTGAGAGATCAATGGAAAAGGACTACACAATATTATTGTTAGATGTGAGATTTTGCTTATACATTAGTTCATGTAGAAATACAAAAATAGAAACTACAACTTAGCATTTCAAAGATGCCAAACTACAATATTTGGATACTAGCCAAATAGAGTAACTAAATCTAGGTGTGGGAAATAAAAATCCTCCTCTTTCCCTCATCCACATCCTTCTCGATTTTCGGCCTCCACAAAGCTCCAAGAGTGACAACTTGGTACCCTACAAGTGAAACACCAAAGAGGGATTAGGAGGTTCTCACATAAAAAGTTAGGGAATGGAATCTTAACAAAAATAACAATGGGAGCAATCAACATGTCATCATTCAGCCAAGTCCAAAGAATGGACAAAAGACCAAGATATTCTAGATTTCCCAACAAGGGAGTAGAGGCAAATAGTGTTTAGAGCATGAGCTCATAGTAAGCCCCAAATGGGAAGAATCCTGCAGGAATCTGTTAGGGTTTGTATACTAGAAATCACCTGTCGAGTGATTGAATACTGTAAAACTCTATATATTCTTTTCCAATGAATGCAACGGATTATTTTTATCATAATGTTGTTATGTTTTACATTTAATGGACGTTTATTGCATATTTAAATGTATAAGCGAACGTAACAAAGTCTAAGTCTTTGTTCTCCCTCCGTGAGCAGGATTCTGTCTTCTTTATTTAAGTCCTAGTATTCTGGTGAGATTTGTCCACACAAATATTAGTTTACAGTCCGGGATACCAGTCAAAAAATCCGAGGTCGAGTACTCAAGATCTTCGCGTGGAGTAGACGCAAGCCATCTTCGATTCTTAAGTGAATCAGCAAGGTAAGTTGGCTTACTTCGTAGCAAGCATGTTTTAAGTATTATTTATTCTGAAGCATGTTTAAATTCAAGTCATAAGCATGATACATGTGATAATTACGCGAATAGAGTTTATCTAAATAATCTGCTAAATAGATCAGTTTTTATGTGATCCATTTGAACGCACACTTCCGCTGCCAACCCCTTCAATTGGTATCAGAGCCAGTCTTTGGCTCTGATTATTTGGATTTAAATTTTGCAAAATTCATGTATGCATGTGGTATTTGATTACAAAGCATGTTCTTGGTGTTTTGTTTATTTATTATGCATGATGAACTCAAGAACTTTCGAATCATGAAACTTGAATTTTTTGTTCATACGAGACGTGCGATCCATCGGCGCTCGCGCCGAGACGGATCGCATCACGCGCGATCGAGAAAGGGTTGTTGATTGAGTGGGAGCCAAGGGTTCACGGTCACGGGGCGACACGCAGACGAGCAAGGGCTCGTGCCCGCCGCCGACCGAGACCAAACCCTAGGCGGCGCCCGCACCAAGGTCGACACTAGGCGGCAGGCGCGGTGTGACGGTTCAATCCAGAGCCGTCGAGACACCGTGGGCCACCACGCAGGAGAACCCGTGACGGAGCCCTAGCTCCTGGCCGAGACGGGCGTGCCACCAGGCGCGACGTGTGCCGGAGTAGTGGGAGCGGATGGTTGAGACGGGTGGTCGGAGATGGCCGAGAGCATGCGCGCCACCGCGCACGCTGCTGGCCTAGAGCTCACGCCACCCGACGGATCATGGCACCGAGACGGAAATTTAATGGAAATTTATTACATATTTAACATTTAATGTTATGTTTAACATTTAATGGAAATTTATTACATATTTAAATGTATAAGCGAACGTAACAAAGTCTAAGTCTTTGTTTTAGTAGACCGTTTTAGGTCGTCGTCCACTTTAAGGTAATTTAATTTTGAACATGGAAATAATTTGAATTTAATTTTTCGTGTCTTATTAAGAATTAAATAACTTGTTTATTTTAGATATATTTTATAGTAGACATGGATAAGAATTAAATTCTATAATAATGGTTTCCTAAAGGAAGATACCAAAGTAAATAACAGATTTAATTATCCAGCAAATTAAAAGAAAAACCATAACCCAAATATCTAAGCTATAATTACGAACTTAATGTTTGTATATGGTTTCCATCAATTGGTCTGCAATTTATGAAGCTTATTTCCAATATTATCGCCACCCATTATGTGGGGACAATAATTCTACGAAATAGCAAGTTCATGAGGGCGGACTTCTCAAAGATAAATAGTATGAACTAGGATGTGGTTTCCAATATTATCGCCACCCATTATGTGGGGACAATAATCCTAAGAAACTGCGAGATTCAGAAGTTCACACAGGATTTATGAGATAGCTTGATCTTGTTAGCAGCACATGAACATTGTTATGGGAGTGTGTTGTAGAAATGAGACTCTGTAATGCTAAATTCGGTGGTCTTGCTTAGGCAACATTAGGCGGCCATGCCATTATGTGGTCTCTGGACTATTCGTCTGTGTTGTGACCAGTAAAATTGTAGAATTTTAATGCGTATTGACCTCTTATGGAGGGTACAAAATTATAATTTTACAGTTGTAAGATTTTGAAAAGTTTTATGCTTAATCTAATCAATCTTCTTACATAAGTTTATGACAAATAGTAAATACTCTATTTTGCAGTGTAAATCAAATCGTCAAGATGTCATTCAATCATCTTTCTGCAATTCTTAAAGAAAACAGACTCAAGGGCCAAAATTACATAGAATGAAAACAAAACTTGGACATCGTTCTTACAGCAGAAGAGTACAGCTTTGTACTCACAACCCCGCGACCTCCAGTGCCGCCGACTAATGCTGCGGCAGGAGTCAGAGATGCACACAGACGGTGGCATAAGGCGAATGAGATGGCTAAGTGCTACATGTTGGCTTCTATGTCTTCAGTACTCAAGCATCAGCATTCTACCATGGAAACGGCCGCCGAGATCATGCAGACTCTCAAGAACCTTTTTGGTACTCAGAATCAAACGGCTAAGTCTCAAGCCTTTCGAAGTATCATGTAGAAGACAATGAAGGAAGGCTTGTCAGTGAGGGACCATGTCCTCGAGATGATGGGCCACCTCAACCAAATTGAGGTTTTGGGAGGGACGATCGATCCCGAGTCCCAAGTAACAATCATCCTTCAAAGTCTTCCCCCTAGCTTCCAGCAGTTCAAGCTCAATTTCGAGATGAACAAAAGGAATTACACCTTGGCGGAGCTGTTGACTGAACTTCAGTCGGCAGAGGACCTTATGGTTCAACCTAAGGCGGCCATGATGACTTTGGTGCCTCGTTCCTCTAGCTCTAAGCCTGGCGTAGGAAAGAAGTCGGCACCGAACTCAGGTGCGGCCAAGATGGCTAAGGGAAAGAAGAAGAAGAAGAGGGCAAACAAGAAGCCCACGGGGAAGTATTTCAAGTGTGGTGAGAAGGGGAATTGGAAGCCAGACTGTCCTAAAAGGGGCAAGGCTACAGGTATGCACCAAGCTCTAGTAGTCGAGTCTTGTTTGACTTCGACATCTACTTACACTTGGGTTATTGACACAGGAGTCACTGATCATATTTGTTTTGATCCTGACTTAATGCAGGTGACAGGACGGCTACATGATCGTGAGATCGAAGTCCAGCTGGGCCACACTACAAAAGTGGCGGCCATTGCAGTGGGAGACATTTATTTGCGTTTTAGTAGTGATAGAATTTTGATACCTTCTGTTAGAAGAAATTTAATTTCGGTTTCTAAATTGGTTTTTGATGGATATTCGATTTCTTTTTAATGACAATTGCGTTATTAAGAAAGATGGTTCTTATATCTATCGTGGTATCATGGAAAACAATCTGTACACGATCACGTCTACACAGTTTAATAATCACAAATCAGAACTCAATACAACATCGAAAATTTCAAAGAAACGAAAAGTCCAAGACTTAAAGGCTTATGTGGAGACGTATCATGGAAAGAGTATCAAACGCCTGCGATCTGATCGCGGAGGCAAGTACCTCAGTGCCGAGTTTTTGGACTACTTATCGGAGTCGAGAATTGAATCCCAACTGACTGCGCCGGGCACGCCCTAGCAGAACAGCGTGGCTGAAAGAAGGGACAGGACCTTGTTAAACATGGTCCGATCGATGATGAGTTATGCACGGCTACCTATTTCGTTTTGGGGACATGCCTTGCTTTCTGCAAGCCATATTTTAGACAACTTACCGTCAAAATCTGTGCCTACTACTCCTTATGAGTTGTGGACTGGGCGCAAGCCCAATCTAGCACATCTCAAGATTTGGGGTTGCCCGGCTCATGTATTGGAAAAGGATCCAACTAAGCTAGGATCAAGGACGGAGGTATGTTTTTTTATAGGGTACCCTAGAGGATCGAAAGCTTATGAATTCTTTTGTCTCCGAGACAAGAAAGTCATTGTGAGTACTCACGTGACATTCTTAGAGGAAGACTATGTAATGAATCATAAACCCAGCAGTGAAGTGGCTCTAGATGAGCTAAATTCAGTCACAAGTTCCATTAACCAAGAACCCGTGCCTAGTGTACAAACAATCCCAGAAACTTCAACTTCGACTCCAAGCATTGTAGTGCCGCGCAGCAGTGGGAGGGTCTCTCATGAGCCAAATAGATACATTGGTTTGGGGGAATCTATTGATTACTCCTCGGACAACAATGTATTAGATCCCTGGAACTTTGCAGAGGCGCTGGCAGATGTCGATCATTGTGAATGGGTGAAAGCAATGAATTCGGAACTACAATCTATGATAGACAATGACGTCTACGATTTGTCCGTCCTACCCGAAGGCTGTACTGCCATTGGGAGCAAGTGGATATACAAACATAAACATGGACCCGATGGACGAGTTAAAGTCTTTAAGGTAAGACTAGTGGCCAAGGGGTATACCCAAAAGGAAGATGTCAATTACGATGAGACTTTCTCCCCGGTGGCCATGCTCAAATCGATCCGGATACTATCGTCTATAGCAGCTTATATGATTGGGATGTATGGCAGATGGGAATTAAGACTGGGTTCCTGAATGACAGTCTTGAGGAGACCATCTACATGGAACAACCCGAGGGATATGCCATAAAGGGCAAGGAACACATGGTTTGGAAGCTTAAAAAGGCTATTTATGGCCTTAAGCAAGCATCTAGATCATGGAACCAGTGTTTCGACCAAACTGTTCGCAAGTTTGGATTCGAAAAGTGCCCAAATGAAAGCTGCGTTTATAAGAAGATTGAAAAGGGGAATGTTGTGTTCTTAGTTTTATGTGTAGATGACATTCTTCTAATTGGAAACAATAAAAGGATGTTGTCATCAGTAAGAACTTGGTTGTCAAACTAGTTCAAGATGAATGATATGAGAGACGTGGGACACATCCTCGGTATCAAGGTTCTTCAGAATCGAGAAAAGAAGATGTTGTGCTTATCTCAACAACCTTACATCAACATTGTACTTAGTCGATTTAGCATGCAGGACGCCAAGAAATATTTCTTACCTTTTAGACATGGCATCCATCTATCTCAAGAGATGTGCCCCAAAACGCCGTCTGAGATACAAGAAATGAGAAGGATTCTATATGCTTCAGCAGTTGGAAGTCTCATGTATGCTATGCTTTGTACGAGACCTGATATTTGCTTTGCTGTTGGCATGGTGGCAAGATATCAGTCGAATCCAGACCAAGGACATTAGACTGTCGTAAAGAACATACTCTTGTACCATAAACGGACTAAGGACTATGCTCTAGTTAAAAAGCAACTGAGCTCTGTCCTTTGGGATATACTGACTCAGACTTTCAAGCTGATCAGGACTCGAGAAAATCTACTTTAGGATATGTGTTCATGAAAGTACCAGAGTGTGTACTAAGTGTGCACGGTGTGTTCTACTGTTCTAGGTCGAGCCACTAAGACTAGTGAATCCACTAGATCACTAGGTCTAGGAACTCAAGGGAATATAGAAGACTCGGTCGTTGGACACACAAACTCTCGTGTTTCAAAGATCCCTCAACCCGTTATACTATAGACTAGTATAGAGAAGCAAGGGGTCGATCCAGCGAAGATGGACGCGCAAGAAGACATCTAGAGATTTTTTGGTTAGAAAACGGCTACTGCCACGCAAACTTTGGTTGAGGTATTCTACTTCTAGACCTAGGCACAAAATTAGATGCTTAGACCTAGTAAACTGTAAACAACATGCAGTGCTTTAACATCCTTAGAACTACGGAATTTTAAACTTACTTCCTAGACTGAGCACACGATTACTAACTATAGCTATACAGAACGCAAATAAAGGTGGGACCAACTTCCAGAAATATCAAATACTGAAGTAAAGCTGCAACTAACAAACTAAGAATTTAACTGACAATGACATGCATAACTTCAACTCTATCAAACACGAAGATGAAGAAAACAGAGCACATACGGAGATTCAAACAAAATGTAAAAATTCGGACGACGAAAACTTGCAACCAACCGGAAATAAAACAGATCTACATCTACAAGACGAAATGAAATGAAAGCACGAAAACTAGGCATAAATCCTGATCACTCTGTTTCAGATCCAAACGTCGGATGCTTAATCCACTCCGGATCCAAGCAATCCGAACCCAACAACAGCCAATCTCAGCTCCATAACTTCTGATTCAACAGATCTACTTCGATCAACACCAGAAAACAATGATTCTATTCTAAATAACAACTAGCATGTAAACCAAACATCCAATTCAGTAACCAACAAGCTCAAAGTAAACAATATCCATAACCAAAACTCAAAAGCAGCTCAAATACGGAAAACAGAAGTTTCATAAACCATGGAAGTTACAGTCGAAAACAGAGCCGAGCTTCGAACGGCGAAGCTCGGTGAAATCCACAAAATAACTAAAATAAATGGGAAATTGTTTCTTCGCCCTCTGCAAGGACGGTGTTACTCCAATGACTAACTAGTAAACAGTGACCCAGAACTACCCTACAATTTCCCCATGAAAACCCAAAAGTGTGTAGAAGTGAAGTGAGCTGCAAGCTAAATCTGTTACTAAGGTCCCCACCGAGAGGATCCCTCCAGATTGCATGCTTCCTTCCTTATATAAGCGCGGTAGGATCTTCTAGAAACCTTCGCAGAAATCTCTATTCTTCCCTTTAGCTTCACGATCCCTCCGTCTAGCTGTTTCCTCCGAATTTGCTCACTTATTCACCATAGTTGCATGGTCCTTGGAATCCACATTCTTTGTTCCTCGACCCGGTGAATTCTTCTACACACCGGGCTTAAAACATGTGTTAGACCTTATAATTGTATGAATTCACCCCCTAGACCTATGCATGAAATGAGCCTTATCAAACTGCTCACACTTAAACCTTGCTTGTCCTCAAGCATGAAAGACAAGAAAACAGAAATAAGGCGAATTTCAGTGCACAGTTCCCATGAACGACTCTACAAACAAGACACGAACAAACACCAACTACTAGACCTAGACATACTACAGACTCAAAACGAAACACTTAAATAAAAACACATAAGCATGAACTAGTTTCAACTTTTAGGCGATCGTCCCCACAAGCTTAAGTTCTATCCGATTGATTACAGTCTTCAAATCCTCCTCCTCCTCCCTTCTTCCATCTAAACGGTCTGTCAGTTTGTCAAGAGAGCCTGTCGATTTCCCAGATGTCAGGTTCGCTCGATCACTCATTCCTCACCAGGGATGTTATGACCGATTCACTCTTAAGTCAACGACACAACACTGATGCTTCGGGTTATGAGAGTTTCTCCTTTCTACAGTCCCCCTTCCTTTTAATTCCTGGGTCAGGTTACTTATTACTTCCTACCCTTAGGGTTCCTTCTTTTTTTATATTTTATATTCCCCCTTTCTTATATATTCCTTTTTACCCTGGACTTCGTCCAGCTTATACCTCCTTTCCCTGGACTTCGTCCAGCTTATACCTCCAATTTTTTAAATTTATTTCCCCCCTGAACTTCGTCCAGCTTATACCTCCTTTTCCGGGACTTCGTCCAGCTTATACCTCCAGGACCCTTTTTTTTTGTTCTCCTTCAGACTCTTCTCCCTAAGCATTCAGTGGTGGCCCCTCCCTTTTTACATGTTAGCTCAAAGTGTATAGGCTTATAACTCACTGTTATAGAGGGGCTTCACAAGCCGGTTATCTAAGGCGTTTTCTATCGTTCTTACTTCATTCAGACAGCATTCAGTTTATTAAGGTAGAAAGGCCTCAAAGTTGACATGCATCCTATCTTCAATCGCTTTTACTAAGGGAATCTTACCTTATTATATCACTAGCTCATGCGACAGACAAAAACATTAAACCTAGACTAGACCTAGAGACTCCTAATCACAAAAACAAATACTGCACTCACTCCCTCCCCCTCCCACTTCACTCCAGCTTGTCCCCAAGCTATCCCAGTGAAGCGGGGAAACAGGGAAGTAAAACCCAGTACAAAACACTCAACAATAAACCAAACAAGACAAGCACAAACAACACAAACTTCTCACACTTAGACCGAACATCGGGCTAAGTGGGAGAAGTGCAACAGACAAAAACAAAACATGCATAAAAGAACGACCTCTTCTCACACTTAGACCAAACATTGGGCTAAGTGTGTGAAAGCACAATACATATATACAAAATAAAACATGATGGCAAAGAACATATATAAACTGAAAAGAAAGAAGAAAAGGAAAGAAAAACCGAAAAGTAAAAGTTACTTGTTCATGGGGGATTTATTTCGGAGTCTGGCCACCGCGGGAGCCAGACTGGGGCGGTACGTACGATCGGGTCACTTTCGCTTTCTTTCTCGCCGGCGAATCCGGATTCTCCTTCACATCCTCACTATGTTGCTTGGTCAGTTGCTTCTTCACTGTTAGGGTCTTCGATGCCGACGGGGCTAACAAGGGTTTGGACGTGGACGGGGGATGCTGGGGAGTCGAACTTCCTTGCCCTGGCTAGGTGGACACTTTGTTGGGTCAAGTAGGCAGTTTCGCCTGGGGCTCGGAGAAGTTCTCCTTTATCCACTTCGTCATCTTCATCATTAACTCGACAGCCTCCGCTATCCGATCACTGTGGGCCGACAACTTCATCACCAAATCAGTCACACTGCCCCGTAGGGCCACCATCTTGATTTCTGACCTCATCCATCCTACCTCCGTTCTCATCTCCTCAACTTCAATCTTTGATGCAGACTCGACAACTTCCGGTTCACGCTTGACTTGGGGTTCCGCTACACCGACTTCATAGAAACAAACCTCCTTCCCGTGTATGTACAACAACCCCTTGTTGAAAAAGTAGTCAACGTTGAAGATTTCAGGGGGCTCACAGAAAACCACCTAAGGGGCCGACTTGGCAATCTTCATAATCGTGTTCCGCTGAAGATAGGCCCCCAAAAGGTGACACGTGTACATGTGTCGGGAAGGGTTAGCGGTCATTTGATGGCATGCCTGAGCTAACCAGTAGCCTAAGTGCACTCGTACTCCCTTGGCCATGCACCAAGTGAAGTATAAATCCGTCGTTGTCAAGACAGAGTTGGCAGTTCCCATTAGGTTGTAACTGATGAAGGTCTGAGCAAATCGGAGTATGCGATTATCTATATGAAACCCCTTCGAAACACTGGTCTTGAATTGTCCCACCTTCGGGTGGGTGATGAACTCCCAGGCCGATTGTGGTTTGAATCTGGGCGTGAACTTCGGCGCTCCAACCACCCGATCATTCCACAGTCCCTCATCATCCTCCATGAGCGTGAACAGCCCCATTCGGATACTCATTTCGTGCTCTTGGGTGAATAAGCGGAAGGTGATGGAATCGACATCCAAGTAAGTTGTCGGTTTCAGACGAAATGTAGAGAATAATTCTCGCGCCAGCGCCGTTGGAACCTCCGCTGAGCTATGCTTCAACAAGCAATCAAACCCGATGGCATCAATGTACTGCCGAAATTCTTCATCGGAATCTATCTCCTTCAGCTCCTCGGGATCATATCGTTTTCCAGACTTAGCGAGTTTACCCGGACCACTCCGTTCTTTGTAGGTCGCAGATCGCTTAGGGTCGTCAAACTTCCTCATGGCATCAAGCAAACCTTTCGTAATCCACACTTCTGCAAACCTTCTCAGGTAGAGAGACTTCAATAGCTTGACCCCCAGATGGCCTCTTCGTCTTCTTGACCAAGGAAGGGGATACCTGTTTGCCCTTCCGTTTCCTTTCCTGCGCCAAGCGGTGCTCCTCCCCATCACTCTCTGCCTCGCTAGGTCGAGGAGAGTTAGTCTGATCTGTGTCCATGGGTGCTAGACCCAGTTGTTCTCCTTCAGTAGGTGTGACGGGATCACCTATCACGTCCATCAGACTCCGGCGAGCCTGCCTCCTCTTTTCCCTTTCGTTTCTCGATGAATCTGCCCCTTCCGTCAGATCCACTATGAGATTTACCCTCTCCTCAGCGGGTTTATGTATGTCTTCAGTAATGGGAGCCTCTGCCTCCCCAGACAAACTAGGGGTTACCCCCTCGATATAAATAGGGGTTCCCCCCTCGGTCACCTTCTTCTCAGAAACATCTGGGGTCGCCCCTTCCGACTCACCAATAGGGGTTTCCCCTCAACAGTAACAACCATATCAGAAATAACAGGGGTTTCCCCCTCAGCAACACCAACTGTAAAAACAAAGGTTTCTCCCTAAACAATTCCCAAAACAGAAACAGGGGTTACCCCCTCCAAAACTTCACCAGAAATAACGGGGGTCTCCCCCTCAGACAACCCAGCTACAGAAACAACAGGGGTTTCCCCCTCAACAACGCCATCTGTCCCATCTCCGCAACCAGATCTGTCCCTTGTTCCTGCTCTCCACCTACCGCGACTTCTTTTTCCGGTTCGCCAGTAAACGAATCGGCTTCTGTATATACGGTAGACACTAGGGAAACCGTATCCTCAGGGACTTGAGGTGGTAGTAGTGCGGTGGTTGTGATGGACGTCGACGCGGCAGGTGTGGGCTTCCCCATCATTGACGTGAACAGGGCGAAGGCCTTCATCGCCTCCTCTAGCCTGCCAAACTTTTGTATCAACTCTGCCATGAACATCGCAGCGTTGGAATCGGCGGATCCGGCGGGGTTTCCTGCATTTGATGTGTTTTTCATGGCCTGAATCTGAAAATTGCACAAAGATCTTGTAAGAAATTTCTGGTTATGGTTAGAAATTGGTAGAATTGCAATGGAGAGAATTTGGGGTTTTTAGTGAGAGAGAAAATTCAGTTTTTGGAAATAAAGAATAAAGAGGGAAAAGAGATATTTTAGGTAGGAATGGGAATGGTTGCAGGCATGATGTAAGCATCCGTACCCCTATCCATAAAGTGATTTTTTTTATTTCGAAACCATTTCTCTTCCTTCCCAAACTAACATTTCTCTGCCCCATGTAAACTCTTCCCATCGCAATACCACACTAAGACCAAAACAAAAAATTGAAACACCAGGTTCCTAGGTCAAGGATTCACAGGTGACAAAGCAATTTCCCTAAAGAAACCTGGCATTCCGAAAATATTTTTGGAAGATTAGAATTTTTTCTTTATTTCGATTTTTTTCATTTTCTTTTAAAAATACGATTAAACTATTTACACATTCGATATAGCACTCTCGAGATTCTCTAGTTCAGTGAATAGATAAATTCAAACATCCCAATTTACCTGACCCAGGAATTCATCGAGAGCACTGCTTGCTAAACTGATTAGGCGATAATGGAGAGTGCTTGTAGTGGCATTTCCTCCACTACACACAACTCAGATTTATCCCTAAAAACCTTCACCCGATGACCATTAACAAGAAAAGGAGTAGAGTTTAAGGCACTTCCCATGATCTCCACAGCTCCGTTTGCTCGAAGGCTCACGACAGTGTAAGGTCCAACCCATTTGGACTTTAGTTTCTCGGGCATCAGCTTGAGCCTGGACTGGGAGTACTTTCTGACCCACTTGCAATTCCTTGACCCGGAGATTCTTGTCATGCCAAAGCTTAGTCTTCTCATTATACCACATCGCTGACTCATAAGACACAAGCCTTAATTCCTCCAATTCCTAAAGCTGCAGTTTCCTCTCTACTTCACAAGCCCGAGGGTTCATGTTAATTTCCTTGACCGCCCAATATACTTTATGCTCCACACCCAAAGGCAGATGGCACATCTTGCCGAACACCAGCCTATAAGGTGACATCCCAATGGGCGTTTTGTATGCTGTCCTGTAAGCCCATAATGCATCGTCAAGCGTCTTACTCCAGTCCTTCCTTGACGGATTAACCGTCTTTTCCAGTATTGCCTTGATCTCCCTATTTGATATTTCAGCCTGCCCATTAGATTGAGGGTGATAAGGTGTAGACAATCTGTGATGGACTCCGTATTTCTTCATCAGAGCTTCAATGGTACTGTTCCGGAAGTGAGTCCCTTGATCATAAATAATAGCCCTAGGAACACCGTACCTGTTAAAAATGTTAGCCCTAAGTAATTTTGCCACCTCACCGGCTTCAAAAGAGGTGGTGGCCTTGGCCTCTATCAATTTCGACACATAATCTACCGCCACATGGACATACGTGTTCCCATACGAAGATGGAAATGGACCCATGAAGTTCATACCCCAAACGTCGAAGATCTCACATATGATCACTGGGACCTGCGGCATTTCATCCATCTTAGAAATTCCCCCTGTCTGCTGGCATCTCTCACCGCTCTGACAAAACTCAAAGCATCCTTATGCAGCGTAGGCCAGTAAAAACCGCCATCTAACACCTTCCTTTCAGTCTTTCTAGGTCCAAAATGACCTCCACAAGCCAAAGCATGGCAATGATTCAGCACATCCCTCTGTTCCCATTCTGGAATACACCTCCTAATCACCTGGTCAGCTCCCATTCTCCACAGATATGGGTCGTCCCAAAAATAGTACTTGGCTTCGCTTTTCAGTTTCATCTTCTGGGCCCGGGTGATTTCTCGAGAACTAGGCACTTCTCCAGTGACCAAGTAATTTGCTAGGTCTGCGAACCAAGGCTCGGCGTTCAGTTGACACTTTCCTTTTTCAGAATCTCCTGGACCTGTTAACACCATTACCATTTCCCAACAGATGGGTCTAGGAAATGTTCCTATACAGTGCAGATGCTCATCCGGGAATGCATCAGGTATAGCTTCATCCGTCTCTCCTTGGAAAATCCTGCTCAAGTGATCAGCTACTTTGTTTTCTGTCCCCTTTTTGTCTCGAACTTCCCAATCAAATTCCTGCAAAAGTAACACCCAACGGATTAATCTTGGCTTAGATTCTTTCTTTGCCAACAAGTACTTGATAGCTGCGTGGTCAGTGAAGACTATCACCCTCGACCCCAGCAAGTACGGTCGAACTTCTCAAACGAGTATACTACCGCCAGCATTTCCTTTTCTGTGGTGTCATATTTCTTCTAGGCTTGATTGAGTGTTTTCGATGCGTAAAAAATCACATAGCTCTTACCATCAATTCTTTGACCTAGTACTGCCCCCACTGCGTAATCACTTGCGTCACACATTATTTCGAACGGTAAACTCCAGTCATGCGCTCTGATAATAGGGGCAGCGACTAGTTTATCCTTCAGTAGCTGAAAATCTTCCTTGCACCTCTCGTCGAAAACGAAATCCACTTCGTTATGCAACAAATGTGTAAGCGGCTGGGCAATCTTTGCAAAATCCTTAATGAATCTTCTATAGAAACCCGCATGCCCTAGGAATTCTCTGACTTCTTTCAGATTCGTAGGGTAAGGAAATTTTGAGATCACATCAACCTTCGCTTGGTCTACCTGTATTCCCCTCTCGGAAACTACATGCCCTAGGACAATTCCTTCAGGGACCATAAAGTGGCATTTCTCGAAATTTAAAACCAAATGCTTTTCCTGGCACCTCCTCAATACTATATCCAAACTTGCTAGACAGGAGTCAAAAGAATTCCCATACACAGTGAAATCATCCATGAAAATTTCGATACAATCCTCCAATAAATCTGAGAAGATACTCATCATACACCGTTGAAAAGTGTCTGGCGCATTGAATAGACCGAACGGCATTCTTCTGTAGGCATATGTACCAAAAGGGCACGTGAATGTAGTCTTCTCTTGATCTTCAGGATCTATGTAGATCTGGAAGTATCCACTGTACCCGTCAAGGAAACTGAAATTTGCTTGCCTGCCAAACGCTCCAGCAACTGATCAATAAAAGGTAAGGGGAAATGATCCTTCCTTGTTGCTTCATTCAACTTTCTATAATCGATGCGCATCCTCCACCCAGTAACTAGTCGAGTGGGTACCAGCTCGTTCTTGTCATTCTTGATCACCTGTATTCCCAGCGATAGCAGCTTCAAAACCTCCTTCAAATCTTCCTCTCTCATGTTCGGATTTAGCTTGCGTTGTGGATCTCTACATGCCTTCGTACCTTCCTCTAGCCTAATGTGGTGCATGCAAAGATCAGGACTGATTCCTACCAGATCGGAGAGAGTCCATCCTATGGCTTTCTTGTTTCTTCTGATCACATTCAGCAATTCCTCCTCCTGTTCCTTGGTCAAGTTGCTATTGATGATAACGGGAAAAGTCTCACTTTCTTCTAGATAAGCATACTTGAGGCCTGGTGGGAGCACCTTCAGTTCTTTCTTCAGGGTGCTTGCCTCGTGGGGCAAGGGATTTTTCTCTGTTCCATCAGACATAATTTCTTTCCCTGACCTAGAAGAACCTTCTACGCTCGCCACATGAGGTGTCTTCCTTGACCCAGCTACTCCTGGATTCGTGCAGAATTCCAAGATCGCTTTAGCTAGCTCCTCATCTGATAATTCACTTGTGTTCATTGCTTCACACCATCCAGCCACGGTCGATAGAGTAACTCATCTCTGAATTTTCAATCTGCTCCTGTATCAATTCTGTCTCAAGCTTTTCCTGGACTAAGGGGTTAATAACATCGATAGCATGCAAATTTTCTACATCAAGAGGTTTTTTCATTGCTCCGTCGATGCTGAAGGTATATTTTTCCCCATTGTAGTCAAGGCATATAGTTCCATCAAAAACATCAATTATGGTCTTAGCGGTACGGAGAAAAGGTCTTCCTAAGAGCACACCGCTAGACTCAGCAGATTCATTATCACTCATATTAATATCATGGAAATCAGCTGGATACAGAAAATTGTGCACTTTGACGATGACATTTTCTAAGACTCCCTCTGGACAGATACACGACCTATCTGCCAATTGAATTACCACTTTTGTATCGACCATCCCTACTCCTACCAGCTTCTGGTAGATGGAAAGAGGTAAAACATTTATCGATGCTCCTAAATCACACATGGCATGATCAATCCTGACATCACCGGTTGAAATAATCAACGTAAACATACATGGGTCAGTGCATTTTGATGGCATCCTTCGCTTCTGAATCACTGCTGATACATTCTCTCCAATCAGAATCTTCCCACTGGGTCTAGTCTTCCTAGCTATAAACTCCTTAATGAATTTGCTGAAGACTGGCAACCTCAAGGCCTGTAGGAATGGTAAATTAATCTCCAACTTCGCGAAAATGTCCATGAAGTCAACCGGGTCTTCCTTCTTTTTCTTAGCCTCCCCTCAACTTGGGAATGGTTCCAGTAGTTTCCCTGCTCCAGTAGATCCTCCAGCTGAGAGCTCTCCAGTTCCTTTTCTCAACTCCTCATTTTCTACTCTCGGCTCTGGATCAATGTAAAATGGCTCTGCTTCCTTAGGTAATGGCTTCTCCAAATCCCCTGCCCTAAGGTCATCTTGTCTAACGGGACTGCTCCCCTTTAAGTTCCCAGGTCTAGAGTTAGTACCTTATCGTTCCTGCTTGCTATGGGGTTTGTCTCCTAATTTGTCCTCATCTCTGGACCTTCATAACCCTTCCCGGATCTCAGAGTGATCCAACTGATGTTGGCTCTATCTGGCGGCCTTACTGAGGCAGGGATCTTCCCTTCGTTCCCTCGCATCTCGCTCAAGGAAGTTGCTATCTGAGACAATTACTTCGACAACATATCCATTGCCGCCTTTTGTTCCTGCTGAGCATCCTGAAGCTTGTGGACTACGTCATTGTTCGATTGCAAGTTGTTCTGCATATGCTGTTGAGAACTGACGAGGTCATGCACCATTTCATCTAGATTCCTTGGCACTTTTGAATTTGGCTGACTAGGCCTTGGGCCTGCACTTGAGTTCGAACCACTCGCTTGATTCTGGCGAAGGTTTCCTTGACCACCTGAACTATTGTTATACTGATTTCCTGGCCCTTGGTAGTTGGTTTGGAAATTCCTTTGGTGTGGTGGCATATAAGAGCTCCCTTGATGGTTTTGGTTCCTGTTCCCCCAATTCGGATGATCTCCTTGGTTTCGATTGTTCCAGTTACCCTGCCCCTCTTGACTTCTTCCGGACCAGTTACCCTGCCTCTCGGGCTGAGTTGCAAACTGGATACTCTGTTGGGGTGCTGGCTGGCTCTGTTCGTTGTCCGAACATCTAAAATTGTGATGGTTCCTTCAGGGTGCGTCTCTTTGTCTCCCTAGATTCCAACTTCCATCCGGATTCCAACTCCCCATTGCATTAGCTTGGGCCTGGTACTCTCCTTCCTGAGGTCCATAATACTGCTGAAGTTGACTATCTTCTAGACACGGAGGTTTTTCCTTCGCTTGTGAGGCTGGTAGTTTGGTCTTCTCGATTGCATCCAACAATGCTTTCTCAAGCCTGTCGATCCTTGCCTCTACCTTCTCTTCGTCTTGCTCCCTCACCGCATTCACCGAACCTCTCTTCACAAAATTCCTTGGGTTATCGTATGTTTTCTTGGCATCTATCAACTTCCCCAAGATCTCTCTTGCTTCGCTTCCCTTCTTTCTTGTAAAATTTCCCCCGCTCGAGGAGTTCATTAAATCCTTTGACTCAGGGTTTGCTCCTTTATAGAACAGATAATAGGTCTCTGCCTCTATCATCCGGTGATTTGGGCACGCATCCTACAACCCCTTGAACCTCGACCAATATTGGCTCAACGTAATAGAATATGGGGGTAACCTTAATAACCACGTGTTGGCATCCCCCTTCAAGGCAAAAGGGACCGCACGCAGGCGATAGTCCTCCTCTGTTGCATCATTGGGCCTCTTCTGAACGCTACACAATTTGCTGAATTCATTCAAGAACTCGTACGGGCACTCATTCCTTCTTCCAGAGAATGTGGGTAGGATACCGAGCACGTTCGTCTTGATCTCAATTGACCTCTGTCGCGGATTCATCACTATGGCTTGGGCTGGCTCTCCATCTAGATGAGCAGTGAGCGAACCGATCTCCGGATCTGGATCGATTATGTTCGCCATGTCAACTATTTCTTCCTCCTCTGTACTTGTTTCCGAAGACGATTTAGGATCCTCCTTTCATGACGAGTTCCAATCCTCTTCACTTTCCGAATCAAACGGAAATGGATCTCCGTAGATAATCCCGATCTGGTGGTGACCGTAGATGCTGTGTTCTTAATCTGCAGTGTCAGTCCGCATGTTTTCTTACCTTAGGAAATAAACGACACTGGTGTGGTATAGCACTGAAGGATCTAACAGTTGAGATAATTCTTTCTTGCTATTTACTGAAAGACGAGGTCTCGGTGATTGTTATTTCTTAATCATTGTTGACATAACATTGAGCATACGATATTGATTATGCACTACTTTGATTTATCAAATGGTGCGGATTTTTCGCAATCCAAGAATCCTGGTATCTTGGGTAATGGTGATCAATGTCTAGAGGTGCTAGTAATTTTTATTGCAATGAATCGTGTGCTGGGTGAGTCCAGTTTGATAATATCCTCAAGAGGTGATCGAAAAAGGTTTTATTATTCAGAAACCCGGCCGGTTGGAATTTATTCCAGAATAATAAATAAAGATTTTGAACTAGACAACTCTTAGAAAAAGATAGTAATTAATTAAAGTCAAATAACATACTTAAATTAATTAATGGATATTTATATCTTAAACATGAGAAATAATAAATTAAAGAGGTAAAGCCCGGATTACTCGTAATTTGGGATTGAATTGGCAGTCAATATTATTATACTATAGTGGATGATAATAATATTCTATTTGACTTGTATTAAATTGGGGCTCAATTTAATTAGTAAAAGTCCAACAGGTTTGGCCCAAGTCCAACCTTCATGGATCCCTAATCTGGCCCATCATAACTCTATATAAAAGGAGATTAGAAAGGAGATTCAATAATAATTAAGTGTTAATTTTCGTGCTCCTCTGCGGGAGTGGACGAAAAATCGGTTTTTAAGAAAACTGATATTCTGTCTTCTTTTTAATCAAGCCCTTTTCGATTCTGATAAGCTTTGCCCACCCAAAGGTCAGATTCTGAGTTCGGGATACAGATTAGAAGATTCGTGGTTGAGTACGAAGAACATCACGTGGAGAAGGCGCAAGCAATCGACGATTCTTTGGAGAATCAGAGCGGTAATTCTAAACTGTAGAAATTCATGTTCTAGGTTTTAATTCCTTTTACATGAATAATGTGTGTTCTTGGATGCAATTCCTTGTTTAACATGTAGTTAATTGATCCCATAATCAGTCAAATAGATCTGTAGATCTTGTTTATTTGTATATGCATGACTTCCGCTGTGCAAGGGGCACCAAACCCCAGCAATTGGTATCAGAGCCAATTTTTGGCTCTGATTATGTAACGCCCCACTTTTCGAATCCTAATTTTGGAACCCTAAGACGTTGCATTTATTGCTTTGATTGTCACGAATTAAATGATGAACTGTTATGTGATTGATTCGATGACCTAATTTTGATTTGACCTAGTCAATTTCGTTGATTTTAGGGCGTGGCTTAAATTAATTGATGTGGAATGAAATATATTGCGGTGAATTAAGGGGAGTGAGATTTAAGATAGAATCATAAATAATTACCTTGTCCTTTTATTGTGGAAATATTGGCCACTACCAAATTATTGGAGAGGAATTCTATTTCTTGGATTTAATTATTTATTTTGGGATAATTATCCAAATTAAATCCTAAAGCCTAATTACCTTACTTCCTTCTTGATAAAAATCGGCCCCTATTCTTTTTCTTAGGGGGATTCGAAATCTCCTAATTTGTAGGAGAAGGAAATTATTCATTATTTATTTTGATCCCTTAATTATTTCTTTCCATGTTTTAATTGGAATGTCCTAGCAAATCTTTCCCTACTCAATTTTATTAAAGATTTGGAAATTATTTCTTGTGGGAGAAATATTTCACACGCCTACTATCATATTATTTGGGAGGATTTTTATTAATTTTCCTGCTCCGTATTATTTTATTCTGCTCCGTGAAAACACCAAATTTAAATCAAAGGCTAATTAAATAGCCATGATTTTCAAAATATCCTCCTTATTTCTCCATCAATTACACGCCAATTACCTCCATCAAATCTCCCCAAATCTCTTTCATCTTTATTGTGATTATTCTCCAATTATTCTCTAATTAATTGAGAGATATTTTATTCCCTAAACTCTATAAATAAAAGACTCCTAAACCCTACCTCAAATCACACGCCTCCCACCTCAATCACATGCCCCCTCCCTCTTCTCCACTCTCCCACACTTGTTCTTCTACTCTACTCAAGATCCTTTCGAATTTTCCAAGAGATTGTTGAAGAAGCAAGGTTTTTATTCGTTCCTACCGTTTGTTTGATCCAAGAGAGGTGAAAATCAGACCCTATTCTTCTTTCCTCCCCATCTAAACATTCTTTGTGTGTGTATGTTTGATTGCGCTTTGAATGAATTTGTTTGATGAATTAATAAATCTATGGTGAATGATGTATGATGTTATGAGAGCATGAGTATAAGGACCCTTTTGAGCATGTTTGTGTATTAAACCCATGAAAATGTTGATTTTGAATAAATAGGGATAAACCCTAATTCGAATTTTTAAAGGCATGAAAAGCTGTAAGTTCGGACAGTATGTTCCGACATGCATTGTACCGACCAAATGAACTTCGATTTGATCGATTCTTTTTCCTGAGTAAATTTCTTGATGTCTTCTATGTTGTGTGTGAATTTCAACTCATTTGGATAAAAGATGGATTTTTGGTGAATTTTTAAAGTTGACTGCGCATTTCTGGCAGAAAATGTTTTCTCGACCAGTAGGTTACGTTGTCCTTTTTGACCGACCAAAGAGGGGTATTTTGATATGAAATTTAAACTGGAAGGTAGTTGATGAGTCTACTGCATTGTGGTAAAGTTTTAGCCCCAACGGAAGTCGGGTGAAATTTTAATAATTTTTATAAAATGGTTGCGCTGTGCTGCCAGATTTCTATCTTGACAAAAACACTATGTTGTTATAAGTGAATTACTTGATTGATATATGTGATGACATGATGCGCTGTTCAAAGGGGGGGAAAAGGGGAAAACGATAGAGACATGCATAATATTAAGTCGATGGTTGTGACTGATAAGATATATATATTATCTAAAGGTAACAACTCTTGCGCGAAGCGTGATAACAAAGGGAAAGCAGTAGTCGAAATCTAAACGGTCGAGGTGGGCTTCTTTTCTATCCTACATTTTTGTGGGTTTTCTTTTACTAAAATCTTTTACGTATGACTGTGGAGCTATAAGGGTGGTTTAAAGCGATTATCATGCCGTGATTTGTTTTAACGTGCCTATCCGATGTGGCTGTTGCCACTGTTATATAAATCGAATTCGGGTCCTCGTAGGGCCGCAAACCCTACTTGGATTAGTGTACACCTATGGTAGATTGTGTGCTAGCGTACCGGCTGGCCGGTCTAGTGACCTGGTTTGTGGCCGCATTCCCTGTCATGTATTGGCAGATATGGTTGATGACGATGGGGAAAAATGACTGCGCAGTCGCTATTTTGAACAATGTAAAATATTTTTGGTGCCTCGGGAGTTTATAAAGCTCAAAACCCGATGGTTACCTACGTATGGCATGATAATATGTACTCTTATTTAAAATGTTTTCGGCATGAGCCACTGAGTATTTTCAAAAGTACTCAGCCCTGCATATGTTTTCTCTATGTGCAGGTTGAGCAGCAACGAGCGGTTGGTGGTGTTGAGCAGGAATTAATAATAAACTATGGTCGTTTTGAAACTCCGAGTGTCGTCGTGTCTTCACACATGACGTCACTCTTCTCTTGGATGCTTCCGCTGTGATGTTTGCTTTACATACTTTTTATTTAAATTCAAAAACTGTTTCATTTGGGATATTTGCAAACTCGTTACTTATTTTGAATAAATGCTAAACCCTTAGTCATTTACTTGTTGAACATAAATACTTTTGGTTGCTTTATTTATTAAACTTAAATTCTTGGTCAAACTCTTGTTGAAAACCATAGTCTTCTATGCCTGTCCATTAAGCCCCTTTAAGTCACGATCGCCCGCTTTTATTAACCCTAGGGGCGGTCGTGACAGATTATGTGGATTAATTTCATGTTATGTGAATTGGTTGAATGCACGTTTTTCTTTGTCGTGTGGTTGTTTAATTTTAATTGAATGACGACAAATGACCAAGAATGGATTAAGACGTCGCGAGGAGAATTGTTGCTGTTTGCGAGAATCAATTCTCATATTGTTTCTGGTTTCTAATTTGTTTATACGTGATATTGTGATGAACAATGAATTTAATTACATGTAATCATTACATGTATAGATTAAAATTTGTTTCAATAATTTTTATGTATTCAATTGATTATGTTACGGGATCTTAGTGATTTGACTTAATGCTGTAACCCTTGTACGTGAAATCAATTAAATTCACCATGTGGAGAATCAAATCACACCGCGAAAAATCGTGGCAGTCTGTTTGGAATTTGCGGGGATAACTACAAGAGATTAGATCGGTGTTGGACAAAGTCAGCGTTGAAGCAGACTGGAGGTTCATGTGCGATAGCAGCTGTACGAGTGGGAGCCCTTCGTAGGCAGTTCCCGGACTCGAAAGAAGATCGACGAAAGCGAAGAGCAGGCTGTTGTGACAGCGGCGACGCTCGCACGGGTCTTCATCCCGTGACAACTATCCAAATTAGTTATGGTTTCCCTAATCCTAGGAACTAGTTTGAAGAAAATTTCAAAATTAGTTAGGATTTCCTAATCTGGGAACTAATTTTTGAGTTAATTCAAGATTAATTTTGAATAAGATTTGAGTATATCTTAAGTGGGTTGTCTAAAATTTAATTTTAATTAAATTATGGATTAGTTGGAATTTATCCTTATCTTAGGGATTTGGATAGACTTATTCTATCTAGATAAATCCTAGATAAATTAGGATAATTATAATTAATTTTACTTTGTCTTATGGATTTATATAGATTTAATTCTATGTGAATAAATCCTAGATAGACTAAATAATGAATTAATTATATTTGGATTTTATCCTTATTTTATGGATTTAGACATATTTATTTATATCTAGAGAAATCCTAGATGAATTTGGATGATAGTAATTAAATTATTTTGTCATGTGGATTTAGATAGAGTATTCTATCGTGTTGAATCCTAGATTGACTAAAATAAATAATAATTAAGTTTATTCATATCTTGTAGATATTGATAGATCTATATCTATCTAAAATATATCTTAGTAGATTTGGATAATTAAAATCCATGTTTATCTTTATCTTGTGGATATTTATAGAATTAATTCTATTTAGAAAATATCCTTGTAGATTTAGATAATTAAATGTATCTCTATCTTATAGATATTGATAGATTTATATCTATCTAGAATATATCTTAGAAGATTTAGATAATTGTTAATCCAGTATTGTAATTATCTTTTGGATTTAAGTTAGATTTAGTTCTATCTAGTTAAATCCTAGTTGAATTAATTAATATTAATTCTAGTTTATCCTAATTTTATGGATATAAATAGATTTATTTCTATTTAGAAGATATCCTAGATAAATTTGGATAAAGATAATACAAGATAATCATAATCTAATTGGATTTTGATAAAGTTAATTTTGTCTAGAATAAATCCTAATAGATATGATATATTCTAGTTTCTTATTCTAAATAATCTAAGATTTTTCTTAAATCTTGGTGTGATTGGATTTTATCTTGAACTTATGGATTTGGATAGATTTGTTTCTATCTTGAAAATATCCTAGTATGATTTAGATAATGATAATCCAAGGTCAGTCTTATCTTGAATTTTAGGATTTGATTTTATCCCTGTAAAATCTAGAATAATCCTAAGAGGATTTAGATAGATTATCCTAAATTAATTTGGATAGTCATTATCCAGATAAATCTTATCAAATCCGAGATTCCTATTTTGGATAAGATAGGCAATTAATTATTTAATTAAATCTTCCAAGATTTATTAAATAATTTAAATAATTATCCAATGATTAATCACCATGAATTAAATGGATTTATCTGTTTATTTGGTGTTGATCTATTTTAAGTGGGTTATCTGCCTTATCTACTTATGTGATAATTATGCAAAAACCATGTTTAAAATTACTAAGCAATAATTACAACAATGCGTTGTATATGGTCTCCATAAATTGGTCTATTTATGAAGCAGTTTCTAATATTATCGCGACCCACCTTAGTGGGAGCAATAATCCAACGAAATAGCAAGTTCATAAGATTAGACTTCTTAATAGTAAATTGTTTAAACTAGAAGCATGTTTCTAATATTATCGCGACTCACCCTAGTGGGAGCCATAATCCTGTGAAATTGCAAGTTGATATATTTAAAACATATTTATAAGATAGCTATGGAATTTTGTTAGTGGCGTACGACCTTCCCTAGAAGGAGTATCAAAACAGAAACGAAATTCCTAGATGCAAATATTTATGGTAAAAGCTTAGGCAATATTTGGCAGCCATGCCACCTTTGTGGTCTCTGGACTATTCGTCGGTATTGTGACCAGGAAATTGTTGGAATCCGAATTTGTATGACCTCCCTAGAGGCGTACTTATTTTGTTTTTCACAGTTGTGAGATACATAAATTGTTTTGTGGTTGTTTGCGATTATGTATCAAGCATAGTATGTGATAAATAGTTTGATTTCTTCTCAGACAAATTCTTTATAATGTCTGCGAACCTTAATGAAATCAAACTCGAAGGCCAAAATTATGTAGACTGGAAATGTAAATGGATAAGATTCTCATTGCTGAAAACTTAAAGTTTTTACTCACCAATTCATGTCCTCCATTTCCTAGACAAAATTCCACAAAGAAAGTTTGAGAATGCATTTTATGCATGTACTTGACAAGTTCTTTGAGGAAGAAGATCAAACTACTTTCTTTTAAGTAGTGAGACAAGTCTTGGTTTTTATTGATGATAAAGAGATATCCAATAAGGACGTTGTCCAGATTCTATTAGAATATCCACAAGAGATAGAATGTTTTGAGGAATCTTCTGATTCAGTTACTCAAATAGTTTCTACACTCAGTTCATCGCCAAATGTAATAGGAAGTGAGTACAAGAAGGTTGTTACTGAAAAGTTGGAAACCTTCAGCATTGTATTCACTTTATTACTTTTGGAGGAAAAGAACATGATAGCTGACGAATTCATCAAGGCTGCATCTTTCCTATGTCGTAGTTCAATCGAACAGAAGACTAGCAATGGAAAGAGGGAAGAGTTGAATTGTCATCAATGAAAGCTATAAAGGCACGAAAAAATGGGTGAAAAGGCAAAAGAGAAGATGCATTGTGAGTCGGATTGACCTCTTATATAGAAGTGTTAGGGTTTTGTATACTAGAAATCACCTTTCGAGTGATTGCATACTGTAAAACTCTAATGGTTATTTTCCAATAAATGCAACAGATTATTTTTGTCATAATGTTGTTATGTTTTACATTTAATGGTGTTTATTGTATATTTAAATGTATAAGCAAACATAACAAAGTCTAAGTCTTTGTTTTAGTAGACCGGTTGTGGGCGTCGTCCAATTTAAGGTAACACGGTCAGTTCTAAACAAAGATAAATAAGAATTTCACAACCTAGATAGGGCTAGAATACCTATCGTGAAAGGTTGCAATGTCAGTCTGATTATTTCTAAGCCTTATTGAAATAAGATGACGTTGGTGTGGTATAGCACTGAATGGATCTAACAGCAAGACGAGTCTTTATGCTATCTACTGAAAGGCGAGGTCTTGATAATTAATTTCTTAATCAATGTACATTAGCATTGAGCACACGACATTAAGTATCCACTACTTTGACTTACCAAAGGTGCGGGTTTTTCGTAACCCAACGATCCAGGTATATTGGGTAGTGGTGATCATTATCTAGCGGTGCTAGGATTGCTATTATTTTGAAACGTGCGCGAGGAGAGTCTCGTTTGATAACATCCACAAGAGGAGCTCGAAACGAGGTTTTATTATTCGGAACCTAGCTAGTTGGAGTTTGATTACTCTATGAATAATAAATAAGAGTTTCTTGCTAAGTCCACTCTTGGAATTCGAAATATGTTAATTAATTAAGTCTATAACAGACATTAATTAATTGATGGATGTTTCTATCTTAAGCGCGGGAAATAAATCAAATGCAATTAAAGGAAACCCGGAATACTTGTAATTTCGGATTTGGAAGGCAGTGCAATATTACTTCTGTAGTGGCTGCTCGTAATATTCCAATATAAGCTTATATTAAATTGTGGGTTCAATTTAATTAGTAAAAAGCT
The DNA here is from genome assembly GCF_004379255.2 of Salvia splendens. Lineage (NCBI taxonomy): Eukaryota > Viridiplantae > Streptophyta > Magnoliopsida > Lamiales > Lamiaceae > Salvia > Salvia splendens. Next base: position 34,188,226 of record NC_056040.1, read on the forward strand.
AATTGGGTGAGGCCTGTTCCAAATTCTTCCTTAGATCCCTGACTGGGCCCAATATATGACTTATATAAATAGGAGAATAAAGGAGACAGAATATACACTTTTTAATATACAAAATTTTCGTCCCCCTCTAGAAAGAGAGAGCTCGAAATTTGTGCTCCCTCCGTGAACAGTTTCTGTCTTCCATTATTCGAGTCCTAGTACGTTGGTGAGATTTTCCCACACAAATATCAGCGTATAGTCCGGGACACCAGTCAAAAGATCCTAGGTCTTGTATTGAAGATCTTCACGTGGAGACGGAGCAAGCCATCATCGATTCTTGATTGAATCTACGAGGTAAATTGGCTAATTCCGTAGTAAGCATGCTTTAGGGATTTTATGTGCTAAAGTATGTTTTTAATTCAAGTTTTGAGCATGATACATGTGATAATTACGCGAATAGAATTTGTCTAAATAATCTGCTAAATAGATCAAGTTTATATGATCGGTAAATCACGCACGCTTCCGCTGCCAACCCCTTCAATTGGTATCAGAGCCAGTCTTTGGCTCTGATTATTTGGATTTAAATTTCTTGAAATTCATGTATGCATGTATTATTTGATTGCGAAGCATGTTCTTGGTGTTTTGTTTAATAAATTATGCATGGTGAACTTAAGAACTATCGAATCAAAGAACTTGAATTACTCGATCGTACGAGACGTGCGAACCGTCAGCGCTTGCGCCGAGACGGATTGCACCACGCGCGATCGTGAAATAGGGTTGTCGATTGAGTGGGAGCCGAGGGATCGCGATCACGGGGCGACGCGCAGTCGAGCGTGGGCTCGAGCGCGACGCTGGCCGAGACCCCAAAACCCCAGGCGTTCCCCGCACCAAGGCCGACGTGAAGGCTGGCATGAGTGGTGGTTCGTCAGAGAACAACGGAGACACCAGGCGCCGATAGCTAGAACCCTAGGCGGAAGGAAGGGTGGTCAGAGCTGGCCGAGAGCGGGCGCCCCACCGTGTGCGCCGCTGGCCGAGAGCTCGCGCCACCCAACGGCTCGGATGTCCGAGACGGGCGCAGAGACGCTGGCCGAGAGGTGCGCGCCTGGCTGAGAAGTATCGGCAACCGACGGTCACCACTGGCCGAGACAGACGCGCCGAGTTACGCACCGTGTGCCACTGCGATGGGAGCATCGTCGCTCGGATAGGCCGAGACGGGCGACAGCAACTGGCCGAGAGCAGCGCCACCGTCGTGCGCGCCGCTGGCTGAGGACCGCGTCACCCGACGTGCTCAGCTGGCCGAGACGCGTCGGCTGGCCGAGACGCGTCGGCACCCGACGGTCGAGACGACCGAGACGGGCGCTCGCTAGTGTCCGAGACGCTGCGTGCATCGTGATTCGATGACGAATTTGTCGGATCTTCGTCGTTCATCGTTCGTTCGAACCTCGTACGATGAAGGATTATTTTAATGTTTATTTAATTATTTTATTAAAAGATATCATTAAAATATTATTATTTAATGGAAATAAAATCTTTTTGGAAGATTTGTCTAGATTTTAGGAATATTTTTATTATTATCTATATCTATGGAAATAAATAATATTATTTTATTCCTAGATGATATAGATGAGAATAATTTAATAGTTTCCTAATATTTTTCTAGATTTAAGGAATATTTTTATTATTTTCTATATCTATGGAAATAAATAATATTATTTTGATGCCTAGATGATATGGATAAGAATAATTTAATAGTTTCCTAATATTTATATATCTAAGATCCTAAAAAGGATAGATATGTATGAATACATTAAATAATAAAATATCTCTTCCTAATCTTGAACACAGAATTCATTTGAATTTAATTTTTCATGTCTTATTAAGAATTAAATAATTTATTTATTTTAGACATATATTATAGTAGACATGGATAAGAATTATATTCTAGAACAATAATTTCCTAAAGGAAGATACCAATTAATAAAAGATTTAATTATCCAGCAAATTAAATACCAACAGAATTTAATGAAAGCCTTTCTCTGCCCTAAGGCTAAGGATAATTAAAGAAAAATCATAACCTAAAATATCTAAGCTATAATTACGAACTCAACGTTTGTATATGGTCTCCATCAATTGGTCTGCAATTTATGAAGCCTTTTTCTAATATTATCGCCACCTGCTCTGTGGGGACAATAATCCTAAGAAAATAGCAAGTTCATGAGGGCGGACTTCTCAAATATAAATAGTATGAACTAGAATATAGTTTCCAATATTATCGCCGCCTGCTCTGTGGGGACAATAATCCTAAGAAACTGCGAGATTCAGAAGTTCACACAAGATTTATGAGATAGCTTGATCTTGTTAGCAGCACATGAGCATTGTTATGGGAGTGTGTTGTAGAAATGAGACTCTGTAATGCTAAAAAGATAGTCTTGCTTAGGCAACATTAGGCGGCCATGCCACTCTATGGTCTCTGGACTATTCATCGGTGTTGTGACCAGTAAAATTGTAAGATTTTAATGCGTATTGACTTCCTCTGGAGGGTAAAAAATTTTAATTTTACAGTTGTAAGATTTTGAAAAGTTTTCTGGTTAATCTAATCAAACTTCTTACATAAGTTTATGACAATAGTAAGATACTCTGTTTTGCAGTGCAAATCAAATCGTCAATATGTCGTTCAATCCTCTTTCTGCAATTCTCAAAGAAAATAAACTCGATGGCCAAAATTACATAGAATGGAAACAAAATTTGGACATCGTTCTCACAGCAGATGAGTACATCTTTGTGCTCACTACCCCGCGACCTCCAGTACCGCCGGCTAACGCTGCGGCAGGAGTCAGAGATGCACACAGACGGTAGCACAAGGCGAATGAGATGGCTAAGTGCTACATGTTGGCATCTATGTCATCAGTACTCAAGCATCAGCATTCTGCTATGGAAACTGCCGCCGAGATTATGCAGAATCTCAAGAATCTTTTTTGTACTCAGAATCGAACGGCTAAGTCTCAAGCCTTTCGGAGTATCATGTCGAAGACAATGAAGGAAGGCTCGTCTGTGAGGGACCACGTCCTCGAGATGATGGGCCACCTCAACCAAATTGAGGTCTTGGGAGGGACGATCGATCCCGAGTCCCAGGTGACTATCATCCTTCAAAGTCTTCCCCCTAGCTTCCAACAGTTCAAGCTCAACTTCGAGATGAACAAAAGGAATTACACCTTGGCAGAGCTGTTGACTGAACTTCAGTCGGCAGAGGACCTTATGGTCCAGGCTAATCCGGCCATGATGATTTCGGTGCCTCGTTCCTCTGGCTTAAAGCCTAGCAAAGGAAAAAGGCAGGCACCGAACTTAGGACCGGCCAAGATAGCTAAGGGAAAGAAGAAGAAGAGGGCTAACAAGAAGCCCACGGGGAAGTGTTTCAAGTGTGGAGAGAAGGGGCATTGGAAGCCAGACTGTCCTAAACGGGGCAAGGCTAAAGGTATGCACCAGGCTCTAGTTGTCGAGTCTTGTTTGACTTCGACATTAATTTGCACTTGGGTTATTGACACAGGAGCCACTGATCATATTTGTTTTGATCCTGACTTAATGCAGGTGACAAGACGGCTACATGATCGTGAGATCGAAGTCCAGCTGGGCGACGCTACCAAAGTGGCAGCCGTTGCAGTGGGAGACATTTATTTGCGTTTTAGTAGTGATAGATTTTTGATTTTGAAGAATGTTTTGTTGATACCTTCTTTTAGAAGAAATTTAATTTTAGTTTCTAAATTGGTTTATGGTGGATATTCGATTTCTTTTAATGACAACTGCGTTATTAAGAAAGATGGTTCTTATATCTGTCATGGTATCATGGAAAACAATCTGTATACAATCACTTCTACACAGTTTAATAATCGCAAATCAGAACTCAATACAACATCAAAAATTTCAAAGAAACGAAAGGAACCTTCAAGTTCAATGAACGAAACGTACTTGTGGCACCTTAGACTTGGTCATGCCAATGAAAGGAGGATCCATTCTCTTATTCAACAAGATCTTATCAAAGGTCTAGAGGAGGAACCTTTTAATAAGTGTGAGTCATGCTTAGAAGACAAGATGACCAAGAGGCCTTTTAAGGCTAAGGGCAATAGGGCCAAGGAAGTACTTGAGCTCGTTCATTCCGATGTATGTGGACCAATGTCTACTGAGGTAAGAGGTGGTTTTCGATACTTCATCACTTTTATTGATGACTTCTCGAAAATTGGATATGTCTACTTGATGCGTCACAAGTCAGAGTCTTTTGACAAGTTTAAAGACTTTAAGACTCTTGTGGAGAAGTATCATGGGAAGAATATCAAATGCCTACGATCTGATCGTGGAGGCAAATACCTCAGTGCCGAATTTTTGGACTACTTATCGGAAGTGGGAATTGAATCCCAATTGACTGCGTCGGGCATGCCCCAGCAGAACGGCGTGGCTGAAAGAAGGAACAAGACCTTATTAAACATGGTTCGATCGATGATGAGTTATGCACGTCTGCCTATTTCGTTTTGGGGACATGCCTTGCTTTCTGCAAGTCACATTTTAGACAATTTACCATCAAAATCCATACCTAAAACTCCATATGAGTTGTGGACTGGGCGTAAGCCCAATCTAGCACATCTCAAGGTTTGGGGTTGCCCGGCTCATGTATTGGAAAAGAATCCAACTTAGCTAGGATCTAGGACGGAGGTATGTTTGTTTATAGGATACCCCAAAGGGACGAAAGGTTATGAATTCTTTAGTCTCCGAGATAAGCAAGTCATTGTGAGCACTCACGCGACATTCTTAGAGGAAGACTATGTAATGAATCATAAACCCAGCAGTGATGTGGCTCTTGATGAGCTAACTTCTGTCACAAGTACAAAGTGTACAAACAATTCCCGAAACTTCAACATCTACTCAAAATATTGTAGTGTCGCGCCGCAGTGGGAGGGTCTCACATGAGCCCGACAGATACATTGGTTTGGGGGAATCTATGGATCACTCCTCGGACAGCAATGTATTAGATCCCTGGAACTTTGCGGAAGCGCTGGCAGATGTTGATCATTACGAATGAGTGAAAGCAATGGATTCAGAACTATAATCTATTATCGACAAAGACGTCTACGATTTGTCCGTCCTACCCGAAGGCTGTACTGCCATTGGGAGCAAGTGGATATATAAACGTAAACCTGGACCCGATGGACGAGTTAAAGTCTTCAAAGCAAGACTAGTGGCCAAGGGGTATACCCAAAAGGAAGGCATCGATTGTGATGAGACCTTCTCCCCAGTGGCCATGCTCAAATCGATCCGGATACTGTTGTCTATTGAAGCTTATATGGATTGAGATGTATGACAGATGGACGTTAAGACTGCGTTTCTCAACGGTAGTCTTGAGGAGACCATCTACATGGAACAACGTGAAGGATATGCCATAAAGGGCAAAGAACACATGGTTTGGAAGCTTAAGAAGGCCATTTATGGCCTCAAGCAAGCATCTAGATCGTGGAACCAATGTTTCGATCAAACTGTTTGCAAGTTTGGATTCGAAAAGTGCCCAAGTGAAAGCTGTGTGTATAAGAAAGTTGATAAGGGGAATGTAGTGTTCTTATTTTTATATGTAGATGACATTCTTCTAATTGGAAACAATAAAAAGATGTTTTCATCAGTTCGAACATGGTTGTCGAACTAGTTCGAGATGAAGGATATGGGAGACACTCGGGATCAAGGTTCTTCGGAATCGAGAGAAGAAGATGTTGTGATTATCTCAAGAATCTTACATCGAAACAGTACTTAGTCGTTTTTGCATGTAGGATGCCAAGAAAGGTTTCTTACCTTTTAGACATGGCATCCATTTATCTCAAGAGATGTGCCCTAAAACGCAGTCTGAGATACAGGAAATGAGAAGGATTCCATATGCTTCGGCAGTTGGAAGTCTCATGTATGCTATGCTTTGTACTAGACCTGATATTTGCTTTGTTGTTGGCATGGTGGCAAGATATCAGTCGAATCCGGGCCAAGGACATTGGACTGTCGTAAAGAACATACACAAGTACCTTAAACGGACTAAGGACTATGCTCTAGTTTACAATGCAGCCGAGCTCTGTCCTTTCGGATATACTGATTCAGACTTTCAAGCTGATCAGGACTCGAGAAAATCTACTTCAGGATATGTGTTCACCTTAGGAGGTGGAGCCGTAATTTGGAAGAGTGTGAAGCAGAAATGCATCGCTGACTCGACCATGGAAGCCGAGTATGTGGCCGCTTCGGAGGCTGCAAAAGAGGCGGTATGGTTCAAGAACTTCCTTATGGACTTAGGTGTGGTTTCGAATCTGCCCAAGGGCATCACCATTTATTGTGACAATTCTGGTGTTGTGGCAAACTCGAAAGAACCAAGAGCTCACAAAGCGAGCAAACACATAGAGCGGAAGTATCATATCATTAGAGATATAGTGCAGAGAGGAGACATAAAAATGGTCAAGATTGCGTCAGAGAACAACCTGGCAGATCCTTTTACAAAGGCTTTGGCGGTGAAACCGTTCGAATGCTACATTGAAGGGATGGGAGTTCGACTCATTCAAGACCTCAACTCGCTTTCAGTATAAGTGGGAGAAATTTAGACGTGTGCACTACCATTTTGTATACTCGAAAGCTGTTTTGAGTATAAGTGGGAGATTGTTAGAATCCTTTGGTGGTTTAAGGGATTCAGAATACTTATAGAGATGCAACATAGAAAGACTAGTAAGTCTCAATGGTTAGCACCATAGGAGACGAGCAAATGAGTTAAGATCAGTAGTGGGAGTTAAATCCTAGTTGACTACTCCAAGCATTCTTCTAAAGAATGGGATAGTCATATAAGAAGATATCAAAGTCTCTCGAAGACAAGTTCGATAAGTGAACAGTTTTACTCAATAACACCTTATCATTGATGGGATATACGTTGGAAACAACGAGTTATACATTAAAGAAACTACCATAACATCGGTACCATCTACAACACACGAGTTGTGGACTAGAGGTAAGTTTAGACCAGCACATCTCAAGGTGTGGAGTTATTCCAAGACATGTTTTGGAAAAGGTATCCAAGTAATTGGAGTTGTGTACTGAGGTATGTTTTAAGGTTGTCCCAAATGATAGAAAATGTACAGGTTCTATAATCTTCACGACAAGATATGTGTTTGTTTACACGAATACTAGATTCTTTGATGAAGATTATGAGGAGAACTACAAGCCTAACAAACATGATAATTCTCTAGATAATGAGAATATCTATTTTCCATCTTAACCAAGAAGTCATACCATTAGAAACTTATGCACTAAGAAAATCAACGTTTGTACCTAAGATTGTAAGAGTCGTGTCATAGTGGGAGCGTTCTTTGCGAACATAATAAGTTCATGGGTCTAAAAGAGTCTTAAGACTCAGTCTTAGATCAACTTGAACATAATCCCTGTAACTACAAGGACGCAATGACTTATTCAGATAATCATTCTTGATAAGATGATAGATTCTGAATAACAATCTTAAATAGACAAGAATGTTTGCAAGACTTGCGATACTACCTATAGACTATTTCAGTCAATGGGACCTAGTGGACCTGCAAGTGTAAGCATGGATCTCAAAAGGTTATAATAATGGCAAATGGTTATACCTAGATAGAATTATATTCTAGCCTGCCATTTTTGCCTAAGACGGTCTGTATATTGTTTATTGTAGCCTACATAAATTAGGATATATGTACTATGATTGTCAAGACAGTTTTCTTTAAGTAGAAGTCTTGAGGAGATCATCTGCATGGAACATCTTAATGGTTATGTAATACAGGGCAAGAAAGTTGAAAGTGCACTATATCTGGTATTCTTGGTACTCTACGATGATGACATCTATAAAAGTTGATAAACAACTAAGAGGGTTATCTAGCGTAGGAAACTGGTCGTCTACCCAGTTTAAGATGATGGATTTAAGATAATCTAGTTACATTCTAAGCATCCGTGTCATTGGATTGCTAGAAAAAGAATGTATGTTTTCTTAAAGAATCCTACATCTACACAATACTTAGACACTTTAGCATTGAAAATTCCAAGGAAAGTTTTTCTTTTTCTAGACGGAACTATTTTGTCTCTAGTCAAGCATTTTCGACATTGAATGAGATCAAGAAGAATGTGACAAGTTCCATAATTGGAAGTCTCATATATGCTATGATGTGTATTAAGTTAGATATTAGTTTTGCCGTTGGCATAGAAGCATGATATCATTTTAACCATGGCCAAGGACATTGGATTGGGTAAAGAATATACTATAGTACTTGAAGAAGACTAAATGGTATGCTCTAGTATACCAGAGATCCATGTTATGTCCTTTAGGTTACATCTACTTGATTTTATAATTGATTGATGATGAGTTATCCTCTGACTATGTGTTAACGTTAGGAGTTGAAAACTGAGTCATGAGGGAGTGTGATTACATCACAAACTCTATCATGAAAATTACAAGTGTGGTTTCATCAGAAACTACTAAGGTAGTTGTTAATCTCAGTAACTTCCTAATAGCTTTGACCGTGATTCCGAGTATGTGTATGAGTATTATATTTTGTTATAATTACTCTAGTCATATGTCTAACTCACGGGAAACACGATCTGATAAAGCTAAGACGTTAATTAAGGATTAAGTATGAAATTAATTAAGGATTAAGTGCGCAGCAAGACGTTATGGTTTCCAAGATATCATCAGAGAACAACCTGGCAGAATATTTCACAAAATGCCTATATGGCAACATGTTTTACACATGAGGTGAAAAGTACGGTAGTTCGATGTATCATGGTTCGAGACCTGCTTAGAGTATAAGTGGGAGAGTTTTAGTAGTGGGTATACTCGAAAGCATGATTTTGAGTATAAGTGGGAGATTGTTAGGATTGGTATACAGAAAAGCATATTTCGAGCATGTTGCACGGATAGAATTGCTTGTATACAATAAACTCTACAACCCACTTTTAACCCAAGGCGAGAAGAATTAATTTTATCGCATTGGTGTTTGCTTATGCATTTATAAGATGTTTCTCAAACATTTAAATGTATAAGAAGCAAATAAGTCTAATTCTTCTGCATAGTAGACTGGTCGTGAACGACGTTCACAGAAGGTGACGCAGTCGGTCCTTTGTAGAAGAGAAATAGAATTTCACAACCTAGATAGGCTTTGGCTACCTATCGTGAAAGGCTGCAGTGTCAGTCCGCAAATTTTTTTACCTTAGGAAATAAACGACACTGGTGTGGTATAGCACTGAAGGATCTAACAGTTGAGATAAGTCTTTCTTGCTATTTACTGAAAGACGAGGTCTCGGTGATTGTTATTTCTTAATCATTGTTGACATAACATTGAGCATACGATATTGATTATGCACTACTTTGATTTATCAAATGGTGTGGATTTTTCGCAATCCAAGAATCCTGGTATCTTGGACAGTGGTGATCAATGTCTAGAGGTGCTAGTATTGTTATTGCAATGAATCGTGTGCAGGGTGAGTCTAGTTTTATAATATCCTCAAGAGGTGATCGAAAAAGATTTTATTATTCAGAAACCCAGCCGGTTGGAATTTATTCCAGAATAATAAATAAAGATTTTGAACTAGACAACTCTTGGAAAAAGATAGTATATAATTAAAGTCAAGTAGCAGACTTAAATTAATTAATGGATATTTATATCTTAAACACGGGAAATAATAAATTAAAGAGGTAAAGCCCGGATTACTCGTAATTTGGGATTGGACGGGCAGTCAATATTATTATACTATAGTGGATGATAATAATATTCTATTGGACTTGTATTAAATTGGGGCTCAATTTAATTAGTAAAAGTCCAACAGGTTTGGCCCAAGTCCAACCTTCACGGATCCCTAATCTGGCCCATCATAACTCTATATAAAAGGAGATTAGAAAGGAGATTCAATAATAATTAAGTGTTAATTTTCGTGCTCCCCTGCGGGAGTGGACGAAAAATCGGTTTTTAAGAAAATTGATATTCTGTCTTCTTTTTAATCAAGCCCTTTTAGATTCTGATAAGCTTTGCCCACCCAAAGGTCAGATTCTGAGTTCGGGATACAGATTAGAAGATTCGTGGTTGAGTACGAAGAACATCACGTGGAGAAGGCGCAAGCAATCGACGATTCTTTGGAGAATCAGAGCGGTAATTCAAAACTTTAGGAATTCATGTTCTAGGTTTTAATTCGATTAAATGAATAATGTGCGTTCTTGGATGCAATTCTGTGTTTAACATGTAATTAATTGATCCCATAATCGGTCAAATAGATCTGTAGATCTGATTTATTTGTTTATGCATGACTTCCGCTGTGCAAGGGGGACCAAACCCCAGCATATGTGACTTAATATAAATATGAGAATAAAGGAGACAGAAAATACACTTGTTTTTCTTTAAAAATTTTCGTCCCCCCTTATTCCAAGGAGAGGAACGACTTTTGTTCTCCCTCCGTGAGCAGGATTCCGTCTTCTTTATTTAAGTCCTAGTATTCTGGTGAGATTTGCCCACACAAATATCAGTTTATAGTCCGATATACCAGTCAGAAGATCTGAGGTCGAGTACTCAAGATCTTCACATGGAGAAGACGCAAGCCATCTTCGATTCTTAAGTGAATCAACAAGGTTAGTTGGCTTACTTCGTAGCAAGCATGTTTTAAGCATTATTTATGCTGAAGCATATTTAAATTCAAGTTATAAGCATGATACATATGATAATTACGCGAATAGAGTTTATCTAAATAGTCTGTTAAATAGATCAGTTTTTATGTGATCCGTTTAAATTCACGCTTCCACTGCTAACCCCTTCAGAACCTTGCATACACACAGCCATGAGATCAGCCACATCCAAGGCTAAAAGGGAAGCCATAGAAACAACGCATAAGTTACACCAAAAAGACATAGATAGTCTACTTACAAAGCTCAAAAGGGAGCAAGCTGGCAGCCACAGAATAGGAGGCTTTGTCCCCAAGTTTTCAAACAGAAGAGGCCAAGGTTGATGCCTATATAAGTTGCCTCCCCACCTCCCTTTTCCTCCACCACATTGGCACCCCTAACTTCACAAACATAAGGATTTCAGCGAGGAGTAGAGAGGAGGGCGTGGAGAGACAGCGGCGACGCGAAGGAACAACCGCTTAAACCAAGGATTCACCAAGTGAGTTAACCCCCCTCAACTCCCCATTACTCCTTGCATTGTGTAGATCAACCTCAACACATAGCCGAGAACTTAGAGCTCAATTGATTCCCACAACAATAGAATGTACAAGTATCACATAGAAAGAGCCTCAACACCGAAAGTAGCAATCAATGAATAATCAGTTACCATAGCTACTGTCCAAATATTGGGTATAAAGTTGTCTACTAACTCCCTACCAAAAGCTAATTCCAGTGAGCTAATTGTTTCCCAAGATCGAAACTTTAGAGCATCATGATATAAAAAGAATTTCCTCAACATAGCTACTGCCTTCAAGTAGAACAACAAAAATGGAATAATTAGAAGGAAAGGGGAAAAGGAACTTAGCCTAGACGATGGGTGGCTGCGGAACTCCGGAACCTCCCGCGGGGCAGCTGAAGGCTGCAGCGGAGGAAGGAAGAGGGAGGTGACGCCTCCTCTCTACTGCTGACTTCGCCGAGGGGGAGTGATCGCCAGAGGGCGTTCGACGGAAGGAGCGGGCGTGAGCCTCCGGTGAGTGTCGTGGCTGCCTCGCGAAGGGGGCAACGACGAACAACGAGAAATGGCAGCAGGAAGTAGGCACTGCTCGCTTATTCGATTTAGGGATTTTGGAAATTAGGGAAAATTAAGAAATGGAGTGAAGAGGAAACGGTAGAGAAAGGAGACGGGGATGGCAACGCAGAGGACGACGAAGATCGCTGGTTGCCGGAGATGGAAGAGTAGGCGTCGCTGCTTCCTTGTTCAATTAGGTTCTCGAATTGGGAAATTAAGGAAAGTGAATTGGGGGAACTTATTGATGTCACGACCGCCCATACAAGGGGTACCACAAACGCGGCGATCGTGACCGACATGCATGAATTACAATTTAGAAGATCAACTTAATTAACTTAAAGAAAGGAAAACAACTTAGTTTAAAAAATTTTAAGGTTATATTTTTTTTTGAAAAGGCATAAGAAAAATACATTCAAAAAGGACAACGGAAAAAAAATTAGACTTAAGAAATACAACCATTAATAACTAAAGTAAAACAAACATTTAACTTAAATCTCGAAGAATATCATTTTCAAAAGACAACGTAAACACTTGTTTAAAAACTAATCACCACCATACATGTTCAAACACAAAGCATAAAGAAAGGATTAAAGTCTTGAGACATGGTTCAAGTTATAGCAGCGGAAAATACAGTTTAAGGAGAGTCAAGGACTACGCCTATGTATGACGACACAACGTATCCTACGTTCTCAAGCCAGCTCAACATCCACCGCAACATCCCGCTCAACCTGCACATAAGAAAAATAATATGCAGGGCTGAGTACTTGTTGTACTCAATGGGCTCATGCCGAAAACATTTTAATAAGTTATGTCATCCATACCAGTGATCTCGAGTTTTATGTATTAAGAAAATCACGAGAAACACAAAAATATTCAAGTCTGGCCAGACAATTTATCTCCCCACTTTTCACATCAATCCATCAATCACAATCACAGTGCGACAATAGTGTGGCCACACTATTCGCCCACGAGACCGGCCGACTTGCAAGGACGGCTCACGATCCCACCAGTGTACACAGCCCGATAGGGTTTACGGCCCTACTCGGACCCGAATTCGTTTCACAACACAGCCATATAGCCTAACGGAGTAAACTCATACGAACTAGGCATCAGGCACACAATCTCATAACAAAACATCATGGCATGACATAACAGTTAAACCACCCTTATATCTCCACATAATATTTTTCGGAAAAGTAAAGAGGTTTGAAAAGAAAGCCCACCTCGTTCTCTTAGCAAAATCACAACCCAACTTAGCAACTCTCGATCCTCGAGTTCACGAATACACAACACCCTTGTCAACGACAACACAAGTCAGCCTCACACAACAACATATCACTATGCATGTCCTATCGTTTCTCTCTCATCGTTTTCCTCAATTTCCCAAACCCGACATACATCTCAAAGGTGCAAACACACGTAACACATTTCAACTTATCACAAGTGATTTCAACATTTAAGCACATTCCTTGGACATACATGCATCATACAATACTTTTAAACTTGAAAAATAAGTGTCATTTAATCAAGGCAGAAAACTGGCAGAATTGCGCGACCGTTTTGTAAAAATCACTTTAAATTCACCCGACCTCAAAACATGCTAAATTTTGGTCACGATACAGAGGACACATTCAAGTTCATCCATGAAAATTTTCATATCGAAATCACGTCATTTAGTCAGTCATATCACATATTGAACTCTCTGGTCGGAACATACAATTTCTGGCAGTATTGCGCAGTTCATTTGAAAAATTCACCATAAATTCATACAATGCCAAAAAAAGCTGAAAATTTAACACAATACAGAAGACACTTCAAATATTCATATAGCTCAAGAATCACATCAATCGGAGGTCATTTGGTCAGACAAACAGAAAACGAAACATTCATGGCGAGAACTCACGTTTCTGGCAGATTTGCGCAGTCAACTACAAAAATTTATTAAAACTTCATTTTTCAATAAAACGGGCTGAAATTCACACGAGACACAGAAAACATCTTGAAGTTTACTCAGTAAATATTTCATAGCAAAATTCGTTTGTTTGATGGGTCAATCACAGATCATAAGTCACTGGTCGTGCACCACAGATTTTCAGGTTCATAGATCGAAAATAGGGTTTTCATCTTCCATCAAACAAACATCGATTTTTCATGCTCGAACACACATAATCATGCTTAAAAGTTCTCACACACATATTTGCACATGAACTCACATCATTCACCAACTATTCCAATCCAACATCACATGATTTCAATCAAAAACACAATATTATCAAAGTTCTTATGCAATCACACTTTCCCACCGATAAATTTTTCGATCTATTAATCCTACACCCTCTATATGCATGTAGGATTCAAGAATAATGTTTCAATGAAGAGATGAGAAGAAAAACTTAGTTATACCTTTTCGAATCACGAAAACGAACGGTAGGAACAAGGATGGAGGCGATTCGTCGAAACTCTTGAAAAATCCACTCCAATTTATGCAAGAAACAATGAGGGAAGAAGTTTTTGGAGAGGATGGAGAGTGAAGGGGGGAGGCACGAAATTTTGAGGGAGATGGGGGCTAGGGTTTAGTTTAGGTGTTTGTATAGGATTAGGTTAAAGTTTAAAGAATTATTTAATTAATTATGGAGGGATAAAATAATGGCCAAATGAAATAAAAGTCCCATAATTAAAAGAATAAAATAGGCATGTAGGATGGGGAGGAATTCGAAAATTCCATGTAGAGCATAACAAGGAATTTATTTGGTATTTACTTGGAGAGAATATATTCACAACTTAGGAAATAAAAGTGAATATTCCATAAACAATGGAACAAAATAAATTAAATCTCCAAGTAGGAAAATAATGAGGAAGGGACGAAAATTCCATAAGGAATTGCACAAGGAAATTATTTAAATCCTCAATTAAATAGAATAGGATTTAAATTTGGTAATTTCTTTATAGGAAAAGACTCCCATAAAATAGGCAACAACTAAATAAATTTGCACAAGGAAATTAACCAAAATGGGGCGTGCGACACAAGGAAATATTCACATCCCCAATTAATTGACTTAGGTATTAATTTGGTATTTCATTGAATAAAAGGGATTCCACAAAATAAGAAACAAATATATTCTCCTCTAAAAAATAGGGACACCGAAAATTGGCTTAATTAGCCACAAGGAAATAATTAAACTCTTAATTCAATTGGGGCGAGGGAATAAAATGTGGCAAGATTTAATTGGATTTAATTTGGATGAATATCCCAAAACAATTAATTAAATCCAAGAAAGAATAAATTCTCAATAATTGGAGGGGCCGACAATAGCCATTTTTTTGGCTAGAACAAGATGCATGATTTAATTTAAATTGACTCCCCACATTAAAATCTAATTAGCACTTCATTCCAATTCCCCCATGATGATTTATTCCACATAACCAAACTCAAACACGTAGCAACAATTTAAATTTCATAAATGAAATTTCCAACCGACATTTATTAAATAAAGGTCATACAAATTTTTGGGATGTTACATCCTTCCCCTCTTAACAGAAATTTCGTCCCGAAATTTTGACTGCCTCACATAAACGACTCGGGGTATTTTTCTTTCATACTTTCTTCTAACTCCCACGTGGCTTCCTTGGGACCATGGTGTTTCCACAACACTTTCACTGATGCTATAGACTTGTTTCGCAACTCTTGCACCTTCCGATCTAGGATTGCCTCGGGCCTTTCCTCGTAGTTCATGTCGGGGGTTAGGATCACCTCCTCTTGATGAATCGCATGCTTGGGGTTGAACACATACTTGCGCAAGTGCGACACATGGAACACGTTGTGCGCATTCCCAAAACTGGGAGGTAACGATAAACGGTACGCTACAGGACCTACTTCATCGATAATCTCGTACGGCTATACAAAACGCGGCTTCAGCTTGCCCTTCAATCCAAACCTCACAACTTCTTTCGTCGGGGATACTTTCAAGAACACTTTGTCACTAATGTCGAATTTAATTTCCGTTCGACGCACGTCGGCATACGACTTCTGCCTATCTTGAGCTTCCTTGATCCTTGTGCGGATTTGATGCACAATTTCGGTCATCTCCCTTATAGCGTCGGGTCCTAACATCTTCCTCTCGCCAACTTCATCCCATTAAAATGGAGATTGACACTTCCTGCCATACAAGGCTTCATACGAAGCCATATCGATCGTCGCTTGATAGCTATTGTTGTAGGCGAATTCAACTAACGGTAGAACAGTTTCCCAACTTTTCTCTCGATCTAGGACAACGGCTCGCAACATATCCTCAAGTGTCTGAATCGTCCTCTCTGACTGCTCGTCCGATTGCGGGTGATAAGCAGTGCTGAAGTTCAGTTGCGTGCCCAATTCTCGTTGCAAACTCATCCAAGACTTTGATGTGAACTTCGTATCGCGGTCTGACACAATGGTCTTTGGCACTCCATGCAATCGCACAATCTCATTCACGTAGAGATTAGCTAACTTATCCGCGCCATAAGTAACTCGAATTGGTAAAAAGTGCGCGCTCTTAGTTAGTCGATCGATGATCACCCAAATTGCGGTGTTGCCCTTCTGTGACTTTGGCAAACCCGTCACGAAATCTATAGCTAGATGCTCCCACTTCCATTCGGGAATTTTGAGTGGTTGCAACTTCCCATATGGCCGTTGGTGTAAGGCCTTCACTTGTTGACATGCTAGACATCGTTCCACATACGACGCTACGTCTCCTTTCATTCCATTCCACCAAAAACGTTGCTACAAATCTCGATACATCTTCGTGCTTCTGGGGTGTGCAGTGTAAGGCTTGTCGTGTGCTTCACTCAAAATCTCATCTTTTAGCGCCTCATCGCTCGGCACACACAATCGTCCATCATACGTCAAGGCATTATCCGCCTCCTCACGGTAATGATCAAGCTTCTCGGCTCTTACCTTCGCACGTAATTATTTCAACTTCTCACCACGTCGCTGGGTTCTATGAGCTTGGTTCTCAAATTTGGCTCAATCACTAGCGTCGCCAATCTCGCTTCTACTGTCTCGGGCGCTCTCACTATCTCCAATCTCATTCTGACAAATTCGCGAATCAACGCTTCCTCTTGCGTTAGGAAATAAGCCAATTGCGGTTGGTTCTTCCTACTCAAAGCATCGGCTACTACGTTTGCCTTGCCCGGGTGGTAGTGAATACCACAGTCATAATCTTTCACAATCTCTAACCAACGTTGTTGTCGCATGTTCAGCTCCTTCTGCTCAAAGAAAATACTTGAGACTTTTGTGATCTGTATATATTTCGCATCTCACTCCATAGAGATGATGTCTCCAAATTTTCAGTGCATGCACTACTGCCGCTAACTCCAAGTCGTGAGTCGGAAAATCCAATTCATTCTGTCTCAACTGTCGGGAAGCGTATGCTATCACTTTTCCATCTTGCATCAACACACATCCAAGTCCTACTTTCGATGCTTCCGTATAGACGGCGAAGTCTTTGTCGGTTGCCGGCACAGCTAGAACCGGTGCTGTCGTCAACTTCTCCTTCAATAGTTGGAAACTCGCCTCGCACTCCGGCGTCCAAACTACTTTGATTACTTTCTTTAACAGTTGCATCATCGGTCTCGCAATCTTAGAGAATCCTTCAATGAATCGTCGATAGTATCCCGCCAATCCTAAGAAGCTACGGATTTCACTTTGGCGTTTTTGGAGTTTTCCAATTCTGCACGGCCTCGACCTCTGCTGGGTCTACTTGAATTCCATTTGCCGTCACAATATGACCAAGAAAGTTCACTCGAGTCAACCAAAACTCACACTTACTAAACTTGACATAAAGCTTCTCCTTTCGCAACGTTTCCAACACTGTTTGTAGATGCCATCCATGTTCCTCCTCGTTCTTCGAGTATACTAAAACATCGTCGATGAAGACTAACACCAACTTGTCAAGATACTCGTGAAATACTCGGTTCATCAAGTCCATGAAGACGGCAGGGGCATTAGTCAGCCCAAATGGCCTCACGACGAATTCATAATGGCCATAGCGAGTGCGAAAAGCAGTCTTAGGCACATCCTCTCGTCGGACCTTTAGTTGATGATACCCTGATCTCAAATCCATTTTCGAGAATACGCCCGCTCCTCGAAGTTGGTCAAACAAGTCATCAATTCTTGGCAGTCGGTACTTATTCCTCAAGGTCAACTTGTTGAGCTCACGATAGTCGATGCACATCCTCATCGTTCCATCCTTTTTCTTTACGAACAACACATGCGCTCCCCATGGTGATACACTAGGTCGGATAAATCCCAAATCTAGCAGTTCTTGCAACTGAATCTTCAATTCAGCCAAATCTTTAGGGGCCATTCGGTATGGTGCTTTCGATACTGGCGCAGATCCAGGTTCTAAGTCAAAGGTAAACTCTACCTGTCCGTCGGGTGGCGGTCCTGGCAAAGCTTTGGGAAAATCTCGTACTACTGCCACGTCTTCCACTTTTAAATCCTTCTTTTCATCTCCGTTCAAGTACACAAGATACGCCGGACGCCCTTATCTTATCATCGTGGTCGCTTGTAATGCGGAGATTATGGAAGTTTGTCGGTTCAGGGAGATCCCATACAAGATAGTTGGCTCTTCGCCCGGGGCTTGAAGAGAAATCTGTCTCTCTTTTACAGTGAATCGTTGCGTGGTTCTCGGTAAGCCAATCCATTCCCAAAATTATGTCAACGCTCTCCAAGGCATGACGTGTAAAAGTCGAGCTACTACTATTAACTCTCCTAACACAAACTTTAGTCAAACAGTCTTAACTTGGATATGAACCGATTTTGAAATATAACAATTGGTTATGATCATCCCCACGGAGCTTGAAAGAACATAAGATAGGTCATGAATATGGGATGAAATCAAACAAATGTCAATTCTCATAGTAGGCTACCAAAAGATAACTCAGTTGTTCGACCAAATTTAGAAGGTCCACACATCAATGGATAATGACTTAAAGGGTTGAAGAAAAGAAATGATCAGTTGCATGAGGATTGAGAAATATAGGCAGTTGTCACAAAGCGGTACTGATCATGGTTCAAGGAAAATCATAATATGGACTGACAGAATCACATCAATAGGTTCATAAGTTTGTGAAAGGCAATCAAAGTCAAAGGGGTTATTGAAAACAAAAAAATCAAGTGGATTAAGTTTGTTAAGGCAAGGAACAAAATGTAGGCCTTAACTTCATTTTGTAGAAAGAAAGGTTCTATTATGGAAAGGATACATGAACTGAACCCAAAAGAATTTTACTCTGTAAGGAAGAACTTGACACAGATATGGTGACAAAATAAAAGGCTAAACAAAAGTTCGAAGAAGAATATCCCAATAGAAAACATGTCTGTGAAACGTGATTATATTGAAGGACGTAACTGCAAGCAGCCTTAGGAATGAAGCTCAATAGCAAAGGCTCACAGAGTCAAAGTATGGTCCGTATAGATAATAGATCAAAGAAGACTACAATCAATCCAAGTGTCCAAAGTTATGAAGGCAACACCACTTTCCAAGAAGTGAAAGTGAGTTATGACTCAATGGAGGAAAAGAAACAATATGCATCACTTGCAAGGGGTGAATGAAACAAGCTGTTAAATAGACAATGGCTCACGGCTATTTGAAAGGTCCTGAAAGATAACTTATTATAATCCAAGTAAGAACTGTTGACTAGAATAGTTTGTTCCACCTATTAAAGCCGCACCTCCTTGTTCATCTTTCGCAAGCCGAAACTGGTAACATCGCTCTAAGAACTGTGGATTCCACACTGAGATTCTTCGTGTCATTACCATAATAACGATAGTTGAAATCCATATCTTCATAAAATTCTTTGCCTGTCATAATGACTATCCTCGTATGACATGGTTATCATCCTCGTGCTCCTTAGCAGGGTATGGAGATCATCTCCATCGTGCTTCCACTTACGCAAGATTAAACTATACTAATTTAAATTGCGAGTATGATCGCTCGTCGTTGCATGAAAATATCTCTTAGCATCAGTTCTTCTTGTCTCGCACCTTGACTTAAGCATTTGCCTTAACTTTCATATTCTCGTACGTTTCATTGCTCAGAGAAGCAATAGTTAAGTTTTCAACTTAGAACTACGATTCGCACGGTGAACTAGGCTTATATTTTAGTTACTCTAAGTTCACCACACAATTCATCATCTCATAGATCATCATCTACTTCAATTTACGTCATTCATACCCCAAGATAAACACACCACATTTTCACTTCCCACAGCAAAACACTTTCGAACTTCACATTATGTTCAAAACTTTTGAAACAAAATTTCTTTACACTTTCTCACTTTCCTAAAAATTTTCCACATCTCACTTTTAAAGTAAAAGTTTTGACTCAAACTAAATCGTAATTTCGCATCAACTTTCATCATTCGTATAAAACATTCCATAGAATAACACATCATACCTCGCACCTCATAACATACATAACATCACACTTCCACAGCTCAATTTTCCAAACGAAGTAAATTTTTTTGTCGAAACTCGTTTTTTTTTTTTTTTTAACAAATCATAAACACCACAATTTCCATTGATCAATTAATTTCCTCAAAAGAAACATATTTTTATTTAAAAAAAATTCTAACAACTTTCCACAACATAAATATTTTTCCTCAACCATACTCTACTAGAACAACTAGTCATTAATATCGCAAAACAATCAACCTCAAAATCATTTTCCCATTTTTTTTTCTACATGTCTAACACCATGCAAATCTTTCAAAACTCATAACGCATTTGTATTCCAGACAAAACACTCATGCACTTCGCATATATGGTTGAAACAACATTTTTAGTTACTCATCTTTTCTCATAAATTTCAAAATTCTCAAAACAACTCATCAATTGTCATTTTTGATGTAAAACACTCCATCTTCCTATGTTCGCATGCTTACATCGTAGAACTTTCACACATAACACATATTTACGACATTATGTCACTCATGCTCATGTTCCACATAAGTATACCAGAACAATATCACATTCTTACATACGACACGTGTTTAGATCATCTTGACAATCATGCTCATACTCAACAAAATCATACTATCACAACATTATTTCCACATAAAGCACGTGTTTAGATCATCACACAAATCATGCTCACATTCAACTTCTTTACGTCATCACATCATTTATTCACGAATTTGAACATGAGAATCACATCACATCATCACGTAATTACATGCTCATGCATTCTTTTGCCCAAACCATCCTCATCATATCATAAAGTTTATACCTCGTTCTCATATTTCATCAACAACTTTAAAACATACCTCACTTTCCTTGGTTGAGCGTGATGCTTTGGATGTTGAGCCTTCGTGACACTTCTAGTCAATACGGGTTCACTAACTTAGACTTAAAGTGAAAGAAGACTCTCTGACCAGAGCGAAAGAACAAAGCTCTGATACCACTCTGTCACGACCGCCCATACAAGGGGTACCACAAACGCGGCGATCGTGACCGACATGCATGGATTACAATTTAGAAGATCAACTTAATTAACTTAAAGAAAGGAAAACAACTTAGTTTAAAAAATTTTAAGGTTATATTTTTTTTTTGAAAAGGCATAAGAAAAATACATTCAAAAAGGACAACGGAAAAAAAATTAGACTTAAGAAATACAACCATTAATAACTAAAGTAAAACAAACATTTAACTTAAATCTCGAAGAATATCATTTTCAAAAGACAACGTAAACACTTGTTTAAAAACTAATCACCACCATACATGTTCAAACACAAAGCATAAAGAAAGGATTAAAGTCTTGAGACATGGTTCAAGTTATAGCAGCGGAAAATACAGTTTAAGGAGAGTCAAGGACTACGCCTATGTATGACGACACAACGTATCCTACGTTCTCAAGCCAGCTCAACATCCACCGCAACATCCCGCTCAACCTGCACATAAGAAAAATAATATGCAGGGCTGAGTACTTGTTGTACTCAATGGGCTCATGCCGAAAACATTTTAATAAGTTATGTCATCCATACCAGTGATCTCGAGTTTTATGTATTAAGAAAATCACGAGAAACACAAAAATATTCAAGTCTGGCCAGACAATTTATCTCCCCACTTTTCACATCAATCCATCAATCACAATCACAGTGCGACAATAGTGTGGCCACACTATTCGCCCACGAGACCGGCCGACTTGCAAGGACGGCTCACGATCCCACCAGTGTACACAGCCCGATAGGGTTTACGGCCCTACTCGGACCCGAATTCGTTTCACAACACAGCCATATAGCCTAACGGAGTAAACTCATACGAACTAGGCATCAGGCACACAATCTCATAACAAAAACATCATGGCATGACATAACAGTTAAACCACCCTTATATCTCCACATAATATTTTTCGGAAAAGTAAAGAGGTTTGAAAAGAAAGCCCACCTCGTTCTCTTAGCAAAATCACAACCCAACTTAGCAACTCTCGATCCTCGAGTTCACGAATACACAACACCCTTGTCAACGACAACACAAGTCAGCCTCACACAACAACATATCACTATGCATGTCCTATCGTTTCTCTCTCATCGTTTTCCTCAATTTCCCAAACCCGACATACATCTCAAAGGTGCAAACACACGTAACACATTTCAACTTATCACAAGTGATTTCAACATTTAAGCACATTCCTTGGACATACATGCATCATACAATACTTTTAAACTTGAAAAATAAGTGTCATTTAATCAAGGCAGAAAACTGGCAGAATTGCGCGACCGTTTTGTAAAAATCACTTTAAATTCACCCGACCTCAAAACATGCTAAATTTTGGTCACGATACAGAGGACACATTCAAGTTAATCCATGAAAATTTTCATATCGAAATCACGTCATTTAGTCAGTCATATCACATATTGAACTCTCTGGTCGGAACATACAATTTCTGGCAGTATTGCGCAGTTCATTTGAAAAATTCACCATAAATTCATACAATGCCAAAAAAAGCTGAAAATTTAACACAATACAGAAGACACTTCAAATATTCATATAGCTCAAGAATCACATCAATCGGAGGTCATTTGGTCAGACAAACAGAAAACGAAACATTCATGGCGAGAACTCACGTTTCTGGCAGATTTGCGCAGTCAACTACAAAAATTTATTAAAACTTCATTTTTCAATAAAACGGGCTGAAATTCACACGAGACACAGAAAACATCTTGAAGTTTACTCAGTAAATATTTCATAGCAAAATTCGTTTGTTTGATGGGTCAATCACAGATCATAAGTCACTGGTCGTGCACCACAGATTTTCAGGTTCATAGATCGAAAATAGGGTTTTCATCTTCCATCAAACAAACATCGATTTTTCATGCTCGAACACACATAATCATGCTTAAAAGTTCTCACACACATATTTGCACATGAACTCACATCATTCACCAACTATTCCAATCCAACATCACATGATTTCAATCAAAAACACAATATTATCAAAGTTCTTATGCAATCACACTTTCCCACCGATAAATTTTTCGATCTATTAATCCTACACCCTCTATATGCATGTAGGATTCAAGAATAATGTTTCAATGAAGAGATGAGAAGAAAAACTTAGTTATACCTTTTCGAATCACGAAAACGAACGGTAGGAACAAGGATGGAGGCGATTCGTCGAAACTCTTGAAAAATCCACTCCAATTTATGCAAGAAACAATGAGGGAAGAAGTTTTTGGAGAGGATGGAGAGTGAAGGGGGGAGGCACGAAATTTTGAGGGAGATGGGGGCTAGGGTTTAGTTTAGGTGTTTGTATAGGATTAGGTTAAAGTTTAAAGAATTATTTAATTAATTATGGAGGGATAAAATAATGGCCAAATGAAATAAAAGACCCATAATTAAAAGAATAAAATAGGCATGTAGGATGGGGAGGAATTCGAAAATTCCATGTAGAGCATAACAAGGAATTTATTTGGTATTTACTTGGAGAGAATATATTCACAACTTAGGAAATAAAAGTGAATATTCCATAAACAAGGGAACAAAATAAATTAAATCTCCAAGTAGGAAAATAATGAGGAAGGGACGAAAATTCCATAAGGAATTGCACAAGGAAATTATTTAAATCCTCAATTAAATAGAATAGGATTTAAATTTGGTAATTTCTTTATAGGAAAAGACTCCCATAAAATAGGCAACAACTAAATAAATTTGCACAAGGAAATTAACCAAAATGGGGTGTGCGACACAAGGAAATATTCACATCCCCAATTAATTGACTTAGGTATTAATTTGGTATTTCATTGAATAAAAGGGATTCCACAAAATAAGAAACAAATATATTCTCCTCTAAAAAATAGGGACACCGAAAATTGGCTTAATTAGCCACAAGGAAATAATTAAACTCTTAATTCAATTGGGGCGAGGGAATAAAATGTGGCAAGATTTAATTGGATTTAATTTGGATGAATATCCCAAAACAATTAATTAAATCCAAGAAAGAATAAATTCTCAATAATTGGAGGGGCCGACAATAGCCATTTTTTTGGCTAGAACAAGATGCATGATTTAATTTAAATTGACTCCCCACATTAAAATCTAATTAGCACTTCATTCCAATTCCCCCATGATGATTTATTCCACATAACCAAACTCAAACACGTAGCAACAATTTAAATTTCATAAATGAAATTTCCAACCGACATTTATTAAATAAAGGTCATACAAATTTTTGGGATGTTACAATTGAGGAGGTCACGATAGAGAAGAAGGAAAAGGGTCAGCCTTATTCTTTTTAATTGGGCCTTAGTAATTAAAAGGAATAAGTGGGCTGATTCCCTTATTTAATTGGAAAGCAAATGGATATTTATATCTTAAGCGTGGGAAATAAATAATTATAAACAAAATGGAAACCCGGATTACTTGTAATTTCAGATTTGGATGGGGAGGTCAATATTACTTCTGTAGTGGCTGCTCGTAATAATCCAATATAAGCTTGTATTAAATTGTGGGTTCAATTTAATTAGTAAAAAGCTAATTGGGGTGAGCCCATATCCAAAACCTTCCATAGATCCCTGACTGGGCTCAATATGTAACTATTATAAATAGGAGAATAAAGGAGGAATAAAATATACAATTAATTAAGAGAAAATTTTGTCCCTCTCTTCTCTACAGTAGGGGACGAAAATTTCCAATTATTCTCATCCGTGAGATTTTCAACTCCTCCTCCGTGAGGAATTTTTCTGTCCTCTTTATTCGAGTCCTAGTATTTTGATAAGATCAGCCCACCCTGATATCGAGATACAGTTCGGGAACCAGTCAGAAGATCCATGGTCTAGTATTGATGATCATCGTGGAGAAGGCGCGAGCAATCGATGATTCTTTGGAGAATCCACGGGGTAAATTAGCTTATTTCGTAGCAAGCATGTTTTAGGTATTCTTTGTGCTAGAGGTTGTTTAAATTCAAGTTATGAGGATGATACATGTGAGAATTAAGCGAATAGAATTTGTCTAAATAATCTGCTAAATAGATCATAATTTTATGTGATACGTTTGCACGCACGCTTCCGCTGCCAACCCCTTAAATTGGTATCAGAGCCAGTCTTTGGCTCTGATTATTTGGATTTAAATTTGGCGAAATTCATATATGCATGTGTTATTTGATTGCGAAGCATGTTCTTGGTGTTTTTGTTTATATTTTATGCATGATGAACTCAAGAACTATCGAATCAAAGAACTTGAATTTTTTGATCGTACGAGACGTGCGATCCGTCAGTGCTCGCACCGAGACGGATCGCAACACGCGCGATCGAATTAGGGTGGTCGAAGTAGTGGGAACCAAGGGGTCAAGGTCACGGGGCGATGCACAGACGAGCGTGGGCTCGTGCGCGCCACCGACCGAGACCGAGGACCCTAAGCGGGCCCCGCTTCAAGTTCGACGGAGGGAGGAGGCGCGGCGGATGGTTTGTCCGAGAACCACCGAGACACCACGAGCCGCCCAGCCCCGAACCCTAGCCAGAAGATCGAGTCGGATCTCCAGCAGCTGGCCTATAGCGACGCGCCTCATCGCACGACGCCGGCTGGAGCATTGGGAGCAGCCGGAGTCAGGGCCTAGAGCAGCGGTGCCTATGCGCGAGCTGCTGGCCAGAAGCCCTAGCATCGAGGCTCGATGCCTGGTGCGCTATTTGCTGAGAGGAATTCCGTGCCATGCGCGGGACTCCTGGCCGAGAGGCATGTGCTGATGTCTCGAGAACCCTAGCCGAGACGTCGAGCCGAGGTTGCGTCGGGTGGCCGAGAGCAGGTGCGCACCCAAAGATTAGGGTTTACCCTATGCGCGACGCTCGCGCGGGTGGAACCCGTGCAACGTCGCATCGCTTCATTTCGTGACTTCGCTTTCCAAATTTTGATTAAGGTTTCCAATTCCTTGGATTCAATTTTGGAAATAATTCAAGATAAATATGGAAATAAGATTTTAATATATCTTTTGTGAATTTTATATGTTATATGAGATTTAATTATGAATTAAATCAAGGATTAATTTGATTTATATGGATTTTATTCCTAGATGAATCCTAGTTATATTTGGAAACAATAATCTAATTTTTTGTCTATATCCTATGGATTTATATGGATTTAGATAATGATAATATTATTTTATTCTTATCCTGTGAGTTTACATGAATTTATTCATAAATAAATTCTAGATGGATTTGGATAGTGATGAATATAATATTTTATTCTTATCTTATAGATTTACATGGATTTGTTCCTAGATAAATCTTAGATAGATTTGAATAATTATAATATAATATTATCTTATTCTATGGATTTATGTGGATTTACTCCAAGATAAATCCTAGATGAATTATGATAAATATTTATATTAATTTATTTTATCCTATGGATTTAAATAGATTTAATTCTATTAAGACAAATCTTAGATGGATTAAAATAAACATTAATCCAAGTTATCCTTATCTTTTGGATTTATATCCTAGATAGATTAGGATAAAGATAATATATAAGAAAACCGTTATTTAATTGGATTTAGATAAATTAATTTATCTAAGAAATCCTAAGTAATATTTGATATATTCTAGATGTCTATTCTAAATAGAATTAAGATTTTTATAAATCTTGGTTGATTGGATTTTATTTTATCTTATGGGTTATGATGAAATTGTTTCTATCTAGTAATATCCTAGTACGATTTAAATAATGATAATCCTAGATCAACGTTATCTTGAATTGTAGGATTTGATCTTGTCGAAATGAAATGTAGAACAATCCTAAATGGATTTGGATAGTTAACACTATCTTGATAAATCTTAAATGAATTTGGATAATCATTACCCAAGATAAAACTTAATTATTTAATAGATTATCCCTTGACTAGATTAAATAATTGCCGTTAATTATCCAGTGTGTTTAAATGCCATGCATTAAATGGATTTATTTATTTATTTGGTGCTTATCTTTTTAAGTGGATTATGTGTCTTATCTGCTTATGTGATAATTATGCAAAAACCATATAAAATATCTAAGCGATAATTAAAACAAGTGTGTTGCATATGATCTCCATCGATTGGTTTGCAAATTTTATGAAGCCGGTTTCTAATACTATCGCCACCCATTATGTGGGGACAATAATCCTACGAAATAGCAAGTTCATATGGGCAGACTTCTCAAATATAAATAGTGTGAACTAGAAAGTAGTTTTTAATATTATCGCCACCTATTATGTGGGGACAATAATCCTAAGAAATTACAAGTTTCAGAAGTTCGTACAGAATTTATGAAATGGCTTGATTTTGTTATTAGCACATGAGCATTGTTATGGGAGTGTGTTGTAGAAACAAAATTCTGTAATGCTAAATCTGATGGTCGTGCTTAGGCAACATTAGGCAGCCATGCCATTATGTGGTCTCTGGACTATTCGTCGGTGTTGTGACTAGAAAAATGTTAAAGTTGTGAATGAGTTTTAATATCATACAGTAGTGTAGAGCAAAACGAATGACTTTATCGATTAGAATGAAAGACAACATCTTAAACAAAGCTTCAAAAGAAAAGTTTTAATCGATTAAACAATTGAGCAGCGGGTTAATATCTCAAGGTAATTAATGTCATAAAGTAGTGTAGAGCAAAACGAAAGACTTTATCAAGAACGATTCGAAACAAGGCAGCGGAATAAAGGTGTCTAGAGAGTCATAGGAAGACGCCTATGTATGAAGACACGACGCATCTGGAATTTCTCAAGGCTCGACTCAACATCCGCCGCAACATCACCGCCCAACCTGCACATAAAGAAAACATATGCAGGGCTGAGTACTTGACATACTCAGTGGACACACGCCAAAATATTTGATAAAAGTTATGTCATCCATACCATAGTGAACTCGAGTTTTAACATTTTAGAAAAGAATATCATCAAGTATCACAAAACATTTTCGTAGACTGACCAGTCAAAACAATCTCCCCACTTTCTCCACAATCAATCAATCACATCCTCTTACCATAGTGCGACGAAAGTGTGGCCACACTATTCGCCCACGAGACCGGCCGACTAGCTAGGACGGCTCCCGATCCCACCTGTGTACACAGCCTGATAGGGTTTGCGGCCCTACTCAGACCCGAATTCGTTTCACACATAGCCCTATAGCCTAACGGAGCAAGCTCAAACGAACTAGGCATCAGGAAACAATCTCAACATCAAAACAATCATGGCATGACATAACACTTTAAACCACCCTTATATCTCCAATATCATAATTTTGAAACGTAAAAGAGTTTTAGTAAATAAAGCCCACCTCGATTACTTACAAACACGGTTCACAACTTTATTGAAATCCTTACTCTTCGCACCCACGTACGCACAACAACCCTTATCAACATCATAACCACATAATACAACACAATCAGTTTTCTATCAACACATTACTCATGCATGCCCTATCGTTTCCTTCATCGTTTTCTCATATTGCCCATCCCAACGTTCACCATCATAAACAAAACGAACCCTTTGGCATACATCAACGTGCAACACATAATCACATCATATGATAAGTTCTTACTCACACATGTATCATGTATTTCATTCAAAACTTGCCAACAATACTATTTCAATCAAGACATGAATCTGGCAGAACATCGCAGTAGTTTTGTAAATATCATTAAAAAGCTATCTGATATCATTTGAAGCTAAAATTTGGTCACCACACAGTAGACACATATCAAGGTTCATCCAGTTAAAAATCCACACCAAAATCACATCTTTAGGTCGGTCACAAACAAAAACGAAACTCACTGGACGAGAATACAAATTCTAAAAGGACTGCGCAGTTCAATTGAAGAATTCGTTAAAAATTCATCTTTCATCAAAAGAGGCTGTAATTTTGACACAACACAGAATACACTTAAAATTTCACTTAGTTAAAAATTCGTGCGAAAATAAGATCGTTTGTTCTGCCAAACACACGTCGGAATATACTGTCCGAACACCACAATTTTCATGTTCAACATTTACAAACTAGGGTTTGTCCATAATTCATCCACACATACATATTCATGCTTTCAACACATATTCCCGCTTCAAAAATGACATCACAACCATGTTCTCCTATTTACACATAGCATTCACCATTGAATCATCCACAAACTCACACACACACAAACATACACGCACATACACATACTTTCTCATGCAAACATCCTTCCCAACCGATTAATTTTTAGATCTACGATTTCTACACTCACTATATGCATGAGGGGATCAAGAAACATGGATTCAATGGTAAGAAGGAGAAAGATGAATCAAAGTATACCTTTCTCTTGAAAAACAATCGGTAGGAATGACGAATGATGCGATTCTTCGATGAATCTTGAATTTCCAACTCCACAATGATGCAAGAACAAGAAATTGGTGAAGGATTGGTGGAGAAGGAGAGGAAGAGAGAGACATGTGGTATGGAGAGAAGAGGGAGGCGAAAATATGAGGGCTAGGGTTAGGGTTCTTTTAATTTATAGTCTAGGATAAATCCCACAATAAAGCAATTAAAATTTGTGGAAGAATAAAATAGAGGTCAATGAATAAATCCCACCATTAAAAGGAAAATAGGCGTGTAGTATGTGGGGGAGTAATTTTCGAAAATTGCTATTTAATTAGCATAGATATTTATTTGGTATTTACTTGGAGAGAAAGGTACTCACAAAATAGGTAAAAAGATATTGAGTATCTCACAAATAAGGTAACAAAATAATTCAAGCATCTCCAAGTGGGGAAATAAGAAGGGGCGTGTATAATGGGAAAAATCAAGGAAAAATACTTAAATCCTCAAATCAAATAGGAATAGGATTCAAATTTGGTAATTTCTTGTAGGAAAAGACTCCCACAAGATAGGTAACAAATAAATTAATCCCACAAGTAATTGAAAGGCATATGGGCGAAAATTATGAGGTTTTAGGGAAAGAAAGAATCAAATCCTAATTAAAATAGGATATGGAGAGATTTGGCAAGATATGGTAAGATTTAATTGGACTTTAATTCAAGGAAAGAGATAAACAAGATACCAATTAAATCTACAAAAATAATTATCTCTCCTAATTAATAGGAGATTTCGAAAATCTCAAGGGATGGCCAAGGGGTTGAAAATCATGTAGAATAGCATAGGGATAATTTGGTTTAGATTTAATTTGGATAAATATCCCAAAGTAATTAATTAAATCCAAGAAAGAAAGTATTATTTCCAATAAATAGGAAGGCAGAAAATTTCAAATAAAATGGCTAGAATGATTATGCATTATCCCATTTAATTTAATTCACACATTGGAAGCTTAATCATATTAACTCACATCACTCACTACAACTAATTTCACATAATTAACTCAAACACATAGAGACTCAATTTCCACAAAAGAAATTCTCATTCAACATCCATATTAATTAAAAAAAAAGCCATCAAATAAAAAAAATAAAAAAAAGTCACAATTTTCCGGGGTGCTACATTTTTCTCCTCTTAATAGAAATTTCATCCCGAAATTTGGTCGTCTGACAAAAACAACTCGGGGTACTTTTCTTTCATCCTATCTTCTAACTCCCACGTGCCTTCCTATGTTTGCATGCTTATGTCATAGTACTTTCACACTTTCTCACACATAGCACGCATTTACAATATCATGTGACTCATGCTCATGTTCCAACATAATCGTATCATCACATTAGCATATTCACACATAACTTCCATACACATGCATACTCTTGCCAATACACCCTTATCATATCATCATCAATTCCATATTCTTTCAATAACTTAAAACATACCTTACTTTCTTGTGGTTGAGCGTGATGCCTCGGATGTTGAGCCTTCGTGACACTTTTAGTCTAGGGGTACTAATCTAGACTTAATCTGAAAGAAGACTCTCGGACTAGAGCGAAAGAACGAAGCTCTGATACCACTTTGTCACGACCGCCCTTACTAAAGATAGTAAAGACTGGGAAATCGTGACTAGGGAAGGGACTAAGGAGCGGGGAAGAAGAAGGAGAAAACAATGAAAGACAACATCATAAACAAAGCTTCAAAAGAAAAGTTTTAATCGATTAAATAATTAAGCATCGGGTTAATATCTCAAGGTAATTAATGTCATAAAGTAGTGTAGAGCAAAACGAAAGACTTTATCAAGAACGATTCGAAACAAGGCAGCGAAATAAAGGTGTCTAGAGAGTCATAGGGAGACGCCTATGTATGAAGACACGACGCATCCATAATTTCTTAAGGTTCAACTCAACATCCGCCGCAACATCACCGCTCAACCTGCACATAAAGAAAACATATGCAGGGCTGAGTACTTGACATACTCAGTGGACACACGCC
The DNA here is from genome assembly GCF_004379255.2 of Salvia splendens. Classification (NCBI taxonomy): domain Eukaryota; kingdom Viridiplantae; phylum Streptophyta; class Magnoliopsida; order Lamiales; family Lamiaceae; genus Salvia; species Salvia splendens. The sequence goes on from NC_056040.1 coordinate 34,219,785, forward strand.
AAAATATTTGATAAAAGTTATGTCATCCATACCATAGTGAACTTGAGTTTTAACATTTTAGAATAGAATATCATCGAGTATCACAAAACATTTTCGTAAACTGACCAGTCAAAACAATCTCCGCACTTTCTCCACAATCAATCAATCACATCCTCTTACCATAGTGCGACGAATGTGTGGCCACACTATTCGCCCACGAAACCGGCCGACTAGCTAGGACGGCTCCCAATCCCACCTGTGTACACAGACTGATAGGGTTTGCGGCCCTACTCAGACCCGAATTCGTTTCACACATAGCCCTATAGCCTAACGGAGCAAGCTCAAACGAACTAGGCATCAAGCAACAATCTCAACATCAAAACAATCATGGCATGACATAACTTTAAACCACCCTTATATCTCCAATATCATAATTTTGAAACGTAAAAGAGTTTTAGTAAAGAAAGCCCACCTCGATTGCTTACAAACACGGTTCACAACTTTATTGAAATCATTGCTCTTCGCACCCACGTACGCACAACAACCCTTATCAACATCATAACCACATAATACAACACAATCAGTTTTCTATCAACACATTACTCATGCATGCCCTATCGTTCCCTTCATCGTTTTCTCATATTGCCCATCCCAACGTTCACCATCATAAATGAAACGAACCCTTTGGCATACATCAACGTGCAACACATAATCACATCATATGATAAGTTCTTACTCACACATGTATCATGTAGTTCATTCAAAACTTGCCAACAATACTATTTCAATCAAGACATGAATCTGGCAGAACAACGCAGTCGTTTTGTAAAAATCATTAAAAATCCATCCGATATCATTTGAAGCTAAAATTTGGTCAACACATAGTAGACACATCAAGGTTCATCCAGTTAAAAATCCACACCAAAATCACATCTTTAGGTCGGTCAAAAATAAAAACGAAACTCACTGGACGAGAATACAAATTCTGACAGGACTGCGCAGTTCAATTGAAAAATTCGTTAAAAATTCATCTTTCATCAAAAGAGGCTGAAATTTTGAGACAACACAGAATACACTTAAAATTTAACTCAATTAAAAATTCGTACCAAAATAAGATTGTTTGGTCGGCTAAACACTCGTCGGAACCTACTGTCCGAACACCACAGTTTTCATGCTCAACATTTACAAACTAGGGTTTGCCCATCATTCATTAACACATACATATTCATGCTTTCAACAAATATTCCCGCTTCAAAAATGATATCACAACCATGTTCTCCTATTTACACATAGCATTCACCATTGAATCATCCACAAACTCACACACACACAAACATACACGCACATACACATACTTTCTCATGCAAACATCCTTCCCAACCGATTAATTTTTAGATCTACGATTTCTACACTCACTATATGCATGAGGGGATCAAGAAACATGGATTCAATGGTAAGAAGGAGAAAGATGAATCAAAGTATACCTTTCTCTTGAAAAACAATCGGTAGGAATGACGAATGATGCGATTCTTCGATGAATCTTGAATTTCCAACTCCACAATGATGCAAGAACAAGGAATTGGTGAAGGATTGGTGGAGAAGGAGAGGAAGAGAGAGGCGCGTAGTATGGAGAGAAGAGGGAGGAGAAAATATGAGGGCTAGGGTTAGGGTTCTTTTAATTTATAGTCTAGGATAAATTCCACAATAAAGCAATTAAAATTTGTCAAAGAATAAAATAGAGGTCAATGAATAAATTCCACCATTAAAAGGAAAATAGGCGTGTAGTATGTGAGGGAGTAATTTTTGAAAATTGTTATTTAATTAGCATAGATATTTATTTGGTATTTACTTGGAGAGAAAGATATTCACAAAATAGATAAAAAGATATTGAGTATCTCATAAACAAGGTAACAAAATAATTCAAGCATCTCGAAGTGGGGAAATAAGAAGGGCGTGTATAATGGGAAAAATCAAGGAAAAATACTTAAATCCTCAAATCAAATAGGAATAGGATTTAAATTTGGTAATTTCTTGTAGGAAAAGACTCCCACAAAATAGGTGACAAATAAATTAATCCCACAAGTAATTGAAAGGTATATTGGCGAAAATTATGAGGTTTTAGGGAAAGAAAGAATCAAATCCTAATTAAAATAGGATATGGAGAGTTTTGGCAAGATATTGTAAGATTTAATTAGACTTTAATTCAAGGAAAGAGGTAAACAGGATTCCAATTAAATCTACAAAAATAATTCCCTCTCCTAATTAATAGGAGATTTCGAAAATCTCAAGGGATGGCCAAGTGGTCGAAAATCATGTAGAATAGTATATGGATAATTTGGTTTGGATTTAATTTGGATAAATATCACAAAGGAATTAATTAAATCCAAGAAAGAAAGTATTATTTCTAATAAATAGGAAGGCCGAAAATTTCAAATAAAATGGCTAGAATGATTATGCATTATCCCATTTAATTTAATTCACACATTGGAAGCTTAATCACATTAACTCACATCACTCACAACAACTAATTTCACATAATTAACTTAAACACATAGAGACTCAATTTCCACAAAAGAAATTCTCATTCAACATCCATATTAATTAGAAAAAATAAGCCATCAAATAAAAATAATAAAAAAAAGTCACAATTTTCTAGGGTGCTACACCGTTTTCGATTTTAAGCTTGCAAAATACATAATTGTTTTGCGGTTATTTGCGATTTATGTGTTGAGCAAAAGTATATGATGATAAGTTTATTTGCCAAATCTTCATTATGTCGTTCAATATTTTGTTTGCGATCCTTAAAGAAATAAACTCAAATGCCAAAATTATATAGACTAGAAACGTAAATAGATAAGATTCTCATCGCTAAAACTTAGAGTTTATACTCAATGATTCATGTCCTCCATATCCTCGACATAATTCCATGAAGAATGTTCGAGAATGCTTTTAGCATGTACTTGACAAGTTCTTTGAGGAATAAGGTCAAGCTATTTTCTTTTAAGTAGCATGACAAGTCTTGGTTAGTGACGATGAAAGATGGATAACAATAGAATCTGTCAAGATGATTCGATTGGAATATCCTAGAGGGACAGAATTTTGAGGAATCTTTTGATCACTCAAATAGTTTCTTACTTAAGTCATCGCCTGAAGTAAAAAGAAATGACTAAAAGAAGGTTTAACCGAAAAGTAGAAAACCTTTAGAATATTAGTCGCTATATTACTGTTAGAGGAAAGTAACATGATAGATGACGAATCCATCAAGGCTGCAGTTATCCTAAGTCCTAGTTCATTGAACAAAAGACTAGATATGGAAATGGGAAAGCCTGAATTGTCATCAAAGTTTGTTTATATCGAGAAGAGATGCTTTGTGAGTTGGATTTACCTTTTAAAGAAGGACAATGACTTACATGGAATTGCAACTTCTAAGTAAGAGATCTTGACCCACTTAGGCATTTGTTGTAGTGGGAGATATTTACGCTCAATTATTATTTTATGGTTGATGTTTAAGGCATCGTAGTATTGAAACAATATAAATGCAATAAGATTGAGTATCAAACAACACATTAACTTATTAAATACTAAATGATGAAGTATTTATGGCTCTTAGTATTAAGGCCAAGAAAATACTTAGCAATTGTTCAAACTGATCTAAACTATCAAGATTTTAACAATATGTTTGTTAAAAAGCTTGAAAGTCGAGAATGTCTGTTTGATGCACTGTAAGTTAGAATCATTTGATTCAGAACGCTTACAAAAGTGCAACATAGAAAGACTAGCAAGTCTAAATGGTTTACACCATAAGGAGACGAGCAATGGGTTATGATTTAGTAGTGGGTGTCTAATCTCCATTGACGAATCCAAGCATTCTTCTAAAGAATGGGATAGTTATGTAAGAAGGAATCGAAGTCTTTCTGAGACAAGTTTGATTAAGTGATGAGTAGTACTCATGAAAATCTTATCATTGATGGGATAAATGTTAGATACAACGAGATATACCTTAAAGAAACTACCAACATCAGTACTGATAAGGCTAATTTCATGCATAGGTCAAGGGTTTTAATTCGTAAAATTTCTGGGTCTAACGCACGTTTTAAGTCAGGTGTGTGAAGATTTTCGCCAGGTCCAAGAAAGGAGGAGGACAGTTGCGTGGACCTAGGAAATAGGCGAATGAGTGGACATTATGCGAAAAATTATTTGACGGAGGAAGCCTCGGAGTTGAAGGGTAGAATAGAGATTTCTACGAAGACTCTAGAAGGCTATGTCCACGTCTATAAAAGGCAGAAGCATGAACACTGGAGGGATCCTCTCGGTTGGAGGCCTCGCTAACAGCCTGTAGCTTAGTTCACTTTTCACACACTTGGGTTCTTTTCGTGGGGAGATTCAGGAGGGTCATGCACAGGGGTTTACTTTGAGCTTTCATATATTTTCAATTGGGTTGTAACACCGTCCTTCGGTGGGGGGCGAAAAAACAATTTAATTTCCGCTTTCATACTTTGCTGATTTTGCCGAGCTTCGCTGTTCGAAGCTCGGACCTCTGTTTGCTTTTGCCGAATATTCTCTTATTTTAATGCAAGTTTGATTTTCTGTTACATCTGTTATGTTGATTTTCGGAATTTTGGAGTTGAATTGTTCGAGTTGGGTGCGTTTCGCAGTTGTTTTCTGAATTTATGCAGGTTTGTGGTTGGATGTGGGTGATCGGAGTCCGTTTATGGATGAATCGGAGGGTTGAGTTCGCTGGTGTTGTGGAGTTGTCTGTGATTGTTTGAATTCGGAGTTGATCGGAGCAGATCTGCGAAAACCGGAGTTATGGAGTCGATTGTGTCTGTTGTTGGGTTCGGATCGCTTGGATCCGGAGTGGATTAAGCACTCGACGTGAATCTGAGCAAGATTTATTTAATTTTATGCCTAGTTTACGTGTTTTCATTTCATTTCGCCTAGTTTACGTAGATCTGATGTATTTCCGGTTCATAGCAAGTTTCTAGCATCCAAATCTTTATATTCTGTTAGAATCTAGATATATGCTCTGTTTTCTCCATTTGCGTGCTTGAATCGGTTAGGAAATTGCATGTCGTTGTTAGTTGGAGCATGAGTTTGTTATTTGCAACTTTAGCCGTACTTGCTATATTTGGAGTCATGGTCCCCACTGTTTTATTTTCCCTGTCTAGTCTTAGTTAGTTAGTCGTTTACTTAATCTAGGAAGTAAAATGTGTCTCTCAGTATTGAAGTCTGATTCTATTACATTTTCTGTGTCTTAGGTCTAGCATTTACATTTCGTGCCTAGATCTAGAGGTAGTTAAAATTCTCAACCCTTTTGCGTGGCAGCAGCCCCTTGTCTCCAGAGTCTCTAAGCTCTACTTCACGAATCCATCTTCGTGGGATCGACCCCGCTTCCCTTTGCTAATTTATAGTATTCGGGTTGAGGGATTTATTTTTGAAGGGGAGTCGAGTGTGTCCAACGACAAAAACACTATGTGTTCTCTTGAGTTCCTGGACCTAGTGATCTAGTGGATTTAAGGAGCGTGGTGTCTTGACCGAGCACTTGCATTAGTTTTCTCTGTGCACACTTGCTTACTCCGTGTGAAACCACACTACTACCAGATCGTAGCCCTTCAAATGGCGTTGTTGCCGTGGATGGATGACGTGCTTTGTGTTAGTGTTCAGAGTCTGTGGTGTAAATAGTTTTGATTTATTTTCTTTCTTTTTTTATTTGTAGTTTATGAGCAGAGACTCAAGATCTGCCCACTGGAGCAACTCATCTGGGTGGAAGCACGGCCAGTTTAATTGGCAGGTTAAGGATACAGTCTCTACTGTGACCACCAGATCAGGGTTCACCATGGGAGATCCGTTTCCGAGTGAATTTACTAGCAACAAATCTTGGACGTCGTTAGGACGCGAAGATCCAGAGTCACCACCCGAATCAAAAACAGAGTCAGAAACAGGGGAAGCAGAGGAAGTAGTCATGGCGCAAGTGATAGATCCAGATCTAGAGATAGGGTCGCTGACAACTCATTTAGATGGAGAGCCGGCCAAAGCCATAGTAATGAACCAGCGCCAGAGGACTATTGAGATCAAGACAAACGTACTCAGCATCTTGCCAACGTTCTCTGGGCGCAGAAATGAGTGTCCGTATGAGTTCTTAAATGAATTCAGTAAGTTGTGTGGTATTCAGAAGATGCCGAATGAAGCAACAGACGAGGATTATCGCCTACGGGCAATTCCGTTTACCTTGAAGGGGGAAGCTAATACGTGGTTATTGAGGTTGCCCCCGGATTCTATCCGCACATGGAGGGACTTCAAGTTGGAATTCTTAGATTATTTCTTCCCATCCAACAAGACGAATGCACTGAAAAAAGAAATACTAGAGTGTAAGCATGATTACGATGAATCCTTGAGTCAGTATTGGTCGAGATTCAAGGGATTGTTGGATGCATGCCCGAATCACCGAATGATAGAGGCAGAGACCTACTCTCTGTTTTACGAAGGGGCAACTCCTGAGTCAAAGGACTTAATGAACTCCTCGAGTGGGGGGAATTTCACAAGGAAGAGGGAAAGTGAGGCAAGAGAAATCCTGGGGAAGTTGATCGACGCTAAGAAGGCGTACGATAACCCTAGGAATGCAGTGAGGAGAGGATCGGTGCATGCTGTGAGAGAGCAAGAAGATGATAAGGTAGAAGCAAGGATTGACAGGCTCGAGAAAGCTCTATTGAACGCAATTGAACAAACAAATCCACCAGTTTCACAAGGGAAGGAGAAATCTCTTGGTCCAGGAGATAATCAAATTCAGCAATATTACGGGACCCAAGTAGGAGATTATCAGGCCCAGGTCAATGCAATGGGAAGTTGGAATCCCGATGGGAGCTGGAATCCAGGGAGACAGAGAGATGCGCCCTGGAGAAACCATCCAAATTTCAGATGGACTGACAATGAGCAGAATCAGCCAGCACCACAACAAAGTCAGCAGTTTGCACCTCAGCCCGAAAGACAAGGTAACTGGTCAGGAAGGAATCAAGAGAGGCAGGGCAGCTGGATCAATCGGAACCAAGGAGACCACTTGAGCCGGGGAAACAGAAATCAGAACAATCAAGGGAACTCTTATGTACCACCGCACCAAAGGAATTTTCAGAACAATTACCAGGGTCAAGGAAATCAATACAACAACTCTTCAGGAGGTCAAGGAAACGCTCGTCAGAATCAGATGAGTGGACCGACTCTGAATATAGGGCCAGGACCTAGTCAGCCACCAAAGCCACAAAAGAGTATCGATGATATGGTGCACGATCTCGTCAGTTCTCAGCAACATATGCAAAACAACCTGCAATCAAACAATGACGTAGTGCACAAGCTTCAAGATGCTCAACAGGAGCAAAAGGCGGCCATGGATATGCTGGCCTAGCAATTATCGCAGATAGCCACTTCTTTGAGTGATATGAGATGAAATGAAGGAAAGATTCCCGCCTCAGTAAGGCCACCAGATAGAGCGAATATAAGTCAGATTACCTTGAGATCCGGGAAGGGATATGAAGGGCCAGTGGTAAGAACGAAGGAAGCGACAGGTTCCAAGGAAGACAAGAAGTACGAGGATACAATTCCTACACCCAGGAACTTGGAGGGAGAAAATTCCTTGGTCAAGGATGACCTTGAAACAGGAGATTTGGAGAAACCCCTGCCTAAGTCAACTGAACCATTTTTCCTCGATCCAGAGCCGGAGTTGGAGAACGAGGCAGTAAGGGAGGAAACTGGAGAATTCTCAGCTGAAAGCTCTATCGGAGCAGGGAAGCGACTGAAGCCATTCCCAAGCCGGGGGGGAAGCTAAGAAGAAGAAGGAAGAGCCGGTGGATTTCATGGATATTTTTGGGAAATTGGAGATTAATCTACCATTCTTACAGGCTTTGAAATTGCCGGTGTTTAGCAAGTTCACCAAGGAATTTATAGCTGGGAAGGCTAGACCTAGTGGGAAAATTTTGATCGGCGAGAACATCTCTGCAGTGATTCAAAAGCGGAGGATGCCTTCGAAATGCAATGATCCAGGTATGTTTACCTTACCCATCTCTATTGGTGATGTAAAAATCGAGCATGATATGTGTGATTTAGGTGCATCCATAAATGTGTTACCACTGACTATATACAAAAAGTTAGTAGGGGTAGGCATGGTGGATACCAAAGTTGTGATCCAATTGGCAGACAGGTCATGCATTTGTCCTGAAGGAGTGCTTGAGAACGTGATAGTGAAGGTACATGACTTCTTGTACCCAGCAGATTTCCATGTGATTAGAATGAGTGATAATCAATCTGCAGAGTCTGGTGGAGTACTTTTAGGGAGACCTTTCCTGCGTACCGCTAAGACTATCATTGATGTTTTTGATGGTACCATCTGCCTTGATTATAATGGGGAGAAATATACATTCAGCATAGATGAGGCAATGAAAAAACCTCTTGACGTTGAAAATTTGCATGCTATAGATGTTATTAACCCCTTAGTGCAAGAATATCTTGAGACAGAGTTAATGCAGGAACAGATCGAGAATTCCGAAATAAGTCATGACATTGATAGAGAAGTAGCTAGTTGGTCTCAAGCAATGAACACGAGTGAGTTATCAGATGATGAGCTAGCTGAAGCGATTCTGGAATTCTGTACGAACCCAGAGCTAGCCAGATCAAGGAAGGCACCTTATGTGGCGAGCGTGGACAGTTCTACTGAGTCTAAGAAGGGAGTAACAACTGAGTCGACAGAGAAAAATCCCTTTCCCCAGGAAAAAGATGTTCCCAAGAAAGAGTTGAAAACGCTTCCACCTGGGCTCAAGTATGCGTATCTGGAGGAGAATGAAAATTTCCCGGTGATTATTAACAGCAGCTTGACCGAGGGACAAGAAGAGGAATTGCTGAATGTAATCAGGAGAAACAAGAAGGCTATTGGGTGGACACTCTCTGACTTGGTTGGGATCAGTCCATATCTGTGCATGCATCACATTCGCCTAGAAGAAAGAGCAAAAGCCTGTAGGGACCCACAACGCAAGTTGAATCCGAACATGAGGGAAGAAGTGCTGAAGGAAGTATTGAAGTTGCTATCCCTAGGAATCATATATTCAATAGCAGACAGTGAATGGGTTAGTCCAGTACATATGGTACCAAAGAAGTCAGGAATACAGGTGGTTAAGAACGATAAAAATGAGTTGGTCCCTACTCGACTTGTTACTGGGTGGAGGATGTGTATTGACTACCGGAAGCTGAACGAGGCTACCAAGAAGGATCACTTCCCATTACCTTTCATTGACCAGATGTTGGAAAGGTTGGCGGGCAAGCAATATTTTTGTTTCCTGGATGGATATAGTGGGTATTTTCAAATCTATGTGGATCCCGAGGATCAGGAGAAGACAACTTTCACGTGTCCCTTTGGAACATATGCTTACAGAAGGATGCCGTTTGGCCTGTGCAATGCGCTAGGTACTTTTCAGCGGTGTATGATGAGTATCTTCTCGGATCTCCTGGAAGATTGCATCGAGATTTTTATGGACGACTTCACTGTGTACGGGAATTCATTTGACTCGTGTTTGGCAAGTTTGGATATAGTGCTGAGGAGGTGCCAGGAGAAGCATTTGGTTTTGAATTTCGAGAAATGCCACTTTATGGTCCCTGAGGGAATTGTCCTAGGGCATGTGGTGTCAGAAAGTGGCATACAAGTAGATCAAGCAAAAATTGATGTTATCTCAAAACTGCCTTACCCGACGAATCAGAAAGAGGTGAGAGGATTCCTAGGGCACGCAGGATTCTATAGGAGGTTTATAAAGGACTTCGCAAGGATCGCTCAACCACTCACTCACTTATTGCATAACGATGTGGAGTTTATTTTCGATGAGGAGTGCAAAAAAGCTTTTCAGTTGTTGAAGGATAGGTTAGTTTCTGCTCCCATTATTAGAGCGCCCGACTGGAATCTACCTTTTGAAATCATGTGTGACGCAAGCGACTATGCCATGGGAGCGGTGCTAGGTCAAAGAGTTGATGGGAAAAGCTACGTGATTTTTTATGCATCCAAGACGCTAAATCAAGCCCAGAAGAACTATGACACCACCGAAAAAGAAATGCTGGCGGTGGTATATTCATTTGAGAAATTTCGCCCGTACTTGCTGGGGTCGAAGGTGATCATTTTCACCGATCACGCGGCCATTAAGTACCTGCTGGCGAAGAAGGAGTCTAAACCAAGATTAATCCGTTGGGTGTTACTTTTACAAGAATTTTATTGGGAGGTTAAGGATAAGAAAGGAACTGAGAACAAGGTGGCTGACCACCTTAGTCGTATCTTTCAAGGGGAGACCGAGGAAGCAATACCAGATGCATTCCCCGAGGAACATTTGTATTATTTAGCGGAATTTCCTAGACCTATCTACTGGGAAAAAATCATGGCGTTAACAGGTCCAGGAGATTCTGAGAAAGGTAAATGTCATCTAAACAATGAGCCATGGTTCGTAGACCTGGAAAATTACTTGGTCACTGGAGAAGTGCCTAGTTCGCAGGAAATCTCCCTGGCCCAGAGAATGAAGCTCAAAAGCGAAGCCAAGTATTATTTCTGGGATGATCCGTATTTGTGGAGAATGGGAGCTGACCAAGTAATCCGGAGGTGTATCCCGGAGTGGGAACAGAGGGATGTACTAAATCATTGCCATGCCCTAGCTTGTGGAGGTCACTTTGGACCTAGGAAGACCGCAAGGAAGGTGTTAGATAGCGGTTTTTACTGGCCTACATTGCATAAAGATGCTTTCGAGTTTTGTCAGAACTGTGAGAGGTGTCAACAGACCGGGGGAATCTCCAGGAGGGACGAAATGCCACAAGTTCCAGCGATTGTGTGTGAGATCTTCGATGTCTGGGGAATGGACTTCATGGGTCTATTTCCGTCTTCATACGGGAACGCATACATACTTGTGGCAGTTGATTATGTTTCAAGGTGGATAGAGGCCAAGGTGACCACATCTTGTGAAGCCAAAGAGGTAGCGAAATTCCTTAGGGCTAATATTTTTAACAGGTACAGAGTGCCCAGAGCTATAATATCTGACATGGGACGCATTTCCGTAACCAGACTATTGAAGCTCTAATGAGAAAGTACGAAGTTCACCATCGCCTTTCCACACCATACCACCCTCAATCAAATGGGCAAGCAGAGATCTCCAACAGGAGATAAAGGCGATACTGGAGAAGACGGTTAATCCGTCTAGGAAGGACTGGAGTAAGAGGCTTGGAGATGCACTATGGGCTTACAGGACAGCGTACAAGACGCCTATTGGGATGTCACCTTATAGGCTTGTGTTCAGAAAAATGTGTCACTTGCCCGTGGGATTAGAACACCGAGCATATTGGGCGGTCAAGGAGATTAACATGAGACCCGAGTCCTGTGAGGAAGAGAGAAAATTGCAGCTGCAGGAGTTGGAGGAGTTAAGGCTGTAGTCATATGAATCGGCAATGTGGTACAAAGAGAAAACAAGATGCTGGCATGACAAGAACCTACGGGTCAAAGAATTGAGAGTAGGTCAAAAAGTTCTCCTATTCCAATCCCACCTAAAGTTGATGCCTGGTAAGCTGAAGTCCAAATGGTCTGGACCATACACTTTTGTGAGTCTTCGTGCAAATGGAGCAGTAGAGATCCAGGGAAGTACATCAAACTCGACTCCTTTTCTTGTCAATGGTCATCGTGTGAAGGTATTTAGGGATAACTCGAAGATGTGTGTGGACGAAATGCCACTACGCGCACTCCCTGATATCGTCTAATCGGTCTGGAAAGTGAGTGTTCTTAGAGATTTCCTAGGTCCAGTATCCAAGAAGTTTTACCATGACCTGACCTAGGGAATCTTGAGAACACTTGAACACAATTTGTAAATATTTAATTGTTTTCTTTAATTCAAGGAATAAATCCAAACAAATTAAAAAAAAAACACAATCTTCCAAAAATATTTTCGGAAAACCAGACTCCTTAGGCATGATTTTGATATTGTCATACCCAAGACCCGGGGAGTCTGGCGTTTCATTTTTTTTAGTTTGATGTTTTTTTTAAGTGTGACTTTGCAGGAAGTATCTACTAGGGCAGGGAATTGAGGAGTAAATATTGGAGGGAGTTGGCACCGGTTCGGATTTCAAAAGCCACTTTTATGGGGAGGCGTACGGTCGCTAGCGTCATGCCTGCAAAATCGTCCTCTTCCATACCTATCAGCTAATAACCGTGTGATGCTTTTTATTTTTCATTACCCACTCTCTCTCTACATTCGAAATTCCCCAAATTTCTCTCTAGGTTTTCTTTCTCTAACCCTAATCAAAGAAAATTCCGTCCGAGTTTCTGTGAATATTTTGCAGAATTCTTCATGGACAACAAACAGAGTACCGGAAGCACTTCAAGATCCACCGATTCTAAAGCGGCGGCGTTCATGGCTGACTTACTACAAAAACTTGGGGGGCCGGAAAAAGCGATGGAGGCGTTTTCCATGTTCGCATCTGCGGTGGGGGGAACCGTACCGGCTGTTTCAACATCTGCCGTACCACCACCACCGGAAACTTCAGGGGTTTCAACACCCCAACCAGAGTCCATTGCAGAACCCACCACTGCCGTCCCGGAGACAATCGCCATAGAAAAACATGAAGAAGAAGCAGATCTGGCGGCAGGGCTGGAACTATTGGCTGAAAGTGAACCCAGGTTAGATTCGGTCGTTGAGGGGGCACCCCCTGTTTTAAATGATGAAGTAGTTGGAATCTCTGAGGGGGTGAACCCTGTGCTTGCCACTGTGGATTTTGTTGAGAGAGAAACCCTACCTGAATCTGTGGGTGTGGATCTTTCTGCTGTTGCTGATAGTCGTACTGAGGGGGAAACCCCTGTTTTGGAGAAGTTTGGAGAGGGGGAAACCCCTGGTGTTTGTGAGACTGTTTTGATGGGCAATGAAGCCCAAGAAAGTGTTAGTGAGGGGGTGACCCCTGTAAAAGCCGTGGGTGCTAAAACCCACGACGAGGAAGGTTCGGTTGGGGTAGAAACCCTTATTTACATCGCGGGGGCAACCCCATTGTTGATTGAGGAGGGAGAAGCCCTCGTTTCTGGAGATGTATAGGAACCCGTCAGCGACGGGATGAATTTGATGGTGGATCTGACTGATGTCCCCGACGGGACCGATTCACCGGTTGATACAAGGGACGCAAGGAGGCAAGCTCGTCGGAGTTTACGTGATGACATCGAGGAACACGTCCCTCAGATAGAAGAAGGGTCGCTGGGTCTAGAGACCGTAGCCCCTGAGCAGGTAATCTCTCCTAGACCCAGCGATGGGGAGAGCGACGAGGAGGAGCGCCGCCACGCGGTCGAGAGGAAGAGGAAAGAAAAATAGATTGCTCCTTCCTCGACCAAGAAAGCAAAAGGGAAGTCCGTTGAACCCTTTCTCCCTCCGCCTGCTAAGGTACCGTACGCTGCTGAGTCCGGAAGCCCTGATGGGTCCAGCGACTCTGAAAAGGAACAACAAGAAGTGCTCAACTTCGAGCCGACGGAAATCTGGATCACCAAGGAGCTGCTGGACAAGATGAGAAAGTTCACAGACCCAAAACGCACAGCAATATATAAGGAAAAGAGTGTCGTGGGGAAGTATGCTAAATCCGGGAAAATGTACGATTCGGCCGAGCTTAAGGAGATCTCGAGCAACGATGAATTCTGAGCGTATATCGACGCAATCAGTTTTGACTGGTTGCTTAAGCACAACACCTCCGAAGTTCCAATAGATTTGGCATGGGAATTCTTTTCGACCTTCCGTTTTAAGTCCACCACTGACTTGGATGCCGAGTCCATCAACTTCCGCCTCTTCAATGAAGAGCATGTGATGACCATCCGTGAATGGACTCTACGGATGGGTCTGCTGACGCGAACAGAGGACGACGAAGGTTTATGGAACGAGAGAATGGTTGGTCCGCCGAAGTTCATGCCAGGTTTCAGGACACAGAGTGCATGGGAGTTTGTGACTCATCCAAGGGTGGGTCAGTTCAAGACCAGCTTTTCGAAAGCCCACCATATCGAGAACAGGATCCTGAGGTTTGCCCAGACATTCATTAGCTACAATCTGATGGGCACCGCCAACAACGCCTTGACAACCCCCGACTTGTACTTTACTTGGTGTATGGCCACGGGAGTGCGTGTCCACTTGGGCTACTGGTTAGCCCAAGCTTGCCACCAAGTAACTGCCAACCCTTCCAGGCACCTATACACATGCCATCTTCTGGGGGCTTATTTGCAGCGCAATGTGATCATGAGGATCCACAAGTCTTGCCCGGAAGTGAAGATGTATCTACCCCCAGAGATCTTCAACATGGATTACTTCTTCAGCAGGTAGCGGGATTGAAGTGGAAGAAATGAGAACGGAGGTTGGATGGATGAGATCCGAAATTAAAATGGTGAGAGAAGAGATCGTGGCCCTACGGGGTAAAGAAAAGGACAATGTTGAGATTGAGAGAGTACGGAAAGAGGTCGCCGGAATGAGAACGGAGGTAGACGAGATGAAAAGAGAGATCGGGATGAGCAGAGAGGAAGTCTTGGCCTTAACGGGGCGCATCACTGATCTGGTGGCAGCGTCGTCAAGGCACGGTCATAGGATGGGAGTGGCCGTCTCTTTAATGATGACAATGATGAAGTGGTTGTGCGAGAAATTCTCGGACGCGCCAAAGTCACTTCCTGCACCTAGTGGCGGATCCAAGGCACTAGGTCCAGGAAATCTATCTATCCAGAAGCCGCCACAAGCCACCAAACCTCTAACCACCCCGTCTTCCACAAGACCCGTGACCTTGAAGAAGACCGTACCCAGACAGACAGAAGAGATGACAGAGAAGCCGGAGTCGCCGGCAAGAAAGAAAGCTAAAGTAACCCAACAGGCCGTGCCGCCCAAGTCTGGCTCCCGAGGGGGCCAGACCCCGAATTCATTTCCCCCAACCCAAGTAACTTTTACTTTTCATCTTTTATTGCTTTCTATTTATGATTATCTGTGCCAGCATGCTTCGTTTTGTATCTATGTGTTGCACCTTCCCACACTTAGCCCAATCTTTGGTCTAAGTGTGAGAAGGGGTTGTGCTGTTTTTGCATGTTTGGTTTTGGTTATTGAAGCTTTCTCCCACTTAGCCCGGTGTACGGTCTAAGTGTGGGAAGTTTTTTTTGTTTTTAGAATGTTGTTTGTTTGTTTTGTGGTCTGTTTTGTGTTGTTTATACTTCCCTATTCTCCCACTTCACTAGGATAGCTTGGGGACAAGCTTGAGTGAAGTGGGAGGGGGAGGGAATAGGTGCAGTATTTGTTTTGTTTTGTTTTTCTTTTTCTGTGAATGAGAGTCTTAGAGTCTTCAGTTTTTTTTATTTCTGTGTGTTGCGTGTTGCATGAGCTAGTGGATACAATAAGGCAAAAATTCCCTTAGTAAGAGCAATTGAAGAAAGGATGCACGTCAACTTTGATGCATTTTTCCTTAATAAACTAAAAGCGGTCTGAATGAAGTAAGGACGATGGAAAATGCCTTAGATAACCTAGCTGTGCAGCCCTACTATAAAAGTGAGTTATAAGCCTAAACGCTTTGAGCTAACATGTGAAAAATGGGCAACCACTTGATGCTTAGGGAGTAGAGTATAAAGGAGAAAAAATGGGTTATGGAGGTATAAGCTGGACGAAGTCCAGGAACTGGTGGTATAAGCTGGACGAAGTCCAGGGGAGAAATAAAATAAAATTCGGAGGTATAAGCTGGACGAAGTCCAGGGGGAAATTGGGAATAAGAAAAGAAAAAGACGGTTAACTACCTAAGGGCAGGAAGTAAAAAATTACCTGACCCAGGAATAAAAAAAAAGGATAGGGAAAAAGGAGATGATAGAAAGGAGAAACTCTCATAACCCAACGCATCAGTGGTGTAACTTTAACTTTGTAGCGTTTTGATCCTAACATCCCTGGTAACGAATGAGTGATCGAGCGAACCTAACCGCTAGGAAATCCATAGGTTTCTTAACAAACTGACGGACCGTTTAGGCCGACGAAGGAAGAAGGAGGCATTGAAGACTGTAGACGATCAGAGAGAACTTAAGCTTGTGGGGACAGTCGCCTAAAAGTTGAAACTAGTGCATGCTTATTTGTTGTGTTTTGTGTTCTTTGTGTGTTCTTTTGTTTTCTGAGTCTGTAGTTGTCTAGGTCTAGAAGTCTGTTTTTGTGTTAGTATCTTGTTTGTAGAGTCGTTCTTGGGAACCGTGCACAGAAATTCGCCTTATTTCTTTTTCTTGTCTTTCATACTTGAGGACAAGCATGGTTTAAGTGTGAGCAGTTTGATAAGGCTAATTTCATGCATAGGTCTAGGGTTTTAATTCGTAAAATTTCTGGGTCTAACGCACGTTTTAAGTCAGGTGTGTGAAGATTTTCGCCAGGTCCAGGAAAGGAGGAGGACAGTTGCGTGGACCTAGGAAATAGGCGAATGAGTGGACATTATGCGGAAAATTGCTTGACGGAGGAAGACTCGGAGTTGAAGGGTAGATTAGAGATTTCTACGAAGACTCTAGAAGGCTATGTCCGCGTCTATAAAAGGTAGAAGCATGCATGCTGGAGGGATCCTCTCGGTTGGAGACCTCGCAAACAGCCTGTAGCTTAGTTCACTTTTCACACACTTGGGTTCTTTTCGTGGGGAGATTCAGGGGGGTCATGCACTGGGGTTTACTTTGAGCTTTCATATATTTTCGATTGGGTTGTAACATCGTCCTTCGGTGGGGGGGCGAAGAAACAATTTAATTTCCACTTTCATACTTTGCTGATTTTGCCGAGCTTCGTTGTTCGAAGCTCGGACCTCTGTTTGCTTTTGCCAAATATTCTCTTATTTTAATGCAAGTTTGATTTTCTGTTACGTCTGTTATGTTGATTTTCGGAATTTTGGAGTTGGAATGTTCGAGTTAGGTGCGTTTCGCAGTTGTTTGCTGAATTTATGCAGGTTTGTAGTTGGATCTGGGTGATCAGAGTCTGTTTGTGGATGAATTGGAGGGTTGAGTTCGCTGGTGTTGTGGAGTTGTCTGTGATTGTTTGAATTCGGAGTTGATCGGAGCAGATCTGTGAAAACCGGAGTTATGGAGTCGATTGTGTCTATTGTTGGGTTCGGATCGCTTGGATCCGGAGTGGATTAAGCACCCGACGTGAATCTGAGCAAGATTTATTTAATTTTATGCCTTAGTAAGAGCAATTGAAGAAATGATGCACGTCAACTTTGATGCCTTTTTCCTTAATAAACTAAAAGCGGTTTGAATGAAGTAAGGACGATGGAAAATGCCTTAGATAACCTAGCTGTGCAGCCCTACTATAAAAGTGAGTTATAAGCCTAAACGCTTTGAGCTAACATGTGAAAAATGGGCAACCACTTGATGCTTAGGGAGTAGAGTATAAAGGAGAAAAAATGGGTTATGGAGGTATAAGCTGGATGAAGTCCAGGAACTGGTGGTATAAGCTGGACGAAGTCCAGGGGAGAAATAAAATAAAATTCGGAGGTATAAGCTGGACGAAGTCCAGGGGGAAATAGGGAAAAAGAAAAGAAAAAGACGGTTAACTACCTAAGGGCAGGAAGTAAAAAATTACCTGACCCAGGAATAAAAAAAAAGGATAGGGAAAAAGGAGATGATAGAAAGGAGAAACTCTCATAACCCAATGCATCAGTGGTGTAACTTTAACTTTGGAGCGTTTTGATCCTAACATCCCTGGTAAAGAATGAGTGATCGAGCGAACCTAACCGCTAGGAAATCCATAGGTTTCTTGACAAACTGACGGACCGTTTAGGTCGACGAAGGAAGAAGGAGGATTTGAAGACTGTAGACGATCAGAGAGAACTTAAGCTTGTGGGGATAGTCGCCTAAAAGTTGAAACTAGTGCATGCTTATTTGTTGTGTTTTGTGTTCTTTGTGTGTTCTTTTCTTTTCTGAGTCTGTAGTTGTCTAGGTTTAGGAGTCTGTTTTTGTGTTAGTATCTTGTTTGTAGAGTCGTTCTTGGGAACCGTGCATAGAAATTCGCCTTATTTCTTTTTCTTGTCTTTCATACTTGAGGACAAGCATGGTTTAAGTGTGAGCAGTTTGATAAGGCTAATTTCATGCATAGGTCTAGGGTTTTAATTCATAAAATTTCTGGGTCTAACGCACGTTTTAAGTCAGGTGTGTGAAGATTTTCGCCAGGTCCAGGAAAGGAGGAGGACAGTTGCGTGGACCTAGGAAATAGGCGAATGAGTGGATATTATGCGGAAAATTACTTGACGGAGGAAGCCTCGGAGTTGAAGGGTAGAATAGAGATTTCTACGAAGACTCTAGACGGCTATGTCCGCGTCTATAAAAGGTAGAAGCATGCACGCTGGAGGGATCCTCTCGGTTGGAGACCTCGCTAACAGCCTGTAGCTTAGTTCACTTTTCACACACTAGGGTTCTTTTCGTGGGGAGATTCAGGGGGGTCATGCACTTGGGTTTACTTTGAGCTTTCATATATTTTCGATTGGGTTGTAACACCGTCCTTCGGTGGGGGGCGAAGAAACAATTTAATTTCCACTTTCATACTTTGCTGATTTTGCCGAGCTTCGTTGTTCGAAGCTCGGACCTCTGTTTGCTTTTGCCAAATATTCTCTTATTTTAATGCAAGTTTGATTTTCTGTTACGTCTGTTATGTTGATTTTCAGAATTTTGGAGTTGGAATGTTCGAGTTGGGTGCGTTTCGCAGTTGTTTTCTGAATTTATGCAGGTTTGTAGTTGGATCTGGGTGATCAGAATCTGTTTGTGGACGAATCGGAGGGTTGAGTTCACTGGTGTTGTGGTGTTATCTGTGATTGTTTGAATTCGGAGTTGATCGGAGCAGATTTGTGAAAACCGGAGTTATGGAGTCGATTGTGTCTGTTGTTGGGTTCGGATCGCTTGGATCCGGAGTGGATTAAGCACCCGACGTGAATCTGAGCAAGATTTATTTAATTTTATGCCTAGTTTACGTGTTTTCATTTCATTTCGCCTAGTTTACGTAGATCTGATGTATTTCCGGTTCATAGTAAGTTTCCGGCATCCAAATCGTTATATTCTATTCGAATCTAGATATATGCTCTGTTTTCTCCATTTGCGTGCTTGAATTGGTTAGGAAATTGCATGTCGTTGTTAGTTGGAGCATGAGTTTGTTATTTGCAGCTTTAGCCGTACTTGCTATATTTGGAGTCATGGTCCCCACTGTTTATTTTCCCTGTCTAGTCTTAGTTAGTTAGTCGTTTACTTAATCTAGGTAGTAAAATGTGTCTCTCAGTATTGAAGTCTGATTCTATTACATTTTCTGTGTCTTAGGTCTAGCATTTACATTTCGTGCCTAGATCTAGAGGTAGTTAAAATTCTCAACCCTTTTGCGTGGCAGCAACCGCTTGTGTCCAGAGTCTCTAAGCACTACTTCACGAATCCATATTCGGGTTGAGGGATTTATTTTTGAAGGGGAGTCGAGTGTGTCCAACGCAAAAACACTCTGTGTTCTCTTGAGTTCCTGGACCTGGTGATCCAGTGGATTTTAGGAGCGTGGTGTCTTGACCGAGCACTTGAATTAGTTTTCTCTGTGCACACTTGCTTACTCCGTGTGAAACCACACTACTACCAGATTGTAGCCCTTTAAGTACCTTCTACAAAACACGAGTTGTGGACTATAACGCCTCTAGTCTAGCACATCTCAAGGTGTAATGTTGTTCCAATGCATGTTGGAAAGGTGTCCAAGTAATTGGAGTTGAGTATTGAGGTATGTTTTAAGGTTGTCCCAAATGATATAATGTTATAATTTCTGTAATCTTCAAAGATAGAATTTTTGTATGAAGATCAAGAGAGCAACTAAAAGCCTAACAACGTGATAACTCTCAGAATAGAGAGAGAGATATCGATTTTCCACATTACCAACGAGTCGTACCATTAGAAACTTTTGCACTAATAAAATCAACTTCAACACCTAAGAATGTAAGAACCATGTCATAGTGGGAGCATTCCTAGGAACATAACAAGTTCATGGGTCTAAGAGTGTCGCAAGACTAAGTCTTAGATTAACTTGAACATAATCTCTTTAACTACATTGAAGCATTGGTTCATTTGGATATTCATCCTTGGAAAGGTGATAGATTCTTAACTACAATCTTAGATAGACAACATGTTTTACAAGACTTGCAATACTACTTACAGGATGTGTCAGTCAGTGGGAGCAAGTATCCTTGCAAGTGTAAGTGTGGATCTCTAATGGCTAGACAATGACAATGGGAGAACAATCTTCTCGTTGTCGTTGTGCCAATATTTGTTCGATCCTACTGTCTATTAGAACTTACATAAATTAGAATGTATGTATTAATAGAAGTCTTGAGGAAATCATCTACATTGAACATCCTTATGGGTATGTAATACAGGGCAAGAAACACATGATTAGAACCTTATGAAGACCTTTGTGGTCTTAGGCATGCATCTAAATCAGAGTACATGTGTTTTATCAAGATTGTCAAATGTTTGGAATTTGGCATGTGCCCTTAAGTGTGTTGTAAGCACAAGGAAGTTGAAAGTGCATTAAATATGGTATTATTGGTACTCTACGATGATGAAATCTACAAAAGTTGCAAACAACTGAGATTGCCATCTGGCGTATGAAACTGGTTGTCTACCCAGTTTAAGATAAAGGATTTAAGAGAAACTAATTACATTCTAAGCATCTAAGTCTTTAAGATTGCTAGAAAGAATGTTGAGATTCTCTTAGAATCATATATCTATACATTGCTTGGAACATTTTAGCATTAGAAATTCCATGAAAGGGTTTTACCATTCAAGATGGAGTTGTCTTGTCTCTAGTAAGTGTCGTTTGACACTTAGTGAGATCAAGAATGATGAGACTAGTTTCGCAGATAGATGTCTCATGTATCATATGATGTGTACTAAGTTTGATATTAGTTGTGCTTTTGCATAGCAAGTATATATCATATTAACCATGGCAAAGGACTTTGATTAAGGTAATGAATGTACCATAGTACTTGAGAAAGACTAATCGTTATATTCTAGTTTACCAGTCAT
The DNA here is from genome assembly GCF_004379255.2 of Salvia splendens. Lineage (NCBI taxonomy): Eukaryota > Viridiplantae > Streptophyta > Magnoliopsida > Lamiales > Lamiaceae > Salvia > Salvia splendens. Next base: position 34,240,801 of record NC_056040.1, read on the forward strand.
TCATGTAATGTCCTTGGGGTTACATTGACTTAGTTTTATGACTAATCAGTGATCGAGTAAGTCATCCTCATTATATGTGTTTACCTTAGGAGTATATTCCTAGTAGATTTGATCGTAAGTTTGAGTATGCCTATGAGTATTTTATTACTCTAGCAAAGGCTAACTCAATGGAAACACGAGCTAATAAAGCTAAGCAATCACACAGAGAGATGAAATAAATTGAAGATCAAGTATGCAGCAAGACATTATGGTGGAAAAGATATGATCAGAGAACAACCGAGCAGATTTTTTCACAGAAAATGCCTTTGTGGCAACATGTTTCAAACATGATGTGAAATGAATGGTAGTTCGATATATCTAGCTCCAAGACCTGCTTTGTGTATAAGTGGGAGTCTTTGGCATTAGGTATACTCGAAAGCATGTTTTGAGTATAAGTGGGAGATTGTTAGGTTTGGTATACTGAAAAGCATGTTTCGAGCAAGTTCGTGCGAATATAATTATGCTTGTATACGGAAAACTTTATAATGCACTTTTAACCCGATTCAGTATTATTCGTGTTGTTTGCACGAATAGAATCAGTATATTATTACATTGTGTTTGCTTGTGCATTTATAAGATGTTTTATAAACATTTAGATGCATAAGAAGCAAACAAAGCCCAAGTCTTTTTCTTAGTAGACTGGTTGTGGGCGTCATCCACTTTAAGGTAACTACAGTCGGTTCTATGCAATGCTTTGCAAAAGAAAAAGAAGAATTTCACAACCTAGATAGGCTTTGGCTACCTGTCGCGAAAGGTTGCAATGTCAGTCCGATTATTTCTAAGCCTTATTGAAATAAGATGATGTAGGTATGGTATAGCACTAAATGAATCTAACATCAAGACGTGTTTTTATGCTATCTACTGAAAGACTAGGTCCTGATAAATAACTATTTCTTAATCTACATACGTTAGCATTGAGCATACTGTATTGATTATGCACTACTTTGACTTATCAAATGATGCGGGTTTTTCGCAACTCAATAATCCTGATATATTGGGTAGTGGTGATTAATATCTACCAGTGTTAGGATTGCTATTATGTTGAATCGTGCGCGAGGTGAGTCTAGTTTGATAATGTCCTCAAGAGGAGCTTGAATAAGGTTTTATTATTTCAAAACTGGCCAGTTGGAGTTTTGTTACTCTATGAATAATAAATAAGTGTTTTCTGCTAAGTCCACTCTTGGAATTAATAAGAGGTTAATTAATTAAGTCCATGTCAGACTTTAATTAATTAATGGACATTTATATCTTAATGGCGGGAAATAAATAATTATAAACAAAATGGAAACCCGGATTACTTGTAATTTCAGATTTGGATGGGGATGTCAATATTACTTCTATAGTGACTACTCGTAATATTCCAATATAAGCTTGTATTAAATTGTGGCTTCAATTTAATTAGTAAAAAGCTAATTGGGGTGAGCCCATATCCAAATCCTTCCATAGATCACTGACTGGACCCAATATGTAACTATTATAAATAGGAGAATAAAGGAGACATAAAATATACAATTAATTAAGAGAAAAATTCGTCCCTCTCTTCTCTACAGTAGGGGAAGAAAATTTCCAATTATTCTCCTCCGTGAGATTTTCATCTCCTCTCCCGTGAGGAATTTTTCTGTCCTCTTTATTCGAGTCCTAGTATTTTGATAAGATCAGCCCACCCTGATAACGAGATACAGTTCGGGAACCAGTCAGAAGATCTGTGGTCTAGTATTGAAGATCATCATGGAGAAGACGCGAGCAATCGACGATTCTTTAGTAAATCAACGAGGTAAATTGGCTTACTCCGTAGCAAGCATGTTTTAGGTATTCTTTGTACTAAAGCATGTTTAAATTCAAGTTATTAGCATGATACATGTGAGAATTACGCGAATAGAATTTGTTTAACTAATCTGCTAAATAGATCAGAATTTTATGTGATCCTTTTGCACGCACGCTTCCTTCCGTTGCCAACCCCTTCACGGCGAAGATCGCCGGTCGCCGGAGATGAAAGAGTAAGCGTCGCTGCTTCCTTGTTCAATTAGGTTATCAAATTGGGAAATTAAGGAAACTGAATTGGGGGTACTTATTGAGGAGGTCACGATGGAGAAGAAGGAAAAACAGTATATTTGGGTCAGCCTTATTCTTTTTAATTGGACCTTAGTAATTAAAAGGATTAAGTGGGACGATTCCCTTATTTAATTGGACTGCAAATTTTATTCTTAAATGGATAAGAATGTGGATGAGCTTTTGGGCCGCCCATTTATTAAAAGGAGTTGTGTAGTGTTTTCTATAGTATGAGATGGACTAAAGGAATAAGTGGAGTAGGTGGGCTGACCCCATTGGGCCTACTAATTAATTTACCTTGGGCCGAGAATTATTTGTGCTTGGATTGGAATTTAATTAGTGGATGGGCTCAATGGAATTGGTGTGGAAGTGGGCCGAAATGATTTGAAGGAAATGGACTACTTTTTTTTTAGTTAATTAAAGTTGGGGCACTTTAATTGATTTGGGCTAATCCCATTCAATTAAATTGGATAATGGACCGATTTTGGTGAGTGGGAGAAAGAAGTTGAGATTAAATTGTTGGGCCGAGATTTAATTATGAGAAGTTTGAATTAATTTAAGGGTTTGAGTTGGAGCTTAGTTAATTAATTCCTAGATAAAGTATTAAGTTCCCGAAGATGGGAAATGTTAAAATTGGAGATGCGAATTGGCCGACTGGCGTCGCCCCGCGATGCCATGGGCAACCTTAAGAAAAATCCGAAGAAAAAGATTTTAGGAAAAGGGATTTTCCAAGAATCCATAATTAATTTAAAATAAGTGCCCAAATAATTGCTCTACAGAAAATAGAATTTCTCTAAAGTTAGTAAAGTGAATAAATAATTCTGCAGAGTAGTGAAGCCCGAGTTAGGATTAAGAAAAATCCTATAAGCCGAGACTAAGATGTAGGTGCTATCCAATAGGATGCATGCATTCTTTTCTCAAGAAAAATAGTTCAAGTACTAATTAGCATGCTACGCTATTTATTTTCAAAGGATAAAGCATATCAGGTGGGCTTTCTTTTAATATCCAACACATTAGTGTGTATATAAATCAAATACTTTGTGAAACTATGAAATATCATCTTTTCTCAAAATGAAGCTGTGATCATTTTCTAGTTATTGTCATGCCATAAAATATTTGTTTTTGCGGCCTACCTGTTGGGGCTATGTGCCTACGGGTTTTGGCGACGCCAAAACTATGTAGCAAATTCGGTTCCCAATGGGACCGTAAAACCTGTTCAGAATAATGTGCACGAGAGCCATGAGCCACCCTAGAATGGTTGGCCGACCATGGTGTCCGTTGAAGGTAGCCACCTTCACGGTACATGATTCTCAAATATGGTATGAATTTGAAGAACTTAGACTGTAGTCGGACTTTTAAGATCACAAAAGAATTTAGTATGCTCGGGCCTTTTAAGGAAACCCCCATGTGATACTGTAGATGGATGACAACGATATAATGTATGTTTTACTTTTGGCACGTGTCCACTGAGTACTCCTGTACTTAGCTCTGCATGTATTTATAAATGTGCAGGTTGAACGTCAAGAGGAAGGAGTATTGATCAGAGTCGATGTTATTAAATAATCAAGTTGATCTTCCAATGATTTGTGTCTTCATACACGAAGTCGTTTAGTAAGGACTTATTCCGTTGTGCTTTTGTGAAGTGAGAGTTATAGAATCTCACCATCGAACTCAGATTTATTTGATGAGATGTTTATTCTATTTTCAAGACCATGTCATTGAATACTTAGTTCCTATTTTATGATATCAATCGACTTGGCCTTTGTGAAAATCCTCAAGTTCTACCCCTTTTCTTTAATCATTCTTGTTAGTCGCAGTTTACCCGCTTTCGCTATCCTTAGCAAAATGCGGTCGTGACAGAGAGTGTTATCAGAGTCTCAGTTTCTTTCCTGCTCTGAGATCCAAACCTTTCTTCGTCACGAACTAGACTTATTCACTAGATCATTCCAAGTAATAGACTTGATCAATACTCCAAGACGTTCAACCAACCAAGTTGAAAGGTGAAGAAATGGAATTTATAGATAACTAAGACAAAGTATGATAAGAATTCCTCCCAGCCGAGGGAAGGAATGGATCTAGAAAAATAAGGGCTTTCCTGAAGAATGTAGTTCAAGATAGGACTACAAGGGATGAACTATAAATCCTGTAATTGTTTTCCTGAGCATTAACTTTTGAGACAATGCTAAGTAGAGTTAAGCACGAAAGCGTGGTCCGCAGTGACACGACTTTTCGCACCAGAAGAGCCGACGCCCAATGCATGAGAGCACAAGAGGGACAAATGTTGAACGGGAAGACGAGGAACGATGCTATAAGGGAATAGCACAAGATATGTCCTCACTATGGCTAAGCCACTCAATTAGATCCGAAAGAGATTGTTGACCCTATCACGTTTCACGAGACCCTATAGGAACATTAGATTTGAGATGTGAACTTAGTTTGTTGACATTAGATCACACAGTATAGTGGCTCTAGTTGATAATTCCTTAGACTCTCATGCATCGTTCTTTACGATTGCTCTCACCTTACGTTTTCTTTGAGTACCTTCTTTTGACTCGGGACCTACCCTTTGTTAGGCATATCACAGCGGAAATTACAAATTAAATAAATCCACAAAAGAATCTATTTAGGAGATTATGTGGATCGATTCAATTTTATGCTTGAACATGTAGAGACATATTATTGCGCAATTAATCACATAATTTAGAATTAAATTATGTCGTTGAATACTTACAATTATGATTCTCCAAAGAATCGAAGTGACTTGCTACTTCGCCACATATAGATCTTGAATCTTGAATGTGATTGCAAGCCCAAGGATCTTCTAACCTATGACCCAACTCTAGATCTAAATTCCTTATGGGAGGAATCTCTTAGAAATTATAGGGATCTTGAAGGAGAAGACAAAAATGCCAAGAACACACAAAAGAGGAATTTTGAATTCCTCTATGAGAGAGGGCCGGAAATTTCTTGTACGGAGGCTAGGGTTTCACTTCATGTGTTGTGTATATTTGTCACACTTCCTTCATCCCTTTTTATAGAGTTTGTGATGAGCTAGATTAGGGATCTATGGGGCATGGATTGGGCCTTCCCCATTGGACCTTCTTTACTAATTAAATTATAACTCATATTTCAATATAAGGCCAGTGGAATATTTCTTGTTCCACTATCGAAGAAATACTGACCGACCATCCAATCCGTGATTACAAGCAATCCGGGTTAACCTCTTTAATATATTATTTCCCGTGTCTAAGACTTTCTATATCCATTAATTAATTTGTAGTCTGCTATGGACTTTAAATTAATCAATATCTTTTTATTTCCAAGAGTTTGTTTAGTACGAAAAGTATATTAAAATATACTTTGCCTTTTCTATTATTCTTGGATAAAATCCAAACAGGCCAGGTTTCTGAACAATAGAACTTTTCTCGAACACCTCTTGGGGATATAGTCATACCGCGTAGGCACATGTTTCAATGTAATAGTAAAACTGACAACATACTAGTTACCAATTACTACTACCCAAGATATCAGGAATATTGGGTTACGAAAAACATGCACCTACTGACAAGTCAAAGCAGTGTATGATTAAATAACACGTGCCCTATATTATTACAAAGATTAAGAAATATTAAATCTCCAAGACATCGTCTTACAGTAGATAGCAATAAAGACGTGTCTATATTTTAGATCATTTCAATGCTATACCACACCAGTGTCACTAGTCATTCTCAAGGTAAAGACGACTTTCGGATGGATACTACAACCTTTCGCGATAAGTAGCCAAAGCCTATCTAGGTTGTGAAAAAGTTTTACTTCTACAAGGTTCTGGCTGGGTCACCTACTGTGATGACCTGTTCCACGACCCAGCCTTCAATGTAGAAGACTTAGACTGATTTTACTTTTCGGTGTTTCAATTATATAATTAAAGACGATCAATACTCATTAAAGTAAAATACACAGCATGAAGAAAACATTTATTCTCATTAAATGAGGAGAGTTTACAATATACAAGCAATTTATCAAATTTATAATAAACTCAAAAAATGCTTTTTAGTATATATGTTCCGATACCCTGGTGTAGATGGCTCGTCGACGTTTTGCTGCACGAAAGCGGGTTAGGAGGGGTGCTAGCCCCGAGGAGTATGTGAGAGCTTACCAGACATACCAGAGGTGTCATGGTGACTCACTGTGGGAGTTCCTGGCACATTTTCAGCGCCTATGGTGGGATGCGGCCTTCCATGGCAGCGTTACTGGATACGACGGCATAGTCCGTCTAATGAGCTTGCTCCCCAACGAATGGAGAGAGTGGGCCACCGTGGAGGCCGAAGAGTACATCGTCACTGCTTATCATGCCTAGGACCTAGTGGGAGATTTCCCTAGATTTCTGTCAGCAATATTCACTCGCTTCGTGTGCTGCGGGTCATTCCCGCCATTAATGACCAACTCACCATTGCCCGAGGTACAGAACCCTCCGACACCAGTGGCGCCAGGACGTCCCAGTCAGTGGGAGTCTGAAGCAGGGCCATCTCGCCCAACAGCAGGGCGTAGGACTCCGACTCTGCCCAAGGCACCACCAGCACAACCACCTCCTCCCTAGGGCCCCACTTCTCTCACAGAGGCCGAGCGCAGAGCATAGGAGGCTGCCCGGAAGGGGAAGGCCCCTGTCAGTGATTCAGAGGAGGACGAGATGTTCCGCAGTAGATTACCTTTTGTTAATAAATAAGACCTGAGATGTTAGAGGGTTGTGGCTAAGTACTTTAGTGATGTTCCGTATTATTGGAGCTTCCCGATACGTACTTGGGAGTACGTTCTAGGATTCATCTTTCGGTAAAAAATCCTTTCCAGGAAGACTCTGTTACCCCTATGATGATGTACTCATCAGACAGTTTTTATGGAAATATCTTGGAAAAGTTGTGTCTATTTCTATGATTCAGTTGTTATATTTCGTCCTCAAAATATTATAATGCTTAATGAGTAATTGCGCAACTATTAGGATGCCTCTAAGGAGAGCTGGCAGGCCGCGAGGCCGAGGACGTGGGAGAGGCCAAGTTCAAGGCCTAGGGGAACTTCCTATCTTTGAGGGGGAAGTGGAAGGAGATTGGTATGGAGTAACACCACCTCCATCACTTATTCCATCGCCTTCACCACCTCCACCACCACCCCAGCAACAGGACCGTAAGGTCGAAGAGATGTTTCTAAGACAGAACCCACCATTGTTTAACGGGTTAGGAGACCCAACCATTGCTAAAACCTGGATTTGCGCACTAGAGCACATATTTGACTTCCTACACAGCATGGACTGAGAGCGTCTGTCCTGTGTGACTTTCCAACTGTCTGGCCCGCTGATTTCTGGTGGGAAGCAAGGAAAAAGATCATGACTCTGGTGCAGCTCAAGGAACTGACTTGGGAGGAATTTAACACTGAGGTCTATAACAAGTATGTTCCTAAGAGTTATCAGAAGAGGAAGGAGGTAGAATTCTACCATCTGAAACAATGACGGATGTCAGTGACTGATTACGATTGAATGTTCTGTGAGATGGCTCGGTACGCACCAGATCAGGTGGACACCGACCAAAAGATGGCCGAGAAATTCTGTATCGGTCAGAGGTACAGGATAAGGATGACTCTGGCTAGTCAAGGAGGATTGTCTTACACTAAAGCTCTGGGATGGGCATTAGACATTGAGGCAACCATACCGGAAGAGAAAACCGCGCCAACTGTGAACCCTACTCTACCTCAGCTCAGTCCCAAGCACCCAGGGACAAGAGAAAGTGGGAAGTACCACGAACCCAGCCCGAGCCTAAACGGGGATGGTCAGGACCGAGCAAGCCATAGGGTGGTGGATATCAAACTATCCCTGGATCATTCAAGGGGAATACCTCAAGGTCCAACTCTTGCCCCAAATGCAACAGACTACAGGCGGCATCTGCAAGTCAGGGACTGATGCCTGTTTCAACTGCGGAAAGACTGGGCACTTTGCTAAACACTGTCCAAACAAGACTCCAGTGACGGGAGCAAAACCTCACCCGTCAGCTCAGCGCCCCCAACTGTGCGCCATGAATGTCCAACCTAGAGCAAATCCACAACAACCACCGAGAAATCAGCCGCAGAGGCCAAGACTCCCAACATTGGCTCAATCTTATGCAATGAGGCAGAAGTAGCCAGAGGTGAACCAGGGAAATTTACACACTCGAGCTTAGAAATCACCCTGGCGAACTTAAGATTGTAGCGAACAACTTGGGTGTTATGATCATGTGAGATGTGGACATAATACTAGGAATGGGCTGGCTGGCTGAAAACCATGCCACTATCCTGTGAAAAGAGAGACAAATTTCTTTTAGAACCCCAGAAGGTAAAGCTACACGCCTTTATGGAATCTCCATGGGAACGCGGAAATCTATACTCTCGATGTTGCAAGCCAGTAAACTAATGAAGAAAGGATGCCCGACATTCTTTTTTATTTAAACAAGGAGGGAAAAGAGGAAAGGAAATTAGAAGAGGTAGACGTCGCTCGTGAATTTCCAGATATGTTTCCGACACACTATCTGGTTTAACGCCGGACAGACAAGTGAAATTCACCGTAGACTTAGAATCAGGATCTGTCCCGGTATCGAAGGCACCATATCGAATGGCCCCAAAGGAACTAGATGAACTGAAGGTACAACTGCAAGAACTCCTGGACCTGGGATTCATCAGACTCAGCGTCTCGCCATGGGGAGCACATGTATTGTTCGTCAAGAAGAAATACGAGACCATGAGAATGTGCGTGGACTACTGAGAGCATAACAGGAGCCAGCGTATTTTCCAAGATGGATCTGAAATCGGGATATCACCAGCTGAAGATCAAACCAGAGGATGTGCCCAAGACGGCCTTCCGAACTAGATATGGTCACTATGAGTTTACAGTGGTGCCGTTTGGACTAACCGATGGGAGTTCAACTCATTCATGACCTCAACTCGCTTTCAGAATAAGTGAGAAAATTAGATGTAGTGCACATTTATTTTGTATACTCGAACGCTGTTTTGAGTATAAGTGGGAGATTGTTAGAGTTTGTATACTAGAAATTACCTTTCGAGTGATTGAATACTGTAAAACTCTATATTTTATTTTCCAATGGATGCAATAGATTATTTTTTGTCATAATGTAGTTATGATTTACATTTAATGAATGTTTATTGCATATTTAAATGTATGAGCAACGTAACAAAGTCTAAGTCTTTGTTTTGGTAGACCGGTTATAGGCATCGTCCACTTTAAGGTAACATGGTCAGTTCTGAGCAAAGAAAAATAAGAATTTCACAACCTAGATAGGCCTAGACTACCTATGTGATAGGTTGCAATGTCAGTCCGCATATTTCTAATCCTTACTGAAATAAGATGACATTGGTGTGGTATAGCACTGAATTGGATCTAACAGCAAGATGACTCTTTATGCTATCTACTGAAAAACGAGGTCTTGATAATTAATTTCTTAATCAATGTACGTTGCATTGAGCATACATTATTGATTATGCACTACTTTGACTTACCAAATGGTGCGGGTTTTTCGTAACCCAAGAATCCTGGTATATTGGGTAGTGATGATTAATATCTAGCGGTGCTAGTATACCTATTATATTGAACTGTGCGCGAGGTGAGTCTCGTATGATAACGTTCACAAGAGGAGCTCGAAACAAGGTTTTATTATTCGGAACCTAGCTAGTTGGAGTTTGATTACTCTATGAATAATAAATAAGCGTTTCTTGCTGAGTGCACTCTTGAAGTTAATAATATGTTAATTAATTAAGTCCATAGCAGACATTAAATAATTAATGGACGTTTCTATCTTAAGCACGGGAAATGAACGACAAACAAATGGAAATTCGGAATACTTGTAATTTCAGATTTGGATGGGCAGTGCAATATTACTTCTATAGTGGCTGCTCGTAATATTCCAATATAAGCTTATATTAAATTGTGGGTTCAATTTAATTATTAAGAAGCTAATTGGGGGAGGCCATATCCAAATTCTTCCATAGATCCCTGACTTGGCCCAATATGTGACTTAATATAAATAGGAGAATAAAGGAGACAGAAAATACACATTATTTTCTCCAAAATTTTCTTCCCCCTCTCCTTGAACAAGAGGGACGATTATTCAGCTCCCTCCGTGAGCAGTTTCCGTCTTCTTTATTTGAGTCATAGTATTTTGGTGAGATCAGCCCACACTGATATTAGTTTACAGTCCGAGAACCAGTCAAAAGATCTGTGGTTTAGTACTCAAGATATTCACGTGGAGAAGGCGCTAGCCAACTTCGATTCTTTGGAGAATAAACGAGGTAAATTGGCTAACTCCGTAGTAAGCATGTTTTAGGTTTCAATTACGCTAAAGCATGATTAAATTCAAGTTATGAGCATAATACATGTGATAATTACGCGAATAGATTTTGTCTAAATAATCTGCTAAATAGATCGGAATTATTATGTGATTATATGATGCACGCTTCCGCTGCCAACCCTTTTAATTGGTATCAGAGTCACTCTTTAGCTCTGATTATTTGGATGTAAATTTCGCGCCGAGACGGATCGCACCATGCGCCATCGAGATAGGGGAGTCGAATTGAGTAAGAGCTGAGGAATTCACGGTCACTTGCGACCTGCAGACAAGCGTGGGCTCGTGCGCGACGCCGACTGAGACAGCGAACCCTAGGCGGTTCTCGCTCGGAAACATCGACGGGCTGTGGCTGGCGCGGCACGGCGGTTCGTCCGAGGACCGCCGAGACACCGCGAGCCGCCAGGCCGTATACCCTAGGCGGTGGAGTCCCCGACGTTAGCTCCAGCAATGGAAAGGCTGCCGAGTGCCAGTGCGGTTGCAGGCCGGAAGAGTGGGAGCTGCCAGGAGCGATGGCGGGGATGGGGGGAAGGCTGGCGGTGGTCACGCACTGACGCGAGCTCCTGGTCAGAGATCGCCGACTCCGGGGGGCTGGCGTGCATGGCTGAGGGCAGCGGCTGAGACATGCGGACGACTGTCTCGTCGGCTTTTTCGAGGAAGAACTCATCGAATATTTCGTCGTTCATCATTCATGCAAATCTCGAGCTATGAGATATTAATGGTGGATTATTTTAATGATTATTTAATTCTCTAATCAAAAGATATCATTAAAATATTATTATTTAATGGAAATAAAATATTTTGGGAAAATTTTCCTAGATTTTAGGAATAATTAAATTATTGACTATATCTATGAAAATAAATAATATTATTTTAATTCCTAGATGACATGGACAAGAATAATTTAATAGTTTCCTAATTATTATATATCTAGAATCCTAATCAAGATAGATATGTAGGAATACATTAAATAATATAATTTCTCTTCCTAATCTTAAAAATGGAAATAATTTGAATTTAATTTTTCATGTCTAATTAAGATTTAAATAATTTATTTATTTTAGATATATCTTATAGTAGATGTGAATAAGAATTAAATTCTAGAATAAACGATTTAATTGTCCAGTCAATTAAATGCCAACAAAATTTAGTTAAGCCCTTTTTTACCTTAAGCTATAACTACGAACTTAATTTTTGTATATGATCTCCATCGATTGGTCTGCAATTTGTGAAGCTAATTTCTAATATTATCGCAACCCATTATGTGGGGGAAATAATCCTAAGAAATAGTAAGTTTATGAGGGCGGACTTCTCAAACATAAATAGTATGAACTAGAATGTGGTTTCTAATATTATCGCCACCCATAATGTGGGGACAATAATCCCAAGAAACTGCCAGATTCAGCAGTTACACAGAATTTATGAGATAACTTGAATTTATTAACAGCACATGAACATTGTTATGGGAGTGTGTTGTAGAAATGAGATTCTGTAATGCTAAATCTGGTGGTCTTGCTTAGGCAACATTAGGCGTCCATGCCATTATGTGGTCTATGGACTATTCGTCGGTGTTTTGAGCAGTAAAATGCTAAAATTTTAATGCGTATTGACCTCTTATGGAGGGTACAAAATTTTAATTTTACAGTTGTAAGATTTTGAAAAGTTTTATGGTTAATCTACTCAAATTTCTTACATAAGTTTATGTCAAATAGTAAATCTTCTGTTTTGCAGTGCAAATTAAATCGTCAAAATGTCATTCCATCCTCTTTCTGCAATTCTTAAAGAAAACAAACTCGAGGGCCAAAATTACATAGAATGGAAACAAAATTTGGACATCGTTCTCACAGCTAAAGAGTACAAGTTTGTTCTCACTACTCCACAGCCTCTAGCGCTGGCGGCAAATGCCGCAGCAGGGGTTAGAGATGCGCATAGACGGTGGCATAAGGCGAATGAGATGGCTAAGTGCTATATGTTGGCTACTATATCTTCAGTGCTCAAGCATCACTATTCTGCCATGGCGACTGCCACCGAGATTATGCAAAATCTCACAAATCTTTTTTGTACTCAGAATCGAGCGGCTAAGTCTCAAGCTGTAACGCCCGTACTTTTTAAGTACTAAATTAATATATGTCATGAAATAATTAATAAAATTATTTCGGATACTATGCTTCTCGTTAACGTGCTTTGGAATGGAGTGTCGTGTTTATGTGTTTGATGTGAAAAGGGACGTACTTTTTATTTTAATGGTGGGACTTTGGGAGACATGTTGAAAGTCTCGTTGAAATAATGATGACGATATTGCTATGCTTGGCATAAAGAATGAGATGTTTGAGATGGACTTATATGCTTGGAGTCCAAATGTTTATATAAAATGGCCTTGGGCCATAACAATCAAAAAGCCTAAAAAATAAATAATTATACAAATTGGGCTTGCAATTAAATAAGCCCAAATCAATTAAATTAAATGGAGCCCAATTCATTTAAAAAAAAAGATGGAAGCAAGCCCAACACTTCTTTTTTTTCTTCTTCTTTCCTTCTTCCCCTTCTTGGCCGATCCGCTACCATGGAGACTTCCCATCTTTCAACTTCTCCACTCTCCATCTTCCACAATAAATCCTACAAAATCAAAGGTCACACACATTAATCCACAAGCTCCTTCATGTATCCCTTTCTCTAACACTTCACATCTGCAAATTCCAAGCAAATCCAGAGAGAGAGCCGAGAGAGAAAAGGGAGTAGAAGAGCTGTTAGTTTCCATTCTTTTTCCTATCACTGCAAGTCGAAATAGAGGGATTCAAGGGGCTGCCTAATCCTCAATTCAACTCCAAAAAGCACTCTGCCAAATCAAGGAGTTCATTCCTTTCGACCTTACAAACTCCACAACGAGAGGTATAATTCATTCCCATCTCCAAATCATAAACTTTTAGCATCGTATACATTATTTCATACATCCACCCCCACAAATAATTCAAGCAACTCAATAATTAAAAACAATCAAACACTGCCGTATTTAATCGAAAGCCTGAAAGAACACAACTTTGTAATAAAAACGTATCTTGTGGGACGTTTCGGGGTGGGCTTGTTCGGGGTGTTTTCGGGAGGGAAGGCATCGGTAGCAGTCTTGGAGACGTCTCCCGGCAACGGGCAGCGGCGACTATCCTCCCTTCTCGCCGCAATGGCAGTGCAGCGGCTACGTGTGACGGAGCCAACGATAGCAGGGACTCTTCCGCCGAGACGGCGGCTGGACGACGACCACTAGCAGCGAGTAACCGCGACAGCAGCGGCGCCTCCCGGTGAATGGAAGCCCGGATCAGTAGCCCTTCTGAAGGAATTTGGACACGACGATGGAGATTGGGAACTAGCCGCTTTGGACGAAAGGAATTAGAAATGAGAGAGAGACGTGGGAATAAGTGCCAGTAGAGTGGGTGTTTTTTTTTTCTTCTTAAGGATGGGCACCTGTTTGTGTAAAGAGAATTGGGCCTCACAAATATTTTGATGAGATAATTTATTAAAGTTGGGCCTTTTAATTTATTTGGGGTTTCTTAATTAAATTGGAGATATAAGGTGGGGAAATGATTAGATGTTGGGCCGATAATTTAATCGCGAATAATGATTTAATTAAATCCCATTTTTTTCCCCGAAAGGCGAATAATTTATCCCAAGTGCGAAATAAATATAATTGCGAAGAGAAATAATTGCAATAAATTAATTATGCGCTTAATTAATTTTTGGGAGTTTATTTTCGACGTCATGGAAAATACGAGGAGCCAACGGAGGAAAGAACGAGCGTAAGCGGCCGACCGGCATCGCCCGCGACGCCTTGGGCGGCCGCAGAATAATCGAAAATGCACGAAAACCGAGAAAATGAATTAAAAGATTTTAATTAAAGTGCATGCATTCTAAAATGTCTTCGTTATCGAGATTGATGAGAACTTTATGTATTTTCCGAAAAGGTGGTTCGCACGGCCGCTAAAATCGGAACGAGAAGCTACTAAGGAAAACTCTAAGCTTCTGAGGTGGGCTTTATTACTTAAACTCTTTTATTTGCAATGATATGTATATGGTGAGATAAGGGTGGTTTGAATGTTATGTCATGCCGTATTTTATGTTTTGAATTGCCTATCTGATTGTCTACTAGGATAATGTCCTACTAGACTTTGATGGTTAACGAATTCGGGTCTGACTAGGGAGTGAGTCACTACTCAGACTAGTGCACTGATGGGGATCGTGAGCCGTCCTTTGTGGTCGGCCGCTCCAGTGAACGAGTTTGTGGCCACATTCTCATTTCACATGATGGTTCAGATATGGTAAATGATGGATGATGATGATGATAATGGGCTGCAGCCATGTTTTACGATGGAAATGATTTTAGTGTTTCTCGGCATTTTTTTAAAGTAAAACCCGAGTTTCACTTAACGGTGGCTTGACATAACTTTATTGATGAAATGTATTTTGGGCATGAGTTCACTGAGTGCCAAGAAATGTGCCCCAAAATGCCATTTGAGATAGAAGAGATGAGAAGGATACCATATACTTCGGCAGTTGGAAGTTTCATGTATGCTATGGTTTGTACAAGGCCTAGTATTTACTTTGCTGATAGAAGAGATGCCAAGATGCCAAGAAAGGTTTCTTAGCTTTTAGACATGACATCAAACTATCTCAAGAGATGTGCCCCAAAATGTCATTTGAGATAGAAGAGGTGATAAGGATACCATATACTTCGGCAGTTGGAAGTTTCATGTATGATATGATTTGTACAAGGCCTAGTATTTACTTTGCTGTTGGCATGGTGGCAAGATATTAGTTGAATCCGGGCCAAGGACATTGGACTGCCGTAAAGAACATACTCAAGTATCTTAAACGGACTAAGGACTATGCCCTAGTTTACAATGCAGCCGAGCTCTGTCCTTTGGGTTTTACTGACTCTGATTTTCAAGCTGACCAGGACTCGAGAAAATCTACTTTTGGATATGTGTTCACCTTAGGACACGGAAATGCATCGCGGACTCTACCATGGAAGCCAAATATGTGGCCGCTTCGGAGGCTGCAAAAGTGGTTGTATGGTTCAAGAACTTCCTTATGGACTTAGGTGTGGTTACGAATCTGCCCAAGAGCATCACCATTTATTGTGACAATTCTGGTGCTGTGGCAAACTCGAAAGAACCACGGGCTCACAAAGCGAGCAAACACATAGACACGAAGTATCATATCATTAGAGATATAGTGCAGCGAGAAGACATACAAGTGGTCAAGATTGCGTCAGAGAACAACTTGGCAGATCCTTTTACAAAGGCATTGGCGGTGAAACCACTCGAGCGCCATGTTGAAGGGATGGGAGTTCGACTCATTCAAAACCTCAACTCGCTTTCAGTATAAGTGGGAGAATTAGACGTAGGACACATTTATTTTGTATACTCGAAAGCTGTTTTGAGTATAAGTGGGGGATTGTTAGAGTTTGTGTACTAGAAATCACCTTTCGAGTGATTAAATACTGTAAAACTCTATATTTTATTTTCCAATGGATGCAACAAATTATTTTTGTCACAATGTTGTTATGTTTTACATTTAATGAATGTTTATTGCATATTCAAATGTATAAGTAACTTAAAAAAGTCTAAGTCTTTGTTTTAGTAGACCGGTTGTGGGAGTCGTCCACTTTAAGGTAACACGGTCAGTTCTGAACAACGAAAAATAAGAATTCACAACCTAGATAGGCCTAGACTACCTATCATGAAAGGTTGCAATGTCAGTCTGCATATTTCTAAGCCTTATTGAAATAAGATAACATTGGTGTGGTATAGCAATGTTATCCCTTTAACATGGCGCTCGAACGGTTTCACCGCCAATGCCTTTGTAAAAGGATCCGCCAGGTTGTTCTCTGACGCAATCTTAACCACTTGTATGTCTTCTCTTTGCACTATATCTCTAATGATATGATACTTCCCCTCTATGTGTTTGCTTGCTTTGTGAGCCCGTGGTTCTTTCGAGTTTGCCAAAACACCAGAATTGTCACAATAAATGGTGATGCTCTTGGTCATATTCGTAACCACACCTAAGTCCATAAGGAAATTCTTGAACCATACGACCTCTTTTGCAGCCTCCGAAGCGGCCACATATTCGGCTTCCATGGTAGAATCCGCGATGCATTCCTGCTTCACACTCTTTCAAATTATGGCTCCACTTCCTAAGGTGAGCACATATCCAGAAGTAGATTTTCTCGAGTCCTAATCACCTTGAAATTCTGAGTCAATATATCTCAAAGGGCAGAGCTCGGCTGCATTGTAAACTAGAGCATAGTCCTTAGTCCGTTTAAGGTGCTCGAGTATGTTCTTTACAGCAGTCCAATGTCCTTGGCCCAGATTTGACTTATATCTTGCCACCATGCCAACAACAAAGAAAATATCAGGCCTTGTACAAAGCATAGCATACATGAGACTCCCAACTGCTGAAGCATAAGGTATCCTTCTCCTCTCTTCTATCTCAGATGGCGTTTTGGGGCACATCTCTTGAGATATATGGATGCCATGTCTAAAAGGTAAGAAACCTTTCTGCATCTTGTATTCTAAAGCGACTTAGTACAGTGTCGATGTAAGGTTCTTGAGATAAGCACCACGTCCTCTTCTCACGATTTCGAAGAACCTTGATCCCGAGGATGTGTCCAGCGTCTCCCATATCCTTCATCTCGAACTGGTTTGACAACAAAGTTTGTACTGATGACAACATCTTTTTATTTTTTCCAATTTGAATAATGTCATCTACATATAAAACTATGAACACAACATTCCCCTTTTCAACCTTCTTGTAAACGCAGCTTTCATTGGGATACTTTTGAATCCAAACTTAGGAAAAGTCTGATCGAAACATTGGTTCCATGATCTAAATGCTTGTTTGAGGCCATAAATGGCCTACTTAAGCTTCCAATGATCGACATCAGCTTTCGTTTCTGCAAAGTTTCGAGGATCTAATGCATTGCTGTCCAAGGAGTAATCCATAGATTCCCCCAAACCAATGTATCTATCGGGCTCATGAGAAACCCTCCCACTGCGGCGTGGCACTATAATACTTGGAGTAGAAGTTGAAATTTCGGGAATTGTTTGTACACTAGGTACGGGGTCTTGGTTAATGGAACTTGTGACAGAACTTATGATTAAGTATATAATCTTCCTCTAAGAATGTCACGTGAGTACTCACGATGACTTTCTTGTCTCGGAGACTATAGAATTCATAAACTTTCGATCCTCTAGGGTACCCTATAAACACACATACCTCCATTCTTGATCCCAGCTTAGTTGGATCATTTTCCAATACATGAGTCGGGCAACCCCAAATCTTGAGATGTACTAGATTAGGCTTGCGCCCAGTCCATAACTCATAAGGAGTAGCTGGTATGGATTTTGACGATAAGTTGTCTAAACTATGACTTACAGAAAGCAAGACATGTCCCCAAAACGAAATAGGTAGCCGTGCAAAACTCATCATCGACCAGACCATGTTTAACAAGGTCCTATTCCTTTTTTCAGCCATGCCGTTCGTGGTCAATTGGGATTCAATTCCCGCCACCGATAAGTAGTCCAAAAACTCGGAGCTGAGGTACTCGTCTCCGCGATCAGATCACACGCTTTTGATACTCTTTCCATGATACGTCTCCACATAAGCCTTAAACTCTTTGAACTTGTCAAAAGATTCAGACTTGTGGCGCATCAAAAGACATCCAATTTTCGAGAAGTCATCAATAAATGTGATGAAGTATCGAAAACCACCTCTTGCCTTTGTTGACATTGGTCCACATACATCGGTATGAACGAGCTCAAGTACTTCCTCGGCCCTATTGCCCCTAGTCTTAAAAGACCTCTTGGTCATCTTGCTTTCTAAGCATGATTCACACTTATGAAAATGTTCCTTCTCTAGACCTTTAATAAGGTCTTGTTCCACAAGAGATGGATCCTCCTTTCATTGGCATGACCAAGTCTAAGGTGCCATAAGTACGTTCTGTTCATTGAACTTGAAGGTGATTTTCTTTTCTTTAAAATTTTCGATGTTGTATTGAGTTCTAATTTGTGATTATTAAACTGTGTAGATGTGTTTGTGTACAGATTGTTTTTCATGATACCACGACAGATATAAGAACCATCTTTCTTAATAACACAATTGTCATTAAAAGAAATCGAATATGCATCAAAAACCAATTTAGAAACTGAAATTAAATTTCTTCTAAAAGAAGGTATCAACAAAATATTCTTCAAAATAAAAAATCTATCACTACAAAAATGCAAATAAACGTCTCCCACTGCAACGGCCGCCACTTTTGTAGCGTCGCCCAGCTGGACTTCGATCTCACGATCATATAGCCATCTTGTCACCTGCATTAAGTCAGGATCAAAACAAATATGATCAGTGGCTCCTGTGTCAATAACCCAAGTATGAGTAGATGTCGAAGTCAAACATGACTCGACTACTAGAGCTTAGTGCATACTTGTAGCCTTACCCTTTTTAGGATAATCTGGCTTTCAATTCCCCTTCTCTCCACACTTGAAACACTTCCCCCAAAGGCTTCTTGTTAGCATTCTTCTTTTTCTTTCCCTTAGCAATCTTAGCCGTAACAGAGTTCGGTGCCCTATTCTTTCCTACGCCAGGCTTAGAGCCAGAGGAATGGGGTGCCAAACTCAACATGGCTGCCTTAGCCTGAACCATAAGGTCATTTGCTAACTGAAGTTCAGTCAACAACTCCGCCAAGTTGGAATTCCTTTTGTTCATCTTGAAATTGAGCTTGAACTACTCGAAGCTAAGAGGAAGACATTGAAGGATAATCGTTACTTGGGACTCGGGATTGATCATCCCTCCCAAAACCTCAATTTGGTTGAGGTGACCCATCATCTCGAGGACATGGTCCCGCACAGATGTGCCTTCTTTCATTGCTTGAGACATAGCGGTTCGATTCTGAGTACCAAAAAGATTTGTGAGATATTGCATAATCTCGGTGGAATTGCCATGGTAGAATGCTGATGTTGGAGTACTGAAGACTTTGAAGCCAACATATAGCACTTAGCCATCTCATTCGCCTTATGCCACCATTTGTGCACATATCTGACTCCTGCCACAGCATTAGCCGGTGGCACTGGAGGTCGTGGGGTGGTGAGCACAAAGTTGTACTCTTCCGCTATGAGAACGATGTCCAAATTTTGTTTCCATTCTATGTAATTTTGGCCCTCAAGTTTGTTTTCTTTAAGAATTGCAGAAAGATGATTGAATGACATCTTGACGATTTTTGTTTGCCCTGTTAAATAGAGTATTTACTATATGTCATAAACATATGTAAGAATTTTGAGTAGATTAACTATAAAAATTTTCAAAATCTTACAACTGTAAACTTAAAATTTTGTATCCTCCATAAGAGGTCAATACGCATTAAAATTTTACAATTTTACTGGTCACAACACCGACGAATAGTCCAGAGACCACATAATAGCATGGACGCCTAATGTTGCCTAAGCAAGACCACCGGATTTAGCATTTCAATATCTTATTTCTATAACACACTCCCATAACAATGTTCATGTGCTGCTAATAAAATCAAGCTATCTCATAAATTCTGTGTGAACTCTTGAATCTCGTAGTTTCTTAGGATTATTGTCCCTACATAATAGGTGGCGATAATATTGGAAACCACATTCCAATTCATACTATTTATATTTGAGAAGTCCGCCCTCATGAACTTGCTATTTATTAGGATTATTGTTCCCACATAATGGGTGGCGATAATATTAGAAATTAGCTTCACAAATTGCAGACCAATCGATGGAGACCATATACAAACATTAAGTTCGTAATTATAGCTTAGATATTTGGGTTATGGTTTCTTTAATTATCCTTAGCCTTGAGGCAGATAAAAGCTTAATTAAATTATGTTTCCATTTAATTTACTGGATAATTAAATCTTTCATTGTCTTTTAGTATCTTACTTTAGTAAACTAATTATTCAAGAATTTAATTCTTATTCATGTCTTCTATAAGATATTCTAAAATAAAGGAATTATTTAAATCTTAATTAGACATGAAAAATTAAATTCATATTATTTCTATGTTCAAGATAAGGAAGAAAAATTATATTATTATATTATTTAATGTATTCCTATGTATCTATCCTTGTTAGGATTCTAGATATATAAATATTAGGAAACTATTAAATTATTCTTGTCCATATCATCTAGGAATCAAAATAATATTATTTATTTCCATAGATATAGTCAATAATTCAAATATTCCTAAAATCTCGAGAAATCTTCGCAAAATATTTTATTTCCATTAAATAATAATATTTTAATAATATCTTTTAAATAATGAATTAAATAATCATTAAAATAATCTATCATCGATATCTCATCGCACGAGGTTTTCACGAACAATGAACGACGAAGATCCGACGAGTTCGTCATCGGATCACGACGCACACGACGTCTCGGCCAGCAGCGCATAGGAGGCGTGCCAGCATCTCGGCCAGTGGCTCGTCGGGTGGCGCGGCTGCTCTCGGCCAGGGGCACGCGCGGCGGCGTGACCCCTCTCGGCCAACACTGCGCCAGCCGCTCATCGTCAGGATTGTCGGGTGGCGCGAGCTCTCGGCCAGCAGCGCGCGGTGGCGCGCCTGCTCTCGGCCAGGAGCTAGAGCTCCGTCTCGGTCCGCCGCCTTGGGGTCGGGCCTCGACGACATCTCGGCATCTCGTTGGCTCTCGGACGAGCACCGCACCACGTCTCCGCCCTTGTCGATCCCAACGCGAGTTCCGTCTGGGGCTTGCGGTCTCGGCCGGCGGCGCGCACGAGCCCTCGCTCGTCTGCGCATCGCCCCGTGATCGCTAGTCCTCAGCTCCCACTCGTTCGACGACCCTCTCTCGATCGCGCAAGCTGCGATCAGTCTCAGCGCGAGCGTTGACGGATCACACATCTCGTACGATCAAAAAATTCATGTTCTTTGATTCGATAGTTCTTGAGTTCATCATGCATAAAATATAAACAAAAATACCAAGAACATGATTCGCAATCAAATAACACATGCATACATGAATTTTGCAAAATTTAAATCCAAATAATTAGAGCCAAAGACAGGCTCTGATACCAATTGAAGTGGTTGGTAGCGAAAGCGTGCGTTTTAACGGATCACATAAAATTCTGATCTATTTAGCAGATTATTTAGACAAATTCTATTCGCGTGATTTTCACATGTATCATGCTCATAACTTGAATTTAAACACGGTTTAGCACAAATAATACCTAAAACATGCTTGGTACGGAGTAAGACAATTTACCTCGTTGATTCACTGAAGAATCGAAGATGGCTTGCGTCTTCTCCACGTGAAGATCATGAGTTCTAAACCACAGATATTCTGACTGGTTCCCAGACTGTAATCTGATATCAGTGTGGGTTGATCTCACCAGAATACTAGGACTTAAATAAAGAAGATGGAAATCCCCCATGAAAGAGGAGAAGAAATCGTCCTATATGGAGAAAGAGAGGGGGATGAAATTTTTGATAAAAATACAAGTGTATTTTCTTTCTCCTTTATTCTCCTATTTATATTTACTCACATATTGGGCCCAGTCAGGGATTTATGGAAGAATTTGGATATGACCTCCTCTAATTAGCTTCTTACTAATTAAATTGAACCCACAATTTAATATAAGCTTATATTGGAATATTACGAGCAGCCACTACAGAAGTAATATTGCACTGCCTATCCAAATCCGAAATTACAAGTATTCCGAGTTTCCATTTGTCTGTCATTAATTTCCCGCGCTTAAGATAGAAACGTCCATTAATTAATCAATGTGTGCTATGGACTTAATTAATTAACATATTATTAACTCCAAGAGTGGTCTTACCAAGAAACGCTTATTTTTTATTCATAGAGTAATCAAAGTCCAACTAGCTAGGTTCCGAATAATAAAACATTGTTTCGAGCTCCTCTTGTGGACGTTATCAAACGAGACTCACCTCGCACAAGATTCAATATAATAGCAATCCTAGCACCGCTAGATATTAATCACCACTACCCAATATACCAGGATTCTTGGGTTGCGAAAAACCCGCACATTTTGATAAGCCAAAGTAGTGCATAATCAATACCGTATGCCCAATGCTAACGTACATTGATTAAGAAATTAATTATCAAGACCTCGTCTTTCAGTAGATAGCATAAAGACTCGTCTTGCCATTAGATCCAATTCAGTGTTATATCACACCAATGTCATCTTATTTCAGTAAGGCTTAGAAATATGCGGACTGACATTGCAATCTTTCACGATAAGTAGTCTAGGCCTATCTAGGTTGTGAAATTCTTATTTTTCTTTGTTCAGAACTGACCGTTGATAAGTCGTATTCTAGGCCTTGGTTACTGGTCAGTATGATGTGCAAAATTGATTATATCTGCAAAACAGTTGCTCAAAGTGTGCAGGTCAAGTGTTCTAGCCAGTAGGGAAGTTTCGGAATGTTCAGGTGAAAAAGGGCGCCAGCATGATCTCATACTGATCAGTATTCGTGCTGAAACGGCTTGAGATGGAGAAGACGGATAGCTGGGACGGATTACCCACAATTGAGGGCAAAGAAGTCAACTTGCAATGAGGATTTACCCTAAAATCAAGGGTAACCTCCCTATAAAAGGAAGCCAAGAAGGAGAGAGAAGATATACACATTCACTCATTCACCACCATCTTTAGGTAGAGAGTTCTCTCGGTAATACCAGTCTTTCAGCCGTGTCCCGCTTCTTGCCTCGCCGCAGCCATGATCACCTGACGCCCAGATGTTCCCGGAGTACCAGTCATCCTTATTTCCAGGCAGCAAGTTCATAGTTTAGGAGTTCCATCGCCCGGAGTGGCAAAACACTTTTATTTCGCTTTCGTAGTTTAATTTACTTGCATTTTCCTTACGTTGGATCTTTGCTGCTTTTGAATTTTACTGCTTTGAAGCATTTTGTTGAAGATCCAAACAATGTTTTATGCTATGAAGTTGTTTTCTGTTCAGTTTACTTCGCCAATCTCTATTCCTTCTGCCTAGTTAGCTTAGATCTAGAGTTTATGGTCGTTTGAGTATCGAATCGTGTGTTTACAGTTAGTAGTTTATTTCTTCGAGTTAGCATAATCTGTTCCCTTTTATTTCATAGAGGTTTGTTTCATGCAAGGTGCAGTTATGTGTTTCTTGTCTTTTTCCATGATGATCAGTAGGCGGGATTTCAGTTTCGATGTTTGATTTTCGATTTGGAATTTTTGATTGTAGATCTGTGTTCGTGAGCTATTAATCTGTGTTTTTATGGTGCTGAATCTGGTTTGTTTTCTGATTTTATTTTGTGTTTGTTGAAGAAGATGATGTCCATATCCAAGTTTGGGACCACTTTTGCTTTTTAGATGCTTTTTGCTTTTTTGTCCTTCACCTTTAGTTTGTACCCTGCAGATCTGTCAGCCTAGTCACCACAACTACCACTTATTCTCTGCTTTTCTGTTTAGCCTTTTATAGAAACCTAGTACTTTCCGCATATTTTCTGTTACACCGCATCCACCATAATTCCACGTACACCACTACATGTCGACCACCATTCACCCTTCCTAGTCAGTAGGACACCATCTTAATTTCCCGTCTAGGTAGAGACTCAACCCAAGCGTGGTAGCAAACCAAACCTTTCCAAATATCACCGCGGTAGTTTAAACGCACCATCTCTGTGGGATTCGACCCTTATCACCACTATACTGCTCAGTAGAAGTGGGTTGAGGATTCTTTGAAACCAGGGTCTAGGCTTAGTTAGGATCTCTATCCTGACCAGTGGGATATATCCTTGCTTGAACGACACCTACGCACCCCTGTGCTCTTTCAACCGTGTTACCTTAAAGTGGACAGCGCCCACAACCGGCCTACTAAAACAAAGACTTAGACTTTGTTACGTTGCTTATACATTTAAATATGCAATAAACATCTAATAAATGTAAAACATAACAACATTATGACAAAAATAATCTGTTTCATTCCTTTGGAAAATAATTATAGAGTTTTACAGTATTCAATCACTCGAAAGGTGATTTCTAGTATACAAACTCTAACATGGAGACCATATACAAATATTAAGTTCGTAATTATAGCTTAGATATTTTGGTTATGGTTTTATTTTAATTATCCTTAGGCTTAAGGCATAAAAAGGCTTAATTAAATTTTGTTGGCATTTAATTGACTGGATAATTAAATCTTTTATTATCTTCTAGTATCTTACTTTAGGAAATTAATTATTCCAAAAATTAATTCTTATTCACCTCTACTATAAGATATTTCTAAAATAAACGAATTATTTAAATCTTAATTAGACATGAAAAATTAAATTCAAATTATTTCCATGTTCAAGATTAGGAAGAGAAATTATATTATTTAACGTATTCCTACATATCTATCCTTATTAGCATTCTAGATATATGATAATTATGAAACTATTAAATTATTCTTGTCCATATCATCTAGGAATCAAAATAATATTATTTATTTCCATAGATATAGTCAATAATTTAAATATTCCTAAACCCTAAAATCTAGGGAAATCTTCTCAAAATATTTTATTTCCATTAAATAATAATCTTTTAATGATATCTTTTAATTAGGGAATTAAATAATCATTAAAATAATCAATCATTGATATCTCATCGCACGAGGTTTGCATGAACGATGAACGATGAAATATTCTAACGAGTTCGTCGTCGGAAAACCGACGAGCCAGCCGCCTGCACGTCTCGGCCGGTAGGTTGGTTCAGTCGTCTTCCAGACCTTGCTTTCTTGCCTGGCCCCATCCTGGCTGCACATTCCTTCGTTATCTGGGGGTCATCGAATGTGATCATTCGTCCGAGCAGATCGTTGTCCAGACGGACCTGGATCTTCTCAAATTGTATTCTGACGTACTCCTCGCCCCATCATTCCTTCTCTTAGAGCGGCGCTCCATCCTCAACGCCTCTTCCTCCTCCTCATCATCATCTTCCTCATTCCTCTGTCTTCCTCTTTCGATCACCGGAGTTGATGAAGCTGGTTTCTTTTTCAATGGGTCAGCGATGGCTTTCCCCTTTCTTTTCCTCTCTCTCCTGTCTCTTTCATTGTCTTCCACCTCAGCAGGTGGATATAGCTTCCCAGAGCTAGGCTGTGCGTTTATAAATGTGAGGAACATATCGCCTTCTTCCTCAGGTTCTTCATGAATTAGGAGCCTCCTTCTGCGACGCGGAGGTCCTACAGTACTCCTTGCTGGACTGTCTACATCTCCCCCTGCTCTCTGCCCAGGGGTTTCCCTTGGTTGTTCCTCTACATCCGCTGATAAGTACGAATGACAGCAACTCTTGCTCCAGCAGCCTCATCTCTGGGAGGCACCTTCTCAGTCTCCTCTCTTTCATCTATTATGATCACCACTTCTCTATCTTCCGGTTCGGTTGTGCTCGTTGTCATGCCCTCAACAGGGCTTGTTTCCATCATCTCAGCAGGGTATTCCTCTTCTGCATTCATGTTCTTATCCACATCCATATCCATCTCAGCAGCCTTAAAATACCTTTGCCGCCAAGTTCGCAGCGACTTCTTCAGACGTGAGTATGGATTGCTCGGCTTCCTCCACCGGTTCATTCACTGTTGTAACTTCCACTGGGATTGACTCCACTTGAGTTTCCTTCAGTGTTTCAGCCATTGAGCTTGGCTCCGCCTCCGTTTCTACTTGTCTAACATTTTCCAGAACTTCATCTTGTTGGACGTTGGGCTCCTCTGTGCTTTTCTCTGTAATGGGCAACTACAGTTCAACCTCTTCTCCTTGTTCCACTGCCTCAGCCATTCGCATCCTCTCCCCTAATTCGTACTCGTCTAGATCCATTGTTCCCTCACTGCAAGTTACTGGGATTGTATATCGCCGGTCGGTGGTGGGGTAGGTATGACTCCCATTTGAGTTAGAAACAACATAGCATTGGCATTGGGTTTCAACGTTTGGAGAAACTTCTTTAACAACTCCAGGGACATTGTTATGGTGGTTTGGCTGCTACTTTCAGCGATTTGGGGCGCTGTATTGGTCGGGGTTGCACCCGGCCTCTAAACTCCTTGCTGCTGATGCTTCGAACTTTCGGAGGATTTTGGTGCGGAGGCACTTCCTGAAGCGTTATGTGACTTTCCTTCCATTTTAGTCGGTGGATTGTGGTGGATTTAGGAGCTAGGGTTTGTTTTCGCCGGAATCTACACAGAAAATCGTAGTGAGAAATTTTTGGAGTAGTTGGGGGAGTGGAATACGGAGGTTTCAAATATGACTATTCTATTCGCAACCTTTCAGTTTCCCTCCAAGAATCTCAGTTTTTCTCCTTTTTTCCCTACATGTGCCGGCCATTCCCTTCTTTTCAACAATTAGCGAACACTAGAAAATTTTATCTAAAACTTGGGAATTCAGACCAGTTGGATCAAGTAAGATTTTAAATTTTTCAAAGAGTGCAGCTTGATCCACCTGATCTAAATCCCCGAAAATATTTTTTTTCATTTTTAAAACTTTTACTTAGTTTGGATTTTCATTTCAGAAACTGAAGAAGACACTATTCATAACTATGTACAAGTCTTGTAAACATTCCACAGATTCACTTGATCTGTTTATAATTTGACATGCTTCGGCCAACTAATCAAGTGGATCACCTAGAACGTTTACAAGCTGATCAACTTAGGCGAGAAAATAGGTTGTGCACAGTGGAATTTCTTCCACTGTATGCACTTCCGAGTTGTCCCTAAATGGCATCAACCGGTGACCATTAACCACAAAAGGAGTAGAGTTAGGGTCACACCCTTGAAGTTCCACGGCCCCATTCGCTCTTAGGGCGACGATGGTATATGGTCTCGTCCACTTTGATTTTAACTTTCCTGACATCAGCTCAAGTCTTGACTGGAACAACAGAACTTTCTGTCCCACTTGCAGCTCTTTCATCCTCAGATTGTTGTCATGCCACAGCTTGGTTTTCTCCTTATACCACATGGCTGCAGCATAGGACTCCAGTCTGAGTTCTTCCAACTCTTGCAGTTGAAGCTTCCTTTCTTCAACACACCCTCTAGGTTGCATGTTCACTTCCTTAACTGCCCAGTACGCCGTGTGCACAATACCCACAAAAAGGTGGCATATTTTCCCAAAAAATAGTCTGTGTGGTGACATGCCGATTGGAGTTTTGTACGCAGTGCGATAAGCCCATAAGGCATCATCCAACCTCTTGCTCCAGTTCATCCTCGAATGACTCACTATTTTTTCAAGGATGCTCTTGATCTCCCTTTTGACATTTCTGTCTGGCCATTGCTTTATGGATGATACAGGGTGGAAAGACGATGATTCACCCCATACTTCTTCATGAGAGCTTCGATTGCGCGTTAGCAGAAGTGAGTGCCTTGATCAGAGATTATAGCCCTAGGGATCCCATACCTGCTAAAAATGTTGGATTTCATAAACTTTGAGACTTCTTGAGCCTCGCAGGTTACCGTTGCCTTAGCCTCCACCCACTTATATACATAGTCAACTGCGACTAGAATGTAAGAATTCCTATGCAAATTTGGCCCATAGAAACCACTATAAAATCCATTCCCCAAACATCAAATATCTCGCACACCACGATGGGTAGTTGCGGCATCTCATCTTTGGCAGAAATTCCCCCTGTCAACTGACGTTGACTACACCTTCTGCAAAATTCATAGGCATCCTTATGCAAATTTGGCCCATAGAAACCACTATCCAGGACTTTCCTGGCTGACTTTTTCGGACCGAAGTTACCAAATAGTTTGCTAAATCAACGAACCAAGGCTCAGCTTGCCTTCTGCTGACTTCATTCAAAAATGCTACTGGATCAGCTGCGTCGAGCACATCCTTCCAGCTGATCAAGGCATTCGATCCTTGGGCAAAATACAGATGCTCTTTCGGGAAAGCGTAGGGTCATCTTCTTTACTTTCTCCTTGATTTATTCTGCTCAAGTGGTCATGTCACGACCGCCCATACTAGGGGTACTACAAACGCGGCGATCGTGATACAACATGTAAGGATAGCCTTTTATGAAAACTTAATTAATTTAAAGGATGAAAAACTTTTTTTTTTATTTTAAAGAAGCTTAAAGTTATAATTTTACTATTAAATAAAAACGACTTATGATAAACACTTTTAAAAGAAGCAGCGGAGAAACAATAAATATTAAAAATCAATCAACTCCTAAGAAAACATTTAATTTAAAGAGCGGGAGACATCATTTTCAAGTAACATTGTAAATACTCGTTTCAAGCCTGACACAACCAAAACATACTCAAACATAGTACGAAAAAGATTAAAGTAGTGAAACATAGTTAAAAAAAAAACATAGCAGCGGAAATAAGGTTTAAAGAGAGTCAAGGATAACGCCTATGTATGAAGACACAACGCATCCTAAGGCCAACTCCACATCCTCCGCAACATCCCGCTCAACCTGCACATAAGAAAAATAATATGCAGGGCTGAGTACTTGTTGTACCCAATGGGCTCATGCCGAAAACATTTTATATTAGTTATGTTATCCATACCAGTGATCTCGAGTTTTATGTAGTAAGAAATATCACGAGAACACAAAACATTTCAAGTCTGGCCAAACAATTTATCTCCCCACTTTCCACATCATTCCATCAATCACAATCATCATATCACAGTGCGACGAAAGTGTGGCCACACTATTCGCCCACGAGACCGGCCGACTAGCAAGGACGGCTCACGATCCCACCAGTGTACACAGCCTTATAGGGTTTGCGGCCCTACTCAGACCCGAATTCGTTTCACAACACAGCCCTATAGCCTAACGGAGCAAGCTCAGACGAACTAGGCATCAGGCAACATTCTCACAAACAAAAAACATGGCATGACATAATAGTTAAACCACCCTTATAACACCACATAGTATTTTCGGAAAATAAAGAGGTTTAAAAAAGAAAGCCCACCTCGATTGCTTAACAACACAATTCCAACTTATGCAACTCTCGTTCCTCGAGCTCACGTATACTCAATCACCCTTGCCAACGACAACACAATCAGCTTTCCATAAACTTATGTTATCATGCATGTCCTATTGTTCCTTTTTATCGTTTCCCTTAAATTACTCATCCCATCATTCATCGACATAAGGAAAACATGCCATAATATTTCTCAACGTGTCACACATAATCACGTCATAGGATACTCTTCCAAATCATACATGCATCATATAGTTCATCAAACTTAGCAACAAGTGATATTTTCACATAACAACAAAACTGGCAGAACTGCGCAGTTGGTTTGTAAAAATACCAAATTTTCATCCGACCTCATATGATGCTAAAATTTGGTCACAACACAATAGACACATTCAAGTTCATTCTGGTAAAGTTTCACCCTCAAATAATGTCATTTGGTCAGTAAAAACATTAATACCACTCTCTGGTCGGAATATAAAAATTCTGGCAGCATTGCGCAGTTCATTTGAAAAATTCACCATAAATTCATCCGATGTCCAATGAGGCTGAAATTTTTACACGACCCAGAGGAAACTTCAAAGTTTCATATAGTTCAAGAATCACATTAAACGGAGGGAATTTGGTCGGTCAAACAGAATACGAAACTTTCTGGCGAGAACACAAGTTTCTAGCAGAATTGCGCAGTCAACTTCAAATATTTATTAAAAATCCATTTTTCGACAAAAAGGGATGAAATTCACACGAAACACAGAAAAAACCTTGAAACTGCTGTTCGAACGTCACAGATTTCAGGCTCACAAATTTGAAATTAGGGTTTCTTCCTCAATCATCCAAATACAATTTTTCATGCTTATAACACACAATCATGCTTAAAAAGGTTCTCATAATCATGTTTGCACATAAACTCACATCATTCACCAAAGATTCAAATCAAACTTCACATAAACTCAATCAAATCGCATAATTATCAAAGTTCTCATGCAACCACACTTTCCCACCGATTAATTTTGCGATCTATCATTCCTACACTCACTATATGCATGTAGGGTTCAAGAACAAGGATTATATGAAAAGATTGAGGGAAAGTGAATCACTTATACCTTTCTTGAAGAAAACGAATCAGTAGAAACAAGAATTGATGCGATTCGTCGGAGACTCTTGAAAATAAACTTCAACGGATGCAAGAACAAGGATTGAAGGAGTGTTTTTGGAGAGAATGTGGAGAGGGGGAGGAGGCGTGTGGGAGAGGGAGAAAGGAGGAGGGAGCGTGTGAAAGAGAGGAATGGGGGCTAGGGTTAATTTAATTTTATAATCTAGGTTTAATCCTACACTTAAATTAAATAATTAAAATTATGGAGGAATAATAAAATCCCACAATTAACATGGAAATGGGCGTGTGAAATTGGAGTAATGAAAGGAAAATACTTAAACCTCAATTAAATAAGAATAGGTTTTAAATTTGGAAATTTCCTTGTTGGAAAAAGGCTCCCACAAAATAGGTAACAATTAAATTAATTCCACAAGGAAATTGCAAGCATATGGGGCAAAAATTTAAAGGCTTTAAAGAAGGAATGAGTCAAGTCCTAATTAAAATAGGATATGGAGGATTTTGAAAAAAGATTAGATTTAATTGGATTTTAAATTTAAGAAGGAAATTAAACATAGTACCAATTAAATCTACAAAATTAATTTATCATCTTATTTAATAGGGATTTTCGAAAACTTCCAAAGAACAAGCTAGGTTCGACATTTACGTAGAATAAATTAGGGATAATTTGATTTGGATTTAATTTGGATAGATATCCCATAACAATTAATTAACTCCAAGAAAAAGAATATAGTTTCCAATAATTGGAGGGGCCGAAAATAGCCACTTTATTTGGCTAGAACAAAATGCATGCTCTTATTTAAATTAATTTCCCATATTGAAAAATATAAATAACACTTCATTCCAAATCACTTATGACAATTTATTCAACATAGCCAACTCAATCGCATAGAAACAAAAGTTTCATAATTGAATTTTCAAATCAACTTATTAAACAAACATCACAAATTTTTGGGATGTTACATCCTTCCCCTCTTAACAGAAATTTCGTACCGAAACTTGATCGTCTCACATAAACAACTCGGGGAACTTTTCTTTCAATTTATCTTCTACCTCCCACTTGGCTTCCTCGGGACCATGGTGTTTGCACAACACCATCACGGACGCTATTGACTTGTTTCGCAACTCTTGTACCTTCCGATCTAGGATTGCCTCGGGCCTTTCCTCGTAGCTCATGTCGGGGGTTAGGATCACTTCCTCTTGATGAATCACATGCTTGGGGTCGAACACGTACTTGCGTAACTGTGACACATGGAACACGTTGTGCACGTTCCTAAAGCTGGGAGGTAACGCCAAGCGGTAAGCTACATGACCTACTTCATTGATAATCTCGTACGGTCCTACAAAACACGGTTTCAGCTTGCCTTTCACTCCAAACCTCACAACTCCTCTCGTCGGGGATACTTTCAAGAACACTTTGTCACCAACGTCAAATTTGATTTCCGTTCGACGCACGTCAGCATACGACTTCTGCCTATCTTGAGCTTCCGTTCATCCCAATAGAGTGGGAATTGACACTTCCTGCCATACAAGGCTTCATACGGAGCCATATCGATCGTCGCTTGGTAGCTATTGTTGTAGGCGAATTAAACCAAAGGTAGAACAGTTTCATAACTTTCCCCTCGATCTAAGACAACGGCTCGCAGCATATCCTCAAGCGTTTGAATCCTCCTCTCTGACTGTCCGTTCGATTGCGGGTGATAAGCAGTGCTGAAGTTCAGTTGTGTGCCCAATTCACGTTGCAAACTCATCCAAAACTTTGATTTGAACTTCGTATCGCGGTCGGACACAATGGTCTTTGGCACTCCATGCAAACGCACAATCTCATTCACGTAGAGTTTTGCTAATTTGTTCGCGCCATAAGTAATTCGAATTGGTAAAAAGTGCGCGCTTTTAGTTAGTCGATCGATGATCACCCAAATCGTAGTGTTGCCCTTCTGTGACTTTGGCAAACCCATCACGAAATCCATAGCTAGATGATCCCACTTCCATTCGGGGATTTCGAGTGGTTGCAACTTCCCATATGGTCGTTGGTGTAAGGCCATCACTTGTTGGCATGCTAGACATCGTTCCACATATGACGCTACGTCTCCTTTCATTCCATTCCACCAAAAACATTGCTTCAAATCTCGATACATCTTCGTGCTTCCGGGGTGTACAGTGTAAGGCGTGTCGTGCGCTTCACTCAAAATCTCATCTTTTAGCGTCTCATCGCTCGGCACACACAATCGCCCATCGTACGTCAAAGCATTATCTGCCTCCTCACGGTAATGATCAAGCTTCTCGGCTCTCACCTTCACACATAATTCTTCCAACTTCTCATCACGTCGTTGGGCTTCTATGAGCTTGGTTCTCAAATCTGGCTCAATCACTAGCGTCGCTATTCGTCCTTCTACTGGCTCGGGCACTTTTACTATTTCCAATCTCATTCTGTCGAATTCGCGAATCAACGTTTCCTCTTGCGTTAGGAAATAAGCCAATTGAGGTTGGTTCTTCCTACTCAAAGCATCGGCTACTACGTTTGCCTTGCCCGGATGATAGTGAATACCGTAGTCATAATCTTTCACGATCTCCAGCCAACGTCGCTATCGCATGTTCAGCTCCTTCTGCTTGAAGAAGTACTTAAGACTCTTGTGATCCGTATAGATCTCGCATCTCAATCCATAGAAATGGTGTCTCCAAATTTTCAGTGCATGCACCACTGCTGCTAACTCCAAATCATGAGTCGAAAAATTCAATTCATTCGGTCTAAACTGTCGGGAAGCGTATGCTATCACTTTTCCATCTTGCATTAACACACATCCTAGTCCTACTTTCGACGCATCTGTATAGACAGCGAAGTCCTTGTCGGCTTCGGGTACCGCTAGGACTGGTGTTGTAGTCAATTTCTCTTTCAACAGTTGGAAACTCGCCTCGCACTCTGACGTCCAAACCACTTTGATTCCTTTCTTCAACAGTTGTGTCATGGGTCTCGCGATTTTAGAGAATCCTTCAATGAAACATCGATAGTATCCCGCCAATCCCAAGAAACTGTGGATTTCACTAGGGCGTTTTCGGCGATTTCCAATTCTGCACGGCCTCGACCTTTGCTGGGTCTACTTGGATTCCATTTGCCATCACAATATGACCAAGAAAGTTCACTCGAGTCAACCAAAACTCGCACTTACTAAACTTGGCATAAAGCTTCTCCTTTCGCAAAGTTTCTGACATGGTTTGTAGATGCCATCCATGTTCGTCCTCGTTCTTCGAGTACACTAAAACATCGTCGATGAAGACTAACATGAACTTGTCGAGATACTCATGGAAAACTCGGTTCATCGAGTCCATGAAGACAGCCGGGGCGTCAGCCCAAATGGCATCACGATGAATTCATAATGGCCATAACGTGTGCGAAAAGCAGTCTTAGGCACATCCTCTCGTCGGATCTTTAGTTGATGATATCCCGACCTCAAGTCCATTTTTGAAAATACGCCCGCTCCTCGAAGTTGGTCAAACAAATCATCAATCCTCGGCAGTGAGTACTTGTTCTTCAAGGTCATCTTGTTGAGCTCACGATAGTCGATGCACATCCTCATCGTTCCATCCTTCTTCTTAACGAACAACACTGGCGCTCCCCACGGTGACACACTGGGTCGAATAAAACCCAAGTCTAACAGTTCTTGCAACTGTATCTTCAACTCGGCCAATTCCTTAGGGGCCATTCGGTATGGCGCCTTTGATACTGGCGCAGACCCTGGTTCCAAAACAATAGTGAACTCTAATTGTCTGTTGGGTGGCGGTCCAGATAAAGCTTCGGGAAACACATCGGGAAAATCTCGTACTACTGCCACGTCTTCCACTCTCAAATCCTTCTTTTCCTCTCCGTTCAAGTACACAAGATACGTCGGACGCCCTTTTCTTATCATCGTGGTTGCTTGTAAAGCAGAGATTATGGGGGGTTTCGTCGGTTCATGGAAATTCCATACAAGATAGTCGGCTCTTTGCTAGAGGCTCGAAAAGAAATTTGCCTCTTCTTGCAATGTTGCATCAAAAACTCAGAATATGTATCAAGAACGCGAACTTTAATCAAACGGTCTTAACTTGGATATGAACCAATTTTGAAATATAACAATTGGTTATGATCATCCCCACGGAGCATGAAAAAACATAAGATAGGTCATGAATATGGGATGAAATCAAATAAATGTCAATTCTCATAGTTGGCTACCAAAAAGATAATTCAGTTGTCCTACCAAATATGAAAAGTCCACACATCAATGGATAATGACTTAAAGGGTTGAGGGAAAAGAAATGATCAGTTGCATGAGGATTGAGAAATGTAGGCATTTGTCACAAGGCGGTACTGATCATGGTTCAACGAAAATCATAATATGGATTGATAGAATAACATCAATGGGTTCATAAGTTTGTGAAGGCAACCAAAGTCAAAGGGGCTTTTCGAAAAAAATCAAGTGGATTAAGTTTGTTAAGGCAAGGTATTAAATGTAGGCTTTAACTTCATTTTGTAGAAATGAAGGTTCTATTATGAAAAGGATACATATAGTGGAACTGAACCAAAAAGAATTTCACTCTATAAGAAAGAACTTGACACAGACATGGTTACAAAATGAAAAGCTGAACATAAGTTCAAGGAAGAATGTCCCATAGAAAAAAAAATGTCTGCGAAACGTGATTATATTGAAGGATATAACTGCAAGCAGCTTTAGGAATGAAGTTCAATAGCAAAGGCTCACAAAGTCAAAATATTGTGCGTATAAATAATAAGTCATAGAAGACTACAATCAATCCAAGTGTCCAAAGTTATGAAGGCAACACCACTTTCCAAGAACTGAAAGTGAGTTAAGACTCAATGGAGGAAAAGAAATAATATGCATCACTTGCAAGGGGTGAACGAAACAAGCTGCCAAGTAGACAAGGGTCCACGGTTATTTGAAAGGTCCTGAAAAATAACTTCTTAAAATCCAAGTAAGAGCTGTTGATTAAAATAGTTTGTTCTAGCTATTAAAGTCGCACTCCCTCGTTCATCTTTCGCAAGCCAAGACTGGTAACATCGCTCTAAGAACCGTGGATTCCACGTTGGGATTCTTCGTGTCATCGCCACTAATAATGATACTCGGAATCCACATCTTCATAAAATTCTTTGCATGTCACAATGACTATCCTCATAGGACATTGTTATCATCCTCGTGCTCCTTAGCAAGGTATGAAAATCATCTCCATCGTGTTGTCACTTACGCAAGATTACATTATACTAATTTAATCGCGAGTATGATCACTCGCCGTTGCATGAAAATATCACTTAGCTTCAGCTCTTCTTGTCTCGCACCTTGACTTAAGGGTTTGCCTCAACTTTCATATTCTCGTACGTTTCATTGCTCAGACAATAGTTAAGTTTTCAACTTAGAACTACGATTCACGCGGTCAACTAGGCTTATATTTTAGGTACTCTAAGTTCACAACACAATTCATCATCTCATAGATCATCATCTACCACAATTTACGTAATTCATACCTCAAGATAAACACACCACATTTTCACATCTCATAGCAAAACACTTTCGAACTTTACAACTATATTCAAACTTTTGAAACAAAATTTCTTTACACTTTCACACTTTCCAAAAAAGATTCCACATCTCACTTTTAAAATAAAAGTTTTGACTCAACTAAAACGTATTTTCGCATCAACTTTCATCATTAGTATAAAACACTCCATAGAATAACGTATCATACTTCGCACCTCATAACATACACAACATCACACTTCCATAGCTCAATTTTCCAAACGAAAAAGTCATTTCTCTTTTTTTTTTTAACTTTTTTTGTTTGTCGAAACTCAAAATTTTTTTCTTTTGGACAATTCATACTCACAACATTTTCCATTGATCAATTAATTTTCCTGAAAGAAAGAACTAACATGTTTTCATTTAAAATTCAAAGATATTTTTTTTTCAAAAATTCCAACAACTTTCCACAACATAAATATATTTCCTCAATCATACTCCACTAGAACAACTAGTCATTAATATTGCAAAACAATCAACCTCAAAATCATTTTCCCATTTTTTTTTCTACATGTCAAACACCAGGCAAATCTTTCAAAACTCATAACGCATTTGTATTCCAGACAAAACACTCATGCACTTCGCATATATGTTTGAAACAACATTTTTAGTTACTCATCTTTTCTCATAAATTTCAACATTCTCAAAACAACTCATCAATTTCCATTTTTGATGTAAAACACTCCATGTTCCTACGTTCGCATGCTTACATCGTAGAACTTTCACACATAACACATATTTACGACATTATGTCACTCATGCTCATGTTTCACATAAGCATACCAGAACAATATCACATTCTTACATACAACATGTGTTTATATAATCTTGACAATCATGCTCATACTCAACAAAATCATACTATCACAACATCGTACTCATATTCCACATAATCATGTCATTACAATTCATCTTCATGCATAACGTTCATTCACATGCATACACTTGCCAAACACCCTCATCATATCATCATCAATTACATGCATCGATCTCACATGCTTTCAACAACTTAAAACATACCTCACTTTCTTTGGTTGAGCACGATGCTTTGGATGTTGAGCCTTCGTTACACTTCTAGTCAATAAGGATTCACTAATCTAGACTTAAGACAAAAGAAGACTCTCGGACCAGAGCGAAACACTAAGCTCTGATACCACTCTGTCACGACCGCCCATACTAGGGGTACTACAAACGCGGCAATCGTGATACAACATGCAAGGATAGCCTTTTATGAAAACTTAATTAACTTAGAGGATGAAAAACTTTTTTTTTTTTGTTTTAAAGAAGCTTAAAGTTATAATTTTACTATTAAATAAAAACGACTTATGATAAACACTTTTAAAAGAAGCAGCGGAGAAACAATAAATATTAAAACTCAATCAACTCCTAAGAAAATATTTAGTTTAAAGAGCGGGAGACATCATTTTCAAGTAACATTGTAAATACTCGTTTCAAGCCTGACACAACCAAAACATACTCAAACATAGTACGGAAAAGATTAAAGTAGTGAAACATAATTCAAAAAAAAACATAGCAGCGGAAATAAGGTTTAAAGAGAGTCAAGGATAACGCCTATGTATGAAGACACAACGCATCCTAAGGCCAACTCAACATCCTCCGCAACATCCCGCTCTCTAGTCGGAATATAAAAATTCTGGCAGCATTGCGCAGTTCATTTGAAAAATTCACCATAAATTCATCCGATGTCCAATGAGGCTGAAATTTTTACACGACTCAGGGGACACTTCAAAGTTTCATATAGTTTAAGAATCACATCAAATGGAGGGAATTTGATCGGTCAAACAGAATACGAAACTTTATGGGCGAGAACACAAGTTTCTAGCAGAATTCCGTAGTCAACTTCAAACATTTGTTAAAAATCCATTTTTTGACAAAAAGGGCTAAAATTCACACGAGACATAGAAAACACCTTGAAATTTACTCAGTAAAATTTTCATATCAAAATTCGATCATTTGATAGGTCAATTACACATCAGAAACCGCTGTTCGAACTTCATAGATTTCAGGCTCACAAATTTGAAATTAGGGTTTCTTCCTCAATCATCCAAATACAATTTTTCATGCTTATAACACACAATCATGCTTAAAAAGGTTCTCATAATCATGTTTTCATATAAACTCACATCATTCACCAAAGATTTAAATCAAACTTCACATAAACTCAATCAAAATCGCATAATTATCAAAGTTCTCATGCAACCACACTTTCTGTCACGACCGCCCCTAGGGTTAATAAAAGCGGGCGATCGCGACTTAAAGGGGCTTAATGGACAGGCATAGAAGACTAGGGTTTTCAACAAGAGTTTGACCAAGAATTTAAGTTTAATAAATAAAACAACCAAAAGTATTTATGTTCAACAAGTAAATGACTAAGGGTTTAGCATTTATTCAAAATAAGTAACGAGTTTGCAAATATCCCAAATGAAGTAGTTTTTTGAATTTAAATAAAAAGTATGTAAAGCAAACATCACAGCGGAAGCATCCAAGAGAAGAGTGGCGTCATGTGTGAAGACACAACGACACTCGGAGTTTCAAAAACGACCATAGTTTATTATTAATTCCTGCTCAACACCTCCAACTGCTCGTCACTGCTCAACCTGCACATAGATAAAACATATGCAGGGCTGAGTACTTTTGAAAATACTCAGTGGCTAATGCGAAAACATTTTAAATAAGAGTACATATTATCATATCATACGTAGGTAACCATCGGGGTTTGAGCTTTATAAAGGCCCGAGGCACCAAAATATTTTCCATTGTTCAAAATAGCGACTGCGCAGTCATTTTTCCCCATCGTCATCAACCATATCTGCCGATACATGACAAGGAATGCGGCCGTAAACTAGGTCACTAGACCGGCCAGCCCGTACGCTAGCACACAGTCTACCATAGGTGTACACTAATCCAAGTAGGGTTTGCGGCCCTACGAGGACCCGAATTCGATTTATATAACAGTGGCAACAGCCACATCAGATAGGCACGTTAAAATAAATTACGGCATGATAATCGCTTTAAACCACCCTTATAGCTCCACAGTCATACGTAAAAGATTTTAGTAAAAGAAAACCCGTAAAAATGTAGGGTAGAAAAGAAGCCCACCTCGACCGTTTAGATTTCGACTACTGCTTTCCCTTTATTATCACGCTTCGCGCACGAGTTATTACCTTTAGATAATATATATATCTTATCAGTCACAACCATCGACTTAATATTATGCATGTCTCTATCGTTTTCCCTTCCCCCCCCCCCCTTTGAACAGCGCATCATGTCATCACATATATCAATCAAGTAATTCACTTATAATAACATAGTGTTTTTGTCAAGATAGAGATCTGGCAGCACTGCGCAACTATTTTATAAAAATTATTAAAATTTCACCCGACTTCCGTTGGGGCTAAAACTTTACCACAATGCAGTAGACTCATCAACTAACTTCCAGTTTAAATTTCATATCAAAATACCCCTTTTTGGTCGGTCAAAAAGGACAACGTAACCCACTGGTCGGGAAAACATTTTCTTCCAGAAATGCGCAGTCAACTTTAAAAATTCACCAAAAATCCATCTTTTATCCAAATGAGTTGAAATTCACACATAACATAGAAGACATCAATAAATTTACTCAGGAAAAAGAATCGATCATATCGGAATTCATTTGGTCGGTAAAATGCATGTCGGAACATACTGTCCGAACTTACAGCTTTTCATGCCTTTAAAAATTCGAATTAGGGTTTATCCCTATTTATTCAAAATCAACCTTTTCATGGGTTTAATACACAAACATGCTCAAAAGGGTCCTTATACTCATGCTGTAACGCCCCACTTTTCGAACCCTAATTTTGGAACCCTAAGACGTTGCATTTATTGCTTTGATTGTCACGAATTAAATGATGAACTGTTATGTGATTGATTCGATGACCTAATTTTGATTTGACCTAGTCAATTCCGTTGATTTTATGACGTGGCTTAAATTAATTGATGTGGAATGAAATATATTGCGGTAACTTATATTTTTAAGGGGAGTGAGATTTAATTAGGATCATAAATAATTACCTTGCCCTTTTATTGAGGGAATTTTCGACTATTATTATTATTTGGAGATGAATTATTATTCTTGGATTTAATTATTTGTTTTGGGATAATTGCCCAAATTAAATCCAAAGACTAATTATCTTATTTCTTCATGATAAAAATCGGCCCTATTATTTTTCCTAAGGGAGATTTCGAAATTTCCTAATTTGTGGGAGAAGGAAATTATTCATTATTTATTTTGATCCCTTAATTATTTCATTCCATGTTTCAATTGGAATATCCTAGCAAATCTTGCCTTATCTATTTTATTAAAGATTTGGAAATTATTCCTTGTGGAAGAAATAATTTCACACACCTATTTCCTAGTTTATGGGAGGATTTTTATTTATTTTTCTGCTCCGTGAAAATACCAAATTAAATTAGAGGCTAATTAAATAGCCCTATTTTTACGCCAACTCCCTCCCCCAAATCTCTCCCTTTTTTATTTGATTTATTCTCCATATCTTCTAATTTAATTGTGGAATATTTATTTTCCTAACTCTATAAATAGAGATCAAACCTAAACCCTAACCCTAGCCACCACTAATCACACGCCTACTCCCTCTCCCACACGCCCCCTCCCACTTGTTCATCCATTCTACTCAAGATCCCCTCAATTTCCCAAGAGATTATTGAAGAACCAAGGTTTTATTCGCTTTCTACCGATTGTTTCGTCCAAGAAAGGTAAATTCAAACCCATATTCTTCACTCCTCTCCATCTAAACCTTCTTTGACTCCGTCATGCATGTAGAGAGTGTAGGGAATGCAGATCTAAGGGTTTAATCGGTGGAAATGTGTAATCGTATGTGTGAATGCATTTTGATTTCAATTGGTTGATGATTTAATGAATCCTCGGTGAATGATATGTGATTTCATGAAAATATGTGTCTAAGGACCCTTTTGAGCATGCTTGTATGTTAAAACCATGAAAAGGTTGATTTTGAATAAGTGGGGGTAAACCCTAATTCGAATTCCTAAAAGCATGAGAAACTGTGATTCCGAACAGTAAGTTCCGACTCCTTTTTGACGGACATAATAAACTCCGATTTGACAGATTCTTTTTCCTGAGTAAACTTCATGATGTATTCTATGTTGTGTGTAAATTTCAACCCATTTTGATAAAAGATGAATTTTTGGTGAATTTTTAAAGTTGTCTGCGCAATTCTGCCAGAAACATGTTTTCACGACCAGTAGGTTACGTCTTTGATTTGACCGATTAAAAGGGGTATTCTGACATGAAATTTAAACTGGAAGTTATTTGATGAGTCTACTGATTTTTCGTAAAGTTTTAGCCCCAACGGAAGTCGGATGATTTTTAAATAATTTTTATAAAATCATTGCGCAGTGCTGCCAGATTTCTACCTTTGCAAAATAACTATATTTTTATATGTTTTGAATGGCATATATGAATTATATATGTGACGAGATGATGTGATATGCAAAGATGTTATGATATGATGTGATTTCCATTTGTTGTTGGGAAAAGGAAAAAATTAAGGACATGCATAATACTAAGTCCATGTTAGTGACTAATTGGGAATACCTTATCCAAAGGTGAAAATTCGTGCGTAAAGCATGATATCAAATGAAAAGCGAAACTTGAAATCTGAAGGATCGAGGTGGGCTTCTTTTCTACCCTACATTTTTGTGGGTTTTCTTTTACTAAAATCTTTTACGTATGACTGTGGAGCTATAAGGGTGGTTTAAAGCGATTATCATGTCGTGATTTGTTTTAACGTGCCTATCTGATGTGGCTGTTGCCACTATTATATAAATCGAATTCGGGTCCTCGTAGGGCCGCAAACCCTACTTGGATTAGTGTACACCTATGGTAGACTGTGTGCTAGCGTACGGGCTGGCCGGTCTAGTGACCAGGTTTGCGGCCGCATTCCTTGTCATGTATTGGCAGATATGGTTGATGACGATGGGGAAAAATGACTACGCAGTCGCTATTCTGAACAATGGAAAATTTTTTGGTGCCTCGGGTCTTTATAAAGCTCAAACCCCGATGGTTACCTACGTATGGCATGATAATATGTACTCTTATTTAAAATGTTTTCGGCATGAGCCACTGAGTATTTTCAAAAGTACTCAGCCCTGCATATGTTTTCTCTATGTGCAGGTTGAGCAGCGACGAGCGGTTGGCGGTGTTGAGCAGAATTTATAAAATGTTATGGTTGTTTTGAAACTCCGAGTGTCGTTGTGTCTTCACACATGACTTCACTCTTCTCTTGGATGCTTCCGCTGTGATATTTTCTTTACTTATATTTTTATTTAACTATGAAACTGTTTTGTTGAAAGTTGAAAACTCGCTACCTTTTAATAATGTCAAATCTTTGGTCTTTGCATTTATTTTCACATAAATATCTTTGGTCGTTTAACTATTAAACTTAAATTTTGGTCAAACCTTTTATTGAAACCCTAGTCTTCTATGCCCGTTCATTAAGCCCCTTTAAGTCGCGATCGCCCGCTTTTATTAACCCTAGGGGGCGGTCGTGACAGTTTGGTATCAGAGCCTCAGTTCTTTCCGCTCTGGACCCAAGAGTATTTTGAGTCAAAATCTGTGCATGTGTAATTTGGCTAAATGATAAACATCGGAAGCTCAACACCACAACTCGTCCCTGCCCAACCACGAGGAATGAGGGAACAAGTATATTGATGGAATTTTGATATGAACTGTGAAATGTTGGGAATATTACTCTTGCATGAATGAAAGTACTTCTATGGGGATTTGAGATTATATATCATGTTGAAAATTTTGATTGGAATATGGGTTGATGAATTGATATGATGTGAAATTGATATTTGCGCTTATGCCGAGATGACAAATGTTGTTATGAAAATAAACTGGTATATGTTACTCGAATATGCGTTAAACCATGCTACTATACCTAGTTATAAATTGGTGCAATGAATGCAAAACTTTGCGCTAATAATAAACGTGGACATGTGAAATGCTTAGTGCAAGGCAAGTAGCCTATGGGGAAGTCGGCATGCTACGACTCGACGAAACGCGAAAACACCCGAACCAATAAACCTTGGAATATTCAAAACTTTGACATGGTGCTACTTACATACCTAAATCTTTTGCTATACATAGCCATCTTCATAGGCATCATGTTCTCAGCATCTCTTTTTGGAACTTAAACCCCATTGCTTCCTTCTATCGTTGGACTGATGCTGAGTTTTCTTTGTTGTCCCTTTAGATGGTCCATCAGTATTATGCCCTGATGCGAAATCGTTAC
Organism: Salvia splendens; assembly: GCF_004379255.2. Classification (NCBI taxonomy): domain Eukaryota; kingdom Viridiplantae; phylum Streptophyta; class Magnoliopsida; order Lamiales; family Lamiaceae; genus Salvia; species Salvia splendens. Next base: position 34,284,231 of record NC_056040.1, read on the forward strand.
TCCAGCAATAGGGACCACCCAGTTGAGCGCTACCAAGACTACGAGTGGGATGGGAAGCTTTTCCTTATGTCCTATGTCACCGGATTTTATGATAAGTGGATGAACGCCTATGCGTATGGGGGAGCCACCCATCACCAGGGGATCCAAAAGCTCATCCACGCTTTACCACCGCCTTGGGACGAGTGGACCGCTCAGGCATCTCAATTTTTCATATGGTATAGCCCGCCTGACTACACCGCGCGGGGTGATTTGGTTGGCCTTATAGAGGTGCTACTTCCGGCTATGACAGCTGCTTTTGACGGACCGCCACGTGCTCCACCTCCACATATCTATCTGCCTTTTCAAGCCCGCATGCGAAGGAATCGCTGCGACAGGGAACAACATGTCTCCCGTGTTCCTAAGAGAATGAGACTCGGGATGCGCGTTTCAGCCCCCCTAAGAAACGACAGAGAGGTTGATGGGATGCTCGGGATAGTACCTCCACCCTAGGTGTCGAGGAAGAAAGTGAGGAAGAGGATCCAGAGGAGGATCCCGAGGAGGAGGACCCAAATAGAGAGAGCGTTGGAGAGACCGGGGCGAAGGAGGATGAGGATGGAAAAGATTAAACATAATAATTCTGGAATATTTTATTTCGATTTCCCACGTTTTTTATACTTTACCTTTTGCTTGACTCTAGCTTTTCCCTTTCCACGTTGCTTTACCCTTTTGTTTTCGTGATGATGGAACTAAGACCTCTTGGAGGCAACGTTTGATAATTCTATGGAAATTTTTGTCTTTTGCTATTCTATTGTGCAATAACTTGATATCATTTCTTATTGTTCAAACTGTACGATTACCTTTCTACATTGTAATCGTCCTTTTCCTAATTACACAATTATTTGTGACACACTATCTTTGCTACTCGATGGTACAATTTTTTTTTCTTGCCATAATTTGAAACCATCCTAACCACCTCATTATACAACTGTCCTTTGTTGTCCTATTGCACAATCATATCCTACTATCGTTGTCTTTTACCATTCTATTGAAAGCCTATGATTGCCACTCTATTGAACAAATTGTCTCCTATCCTTTACTATCTTGTTGAGCAATCACTCATTTGCTACCTTGCGACGCAATTGCCTCTTGCTACACCATTCGGTGATTGCTCTCATGCTATCATTTTATGCAGTTATATTCGATACAGTGTCTTGCAAAAGCTCCTTATTATTCTATGATGCAATTTCCCTTTGATTTCCACCTTTCAACTATACCACACAACTGTCCTTTGGATTTCGAATAAATACAATAATAATTCTTTTGATAAAACAGAATGCCGCCAAGACGTAACATAAGACGTGGGAACCCCGAACCTACCCCTCAGGCGATGGAGGAGAGTGTGACGCAACCCATCCCTCCACCACCACCTTCTCCACCTCCGGTTGACCGTGAGATCGTGAAGTTGTTCTTAGGTCAGAAACCTCCCGTCTTTGATGGAATGGGAGAGCCGGCCAAGGCCGAATCATGGATACGCTCATTAGAGCGCATTTTCGTAATCTTGGGGTGCAATGACAAAGAACGGTTGAGTTGTGTGACCTACCAACTAATCGAGTCTGCTGACTTTTAGTGGGACACACGGATGAAGACAATGCCCCGAGAGCAAGTAACGGGGATGACATAGGAAGGTTTCAAGGCCGAGATGTATAATAAGTATGTGCCTAAGAGCTATCAGAAAGCAAAGGCGGCAGAATTCTACAATCTAACCCAGGGACGCATGACTGTGACCGAGTACGACCGTGCACTCAACAACATGCTCCGGTACGCACCTGAACAAGTTGATACCGACGAGAAGCTGGCCGAGAAGTTACGTGAGGGACTACGGCCAGAGATAAGGATGTCGTTGGCTAGTCGTGGGAGACTTCCCTATGTGGAAGCACTGGCCCTTGCGCTAGACATTGAGGCAGCTATGCCCAAGGAGAAAGCGAAGGAAAACACTACTTTGGCAAGCTTCACCACACCACTCCCGAGAGAAGCGGAAGTGGGAGGGAAACAGAATCACATATGACAACAAGAGGTATCAGCACACCCAGAACCAACTGCAATATGGGGGAGGGCAAAACTCATCTAACCAAAGAGGCGACTTCCGACCCAAGCCACCCCAATGCAACGTGTGCTCCAAGTACCACTTTGGAGAGTGTAGAATCCAGAGCACCCCTAAGTGCTTTAACTGTGGAGGAAACAGTCACTTCTCTAGAGAGTTTCCGAGTAAGAGGGTAACAATGGAGTCGAGACAGAACACTCAAGGACCCCGCATGCAACCAAGAGCACCACAAACAGAGTCAAGGGGAAATCGTGATCAACCTCTGCGACAGCAACAACCCTACCGCCCAAGACTTCCTCCTCAGGCTAGAGCATATGCCTTGAGTCGGAAACAACCCAAGATCGAACAAGGGAACCAGGAGAATGGAAACCTGGCAGGTATGGGTAAAATCCTCGACACTTCTATCATTGTGTTCTTTGATACGGGCGCATCGCATTCCTTCATATCTGACTTATGTGTGGATACTTTGAGCTTGCCTGTTAACAAATCTGAACATAAGATGATAGTGTCTTCACCAGTGGGTGGGACAATAGAAATCTCACGAACATGCCCGAACGTAGAAATTATGATGGGAAGCCTTAAGATAGTCGCTCATGATCTGCAAGTTATGGCGATTGGGGACTTTGACGTAATTTTAGGAATGGATTGGTTGACCTCGAATTTTGTGACGATTCATTGTAAGGAGAGACAGATATATCTACAAGCCCGGGCAAGGAACCCACCTTATGTTATGGAATCTCGATGAACCGGCGAACCTTTGTCATTTCCTCGCTCCAAGCTAGTACGATGATGAGGAAAGGACGTTCTGCTTATCTTGTCTATCTACAGGGAGAGGAGAAAGGAGAAAGGAAAATGGAAGACGTAGCCGTCGTACGGGAATTTCCAGACGTTTTTCCCGAAGCCTTGCCTGGACCACCGCCAGATCAACAATTGGAGTTCACCATCGATCTAGCACCAGGGTCGGCACCTGTGTCTAAGGCACAATACAGAATGGCGCCTAAGGAGTTAGAAGAACTCAAGATACAGCTCCAAGAGCTTATGGACCTGGGTTTTATTAGACCCAGTGTTTCACCATGGGGCGCGCCTGTGCTTTTTGTAAAGAAGAAGGACAGATCAATGAGAATGTGTATCGATTATCAGGAGCTGAACAAGATGACTCTCAAGAACAAATATCCACTGCCAAGGATAGATGACCTATTCGATCAACTTCGAGAAGCCGGTGTATTCTCGAAGATGGACTTAAGGTCCGGATATCATCAGTTGAGAGTCCGACGAGAAGATATACCAAAGACGGCCTTTCGAACGAGATATGGTCACTATGAATTTGTCGTAATGCTGTTCGGTTTGACGAATGCACCTGCGGTATTCATGGACTTGATGAACCGAGTGTTTCATCCCTACTTGGATAAGTTTGTCTTGGTGTTAATTGATGACGTGCTAGTTTACTCGAAGAATGAGAAGGAGCACGAGGAACATCTGTGAATCACCTTGGAGACCTTGAGGAGTGAGAAGTTGTTCGCCAAATTCAACAAGTGTGAGTTTTGGCTTAAGGAAGTAAATTTCCTTGGTCACATCGTGTCGAAAGAAGGAATTCGAGTAGATCCCGCTAAAGTTGAGCGGTGCAACAGTGGAAAGCACCTTCGTCACCAAACGAGATTCGGAATTTCCTAGGTTTGGAGGGGTAGTACCGAAGGTTTATAGAAGGGTTCTCCAAGATAGCGAGGCCCATGACACAACAACTCAAGAAGGGAGTGAAAGTCAATTGGACTCCCGAGTGCGAGGCTAGTTTTCAACTTTTGAAGGAAAAGCTAACTAGTGCACCCATCTTAGTTGTACCAGAACCTGGAGTGAACTACGTGGTATACACGGACGCTTCGAAGGTGGGACTTGGATGTGTGTTGATGCAAAACAACAAGGTGATTGCTTATGCATCCCGGCAATTGAGACCGCACGAGTTGAACTATCCAACCCATGATTTGGAGTTAGCAGCAGTGGTACACGCCTTAAAGATTTGGAGACATCATCTCTACGGAGTTCGATGTGAGATCTTTACGGACCACAAAAGCCTGAAATACTTCTTCGAGCAAAAGGATTTAAACATGCGACAACGAAGGTGGCTCGAATTGGTGAAGGACTACGATTGTGGCATCAACTACCACCCTGGCAAGGCAAATGTAGTGGCAGATGCCTTGAGCCGGAAGAGTCATTCCCAATTGGCCACTTTGCTCACCAAAGAAGAAAGCCTGGTCCGCGAGTTTAGTAAAATGCGTTTGGAAGTGGTGAGAGCACCAGAAACAGTGGAAGCGCAAATCGCCACTTTAGTTGTTGAACCTGACCTAAGGTCGAGAATTATAGAAGCACAACGAATGGATGCTAAACTAGAGGAAATTCGAGTCGAAGTAAGAATTGGCGAATCAGGGGATTTTCACGAGGAATCCGACAACGCCCTTACCTTCAATGGGAGTTGGGAGTCCGCACTCCCATTGATCGAGTTCGCCTACAACAACAGTTTCCAGGCAATGATAAACATGGCTCCGTACGAAGCCTTGTACGGGAGAAAGTGTAGATCCCCGCTCTACTGGGATGAAGTTGGTGAGAGAAGGGTACTCGGGCCCGACGCAGTCGAAGAAATGGTTATAATCGTTCGAGAAATTCGTGCGAGGATAAAAGAAGCTCAAGACAGACAAAAGTCCTACGAGGATGTTCGACGAACCGACTTACAATTTCAAGCTGGCGACAAGGTTTTTCTCAAAGTATCCCCGTCGAAAGGGATAACGCGTTTTGGTGTCAAGGGAAAGTTGAAGCCGCGATTTATTGGACCTTATGAAATCCTCGAAGGAGTGGGTCCTGTTGCTTACCGTTTGGCGCTACCCCCGAGCCTTGGGAACGTGTACAACGTCTTTCATGTGTCACAGTTACGGAAATACGTGTTTGACCCAAGGCCCGTGATTCACTACCAAGAAGTCGCGTTGAACCCAGACTTGAGCTATGAGGAGAGACCCCAAACGATTCTAGACCAAAGGGTCGAGAACGTGATTTGTTTTAACGTGCCTATCTGATGTGGTTGTTGCCACTGTTATATAAATCGAATTCGGGTCCTCGTAGGGCCTCAAACCCTACTTGGATTAGTGTACACCTATGGTAGACTGTGTGCTAGCGTACGGGCTGGCCGGTCTAGTGACCTGGTTTGCGGCCGCATTCCTTGTAAACCCTACCTGGTTTGCGTTCTCGACCCTCTGGTCTAGAATCGTTTGGGGTCTCTCCTCGTAGCTCAAGTCTGGGTTCAACGTGACTTCTTGGTAGTGAATCACGTGCTTTCGGATTGCCCGTCCGTCTGCGGGTGAAAAGCGGTGCTGAAGTTCAGTCGAGGGTCTAGCTCACGTTGTAGGCTGATCCAGAATCTCGATGTGAATTTCGGGTCACGGTCAGACGTGATCGTCACGGGGACTCCATGCAGTCGCACTATTTCTTTTATATACACTTGAGCTAGCTTGTTTGATCCATAGGTTATGGGTATCGGTATAAAGTGTGCACTCTTGGTGAGTCGGTCTATAACTACCCATATGGCAGTATTCCCTCTTTGCGTCTTTGGCAAGGCTGTCACAAAGTCCATGGCAATGTGCTCCCATTTCCACTCGGGGATTTCTAGTGGTTGCAACTTCCCGTAAGGTCGTTGATGTAGAGCCTTCACCTGTTGGCAGGCTAAGCAGCGCTCCACAAATGCCACTATATCCCTCTTCATACCATTCCACCAGAAGGACTTCTTCAAGTCTTGATACATCTTCGTACTTCCTGGGTGGGCGGTGTAAGGAGTCTCATGTGCTTCACTCATCACTTTGTTTTTGAGTTCTTCGTCACTTGGTACGCAAAGTCTCCCTTTGAAGGTAAGGGCGTTGTCGGATTCCTCGTGAAAATCCCCCGATTCGCCAGTTCTTACTTCGACTCGAATTTCCTCAAATTTCGCATCCTTCCGCTGAGCTTCTATAATTCTCGACCTTAGGTGAGGTTCAACAACTAAAGTGGCGATTTTCGCTTCCACTGTTTCTAGTGCTCTCACCACTTCCAAACGCATCTTACTAAACTCGCGGACCAGGATTTCTTCTTTGGTGAGCAAATTGGCCAATTGGGAATGACTCTTTCGGCTCAAGGCATCTGCCACTACATTTGCCTTGCCAGGGTGGTAGTTGATGCCACAATCGTAGTCCTTCACCAATTCGAGCCACCTTCGTTGTCGCATGTTTAAATCCTTTTGCTCGAAGAAATATTTCAGGCTTTTGTGGTCCGTGAAGATCTCACATCGAACTTCGTAGAGATGATGTCTCCAAATCTTTAAGGAGTGTACCACTGCTGCTAACTCCAAATCGTGGGTTGGATAGTTCAACTCGTGCGGTCTCAATTGTCGGGATGCATAAGCAATCACCTTGTTGTTTTGCATCAACACACATCCAAGTCCCACCTTCGAAGCGTCCGTGTATACCACGTAGTTCACTCCAGGTTCTGGTACAGCTAAGATGGGTGCACTAGTTATCTTTTCCTTCAAAAGTTGAAAACTAGCCTCGCACTCGGGAGTCCAATTGACTTTCACTCCCTTCTTGAGTTGTTGTGTCATGGGCCTCGCTATCTTGGAGAACCCTTCTATAAACCTTCGGTAGTACCCTGCCAAACCTAGGAAACTCCGAATCTCGTTTGGTGTTAAAGGTGCTTTCCACTGTTGCACCGCCTCAACCTTAGCGGGATCTACTCGAATTCCTTCTTTCGACACGATGTGACCAAGGAAATTTACTTCCTTAAGTCAAAACTCACACTTGCTGAATTTGGCGTACAACTTCTCGCTCCTCAAGGTCTCCAAGGTGATTCGCAGATGTTCCTCGTGCTCCTTCTCATTCTTCGAGTAAACTAGCACGTCATCAATGAACACCAAGACAAACTTATCCAAGTAGGGATGAAACACTCGGTTCATCAAGTCCATGAATACTGCAGGTGCATTCGTTAAACCGAACGCTATTACGACAAATTCATAGTGACCATATCTTGTTCGAAAGGCCATCTTTGGTATCTTCTCGTCGGACTCTCAACTGATGATGTCCGGACCTTAAGTCCATCTTCGAGAATACATCGGCTCCTCGAAGTTGATCGAATAGGTCATCTATCCTTGGCAGTGGATATTTGTTCTTGAGAGTCAACTTGTTCAGCTCCCGATAATCGATACACATTCTCATTGATGCGTCGTTCTTATTTACAAAAAGCACAGGCGCGCCCCATGGTGAAACACTGGGTCTAATAAAACCCAGGTCCATAAGCTCTTGGAGCTGTATCTTTAGTTCTTCTAACTCCTTAGGCGCCATTCTGTATGGTGCCTTAGACACAGGTGCCGACCCTGGTGCTAGATCGATGGTGAACTCCAATTGTCGATCTGGCGGTGGTCCAGGCAATGCTTCGGGAAAAATATCCAAAAATTCCCGTACGACGGCTACATCTTCCATTTTCCTTTCTCCTTTCTCCTCTCCTTGTAGATAGACGAGATAAGCAGAACGTCCTTTCCTCATCATCGTACTAGCTTGGAGCGCGGAAATGACAGAGGTTCGCCGGTTCATCGAGATTCCATAGCATAAGGTGGGTTCCTTGCCCGGGGCTTGTAGAGATATCTGTCTCTCCTTACAATGAATCGTTGCAAAATTCGAGGTCAACCAATCCATTCCTAAAATTACGTCAAAGTCCCCAATCGCCATAACTTGCAGATCATGAGCGACTATCTTAAGGCTTCCCATCATAATTTCTACGTTCGGGCATGTTCGTGAGATTTCTATTGTCCCACCCACTGGTGAAGACACTATCATCTTATGTTCAGATTTGTTAACAGGCAATCTCAAAGTATCCACACATAAGTCAGATATGAAGGAATGCGATGGGCCAGTATCAAACAACACAATGATAGAAGTGTCGAAGATTTTACCCATACCTGCCAGGTTTCCGTTCTCCTGGTTCCCTTGTTCGATCTTGGGTTGTTTCCGACTCAAGGCATATGCTCTAGCCTGAGGAGAAAGTCTCCTGGTTCCCTTGTTCGATCTTGGGTTGTTTCCGTTCTCCTGGTTCCCTTGTTCGATCTAGGGTTGTTGCTGTCGCGGAGGTTGATCGCGATTTCCCCTTGACTCTGTTTGTGGTGCTCTTGGTTGCATGCGGGGTCCTTGAGTGTTCTGTCTCGACTCCATTGGTACCCTCTTACTCGGACACTCTCTAGAGAAGTGACCGTTTCCTCCACAGTTAAAGCACTTAGGGGTGCTCTGGATTCTACACTCTCCAAAGTGGTACTTGGAGCACACGTTGCATTGGGGTGGCTTGGGTCGGAAGTCGCCTCTCTGGTTAGATGAGTTTTGCCCTCCCCCATATTGCAGTTGGTTCTGGGTGTGCTGATACCTCTTGTTGTCATATGAGATTCTGTTTCCCTCCCACTTCCGCTTCTCTCGGGAGTGGTGTGGTGGAGGTAGTGCCAAAGTAGTGTTTTCCTTCGCTTTCTCCTTGGGCATAGCTGCCTCAATGTCTAGCGCAAGGGCCAGTGCTTCCACATAGGGAAGTCTCCCACGACTAGCCAACGACATCCTTATCTCTGGCCGTAGTCCCTCACGGAACTTCTCGGCCAGCTTCTCGTCGGTATCAACTTGTTCAGGTGCGTACCGGGTCATGTTGTTGAGTGCACGGTCGTACTCGGTCACATTCATGCGTCCTTGGGTCAAATTGTAGAATTCTGCCGCCTTTGCTTTCCGATAGCTCTTGGGTACATACTTATTATACATCTCGGCCTTGAAACCTTCCCATGTCATCCCCGTTACTTGCTCTCGGGGCATTGTATTCATCCGTGTGTCCCACCAGAAGTCAGCAGACTCGGTTAGATGGTAGGTCACACAACTCAACCGTTCTTTGTCATTGCACCCCAAGATTGCGAAAATGCGCTCTAATGAGCGTATCCATGATTCGGCCTTGGCCGGGTCTCTTATTCCATCAAAGACGGGAGGTTTCTGACCTAAGAACAACTTCACGATTTCACGGTCAACCGGAGGTGGAGAAGGTGGTGGTGGAGGGATGGGTTGCGTCACACTCTCCTCCATCGCCTGAGGGGTAGGTTCGGGGTTCCCACGTCTTATGTTACGTCTTGGCGGCATTCTGATTTATCACAAGAATTATTATTGTATTTATTCGAAATCCCAAGAACAGTTGTGTGGTATAGTTAAAAGGTGGAAATCAAAGGGAAATTGCATCATAGAATAATACGGAGCTTTTGCAAGACACTGTATCGAATATAACTGCATAAAATGATAGCAAGAGAGCAATCACCGAATGGTGTACCAAGAGGCAATTGCGTCGCAAGGTAGCAAATGAGTGATTGCTAAGATAGTAAAGGATAGGAGACAATTTGTACAATAGAGTGGCAATCATAGGCTTTCAATAGAATGGTAAAAGACAACGATAGTAGGATATGATTGTGCAATAGGACAACAAAAGATAGTTGTATAATGAGATGGTTAGGATGGTTTCAAGTTATGGCAAGAAACAATTGTACCATCGAGTAGCAAAGATAGTATGTCACAAATAATTGTGCAATTAGGAAAAGGACGATTACAATGTAGTATAGCAAAAGGTAATCGCACAGTTTGAACAATAAGTAATGATATAAAGTTATTGCACAATAGAATAGCAAAGGACAAAAATTTCCATAGAATTATCAAACGTTGCCTCCAAGAGGTCTTAGTTCCATCATCACGAAAACAAAAGGGTAAAACAACGTGGAAAGAGAAAAACTAGAGTCAAGCAAAAAGGTAAAGTATCAAAAACGTGGGAAATCGAAATAAAATATTCCACAATTATTATGTTTAATCTTTTCCATCCTTATCCTCCTTCGCCCCGGTCTCTCCAACTCTCTCTCTATTTGGGTCCTCCCCCTCCTCGGGTTCCTCCTCCTCGGGATCCTCCCCTGGATCCTCTTCCTCACTTTCTTCCTCGACACCTACGGGTGGAGGTACTATCCCGAGCATCCCATCGACCTCTCTGTCGATTCTTAGAGGGGCTGAAACGCGCATCCCGAGTCTCATTCTCTTAGGAACACGGGAAACATGTGGCTCCCTGTCGCAGTGATTCCTTCGCATGCGGGCTTGAATAGGCGGATAGATGTGTGGAGGTGGAGCACGTGGCGGTCCGTCAAAAGCAGCTGTCATAGCCGGAAGTAGCACCTCTATAAGGCCAACCAAATCACCCCGCGCGGTGTAGTCAGGCGGGCTATACCATATGAAAAACCGAGATGCCTGAGTGGTCCACTCGTCCCAAGGCGGTGGTAAAGTGTGGATGAGCTTTTGGATCCCCTCGTGATGGGTGGCTCCCCCATACGCATAGGCGTTCATCCATTTATTATAAAATCCGGTGACATAGGACACAAGGAAAAGCTTCCCATCCCACTCGTAGTCTTGGTAGCGCTCAACTGGGTGGTCCCTATTGCTGGAGTAACGATTTCGCATCGGGGCATTATACTGATGGACCATCTAAAGGGAAAACAAAGAAAACTCAGCATCAGTCTAACGATAGAAGGAAGCAATGGGGTTTAAGTTTCAAAAAGAGATACTGAGAACATGATGCCTATGAAGATGGCTATGTATAACAAAAGATTTAGGTATGTAAGTAGCATCATGTCAAAGTTTTGAATATTCCAAGGTTATTGGTTCGTGTGTTTTCGCGTTTCGTCGAGTCGTAGCATGTCGACTTCCCCATAGGCTACCTGCCTTGCACTAAGCATTTCACATCTCTACGTTCGTTATTATCGCAAAGTTTTGCATTCATTGCACCAATTTATAACTAGGTATAGTAGCATGCTCAAGTTCACCATCATAGATATTGTTTCACAATGTAATCGCATAAGCATCATCATAAAATTTCATCCAACTCGTAGGTTTAACGCATATTCAAGTAACATATACAAGTTTATTTTCATAACAACATTTGTCATCTCGGCATAAGCGCAAATATCCATTTCACATCCTATCAATTCATGAACCCATATTCCAATCAAAATTTTCAACATGATATATAATCTCAAATCCCCATAGAAGTACTTTCATTCATGTAAGAGTAATATTCCCATCGATATTCCCAACATTTCACAGTTCATATCAAAATTCCATCAACATACTTGTTACCTCATTCCTCGTGGTTGGGCAGGGACGAGTTGTGGTGTTGAGCTTCCGATGTTTATCATTTAGCCAAATTACACATGCACAGATTTTGACTCAAAAAGACTCTTGGGTCCAGAGCGGAAAGAACTGAGGCTCTGATACCAAACTGTCACTACTGCCCCTAGGGTTAATAAAAGCGGGCGATCGCGACTTAAAGGGGCTTAATGGACAGGCATAGAAGACTAGGGTTTTCAACAAGAGTTTGACCAAGAATTTAAGTTTAATAAATAAAATAACCAAAAGTATTTATGTTCAACAAGTAAATGACTAAGGGTTTAGCATTTATTCAAAATAAGTAACGAGTTTGCAAATATCCCAAATGAAACAGTTTTTTTGAATTTAAATAAAAAGTATGTAAAGCAAACATCACAGCGGAAGCATCCAAGAGAAGAGTGACGTCATGTGTGAAGACACAACGACACTCGGAGTTTCAAAAATGACCATAGTTTATTATTAATTCCTGCTCAACACCTCCAACCGCTCGTCACTGGTCAACCTGCACATAGAGAAAACATATGCAGGGCTGAGTACTTTTGAAAATACTCAGTGGCTCATGCCGAAAATATTTTAAATAAGAGTACATATTATCATGCCATAGGTAGGTAACCATCGGGGTTTGAGCTTTATAAAGACACGAGGCACCAAAATAATTTCCATTGTTCAAAATAGCAACTGCGCAGTCATTTTTTCCCATCGTCATCAACCATATCTGCCAATACATGACAAGGAATGCGGCCGCAAACCAGGTCACTAGACCGGCCAGCCCGTACGCTAGCACAAAGTCTACCATAAGTGTACACTAATCCAAGTAGGGTTTGCGGCCCTACGAGGACCCGAATTCGATTTATATAACAGTGGCAACAGCCACATCAGATAGGCACGTTAAAAAAAATCACGGCATGATAATCGCTTTAAACCACCCTTATAGCTCCACAGTCATACGTAAAAGATTTTAGTAAAAGAAAACCCACAAAAATGTAGGGTAGAAAAGAAGCCCACCTCGACCGTTTAGATTTCGACTACTGCTTTCCCTTTGTTATCACGCTTCGCGCACGAGTTATTACCTTTAGATAATATATATATCTTATCAGTCACAACCATCGACTTAATATTATGCATGTCTCTATCGTTTTCCCTTTTTCCCCCCTTTGAACAGCGCATCATGTCATCACATATATCAATCAAGTAATTCACTTATAACAACATATTGTTTTTGTCAAGATAGAGATCTGACAGCACTACGCAACTATTTTATAAAAATTATTAAAATTTCACCCGACTTCCGTTGGGGCTAAAACTTTACCAAAATGCAGTAGACTCATCAACTAACTTCCAGTTTAAATTTCATATCAAAATACCCCATTTTGGTCGGTCAAAAAGGACAACGTAACCTACTGGTCGAGAAAACATTTTCTGCCAGAAATGCGCAGTCAACTTTAAAAATTCACCAAAAATCCATCTTTTATAAAAATGAGTTGCAATTCACACACAACATAGAAGACATCAAGGAATTTACTCAGGAAAAAGAATCGATCAAATCGGAGTTCATTTGGTCGGTAAAATGCATGTCGGAACATACTGTCCGAACTTACAGCTTTTCATGCCTTTAAAAATTCGAATTAGGGTTTATCCCTATTTATTCAAAATCAACCTTTTCATGGGTTTAATACACAAACATGCTCAAAAGGGTCCTTATACTCATGCTCTCATTACATCATACATCATTCACCATAGATTCATTAATTCATCAAACAAATTCATTCAAAGCGCAATCAAACATACACACACAAATTCCCACCGATTGAATCCCTTAGATTTGAAATCCCTACACTCTCTACATGCATGAGGGAGTCAAAGAATGTTTAGATGGGGAGGAATGAAGAATAGGGTCTGATTTTAACCTCTCTTGGACGAAACAAACGGTAGGAACGAATAAAAATCTTGCTTCTTCAACAATCTCTTGGAAACTTCGAAAGGATCTTAGTAGAGTATAAGAACAAGTGTGGGAGAGTGGAGAAGAGGGAGGGGGCGTGTGATTGAGGTGGGAGGCGTGTGATTGGAGGTAGGGTTTAGGAGTCTTTTATTTATAGAGTTTAGGGAATAGAATATCTCCAAATTAATTAGAGAATAATTGGAGAATAATCACAATAAAGATGAGAGAGATTTGGGGAGATTTGATGGAGGTAATTGGCGTGTAATTGATGGAGAAATAAGGAGGATATTTCGAAAATCATGGCTATTTAATTAGCCTTTGATTTAAATTTGGTGTTTTCACGGAGCAGAATAAAATAATACGGAGCAGGAAAATTAATAAAAATCCTCCCAAATAATATGATAGTAGGCGTGTGAAATATTCCTCCCACAAGGAAAAATTTCCAAATCTTTAATAAAATAGAGTAGGGAAAGATTTGCTAGGACATTCCAATTAAAACATGGAAAGAAATAATTAAGGGATCAAAATAAAAATGAATAATTTCCTTCTCCTATAAATTAGGAGATTTCGAATCCCCCTAAGAAAATAATAGGGGTCGATTTTTATCAAGAAGGAAGTAAGGTAATTAGGCTTTAGGATTTAATTTGGATAATTATCCCAAAACAAATAATTAAATCCAAGAAATATAATTCCTCTCCAATAATTTGGTAGTGGCCAATATTTCCACAATAAAAGGGCAAGGTAATTATTTATGATTCTATCTTAAATCTCACTCCCCTTAAAAATATAATTCACCGCAATATATTTCATTCCACATCAATTAATTTAAGCCACGCCATAAAATCAACGAAATTGACTAGGTCAAATCAAAATTAGGTCATCGATTCAATCACATAACAATTCATCATTTAATTCGTGACAATCAAAGCAATAAACGCAACGTCTTTGGGTTCCAAAATTAGGGTTCGAAAAGGGGGGCGTTACACTTTCCCACCGATTAATTTTGCGATCTATCATTCCTACACTCACTATATGCATGTAGGGTTCAAGAACAAGGATTATATGACAAGATTGAGGGAAAGTGAATCACTTATACCTTTCTTGACGAAAACGAATCGGTAGAAACAAGAATTGATGCGATTCGTCGGAGACTCTTGAAAATAAACTTCAACGGATGCAAGAACAAGGATTGAAGGAGAGTTTTTGGAGAGAATGTGGAGAGGGGGAGGAGGCGTGTTGGAGAGGGGAAAGGAGGAGGGAGCGTGTGAAAGAGAGGAATGGGGGCTTGGGTTAATTTGATTTTATAGTCTAGGTTTAATCCTACACTTAAATTAAATAATTAAAATTGTGGAGGAATAATAAAATCCCACAATTAACATGGAAATGGGCGTATGAAATTGGAGTAATGAAAGGAAAATACTTAAACCTCAATTAAATAAGAATAGGTTTTAAATTTGGAAATTTCCTTATTGGAAAAAGGCTCCCACAAAATATGTAACAATTAAATTAATTCCACAAGAAACAAAATGCATGCTCTTATTTAAATTAATTTCCCATATTGAAAAATATAAATAACACTTCATTCCAAATCACTCATGATAATTTATTCAACATAGCCAACTCAATCGCATAGAAACAAAAGTTTCATAATTGAATTTTAAATCAACTTATAGAAACAAAGGCTTCCTCCTATACGCATACGTCCCAAAAGGGCATGTGAAGGTTTTCTTTTCTTGATCTTCTAGGTCCACATAAATCTGAAAATACCCACTGTAGCCATCTAGGAAGCAAAAATACTGTTTACCGGCTAGTCTCTCGAGCATCTGATCAATGAAAGGTAGTGGAAAATGATCTTTCCTCGTAGTATCATTCAATTTCCGATAATCAATACACATCCTCCACCCTGTAACCAGCCTTGTGGGCACTTTTTTGCTGTCAGGAATGGAGTAAATAATCCTCAACGCTAATAGCTTCAACACTTTTTTCAATACCTCTTCTCTCATGTTGGGGTTCAGCTTTCTTTGTTGCTCTTGGTGGGCCTTCATACCATCTTCAAGGCGTATGCAGAGGTCAGGACTGATGCCGACCAAGTCTGACAAGGTCCATCCGATGGCCTTCTGGTTTGTCCTCAATAATAATTTCAATAACTCTTCCTCTTCTTTCTCAGTCAACTGGCTATTGATGATTACTGGAAAGGTTTCTTCATCTTCGAGGTAGGCATACTTTCTTAGGCTTGACCGCCTCCTGGGGTAATGGGATTTTCTCTATATTCTTTACTGCTAGCTTCCCGAAATTGGGCACCTTTTCCAAACTACTTAGTTGAGCAAAACCAGTTGATCCAATTGAAGTTGGTTTCTAGAAGAATCCCATGATTGCATCGTTGATATCTTCATCGATCATATTCTGTGTCAAAAGTGTTTCACACCATCCAAAAACCTATTCTTCAATCGAGTCATTTAGTTTAGCAGCTACAAGTTGCTCCTGCAAGAGTTCAGTCTCAAGAAATTCTTGGACTAATGGGTAAATCATATCCAACGAATATAGATTTTCAGTATCCAAAGGGTTTTTCATATCTTCATCACTCATGATGAAGCAAATCGCTCTGTCACTCACATCAATTATAGTTTTGGTTGTTCGCAAGAATGGCCTCCCCAACAATACTCCACTGGACTCGCCTTCAGATTCATTCATACGGATCTCGTGAAAATCCTCAGGGTATAGGAAATCATGCACCCTCACGATCACATTTTCTAGTACTCCTTCGGGACTAATGCATGATCTATCCGCGAGTTGGATCACCACCTTTGTATCCACTAGGCTGACTCCAGTAAATCTATTGTAAACTGAGAATGGCAACACACTAATAGACGCTCCCAGATCACACATAGCATGCTCAATTTTAACATCCTCGATAATGATGGGTAGAGTAAACATCCCGGAATCAGATCACACATAGCACGCTCCCAGATCACACATAGCATGTATCATGTATTTCATTCAAAACTTGTAAACAAGACTATTTCAATCAAGACATGAATCTGGCAGAACAACGCAGTCGTTTTGAAAAATCATTAAAAATACATCCGATATCATTTGAAGCTAAAGTTTGGTCACCACACAGTTGACACATCAAGGTTCATCCGTTAAAAATCCACACCAAAATCACATCTTTAGGTTGGTCAAAACAAAAACGAAACTCACTGGATGAGAATACAATTTCTGACAGGACTGCGCAGTTCAATTGAAAAATTCGTTAAACATTCATCTTTCGTCAAAAGAGGCTGAAATTTTGACACAGCACAGAAGACACTTAAAATTGCACTCAGTTAAAAATTCATGACAAAATAAGATCGATTGGTCGGCCAATCACACATCGGAACCTACTGTCCGAACACCACAGTTTTCATGCTCAACATTTACAAACTAGGGTTTGTCTATCATTCATCCACACACACATATTCATGCTTTCAACACATATTCACGCTTCAAAAACGACATCACAACCATGTTCTCCTATTTACACATAACATTCACCAATGAATCAGCCACAAACTCACACACACACGCACATACACATACTTTCTCATGCAAACGGTCCCAACCGATTAATTTTTAGATCTACGATTTCTACACTCACTATATGCATGAGGGGATCAAAAAACATGGATTCAATGGTAAGAAGGAGAAAGATGAATCAAAGTATACATCTCTCTTAAAAAACAATCAGTAGGAATGACGAAAGATGCGATTCTTCGATGAATCTTGAGTTTCCAACTCCACAATGATGCAAGAACAAGGAATTGGTGAAGGATTGATGGAGAAGGAGAGGAAGAGAGAGACGTGTGGTATGGAGAGAAGAGAGAGGCGAAAATATGAGGGCTAGGGTTAGGGTTCTTTTAATTTATAGTCTAGGATAAATCCCACAATAAAGCAATTAAAATGGTGGAAGAATAAAATAGAGGTCAATGAATAAAGCCCATCATTAAAAGGAAAATATGCGTGTAGTATGTGGGGGAGTAATTTTCGAAAATTGCTATTTAATTAGCATATATATTTATTTGGTATTTACTTGGAGAGAAAGATACTCACAAAATAGGTAAAGAGATATTGAGTATCTCATAAATAAGGTAACAAAATAATTCAAGCATCTCCAAGTGGGGAAATAAAAAGGGGCGTGTATAATGGGAAAAATCAAGGAAAAATACTTAAATCCTCAAATCAAATAGAAATAGGATTTAAATTTGGTTATTTCTTGTAGGAAAAGACTCCCACAAAATAGGTAACAAATAAATTAATCCCACAAGTAATTGAAAGGCATATGGGCGAAAATTTTGAGGTTTTAGGGAAAGAAAGATTCAAATCCTAATTAATATAGGATATGGAGAGATTTGAAAAGATATGGTAAGATTTAATTGGACTTGACAAACAAGATACCAATTAAATCTACAAAAATAATTCCCTCTCCTAATTACTAGGAGAAGTCGAAAATTTCAAGGGATGAACAAGGGGTCGAAAATCATGTAGAATAACATAGGGACAATTTGGTTTGAATTTAATTTGGATAAATATCCCAAATAAATTAATTAAATCCAAGAAAGAAAGTATTATTTCCAATAAATAGGAGGCCCGAAAATTTCAAATAAAATGGCTAGAATGATTACGCATTATCCCATTTAAGTTAATTCACACATTGGAAGCTTAATCACATTAACTCACATAATTCACAACAACTAATTTCACATAATTAACTCAAACACATAGAGACTCAATTTCCACAAAAGAAATTCTCATTCAACATCCACATTAATTAAAATAAAATAAGCCATAAAATAAAAAATAATAATAAAAAAGTCAAAACTTTCCGGGGTGCTACATCATTCCCCTCTTACCAGAAATTTCGTCCCGAAATTTGGTCGTCTCACAAAAACAAATTGGGGTACTTCTCTTTCATCCCATCAGTCCTTGTCGGTTTGCTGCTCCTGCCCTTCATTTCCTTTCAGTGCATACGCCCTCGCTTGCTGTGGGGCCACCTGTCGAATGGGTTGTGGTTGTTGCTGTTGTTCCCCATGTCCCTGCCTATTCCACATTTCTCCTTTGTTGTTATTCGGGCACTCTCGAGACATGTGTCCATTTACGCAAAGACGAAGGTTTTCCAACATATATTTTATCTCGTTATTTGTGATAGATCTAGGTTCGTCACGCATCACCAAATTTGAGGCCGTCCTAAGGCTTCCTATGTTCACATGCTTACTTTGTAGTACTTTCACACATAACACATACTTAGGACATCATGCCAATCTTGCTCATGTCCCACATAATCATACCATAATAATATCATATTCACACATGCAACATGTGCTTAGATCATCTTGCCAATCATGCTCATATTCCACATAATCACACTATCACAATATCATATTCACACATATAACACGTGTTTAGATCATCATGTCAATCATGTTCATGTTCCACATAATCATATCATCACGGTATCATATTCACACATAACGTTTATTCACATGCGTACACTTGCCAAAACATCCTCATCATATCATCATCAATTTTATACATCGATCTCACATTCTTTCAACAACTTAGAACATACCTCACTTTCTTTGGTTGAGCGTGGTGCTTTAGATGTTGAGCCTTCGTGACACTTCTAGTCTAAAGTTAACTAATCTAGACTTAAGGTAAAAGAAGACTCTCGGACCAGAGCGAAAGAACAAAGCTCTGATACCACTTTGTCACGACCGCCCTTACTAAGGATAGTAAAGACGGGGAAATCGTGACTAGGGAAGGGACTAAGGAGCGGGGAAGAAGAAGGGGAAAACAATGAAAGACAACATATTAAACAAAGCTTCAAAAGATAATTTTTAATCGATTAAACAATTAAGCATCGGGTTAATATCTCAAGGTAATTAATGTCATAAAGTAGTGTAGAGCAAAACGAAAGACTTTATCAAGAACGATTCGAAACAAGGCAGCGGAATAAAGGTATCTAGAGAGTCATAGGGAGACGCCTATATATGAAGACACGACGCATCCGGAATTTCTTAAGCTCGACTCAACATCCGCCGCAACATCCTGCTCAACCTGCACATAAAAAAAACAAATGCAGGGCTGAGTACTTGATATACTCAGCGGACACACGCCAAAATATTTGATAAAAGTTATGTCATCCATACCATAGTGAACTCGAGTTTTAACATTTTAGAAAAGAAATATCATCGAGTATCACAAAAACATTTTCATAGCCTGGCCAGGCAAAATAATCTCCCCACTTTCTCAACAATCAATCATTCACATCCTCTTACCATAGTGCGACGAAAGTGTGGCCACACTATTCACCCACGAGACCGGCCAACTAGCAAGGACGGCTCACTATCCCCTCTGTGTACGCAGCCTGATAGGGTTTGCGGCCCTACCTAGACCCGAATTCGTTTATCATAGCCCTATAGCCTAATGGAGCGAACTCACAAACTAGGCATCAAGCACAATCTCAACATAGCCCTATAGCCTAACGGAGGAAGCTCAAACGAACTAGGCATCAGGCAACAATCTCATCATCAAAACAATCACGGCATGACATAACACTTTAAACCACCCTTATAGCTCCGCAATCATACTTTTGAAACGTAAAAGAGTTTAGTAAAAGAAAGGCCACCTCGATTGCTTACAAACACGGTTCACAACTTTATTGAAATCCTTGCTCTTTGTACCCACGTACGCACAACAACCATTATCAACATCATAACCACATAATACAACACAATCAGTTTTCTATCAACACATTACTCATGTATGCCCTATCGTTCCTTTCACCGTTTTCTAATATTGCCCATCCCAACATTCACCATCATAAACGATACGAACCCTTTAGCATACATCAACGTGCAACACAAAGTCACATCATAGGATAAGTTCTTACTCACACATGTATCATGTATTTCATTCAAAACTTGCCAACAAGACTATTGCAATCAAGACATGAATCTGGCAGAACAGCGCAGTCGTTTTGTAAAAATCATTAAAAATCCATCCGATATCATTTGAAGCTAAAGTTTGGTCACCACACAGTAGACACATCAAGGTTTCATTCAGTTAAAAATCCACACCAAAATCACATCTTTAGGTCGGTCAAAACAAAAACCAAACTCATTGGACAAGAATACAATTTCTGACAGGACTGCGCAGTTCAATTGAAAAATTCGTTAAAAATTCATCTTTCGTCAAACGAGGCTGAAATTTTGACACAACATAGAAGACACTTAAAATTGCACTCAGTTAAAAGTCGTGCCAAAATAAGATCGATTGGTAGGCCAAACACTCATCGGAACCTACTGTCCGAACACTACAGTTTTCATGCTCAACATTTACAAACTAGGGTTTGTCTATCATTCATCCACACACACATATTCATGCTTTCAACACATATTCACGCTTCAAAAACGACATCACAACCATGTTCTCCTATTTACACATAGCATTCACCAATGAATCATCCACAAACTCACACACACACGCACATACACATACTTTCTTATGCAAACATCCTTCCCAACCGATTAATTTTTAGATCTACGATTTCTACACTCACTATATGCATGAGGGGATCAAAAAACATGGATTCAATGGTAAGAAGGAGAAAGATGAATCAAAGTATACCTTTCTCTTGAAAAACAATCGGTAGGAATGACGAATGATGCGATTCTTTGATGAATCTTGAATTTCCAACTCCACAATGATGCAAGAACAAGGAATTGGTGAAGGATTGGTGGAGAAGGAGAGGAAGAGAGAGACGTGTGGTATGGAGGGAAGAGGGGGGCGAAAATATGAGGGCTAGGGTTAGGGTTCTTTTAATTTATAGTCTAGGATAAATCCCTCAATAAAGCAATTAAAATGGTGGAAGAATAAAATAGAGGTCAATGAATAAATCCCATCATTAAAAGGAAAATATGCGTGTAGTATGTGGGGGAGTAATTTTCAAAAATTGCTATTGAATTAGCATATATATTTATTTGGTATTTACTTGGAGGTAACAAGATAATTCAAGCATCTCCAAGTGGGGAAATAAAAAGGGGCGTGTATAATGGGAAAAATCAAGGAAAAATACTTAAATCCCCAAATCAAATAGGAATAAGATTTAAATTTGGTAATTTCTTGTAGGAAAATACTCCCACAAAATAGGTATCAAATAAATTAATCCCACAAGTAATTGAGAGGCATATGGGCAAAAATTATGAGTTTTTAGGGAAAGAAAGAATCAAATCCTAATTAACATAGGATATGGAGAGATTTGGCAAGATATAGTAAGATTTAATTGGACTTTAATGCAAGGAAAGAGATAAACAAGATACCAATTAAATCTACAAAAATAATTCTCTCTCCTAATTACTAGGAGAAGTCGAAAATTTCAAGGGATGAACAAGGGGTCGAAAATCATGTAGAATAACATAGGGACAATTTGGTTTCGATTTAATTTGGATAAATATCCCAAAGCAATTAATTAAATCCAAGAAAGAGTATTATTTCCAACAAATAGGAGGGCCGAAAATTTCAAATAAAATGGCTAGAATGCTTATGCATTATCCCATTTAAGTTAATTCACACATTGGAAACTTAATCACATTAACTCACATAACTCACAACAACTAATTTCACATAATTAACTCAAACACATAGAGACTCAATTTCCACAAATGAAATTCTCATTCAACATCCACATTAATTAAAATAAAATAAGCCATGAAATAAAAAATAATAATAAAAAAAAGTCAAAATTTTCCGGGGTGCTACATGTTACCTTTGTCCGGTATCTTGACAGTAGCAGGAATCCCACCATCATGTCCACGTATTACATTCAACGCCATGACCATCATGTCCGGCATCTTGACAGTATACTTGCAGGTATTAATTTCTTTGGTTATGTTTTTCTGTTTTTCTTTTATTTTTCATGCATTTTTTGTGCACATAAAAAAATTTAACGAGTGGCGGCCGCCGCACAATCCATGGCAGGGCCCTAGGGCGGGCCTAGGGCGAGCTGGAGGAACCGCTGTGCCGGCCGCAGTGGCCCGCTAGGGATGCGCCGTCTTTAGCACACGCGCAGCGGTCACTGCACGTCGCGCAGCGGTTGCCACAGAGAGGTCATTGACGCGATTCAGCCTATATAAGGTGAATTTTCTCTCATTATCTCCACCATCTTCTCCAATTCTCTCTTACACATGACCCCAACTACAAAATATCTCAAAATTCACACGCCCACACTCTCATTCTCCCATTCCATTCCGAATTTCAAGCTTTCATCGTTCAAATTCTCTCCAATTCAAGGTATGAATCCTACTCTTAATGAGTTTTGGTTGAATTTTTTCCATGGATTTTTCTATTTCTTGATGAATTGTTCGGTTGAAAAGCAATTTTAGCATGGGGGACGAGTTTTACAATGTTTAGAATTTTTTTCATCGTTAGATTTTGCATAGGGTGGTGAATTGTTGATTTTAATTAGTGATTTTCCTCTTGTTCTTTAGTGTTTATATTTTGCAATCTTGTTCATAGCATTGTGAGGCTATTATTACTTCTCTGAATTGCAATACATGTGTAGTTATAGAGATTGTTGATTTGTGATGATATTGATGATACGTCTCTGCATTGGGGATGAATTCACGTTGGGGAATGGATTGTTGGTGTTCTATTTTGTTGGTTTTGTTTTACATGATCACATGCTACAATCTAGGATGTCTTGTTGATATAAACATGCACATCTTTGGTGATTTTTGGATGAATGCTTTGTTGAGTGCAAGTTTGGGGGAACCCTTGTTTGTCTATTATTTGGTGCTCTTTTTAGAGTTTGTTTTTCTTTTGTAGGACAATGACAACAGGAGGAAAGCCCGAGAATGCAAAGAACTATGGGATTAGCCTTACGACGGATGAGTAAAAGGCTATGTGGAAGAAAGAGTCGGCGAGGGAGGCGGCACCTTCGAGATACCCCATCACCTTCCCCTAAAAACTTTGGGGATCTGGACGAATTTTGGGCATTATGCAACGTCGGTGAGGGGAATGGCCTTATCCACATGTTTCAAGGGAGGTGGCCATCATATCAGAGACTCACTCTTGAGTTTCTAAGCTCGCTCAAGGTGCACAAGAACTGTCGCTCTTGCATCCCCGAGAGCATCGACTTCTGCCTAGGCAACCGCAAACACTCACTCACCATGGAGGAACTTTGTGCGGCGTTCCATTGTTTCGATCCCAACCCCAATCAAGAGGTTGACTATGATTACTCCGATGTTTGGGGTGCGATGACTACGGAGGGGGAAGATCATGAGCCGGGCTACGCTAAGTCCTCGTCTATCCGCAACCCCGTTTTATGGTAACTTCACCATGACCCAACTTATGTTTGCAAGGATTGATGGTGAGAGTATTTCCCAAACCGAGCTCAACGTCATGTGGTGTCTTCTCACCGAAAGGGGGTTTGACTTTGGAATCCTGTTTACTCTCTACGTTGACCGGATCTCCAAGAAGGACGGGGGAGTTATTTGTTGTGGGAGATTGACCACGATGCTCGCCGAACATCTTGGCATCTCGACCGCGGGGTTTGCCGAACACATGAGGGGATATTCATCACCTATGAGGTGCTCTTCTCGGTGGGGCTTTTGAAGACTGAAGCTAGCTGTCAAGGATTCTTCTTGCAAGTGGATCGGGATCACTTTTCCGTTCCTATTCCCCGTTTGACTAAGGTCGACACGTGGGGGAATCAAGCTAATTGGAAGCTCAACACTCCCGCTCACCGGAGAGACATTGAGTCCAACCCCGTTAATGAGGAGTTTAAGAGGAGGAACATTGCTTCCCACATCCCCGTCTTCGACCCTGAAAATGACTCCGCCTTTGATGCCATCAGGAATTACCATGAGGAGGCGGAGCATTCACAAGCTCAAGGGAGTGGAGCCCCGCCACCGCCAAAAAATGAAGAAGAAGAAGAAGAAGAAGAAGAAGAAGAAGAAGAAGAAGAAGCCCATCGCCGCCGCACTAGAGCCAACCGTCGCCGCAGGAGGCCTAACGCCAATGAAGAGTTCCAAGCCAACACCTCCGCCTAACTAGGAGACTTGTTCACCTATATGCAAAATATGTCCACCACTTGGTACAATCGATGACCGGAGCAACAACAAGAGAACGCTCACAACCGCCATGTATGGGCGGCACAAGGTGAATGGCGAACGGCGGAGCAAGAATTTTGGGAGCATCAACGGCTAGAAGATGTTCATTACCGTCAACAAATCGCCGAGCTCCGAAGGATGGCCGCCAAGGCTCGACAAGAGCGCCAAACCATGAGTGACGACATCGTCTATCTTACAGGCACAATCGACAACCTCAACGCTTGTTTCCCTCCTCATCCTCATAATTAAAGAAGTCAAGCTCATGACTTTAAATGAGCACTTGTATCATTGTTTTGTTTTTATGATTTTTATGTTTTGACTAATTTTTGCTTAAGTGTTTTAGTACTTTTTGTTTTGTGACACTGGCCACACTCTGGAAACATTCTGACTCATTGCGGCGACCGCCGGAGAACCCCAGCGACCGCTGCCAAATTGCAATTTCCAGTGCGATTTTTCGAATTTTTCAAATTTTCACCCCGTCCAACCTCTGCGCGAAATTTTCAAGGTATGTTTACTGACGACCCGACCGACTCAACAAACTTATTTTACACTTTGATGTAAATAAGTTTGGGGGGATGAAGTGGTGGACCGTGAGTTTAGGTTTTTGTTGTAGGTTTTTAGTTTAATTTTTTAAAAATCCTAAAGGTGAATCCATGTCATGACCTTATTATGAAGAACATAGAAACACGCATGCTTATGGACACATTAGACCGAGTTGCCAATGATATGAAGTTCTTTTCATCATTGATTAAGTATGACTTGACGTCTTGATTTGATGGTTTGGTAAAAAGGTGCAAATTTAGTGAATTGGTTGTTCGCCTTGAATTATGCTTATACCTTGTGAGATTTGAGCCTAATTTTGTTTGTTTTATCTGCATTCACGTATATGTTTCTAGAACTTGCTCCTAATCTGCCTAAGTTTACATAGTGTTTAAGTTGATTTAGGAGGATGTTAGGCCATCTTATCTTAGCTACTTTAATATCCAAATTTTTGACCCTCTCAAATTTTACCCTTTAGAGCCAATTTTGAGCCTTTAAGCCTATTCTTTGGAAGCCAAATAAATGAGGACAATTCCTTGCGTTAGTATAGTCTTTATAATCTTTTGTAAAGGAATTGGAGAGATTAGGAGGAAAGATGTAAAAAGTAGTGTGCTTAAATGTAGAAAAGTGCAAGTTTTGAAATAGAAAAATTCAAAATGTGTGCTTGATCTAGAAAGCATGCTCATGAAAGGGGAGAAAAGAATAACAAAAAGAAAGAAAGGTTGTGAAAAGAAAAGAAAAAGCAAAGGTTTGGAAAGTGAGTTGAAGGAGAAAAATAAGTGTTAGAAGTGTCTTGGGTTTTAGAAAAGTGGAGTCACTTTAACTCTACTTGGGATATTTTCATTTTTGAGTCACTTTTTAGCCAAATATTCCTTACCTACTAAAGTGCCTACATTACAACAAAAAATAAAGGCCTTTCGGACTTTTGATGTTTAATCACATCAAGTAGATGAGGGATTAGACTTTGAGCAAACCTATGGTAAACTTAGCATGATGTATGTTTTGAGTGCTTATACACATTAACCTCATACACTCTGAGAGTGAGAGATAAATCACTTCCCATCTTTGGAAGTAATGAAAGTGCACTAATAAGCCTTGCTTGCTTTGATTACGTTAACTTATGCTTAATCTATCTTTTCCGTACATTGATGCAATTACGACGTCTAGTCCTTGTGCATTCCATGCGTCTATTCTTGTTTCTTTATTGTTTGTTCGAGGACAAACAACAATGTGAGTTTGGGGGAGTTGATATGCTCAGATTTTGCACGGTTTTAAGACCATTATTTGTTCCGTTTTGAATGTCAAAGTTGCATTACATGTCCATTATTTGCATATTTTATATATTTTGGTATTTTGACATGTTTTGTGAGAAATGTGCATATTTGAGCTTAAAAGGGAGTCAAAATGCGAAGTAGGAAATCTGGAGTTTCTGGGAGCGTCCAGCTACCGCTGCAACACTGCCGGCGACCGCCGGTGCTTAGTGGCCGCCATATCTATAGCGGCCTGTTCTGGGAAATTTGTGCATGGAATGAAGACACGCCCAGCGACCGCTGCGCAATGCATGATGACCGCCACCCAAGAGTCAGAAGCCTCGGATCAATGCAGGGCGATGTGCAGCGGTTCGTTACAAAAATACGGCGAGCAGAATTTGCCCTATTTTGTCTCCAAGATTTACCATATTTTGCAACCCTTTTCCTCATTTGAAAGGGGCAGTTTTTCCACTATATATAGCCCCTCAAGCTTCATCATTAGGATCCTCTTTTTGCAACATATTTTCTAGAGATTAAAAGTTAGAGTACTTCATTGTGCACGGAGTTGAAGAAGGATTCAAGAACATCAAAGCTACAAGGATTCAACCTTTGGGTTTTATTTGCTTTAGTTTTATGTTCCAATTATTTTCCCTTCAATCTATGTTTTTAGATTATTCTATCAAGTGTAACTAAATTCATAGGATTCTAGGGATGTGTTAGTAACGACTTTGGTTATACAATTCCTTTTCTATTTAATATCCGCTTTGTTCTTACTTTGTTTCTTCCTTAAGTTGTTGGATAATGCTTCACATTTGAGTGACACATCCTGTGATGAATTAATATAACTTGCTGCATAATCGTGAGAGGAGATTGCCCAGTTAATCCACTTCATAGACACTACAATTAGCATCCTTTAAAACATCACTGCTAATTGAGAGTGACGACTTTTCAAGGGTCTTAGGAGCTTTTAGGAGTTACGTATTTAGGATTGACAACCATAATGTTTGTTACCAACGTTTGCATCGCATGAGCATAAACTAGGTGACTCGTTCTATCAAAGTAAGAACTGTGCTAGGGTTTTGTAGTTGAAATTTGTATAACCATAACTGTGAACGCACATCCCTGGAATTCCCTTATCTCTATACTTTTATCTCCGTGATTTATTTGCAATTAGTTGTTTACTTCTTTTCAAATTGTTTTGTTTTTAAAAATCTTCAAATCTTTTGATTTCACCAAATAGTAATTGAGTTTTAGTAGAGGATAGCCAGTCTGTGATTGTTTTCCCCATGGTCGATATCCGGTACTGACCTTTACTATACTATTCCTACTTTGTATACTTGCAGGTATTTATAGTGCTAATAAAAAGTGCATCACATATCCATAGTCGCTTTCTGCTCTTACTGGGCATCATGTATCTTATGCACCAAGTCATTATTGACTTGCATGTTTCCTTGAATGTATTGTTGAGAATTCAGCAAATTCCCCACTACATCATCAATGTGCCTAGGCATTTTAGAATTTGACTGGCTTGAATTTACTCCTAACTGTTGATTCGACGAAGACCCCTGTCCTTGGTGGAAGTTCCCATGTGGCCCTTGATTGCCATGCTGCTGCGACTGATTGTTCTGGTTGTTGTTCTGGTATCCTCTCTGATGTGGTGGAACATAGGAAACCATTTGAGTGTTTTAATTCTGGTTCGGCCAATTAGGTTGGTTCCCTTGTCCCCTGTTATTGTTCCAATTGTTCTGCCCATCTTGGTTACGGTTCTGCCAATGCGGTTGCCCTTCGGACTGTAGTGGATAACTGATAGCTGGTGGCTGCTGATAACTCACTGCTGGAGGTTGTATTCGGATCTGACCACCTAAAATTGGGGTGATCCCTCCATGGGGCATCCTTGATCTCCATAGATTCCAATTAGTGTTCTGATTCCAATTCCCAGCTGCATTAGCCTGCGCTTGGAAATCATGTTCTCCCAAAGGCCCATAACTAGGATACGCCTCCTCTTGACTCGATGTAACCTTCGCCTTCTCCATAGGAGCAGATTGTGTATTTTTTTCCATGGAAGACAGTATAGCTTTTTCCAACCGATCTATTTGAGCATCCATCCTATCTTCAATAGTTCCACAGTTGTGTTCGCTGCCACTCGTCTCATTATCAGGGCTCTTGGAGAATCGTAAGCCTTCTTGGCATTTACTAGTCTATCCAACACCCTCTTTGCTTCACTTACCTTTATCTTCGAAAAATTGCCACCACTTGAAGATTCATCGGATCCTTGCTCTCAGGTGTCATCCCTTCATAGAAATTGTTGAAGATTTATGCCTCCATCATATGGTTGTTTGGAGAGGCATACAACATTCCCTTGAACCTATTCCAATACTGACTCAGAGGCTCATCACAATCTTGATGGGCTCCTTGAATCTCCTTCTTCAACGCATTAGTCTTTGTGGAAGGGAAAAGTAATCCAAAAACTGAGATCTAAAATCAGCCCACGTCCTAATAGAGTTGGGCGGTAGTCTCATGGACCAAGTATCGGCTTCTGCTTTTAAAGCGAAAGGGATCACCCTGAGCCTGTAGTTGTCCTCGGTTGATCCAGCTGGTTGTTTTTTAATCCCACAAATCTTGCAAAAAAATGTAAGAATTCATATGGGCTCTCGATTGGTCTCCCATAACATTGGGGCATGGCGGCCAGTATGTTCTTCACATCTATATTCGCCTACCCTGGAGTCACCACTATTGCCTGAGCTGGTTCTCCAGGCAAGTGAGCGTTAAGAGACCCGATCTCGGAATCGTTATCTACTAATGCGGCCATCCTGACCGGTCCTTATTCTATAACAGTATCCTCCTTCAACTCAGCAAACAGGTTCTGATCTTCCTCCCCTTCTGAGCTTGTATTAGATGGTCCCCCCGTGTTCAATCTAGACCTAGTGATGACAGGGTTGGCTGCTTCTCGGATCCTCCAGTTGGACTCCGTATATCTCCAATTGGTCGTGTTATTCCAGTGCCTAAACTTAAAAAGAAAATAAAAGGATTAAAAATATGTACACCAAGTATCTCAAACACAAGCATATATAACGCCATCCATCCCTAGCAACGGCACCATTTGAAAGCATCTACAAATAAGTACTCAGAGTTCACATGCAAATTAAAACATGTAGAGCTGCACAACTTGATCAAGTCAGACAATAGATGGTTCAAGTCTGCTAACAACTACTGGTCGCTGGGTATGCGAACGGAGAGAATCGGAGCTTTTAAGACCTTAACCCACAATACAATAGACTAGTAAAGGGAAGTAAGGGTCGAATCCCACAGAGACAAATGCAAGTTGAGTTGTGTTCGAGACATTTGGGAGGTTTGGTTGAGGCCACGCTTTTTGGTGGGTCAAGTTTAAACTAAGGAATAGGAACTGCTCAACTGACTAAACTAAACTGATCAAGCAAAACTAGACAGACTCATAACTAGGGAACATGTGACTTGATCAACTAAACTAAGAACAGAAAGGTAAAAGTAATTAGGGACCAATGACACAAAATAGACGCACTGCTAAAAAGCTGTAAACAACGAAAGGTGACAGAGACTCCTATTCTAACGAACTACGGTTTTCTTCTTCACTAAGTAGCTAAATAAAAACAACTAAATAAGATATAAACAGAGCTACAAACATATAAACGGAAATCAGACAAAGTAAACACAGATCCATATGAAATCGACGTAAAGAAAACAGATCTAAAGCATCTAACCTATTCTCATGCAAGTTGACGATCTAAAATGTAAATCTATCTACGAGAAAACATAAACAAGGAAGAACTAAAACTAACGAAAGCAATCAAAACAGAGAACATCAGATCCAACAAAACTTGAATAAAAAACTCCATTTTATAAAAGATAATCAATAAACGTAAATAAAACAGAATTCCAAACAAGGATTTAAAGCTCGATCAACAACGGAAAGGTAACTAGAGTAGCAACTAGAAGAAAAATATTAAAAACAAGCTGCAGAAAAGATGAACTGAAAACATAATGGAAATTGTTTTGACCCCCAAGGGGTAAGAAAAACTTAAACTACGAAGACTTCTGGGCAGATCCAGGTCCCTCATTCCTTGACGAGGAAGAAGAGATGAAAGTAGAGGTAGAAACGACGACTCTGATTGCTGCTAACTTCATACTCCATGCTATGAAAATGAGAAGATTGCTGCTAACTTCATACTCCAGGTCCCTCAGTCCTGAACAAAGAAAAATATGAATTTCACAACCTAGATTGGCCTAGACTACCTATCGCGAATGGTTGCAATATCAGTACGATTATTTCTAAGCCTTATTGAATTAAGATGACGTTGGTGTGGTATAGCACTGAATGGATCTAACAGCAAGACGAGTCTTTATGCTATCTACTGAAAGATGAGGTCTTGATAATTAATTTCTTTATCAATGTACGTTAGTATTGAGCATACGATATTGAGTATCTACTACTTTGACTTAACAATAGGTGCTAGGATTGCTATTATGTTGAATCATTATCTGGCGGTGCTAGGATTGCTATTATGTTGAATCGTGCACGAGGAGAGTCTCGTTTGATAACATCCATAAGAGGAGCTCGAAATAAGGTTTTATTATTCGGAACCTAACTAGTTGGAGTTTGATTACTTTATGAATAATAAATAAGAGTTTCTTGCTAAGTCCACTGTTGGAGATTAAAATTTGTTTATTAATTAAGTCCATAGCAGACATTGATTAATTAATGAATGTTTCTATCTTAAGCGCGGGAAATTAATTAAACAAATAAAAGGAAACCCGAAATACTTGTAATTTCAGATTTGGAAAGGCAGTTCAATATTACATCTGTAGTGGCTACTTGTAATATTCCAATATAAACTTATATTAAATTGTGAGTTCAATATAATTAGCAAAAACCTAATTGGGTGAGGCCATGTCCAAATTCTTTCTTAGATCCCTGACTGGGCCCAATATGTGACTTAATATAAATAGGAGAATAAAGGAGACAGAAAAAAAACAACTTTTACACATCATAATTTCCGTCCCCCTCTGTTTAGAGAGAGAATCGAAAATTGATCTCCTTCCGTGAGCAGATTTCTATCTTCGTTACTTAAGTCCTAGTACACTGGTGAGATTTGCCCACACAAATACCAGTCTACAGTCTGGAACACCAGGCAGAAGATCTGAGGTCGAGTTCTCAAGATCTTCACGTGGAGAAGAAGCAAGCCATCTTCGATTCTTAAGTGAATCAACAAGGTAAATTGGCTAACTCCGTAGTGTGCATGTTTTAGGGATTATTTGTACTGAAGCATGTTTAAAATTCAAGTTATAAGCATGATACATGTGATAATTACGTGAATATAATTTGTCTAAATAATCTGCTAAATAGATCAGTTTTATGTGATCCGTTAGAACGCACGCTTCCGCTACCAACCCATTCAAAGGCTTCACTGCTTGTACGCAACTGATCAACTTAGATTCACTTCTGGCCATTTTTCACTTCTTTTCCAAGTTGATCAAGTTGTTCCTGCACTTGCCGCATCTACACTTTATAGCTCCTGCACACTCAAATTCACCACTTTTTCGCACATTATCAACCATGTTAGTGTAATAAACTCGTATAAAACCATGCTTGTAATGAGCCCTATCAGGTGATTTTTGATTTCTGCATGATTATGGCTAAGTCGCTTATTTACGTAGACGTAGTTTAATTCCTTAGCGTAGATCTGAAGCTACAAGTTCATTTAGTTCATGAGTGCTTGGAAATGTGTAGATTTTATTATGCTCTATTTTTCATGTTGATCTTGTGAAGAAGATGAAGTTGTTAGAAAAGTTTTACTCTGGCGTACGATTTGCAGGGGCCTGACAGTCGTCCACTCTATTCTGTTTGTCTATTTCAGGAAATTTTAGTATGAGTTGATCAAGTAGATTTTAGCAAGTGGATCAGTTTAGTAGTTTAGTCTCTCATGTCAAGTATTTTAACTTTACCCACTGGAAAGCGTGGCCGCAGCTATTCCCATTCTGTCCACAACAAAAGTAAAACACATCATCTCTGTGGGATCGATCCTTACTTCCCTATACTAGTTAATAGTATTATGGGTTAAGGTTTTGAAACGCTTTTGAGCTCCTCCATTCATCTCACTCAAGTCGGGTTTATGTCAAATTGATCAGTTTGAATCTCCTCTGGACCGATTTAACGGCATTTGCAGGTAGAAGACATTGATTAATTAATTAATGTTTCTATCTTAAGCGCGGGAAATTAGTTAAACAAATAAAAGGAAACCCGGAATACTTGTAATTTCAGATTTGGAAAGGCAGTTCAATATTACATCTGTAGTGGCTACTTGTAATATTCCAATATAAACTTATATTAAATTGTGGGTTCAATATAATTAGTAAAAAGCTAATTGGGTGAGGTCATGTCCAAATTCTTTCTTAGATCCCTGACTGAGCCCAATATGTGACTTAATATAAATAGGAGAATAAAGGAGACAGAAAAAAAACAACTTTTCCACATCATAATTTCCGTCCCCCTCTGTTTAGAGAGAGAATCAAAATTGCTCTCCTTCCGTGAGCAGATTTCTATCTTCGTTATTTAAGTCCTAGTACACTGGTGAGATTTGCCCACACAAATACCAGTCTACAGTCCGGAACACCAGTCACAAGATCCGAGGTCGAGTTCTCAAGATCCTCACGTGGAGAAGAAGCAAGCCATCTTCGATTCTTAAGTGAATCAACAAGGTAAATTGGCTAACTCCGTAGTGTGCATGTTTTAGGGATTATTGTACTGAAGCATGTTTAAAATTCAAGTTATAAGCATGATACATGTGATAATTACGTGAATATAATTTGTCTAAATAATCTGCTAAATAGATCAGTTTTATGTGATCCGTTAGAACGCACGCTTCCGCTACCAACCCATTCAAAGGCTTCACTGCTTGTACGCAACTGATCAACTTAGATTCACATCTGGCCATTTTTCACTTCTTTTCCAAGTTGATCAAGTTGTTCCTGCACTTGCCGCATCTACACTTTATAGCTCCTGCACACTCAAATTCACCACTTTTTCGCACATTATCAACCATGTTAGTGTAATAAACTCGTATAAAACCATGCTTGTAATGAGCCCTATCAGGTGATTTTTGATTTCTGCATGGTTATGGCTAAGTCGCTTATTTACGTAGACGTAGTTTAATTCCTTAGCGTAGATCTGAAGCTACAAGTTCATTTAGTTCACGAGTGCTTGGAAATGTGTAGATCTAATTATGCTCTATTTTTCATGTTGAACTTGTGAAGAAGATGAAGTTGTTAGAAAAGTTTTACTCTGGCGTACGATTTGCAGGGGCCTGACAGTCGTCCACTCTATTCTGTTTGTCCATTTCAGGAAATTTTAGTATGAGTTGATCAAGTAGATTTTAGTCCTTTTAGCAAGTGGATCAGTTTAGTAGTTTAGTCTCTCATGTCAAGTATTTTATCTTTACCCACTGGAAAGCGTGGCCGCAGCCATTCCCATTCTGTCCACAACAAAAGTAAAACACATCATCTCTGTGGGATCGATCCTTACTTCCCTATACTAGTTAATAGTATTATGGGTTAAGGTTTTGAAACGCTTTTGAGCTCCTCCATTCATCTCACTCAAGTCGGGTTTAAGTCAAATTGATCAGTTTGAATCTCCTCTGGACCGATTTAACGACATTTGCAGGTAGAAGGCATACATCTGGCCAGCTGGTTCACTTTAAAAATCCCACTTGAGCAATTCACAACGATAATATAAAAGAGAAATGAGGAAATCAAATACATAGTTTCATGGGAGAAGACATAATTACAAAAATAGCAAAATCCAAAAACATGCATTATTAACAAAAACTTCTCACACTTAGACCAAGAATTGGGCTAAGTTGGAGAAGACACAAAACACAGATATGCACAGACACCACAAGCATGCATAAAAATAGAAACAAACATGCATAACAGAGACTTAAAAAAGAGAAAAATAAAAACTGAAATATAAATTTCATGGTACTGGGGGTTTTAATTATGTTTCTTGCTCCCTTGGGAGCCAGACTTCTGGGGCAATTGTTTCGAGCGGTCAATCTTCACTTTCTTAGGAACCGATGTGGCAGGTTCCTCTGTCTCTTTCACGGACGATTTGGGAACTGATGAGGCTCGCTTCATGCATGTGTTCTGCGGAAAAATTGTTACAGTTTGTATACTAGAAATCACCTTTCGAGGGATTGAATACTGTAAAACACTATATTCTATTTTCCAATGAATGTATGACATACTTGGATTTTACATGGTTTCAGAGGGTGGTTTTGTAAGAATTTGATCATATATCGTGTATTATTAGGCGTGTTTCTATCTACTTCTCTATTATGTTGGTATGTTGATCATTTTGTTAACAATGTGTAGAAAAAGGTGCAAAATAGGTGGATCTGCAGCAGCCTTGTTTTGAGACAATTTTACTGTAGAATTTGAATTCCAATTAACCCTCAATTCATATCATTCTCTTCGTCTTCGAAAGAGCTTCGCGTGGGTATCTTAAACACCTGAATCAGAGCTCTGTAGAAGAAGTTATGGCCGTTTTACAAGCACTGCGCTATCCAGAAAATCTCACGTGGCCGGGTGAATTGTTACCCTATAATTCCACCCGGCCGGGTGTCGCAAATTGAGCGCTGGAAGGTCAGAAACTGGTCGAAAACCATCACCCGGCCGGGTGATTTTTACCCTTTATAATTCCACCCGGCTGGTTACGTTGTTTTGGTGTATTTTTATGCCAAAAACGTGATTTTTGATGGGGATTAAAAGGAGAAAAAGCCTAGGGTTCAATCTATTCTACACTTACCACCAAACACACATTCTCTCTCTCTCCAAAGAACTCTTGGAAGACAATTGAAGATTCAAGCTTCAATTCCTCCGCCAATTGTAATTCGTATCATGAATTCCATTGTTTTTCTTAGTTTTGGTTTGTTTTCTACCATGACATGAGTACCTAAGCACCTTTCATGTAGAATTCTTGGTGAAGATGCATTGATTCATAGTTTTAATCCAATTGATTTCGGTTTATCTTGCTCTTGCAATTGTTTAAATTATTCTTGTGCTTTTTCCTATCAATTGTTTGATCACCAATTGGGAGTGTTAGGGTTTCTTAGAGTAATCGGGAGATGAAATATTTAATCTTGAAAGAGGAATAATTCACACCTTAATTCAATAGAACTCGGGAGAGTTGAGATTTTGAGTGAGATCATTAATCTAATCAAACTGTTAGGAGTTAGGTCTAAGAATTAGAAGGGGACTTCAATTATTACACCTAATCTGCAGATTTCTCACCTCGGGAGGGGGTTTAATCTACAATCGTGATTGATTCAACAATTCTGGAGACTTGAAAGGGTAAATCTATTTCAATTGGGTTAGACTATGAGTTGCGCAGAGGATCCCGGAATTCTGTATATTTCTCCATCATCTTATACAACTTGCTTAATTGCTTTCTTGTTTAAGTGTTTTAATTTAATCTCTAAATTTATATGCTTTTAGTAGTTGTTAGTTTCAAAACCCAAAATTTCCTGATTGTCTGGATAGTAGTTGAAATTTTTTCGTAGTACTTAGGTTTACACTTAATTGTCTCTGTGGGATACGATATACTCTTGCTTGCTAAATGCTACAATAACCCCGTACACTTGCGGGTATGAATTGGGTAAAATAAAGTTGAGTCAAGTTTTTGTCGCCGTTGCCGGGGATAATTTTGTGTTATATAGCTTGATATCGTGATAATAATCAAGATTACTACTTCATATTTTACTTGTTTATTTTTCTTTTAATTTTTCGAGTTTCACATTTGTGTTTCGTGTTCAGGTGTATGCACACACGTTCTAAAGGCTTGCCTCTAGAACCTTTCGACTCTGAGATCGAAGCATCGAACCGGAAGAGGAACACATATAGGAGGCTCACGTAGAAAATTCACACTTCTTAGCCTACCCGTGCAGGAGCATCTTCAGATCAGAGGGATCTTTCACCCATCTGATCACCAGTTCAGGATCATATTCAGTTTGATCCCGTTTCTAATAGTTTGGTGGAGAACGAAGAGGGTAACAACGGCCCACCACCCCATCCTCCCACTAATGCTAAGCTTCTACGACAGCTGGAGGAGTTGTGCCAACAGGTCAATCGTGGACCACATGTGCCTGTGCAAAATCAGTATGTATACCAAGGAGTGGCAACCCCAACTGTCGATAACAACATCGTGGCCAACACTTTTGAGCTGAAAAGAGGAATGATCCAGATGGCGGAGAACATTGCTTTTAGGGGCAAATCCACTGATGACCCTAACAAGCATATCACCAAGTTCATTCAGATCTGCAACACAACGAAGTTGAATGGAGTGACAGATGAGCAGATTCGACTGAGGCTGTTTCCCTTATTCCTGGAGGATTCAGCAAAGGACTATGGCTAAGTCGCTTATTTACGTAGACGTAGTTTAATTCCTTAGCGTAGATCTGAAGCTACAAGTTCATTTAGTTCATGAGTGCTTGGAAATGTGTAGATTTTATTATGCTCTATTTTTCATGTTGATCTTGTGAAGAAGATGAAGTTGGTAGAAAAGTTTTACTCTGGCGTACGATTTGCAGGGGCCTGACAGTCGTCCACTCTATTCTGTTTGTCCATTTCAGGAAATTTTAGTATGAGTTGATCAAGTAGATTTTAGCAAGTGGATCAGTTTAGTAGTTTAGTCTCTCATGTCAAGTATTTTAACTTTACCCACTGGAAAGCGTGGCCGCAGCTATTCCCATTCTGTCCCCAGCAAAGTAAAACACATCATCTCTGTGGGATCGATCCTTACTTCCCTATACTAGTTAATAGTATTATGGGTTAAGGTTTTGAAACGCTTTTGAGCTCCTCCATTCATCTCACTCAAGTCGGGTTTATGTCAAATTGATCAGTTTGAATCTCCTCTGGACCGATTTAACGGCATTTGCAGGTAGAAGACATTGATTAATTAATTAATGTTTCTATCTTAAGTGCGGGAAATTAGTTAAACAAATAAAAGGAAACCCGGAATACTTGTAATTTCAGATTTGGAAAGGCAGTTCAATATTACATCTGTAGTGGCTACTTGTAATATTCCAATATAAACTTATATTAAATTGTGGGTTCAATATAATTAGTAAAAAGCTAATTGGGTGAGGTCATGTCCAAATTCTTTCTTAGATCCCTGACTGAGCCCAATATGTGACTTAATATAAATAGGAGAATAAAGGAGACAGAAAAAAAACAACTTTTCCACATCATAATTTCCGTCCCCCTCTGTTTAGAGAGAGAATCAAAATTGCTCTCCTTCCGTGAGCAGATTTCTATCTTCGTTATTTAAGTCCTAGTACACTGGTGAGATTTGCCCACACAAATACCAGTCTACAGTCCGGAACACCAGTCACAAGATCCGAGGTCGAGTTCTCAAGATCCTCACGTGGAGAAGAAGCAAGCCATCTTCGATTCTTAAGTGAATCAACAAGGTAAATTGGCTAACTCCGTAGTGTGCATGTTTTAGGGATTATTGTACTGAAGCATGTTTAAAATTCAAGTTATAAGCATGATACATGTGATAATTACGTGAATATAATTTGTCTAAATAATCTGCTAAATAGATCAGTTTTATGTGATCCGTTAGAACGCACGCTTCCGCTACCAACCCATTCAAAGGCTTCACTGCTTGTACGCAACTGATCAACTTAGATTCACATCTGGCCATTTTTCACTTCTTTTCTAAGTTGATCAAGTTGTTCCTGCACTTGCCGCATCTACACTTTATAGCTCCTGCACACTCAAATTCACCACTTTTTCGCACATTATCAACCATGTTAGTGTAATAAACTCGTATAAAACCATGCTTGTAATGAGCCCTATCAGGTGATTTTTGATTTCTGCATGATTATGGCTAAGTCGCTTATTTACGTAGACGTAGTTTAATTCCTTAGCGTAGATCTGAAGCTACAAGTTCATTTAGTTCACGAGTGCTTGGAAATGTGTAGATCTGATTATGCTCTATTTTTCATGTTGAACTTGTGAAGAAGATGAAGTTGTTAGAAAAGTTTTACTCTGGCGTACGATTTGCAGGGGCCTGACAGTCGTCCACTCTATTCTGTTTGTCCATTTCAGGAAATTTTAGTATGAGTTGATCAAGTAGATTTTAGTCCTTTTAGCAAGTGGATCAGTTTAGTAGTTTAGTCTCTCATGTCAAGTATTTTATCTTTACCCACTGGAAAGCGTGGCCGCAGCCATTCCCATTCTGTCCACAACAAAAGTAAAACACATCATCTCTGTGGGATCGATCCTTACTTCCCTATACTAGTTAATAGTATTATGGGTTAAGGTTTTGAAACGCTTTTGAGCTCCTCCATTCATCTCACTCAAGTCGGGTTTAAGTCAAATTGATCAGTTTGAATCTCCTCTGGACCGATTTAACGGCATTTGCAGGTAGAAGGCATACATCTGGCCAGCTGGTTCACTTTAAAAATCCCACTTGAGCAATTCACAACGATAATATAAAAGAGAAATGAGGAAATCAAATACATAGTTTCATGGGAGAAGACATAATTACAAAAATAGCAAAATCCAAAAACATGCATTATTAACAAAAACTTCTCACACTTAGACCAAGAATTGGGCTAAGTTGGAGAAGACACAAAACACAGATATGCACAGACACCACAAGCATGCATAAAAATAGAAACAAACATGCATAACAGAGACTTAAAAAAGAGAAAAATAAAAACTGAAATATAAATTTCATGGTACTGGGGGTTTTAATTATGTTTCTTGCTCCCTTGGGAGCCAGACTTCTGGGGCAATTGTTTCGAGCGGTCAATCTTCACTTTCTTAGGAACCGATGTGGCAGGTTCCTCTGTCTCTTTCACGGACGATTTGGGAACTGATGAGGCTCGCTTCATGCATGTGTTCTGCGGAAAAATTGTTACAGTTTGTATACTAGAAATCACCTTTCGAGGGATTGAATACTGTAAAACACTATATTCTATTTTCCAATGAATGTATGACATACTTGGATTTTACATGGTTTCAGAGGGTGGTTTTGTAAGAATTTGATCATATATCGTGTATTATTAGGCGTGTTTCTATCTACTTCTCTATTATGTTGGTATGTTGACCATTTTGTTAACAATGTGTAGAAAAAGGTGCAAAATAGGTGGATCTACAGCAGCCTTGTTTTGAGACAATTTTACTGTAGAATTTGAATTCCAATTAACCCTCAATTCATATCATTCTCTTCGTCTTCGAAAGAGCTTCGCGTGGGTATCTTAAACACCTGAATCAGAGCTCTGTAGAAGAAGTTATGGCCGTTTTACAAGCATTGCGCTATCCAGAAAATCTCACGTGGCCGGGTGAATTGTTACCCTATAATTCCACCCGGCCGGGTGTCGCAAATTGAGCGCTGGAAGGTCAGAAACTGGTCGAAAACCATCACCCGGCCGGGTGATTTTTACCCTTTATAATTCCACCCGGCTGGTTACGTTGTTTTGGTGTATTTTTATGCCAAAAACGTGATTTTTGATGGGGATTAAAAGGAGAAAAAGCCTAGGGTTCAATCTATTCTACACTTACCACCAAACACACATTCTCTCTCTCTCCAAAGAACTCTTGGAAGACGATTGAAGATTCAAGCTTCAATTCCTCCGCCAATTGAAATTCGTATCATGAATTCCATTGTTTTTCTTAGTTTTGGTTTGTTTTCTACCATGAACATGAGTACCTAAGCACCTTTCATGTAGAATTCTTGGTGAAGATGCATTGATTCATAGTTTTAATCCAATTGATTTCGGTTTATCTTGCTCTTGCAATTGTTTAAATTATTCTTGTGCTTTTTCCTATCAATTGCTTGATCACCAATTGGGAGTGTTAGGGTTTCTTAGAGTAATCGGGAGATGAAATATTTAATCTTGAAAGAGGAATAATTCACACCTTAATTCAATAGAACTCGGGAGAGTTGAGATTTTGAGTGAGATCATTAATCTAATCAAA
Source organism: Salvia splendens (assembly GCF_004379255.2). NCBI lineage: Eukaryota > Viridiplantae > Streptophyta > Magnoliopsida > Lamiales > Lamiaceae > Salvia > Salvia splendens. The sequence goes on from NC_056040.1 coordinate 34,324,415, forward strand.
CTGTTAGGAGTTAGGTCTAAGAATTAGAAGGGGACTTCAATTATTACACCTAATCTGCAGATTTCTCACCTTGGGAGGGGGTTTAATCTACAATCGTGATTGATTCAACAATTCTGGAGACTTGAAAGGGTAAATCTATTTCAATTGGGTTAGACTATGAGTTGCGCAGAGGATCCCGGAATTCTGTATATTTCTCCATCATCTTATACAACTTGCTTAATTGCTTTCTTGTTTAAGTGTTTTAATTTAATCTCTAAATTTATATGCTTTTAGTAGTTGTTAGTTTCAAAACCCAAAATTTCCTGATTGTCTGGATAGTAGTTGAAATTTTTTCGTAGTACTTAGGTTTACACTTAATTGTCTCTGTGGGATACGATATACTCTTGCTTGCTAAATGCTACAATAACCCCGTACACTTGCGGGTATGAATTGGGTAAAATAAAGTTGAGTCAAGTTTTTGTCGCCGTTGCCGGGGACAATTTTGTGTTATATAGCTTGATATCGTGATAATAATCAAGATTACTACTTCATATTTTACTTGTTTATTTTTCTTTTAATTTTTTGAGTTTCACATTTGTGTTTCGTGTTCAGGTGTATGCACACACGTTCTAAAGGCTTGCCTCTAGAACCTTTCGACTCTGAGATCGAAGCATCGAACCGGAAGAGGAACACATATAGGAGGCTCACGTAGAAAATTCACACTTCTTAGCCTACCCGTGCAGGAGCATCTTCAGATCAGAGGGATCTTTCACCCATCTGATCACCAGTTCAGGATCATATTCAGTTTGATCCCGTTTCTAATAGTTTGGTGGAGAACGAAGAGGGTAACAACGGCCCACCACCCCATCCTCCCACTAATGCTAAGCTTCTACGACAGCTGGAGGAGTTGTGCCAACAGGTCAATCGTGGACCACATGTGCCTGTGCAAAATCAGTATGTATACCAAGGAGTGGCAAACCCAACTGTCGATAACAACATCGTGGCCAACACTTTTGAGCTGAAAAGAGGAATGATCCAGATGGCGGAGAACATTGCTTTTAGGGGCAAATCCACTGATGACCCTAACAAGCATATCACCAAGTTCATTCAGATCTGCAACACAACGAAGTTGAATGGAGTGACAGATGAACAGATTCGACTGAGGCTGTTTCCCTTATTCCTGGAGGATTCAGCAAAGGACTCGTTAGAGAGTTTGGAGCCGGGTTCTATTCGAACATGGGATGCTATGGTTGAAATGTTTTTGGAAAAGTTTTATCTTCCGAGTGAGGCTATTAAGAGGCAACATGAGAACATTGCCTTATAGATGAAGCCTGCAGAGAATATTAGAGAAACATGGGGGAGGTTCAAAGCCTTGATGAAGCGGTGTCCCAACCATGGGTTAACCTTGACAGTGCAAGTCATTACATTCTTCAAAGGGTGCGTGCCTGAAGCACAACAGGAGTTGAATTTGAGCTCGGGTGGAAATCTTCTCAAGAAAGGAGTGAATGAAGCTATAGAAGTGATTGAGGAGCTCGCCAATAATGATGAAGGATGGAGTAATGAGAGGAGTAAGGTGCATAGGGTGGCTTCCACTACAGATCATGATCCAATAAGCACCTTATCCGACAAGTTGGATGCTCTTACAATGAAATTTGACTGCATGGCGATGTGGCAGCCCTCTCAAGGACCCCAAAGAGGTGTAGAAGATGTGAACTAAGTGCAATAAGGGGGCAACAACAGTTACTATAATAACCCCCACCCCAACTATCGGGGTGGAGGTTATAATCAGTACGGGAACATGGGGCATCCCAACCTCTCTTATGGGAACCCCAATAATGCTCTGCAACCACCTCAGGGGTTCACAGTTACTGATGGAATGGTTAATGATCAAAAGAAGATGACCACAGAGGACATACTCAAGTCCTTCATGATTCAGACTAACAAGGTCATGGAACAGAACAACCAAAGGATGGAGAAAGTTGAATTAGACGTGCAAGGAATGGCCACTCATCTGAAGAATATTGACATACAGATCAGCCAGATTTCCCAAACTGTGAGTGCTAATACTCAATCGGGAATGTTTCCATCAAATACTAGCATCAATCCCAAGGACTGCAAAGCTATACATATGAGGAGTGGAACAAGCTATGAGGGACCTCCAACGCCATCCGAAAATGAGGATAGAGTAGCAGAAAAGAGAGCTGAAGAGAAGGAATTGGTCGAAGAAAATGAGACTGTGCAGATTTCCACTCCACCTAAGGAGAACACGACTATACATTCACCTACACCAGCTATAGCTCATAGTCCAGTTGAAGTGAGGATCCCTTATCCTCAACGTGTTCAGAAGAAGAAGACAGATGCTCAGTTTTCAACGTTCGTAGACATCTTTAGGAAGGTTAACTTGAATATCCCATTGATGGAGGCACTTCAAGAAATGCCTACATATGCAAAGTTCCTAAAAGATGTGCTCTCCAAGAAAAAGAGATGGACTGACTATGAAACGGTGAACATATCTGAAAATTGTAGTGCCATAATTCAGAAAAAGCTACCGGCCAAGCTTAAAGATCCTGACAGTTTCAACATCTCATGCGTCATTGGAAATGACAGACTGACAAAGGCACTTTGTGATCTGGGGGCAAGCATAAATTTGATGCCATTATCATTTTTCAGAAAGATGAAGATCGGCACTCTCAAGCCGACAACAATCACACTGCAGATGGTAGATTGAACCGTCACCTATCCTAAAGGAATTGTTGAGGACGTTCTTGTGATGGTACACGACTTCATATTTCCCGTCGATTTTGTAGTGTTGGATATGGAAGAAGACGTGAATGAATCGTTTATCCTGGGGCGTCCATTCCTTGCAACTGGAAAAGCATTGATAGATATAGCAAAGGGAGAGCTCACTCTTCATATGGGCAACAAATGCCACATCTTATCTATCTACAATGCTATGAAGAGTCGTGAGGAAGAGGAACTTGTTATGAAGAAGGAGTGCAAAGCTGTGCATGTTGTAGAGGTTCAAAAGTCACAAGCAATTGAGTCCACATTTGGGGATTTTTCTTTGCCGCAGTGGATGTTTGGTTCATGTGGTGGATCAAGTTCTAAAGAAGAGACTGCATTAAATCCTAAAGTGAAGGAGAAGAAAACAAAAGCTGAAAATTCACCCAAAGTGGAAACCAAAATTTCTGATGGAGCTCTGAAAAATACTTGGGGGAAGAAGAGATTGGCTAGATCATATGCTTCCAAGATTGACAGAAAGTCTAACATCACTAGTTATGGTGTGACATGATGCAGCTCATGGAGGACGTCGAGCCAACGACGATAACCAAAGGCATTGTAGGGGAGGTAACCCCTAGTAGGGAACTTTTAATTTTATAGTTTCAGTTTGTTTTTGGTGTGTTTTGTGTTGCTTGCATACCATGTAAGTCTCCCTTCTCCACCAACTTTTCAAACTTATTCTTTGCATAGCTTTGAATAAGTTCGAGGGATGATATGGTGGATAGGGACACTAATGAGGTACTTATCTTATTGCTTTATTTTTGCTTTAGATTGTTTAGTTGTCTTTTGTTGCTTTTTTATTTTGTTTTAGGATAGAATTGCTTTGTCTTGAATTGAAATGTTTTTTTGGTAGTAATTGGGGTGAAGACTAGTCATCTATGATAAAAGAACCATCCATTTTGAACTATCACTTGACCATTGACTTTAGAGTTTGAGTAATAGGGTGCATAAGCAACGAATTGCTTGTTTGCCTTGATTCATGCTATTTACCCAAGTGAGATTTTTGAGCCTTCAATTCTTTCATGTGCGTTTTATCATCAATTGTGCATATGTTTCTAGAACTTGCTCCTGGTCTTCTTGAGTCTACATAGTGACCTTAAAGATATGGGAAGATGTTAGGTCATCGTTGTTAGCCTCATTTTTACCTAAACACTAACCTTAATATATAACATCCTTGATAGCCAAGTTTGAGCCTTAAGCCTTTTCTTTTGTCAAGCTAATCAAGTGGGTTGGGAATCCTAGACTCTAAATTTATTGTGATATGAAAAAAAAAAGTTGGTTGAGTTTGTACTTAAAAAAAAAGAGGCATGAACGAAAAAAAAGAAAAAGAAAAAGAAAAAAAAAGAAGAAAGAAGAAAGAAAAAAAATTGATTGGTGAAGTTAAAAATTGAGGCGTGAACAGTAAATCTAGTTATTATCGAGAAGTGTTTTGAGAATGGTTAAAGTTTAAAATTGATTGTTGTGATTTCTTGGGATTTTACATTTTGGGAATTTTAGTCACTTTAGCCAAATATTTCCTCACCTTACCAAAGAGCCTACATTATAACCTAAATAAAAGACCTTCCGGACTCTTGATTTATTATCACACGAGGTTGAGGAGAGGTTAGACATTGAGCAAGCTTATGGTAAACCATGCATTTTTGCTTGATTTGAGTGACTTCTTGATACCTTATACACTTTTTAGTGAGGTGAATATACACACATATATACATCCCGAGTGAAGCATGAATCCAAGGTGATATACGAGTTAGTAGTAAAAGTGCATTCGACAGCTTAACTTGATGGAATTTGTATTGTGATATGTTTTTTTTATTCCGTATTCTTTGAGACGATGATGATGTCTAAAACCCCTTTAAATCCAAGTCTTCTTTTAGTTTTTTTCTTCATTGCTCGAGGACTAGCAATTATGTAAGTTTGGGGGAATTGACATACTTGGATTTTACATGGTTTTAGAGGGTGGTTTTGTATGAATTTGATCATATATCGTCTATTATTAGGCGTGTTTATATATACTTCTCTATTATGTTGGTATGTTGACCATTTTGTTAAGAATGTGTAGAAAAAGGTGCAAAATAGGTGGATGTGCAGCAGTCTTGGTTTGAGACAATTTATTGGAGATTTTGAAATCCAATCAACCCCCAATGCATATCAGTCTCTTCGTGGTGATTTTTACCCTTTATAAACTGGTCAAAAATCATCACCCGACCGGGTGATTTTTACCCTTTATAATTCCACCCGGCCGGGTACATTATTTTGGTGTATTTTTATGCCAAAAAAGTGATTTTTGATGGGGATTATAAGGAGAAAAATCCTAGGGTTCAATCTATTCTACACTTACCGCCAAACACACATTCTCTCTCTCTCCGAAGAACTCTTGGAAGACGATTGAAGATTCAAGCTTCAATTCATCCGCTAATTGTAATTCGTATCATGAATTCCATTGTTTATCTTAGTTTTGGTTTGTTTTCTACCATGAACATGAGTAGCTAAGCACCTTTCATGTAGAATTATTGGTGAAGATGCATTGATTCATAGTTTTAATCCAATTGATTTCGGTTTATCTTGCTCTTGCAATTGTTTGAATTATTCTTGTGCTTTTTCCTATCAATTGCTTGATCACCAATTGGGAGTGTTAGGGTTTCTTAGAGTAATCGGGAGATGAAATATTTAATCTTGAAAGATGAATAATTCACACTTTAATTCAATAGAAATCGGAAGTGTTGAGATTTTGACTGGGATCATTAATCTAATCAAACTGTTAGGAGTTAGGTCTAAGAATTAGAAGGGGACTTCAATTATTACACCTAATCTACGGATTTCTCACCTCGAGAAGGGGTTTAATCTACAATCGTGATTGATTCAACAATTCTGGAGACTTTAAATGGTAAATCTATTTCAATTGGGTTAGACTATAAGTTGCGCATCGGATCCCGGAATTCTGCATATTTCTCCATCATCTTATACAACTTGCTTAATTGCTTTCTTGTTTAAGTGTTTTAATTTAATCTCTGAATTTATATACTTTTAGTAGTTGTTAGTTTCAAAACCCAAAATTTCCTGATTGTGTGGATAGTAGTTGAAATTTGTTCGTGGTACATAGGTTTACACTAAATTGTCTCTGTGGGATATGATATCTCTTGCTTGCTAAATGCTACAATAACCTCGTACACTTACGGGTATGAATTGGGTAAAATAAAGTTGAGTCAATGAAACAGATTATTTTTGTCATAATGTTGTTATGTTTAACATTTAATGGATATTCATTGCATATTTAAATGTATAAGCAACGTAACAAAGTCTAAGTCTTTGTTTTAGTAGATCGGTTGTGGGCGTCGTCCACTTTAAGGTAACACGGTCAGTTCTGAACAAAGAAAAATAAGAATTTCACAACCTAGATAAGCCTAGACTACCTGATAAGTCGTATTCTAGGCCTTGGTTACTGGTCAGTATAATGTGCATAATTGGAATATATCTGCAAAACAGTTGCTAAAGTGTGCAGGGAAAGTGTTCTAGCCAGTATGGGAATGTTCGGATAATTCAGGTGAAAAGGGCATCAGTATGGTGCAATACTGACCAGGATGCATGCCAAAAAAGCTCGAGATGGAGAAGAAGGATAGCTGGGAAAATCAGCCGCAAGCAAGGGGTAAAAGAGTCATTTAATGAAGAGAGTCTACCCTAAAAATCAAGGGAGGCCTCCCTATAAAAGGAAGCCACTTGGAGAGAGAATCATCATCAATTAGTTCATCAACTCCTACGCTTAGTTAGAAATCTCTCTTCGGTAGATCAATCCTTCAGCATTATCCTTCATATTCTCATTCCTCGCCACAGCCATGTTCACCTGAAGCTCATCAGTACGCCGGAGTTCCCCATCCTCTCGTTCCAGTCAGCGTGTTTCGTAGTGTTAAGAGTTTCATCGCCCGGAGTGGCAAAACAATCTTTACTTGCTTTGTTAGTTAATCACACTTTGTTTTCTTACGTTAGATCTGTTGCACGTTCAATATTTGCTTACTTTGAAGTCTTAGCTGCGATCCAAACGATTTTATGATACGAAGCTATTTTTCTGCATCGGTTCTTGTTTGATTTCGTTCTTTTCTGCCTAGATAGCTTAGATCCAGTTGTTACGATAATTTCCAGTTGTTGCGAGCATGTTTTCATTTCCGAATTGATAGATCTGAGTTTATGAGTTCAGTTTGTTGTTAGATTTTAGATCTGAAATGGTTAAGTGTGAAGGCCTAGTTTACGTAGTTTCTACCACCTTGCATGTCACCCAGTAAGTTTAGTTGCAGTTTCGGTGTTCGATCTTTTGATTTGAAGTTTTAATTGTAGATCTGTGTTCATGAAGTTGTTAATCTGTGTTTCTATGGTGATAAGTCTGGATTTGCTGATCTGAATTGATTCTTGTTGAAGAAGAATACATCTCCATCCACTTTCGGACCACTTTTACTTTTTAACCACTTTTACTTTTGTCCTTTACTTTTCAGCTGTTACTTTTCAGATCTGTAGTCCAACTCACCTAACTACCTCATTTTCCCTCTGATATTCCGTTTAGCCTTTTATAGTAAACTCGTACTTTCCATATGTTTCTGAAACATCATGTTCCCCACTATCACGTACACAGCCGCCTGTCAAACATCTCTCCCACCTCTTAGTCAGTAGAGTACCATCTTAAATTCCAGCCTAGATTAAGTCTCAACCCAAAGCGTGGTAGCTAACCAAACCTTCCAGAATATCACCACGATACCAAAACGCATCATCTCTGTGGGATTCGACCCTCACGTCCACTATACTAGTCAGTAGAAGTGGGTTGAAGAATTTTTTATACCAGGTTCAGGCTTAGCTGGGACTTCCATCCTGATCAGTAGGAAACATCCTTTGCTCGAAACGACACCTGACACAAACCTGCACCTATCAAATAGCACCGTTGCCGGGGATGAATGGCGTTATTAGCTGTTATTGTGTGTGATACTTTAGCGTATATATTGTTCATAAATTTTTCTCTTTCTTTTTCTTTCAGTTTATGAGAAGCAGTTCAGCTCCTAACCATCGGAGACCGAAGATACTTCAGCGAGGATCTATACTAGTAACCACTCGATCTGGCTTGTCAACAGCTTTGTCTGACATTGGCACGAGTAGTGACGAAGAGCAAGACACCATAGAAGGAGGAATACCAGAACAGGTACTACAATTGGAGGGTAACCCAAGGAGAATGGCAGACCACAATGATGACGATCCAGAGATCGGGACGCTGAACGCGCATACCGAAGGAGAACCACCGCAAGCTATAGTAGTCACCCTGGGGCAGACAGCTTGTGATGTGAAGCCCCATGTTATTGCAATCATGCCCACGTACTATGGAAAGAGCTATGAAGGCCCTTACGAATTCCTTCATGAGTTCTGTAAGATTTGTAGGGCACGGAGAAGACCAACAGGGGCGACCGAGGATGACTACAGATTGAAGGCTTTGTCGTTCGTTCTAAAAGGGGAGGCTAACACCTGGTTCATGCGACTGCCCCCCAATTCCATTGAGAGTTGGGCAGATTTCAAGTCGGCGTTCTTAGGGGAATTCTTCCCGTCATCGAAGATGAGCGCATTGAAGAGAGAGATAACCAGTGTGAAGCAAGGGTATGATGAACCCTTGAGTGATTATTGGGCAAATTATATGAGTCTTTTGGATGCATGTCCGAATCATCGTATGGCCGATATAGAAATACATCATACCTTTTATGAGGGGATGAACAAGGCAACGAAAGACTTGGCAAACTCTTCGTCAGGAGGAAGTTTCACGCAGTTAAGGGTTAGCGAAGCTAAAACGGTCCTAGGGAAGTTATTGAGTGCAAAGAAGGAGTACGACAATTCTAGGGATGGCTACAGCAGAGAAAGAATTGCTAGTGCCTTGTCTACTGACCAGGAGCATAAGATAGAGCAGAAGATGGATTTGAAGATGGACGGATTGAAAAAGACACTCCTGAGCGCGATCGAGAAGAACGCACCACCACCTTCCCCAACTGGGAGCTACAAAGGTGCAGAGCAGGGAATTCAAGGGTCGGGCTATGATCAGCCTAATGATTTCGTCAATATGGAGCAAGTAAATGCTGCCGGGTACTACAATTCTAGTGGGCATTGGATCCAAGGAAGGCAGCGGGACGCACCATGGAGGGACCATCCGAACTTTCGATGGGGAGACGGGAACCAAAATCAAAACCAAGGTCCAGGTCAGAATCAATACCATCCTCACCCAAACCAAAATCCCAACCGTGGCCCAGCAAATCCCCACCACCAAGCCAACTGGTCAGGAAGGAACCAACAAACCCATAACCAGAACCCACAGAACCAAAACTCAAACCCTGTTTATGTACCACCCCACCAGAAAAACTTCCAAAATTACCAGAGTCAGCATAATCAAGGTTCCCAACATCAGTAAAACCAAAACCAGTTCCAAAGCCAGAACCATTTCCAAGGCCAGAACCAGAATCAATATCATCAAGACCAGTACAACCCTCATGGCCAGTATAACCACTACCCATCTAACTATAACTAGCAAAACTTCCAAAATTACCAACCCAACCAAAACCCCTAGTATAACCATCACCAAGGACCAAATCAGTCCCAATATCCTAACAGGTCGAGGAGATCTATGGAGGACATGATGGGAGAATTGCTCGCTTAGCAGCAAAGTATCAAGGGTGAGTTGCAGTCCAATAATGAAGTAGTGCAGGGGATGCAGAATGCCCAGAAGGATCATAAGGCGAAAATAGACATGATGAATAGGCAATTGGCTCAGCTGGCGAGTTCAATGGGTGAAATGAAGGGAAATTCAGGAAAAATCCCATCTACAGTCCATGTTCCTGAAAAGGCGAACGTGAGCAAGGTCACATTGCGGTCCGGTACAACCTATGAAGGACCCCAACCGAAGAAGTCCAACGGAGAGCCTTGTGGGACGAATATACTGAAGGATGTCGTCTCGGAGGGAGAGCTCAACAGACCTCTACCTCAGATGCAGGATCCATTCTTTTTGGATAAAGCGCCATTGGAAAAAAATGAAACAAGAGGTGTACTGCCAGGGAGAGATCCTCCTAAGGAAACGGAACCCACGAAGGAGGCTCCAGCCCAGAATGTACCCAAGGAAAACTCCGGGAAGGCTGTTGAAGGACCGAATGAAGAGGCGAAAGGTAAAAAACCATTCCCTTACCTGTTCGTGACCAAAAGGAAGAAAGAGAACCTAGTGGATTACATGTCAATTTTTGGGAAGCTGGATATCACCATACCATTCCTCCAAGCTGTGAAGCTACCCCCGCTTGGAAAATTTATCAAAGAATTCATAGCCGAGAAAGCCCAAAAGGATGGGAAGATCATGGTGGAAGGAACAGCGTCAGCAATTGTGCAAGAAAAGCTACCGCCCAAGAGAGCAAACCCAGGTATGTTCACTTTGCCCATAACTATAGGAGATGTAAAAATCGAGCATGCAATGTGTGATCTGGGAGCTTCTATAAATGTTATGCCATTGTCAGTTTATAATCGGCTTAAGGGAGTAACACTATCTAACACTAGGGTATTAATCCAACTGGCTGATAGATCGTGCATAAGCCCTGAGGGTGTATTAGAAAATGTGTTGGTGAGAGTACATGATTTTACTTATCCTGCTGACTTTTACATGATCAAGATGGGTGAGTCTGAAACTAGGGAGTCTAGCGGTATATTGTTGGGAAGGCCATTTCTTAGGACAGCCAAGACGATTGTAGATATGGCTGAGGGAACAATTTGCATTGATTTTCATGGAGAGAAGTTTACCTTTGATATCAATGAGGCCATGAAAAAACCTATCGATTATGAAAATCTATACTATGTGGATGTAATTGACCCCCTAGTCCAAGATTTTCTTGAGACTAAATTATTGCAGAAAAAGCTACAAGCATTAGATGTATATGGGCAGGCTGATGTGGAGCTAGCTGCATGGTGTGACCTGATCAGTAGCCAAGGGTTAACTGATGAAGAGATAGAAGGAGCTATTAAGGACTTCTGCCAGAAATCAGAATTTATTGGAGCCGTAGGGGCTAGGCTACCAGTCAGTACAAATGAATTTTCAGAGGGATAATTAGAAAAGGAAGGGGATGTTGCAAGGAACCCTCTACCAGCAGACACACTTCTCCCACAAGTTGAATTGAAGAAGTTACCAGCAACCCTGAAGTATGCCTTTCTCGGGGAGGAAAATTCATATCCGGTGATCATAAGCAGCAGCCTGACAAAGGAGCAAGAAGCAAGGCTACTGACCGTCCTAGGCAGGAACAAGGAAGCAATTGGATGGAGCCTTACAGATTTGGTGGGAATAAGCCCTGACGTCTGCATGCATCATATTAGGCTAGAAGAAGGGTCAAAGGCACATTGAGATTCACAGAGAAAGGTGAATCCCAACATGCGGGAGGAAATATTGAAGGAAATCTTAAAGTTGCTATCATTGGGGATTTTCTACTCGGTGCCCGATAGCGAGTGGGTCAGCCTTGTGCACATGGATCCCAAGAAGTCCGGGATTCAGGTGGTTCAAAATGAGAAGAATGAGCTGATACCGACAAAGCTAGTCACTGGTTGGCGGATGTGCATAGATTACCGCAAGCTGAACGCCGCGACCAGGAAAGACCACTTCCCTCCACCGTTCATTGACCAGATGTTGGAGCGACTGGCTGGGAAGAAGTACTTTAGTTTTTTGGATGGGTACAGTGGGTATTTTCAAATCTACATGAACCCTGAAGACCAGGATAAGACCACCTTCACCTGCCTGTTTGGAACCTATGCGTACAGACGCATGCCGTTCGGACTTTGCAACGCTCCGGGAACATTTCAGCGATGCATGATGAGCATATTTTCCGATCTAATTGAGGAGTGTATAGAAATATTCATGGATGATTTCACAGACTACGGAGACTCTTTCGACTCATGCCTTCGTCATTTGGATGTAGTCTTGGAGAGGTGTCGAGCAAAGAGCCTAGTCTTGAATTTTGAGAAGTGTCATTTCATCGTCAAAGAGGGCATCGTCCTAGGGCACGTGGTGTCAGAGAGGGGGATCCAGGTGGATCAGTCCAAAGTGGATGGCTGACGGTCTGGACCTCGCATCCAGGTCAGTAGGCCACAAGGAGACCAGTCCTACTGCCCAGGATCAATTTTCAACACAAGCTGAGAAGGAACCTGAAGAAGAGAAAGACAAGGATGATGGAGAGGAAGCTAGATACCGTGCAGAGAGAAAACGGAAGGGGAAGGCCCCTATGAAGAAGAAGCCCAGCAACAAGAAGCCACGTACAGTGAACACTGGCATAGTCATTACTGAGTCAGTTCAACGAGCCCAGGAACACCGGAGGGAACAAAGTGATAGCGAATACGCTGTTAGTGAAGAGTCAGAATCGGACAGCGATATTTCCTTGGAAAATGAGGAGTACAGTGAGCAACAGCTTCCGCACGATCATCGGGAGCTAGTACATCCCCCGGTAGAGAGACTGAGGTACCGGCGCTGGACAATGGACCTTACTGATGATCTGGTGGAGGAGATGAAGCTATTCGACTCGAAGGAGCTACAAAAATTTTTCGATAGCAAGGATGAAGAGAGTAAGCAAGTGAAGAGCGAAAAGGTACTTCATATTCCTTCTTTAGATGAGTTGGGTGTCCGCGAGCAGTTTCTCTCTTATTTGCATGCGTTAGGAATGAATGGTTGTTGGAGAATGGGAATCTGAACATCAGTGTTAGGTTAGCAAAGGAGTTCTTTACCACATTCCGATTTAGGGTCACAACAGATTTGGATGAGGTTTCTATAAGTTTCCGTTTGTTTGGAGTGGAAATAAGTAAGAATCTGATTGAGTGGACAGTAAGGTTGGGGATGTGCAGTTTGGAGGAGGCGATAGGATCGGAGTGGCGGAGCAGGGAACGGGGAATTCCCCGTAGACACGTAGACTTTGAGCCCCAGGAGGCATGGGAGGAGTTAACTCATCCAGCCTCTGGGGAATTTGCATCCACCCTCTCTCGCTCAATCCATTTCAATAACCCAATCCTACGCCTAGTCCAGCTTCACTTGGACTTCAATTTGTTGGGGCAGTCGAACTCCGCGGTAAGAACATCAATGACAGAGTTATACCTTCTGTGGTGCGCGAACCGCGGAAGGAAATTACATCTAGGATTCTGGACAGCGTACCAATGCCATCTAATTGCCACCAACCCAGAGGCTGAAGGCTTATCTCCCTAGATCATGGTAGACCCCCCTGGGTTTTTGACACCCCATTTTTCGTCCGGACGAATGTTGTATACATGAGACAAGGAGTACCACGGTTTTACGTGATGGGTGAGGAAGCTATACCGACTGGGAGATCTGCAGCACACCCGGGGACACAAGATCATGAGCAGAGACAGGAGAGGCTAGGGAAGGCAGTGGAAGAGTTGGCGGAAGAGAATCGACAAGCTAGGGCGGAATTGGCTCGCCTGACTAACGTGATGGAAAGAATTCCGAAGGAATTAGCGGAAGGAAAGTTAGTACGAGGAGCCGGACCAAGTGGCCATGGAGGCCAGGACGATGAACCCAGGGTGCCGGAGACAGAGGTAAAAGAACGAGAGAAAGAAGGTAACAGGGAACAAGCGGAATCTGAGGAAGAGCCATCCGGGAACGAGGAAGAAGATCTGGCAGAACCACCCGCACCAATCCCTGCTCCGTGGAGGAGTAGGAGTAACATGTGACCACCACCCCCCCTTGACAAGTTAGTTTTTCTTTTTAAGTTTTAGTTTTTCGTATTTCGTATTTTGTGTTTTTTTTAGGTAGTATAATCTGTGTATTATGTGAGCAAACCCCTTTCATAACACTAAGTGTGAGAAGTAACGGGTTTGCTATTTTTGGCGCATGTGTTTCTATATATGTGTTTTTAATTTTTAGTGCATGTAGCTCACACTTAGCCTACTGCGTAGTCTAAGTGTGCGGAGTTTGGTATATATGTGTTGTGTTTGTTGGGTTCTGTTTAGGTTTTAAATTCACCCATTTAACCTATTATATAGTCTAAGTGTGAGAAGTTTTTAGTAGACGCATGTGTTTTGCTTGTTTGGTGTGTCTGTGTATCACCCATACTGGCCATTACCTTTTTTCCACTTCACAGCTCTATCTGAGGGCAGACACTTGTGAAGTGGGAGGGGGATGCAATGGCCAGTATGACATGTGTACATATGTGTCTTCTGTGTTTAGTGTTTGTGTTAGTGTCTTTCTAGGTCTAGTTTTTAGGTCTGTTATACGTGTTGATTGGGCTTAAAACTCAACTGTCTCGAGCTGACGGTGAGGGGAATCGAAGGAGATAAGACACGCTGGAAAATGGAAACCACCCCCCTTAGTATCTCCTAGTCAGTATAGATGATGCGAGTATGAGAGAAAAGCCCATCCTTAGAGCCAAACACAAAAGCCCTCTTAAAATGTGAGTTAAAAGCCTTAGGTGGAACAACTTTCCACTAATTCAGAAAAGAAAAGAGTGGCTGCCACAAGTTGCCCGTGTAGCAAACACTGAAGGCAGTAGGAACCCTCCCGCCCCCCAAAAAATAAAAAAACCACCCTGTAAACCACCCAGATATTACCCCTAACCACTGGACTGTTGTGTGCAAGGCATGAGGCAAGGAGGCCACTGGCCAGAAGGACATACAAGAAAGAAACCAATTGGAGCAAGAAAGAGAGAGACTAGGAGAAAATGACCAGGAAGAGATTCCAGGCCCCAAAAAGATAATAAGGAATAAGGGTGGCGAAGCCACAAAAGAAAATGAGAAAATGCGAAGAAAATGGTCGAAAATATTTGACCACAAAAAGAAGAGAAGGAATAAGGGTGGCAAAGCCACAAGGAGCTACTGACCAGTTGGAAGTCAAACTCAGAAACGCCGGCCGAAGGAAGCAACAACCAAGAGCCCCAAGTGCACATAGTTCCCCCACATCGAAATAAAGTAGTAGTTTTTGAACCTTAGAGCCTTAGGGACAACCACCCTAAACACTACAAACCAATAGCCCCGTTACAAGCCTTTAAGACCTTCAGAAGCTGCACGTGAAATCCAAGTCCAAAGCATCCGTGGTTTAGCATATTGAGAGAAAACAGTCCTAACATCCCTGGTGAGGAATGAGTGACTGAGTGAATCCAGTGTGTGGCCACGAGTATGGGTGATCTTGACGAGCAGATGTACTGACTGGAAAGGAAAAGGGGGGGCGGCGGAAGTTCAAGGCTGTCTAAGGCTGGATTGCACCTGATCCCAAGGGGAGGGATGGTTGAAAATATAGCCCGATTGATGTGTTAATGTGTTTAAGTGTTTTTTCTTTTGTTTTTTATGTGTGTTTGTGTCACGATCGCCCATACTAGGGGTACCACAAACGCGGCGATCGTGACCGGCATGCATGGATAACATTTTAAATGAAAACTTAATTAACTTAAAGAAAAAAAACATTTTAGTTTAAAGAAGTTTAAGGTTATAATTTAACTATTGATTAGAAATGACTTATGAAAACTATTTTTAAAAGAAGCAGCGGAGAAAATAAACTTAAAGAAAACCAATTAACTTCTAAAGTAAAACATTTAATTTAATTCACGGAAAACACCATTTTCAAAAGACAACGTAATTACTTGGTTAACACCTAACACAACCATACATGTTCAAACACAATACGAAAGGATTAAAGTCTTGAGACATAGTTCAAAATATAGCAGCGGAAAATAAGGTTTAAAGAGAGTCAAGGATAACGCCTATGTATGAAGACACAACGCATCCTAGGTTCTTAGGCCAGCTCAACATCCACCGCAATATCCCGCTCAACCTGCACATAAGAAAAAAATATGCAGGGCTGAGTACTTGTTGTACTCAATGGGCTCATGCCGAAAACATTTTAATAAGTTATGTCATCCATACCAGTGATCTCAAGTTTTAAGTAGTAGGAAAAATATCACGAGAAACACAAAAACGTTCAAGTCTGGCCAGACAATTTATCTCCCCACTTTTCACATCAATCCATCAATCACATCACAGTGCGACGAAAGTGTGGCCACACTATTCGCCCACGAGACCGGCCGACTTGCAAGGACGGCTCACGATCCCACCAGTGTACACAGCCCGATAGGGTTTACGGCCCTACTCGGACCAGAATTCGTTTCACAATACAGCCATATAGCCTAACGGAGTAAACTCATACGAACTAGGCATCAGGCACACAATCTCATAACAAAAACAACATGCCATGACATAACAGTTAAACCACCCTTATATCTCCACATAATATTTTTCGGAAAAGTAAAGAGGTTTGAAAAGAAAGCCCACCTCGTTCTCTTAGCAATTTACAACCCAACTTAGCAATTCTCGATCCTCGAGTTCACGAGTACACAACACCCTTGTCAATGACAACACAAGTCAGCCTCACACAACATCATATTACTATGCATGTCCTATCGTTTCTCTCATCGCCTTTCTCAATTTCCCCAACCCGACATACGTCACATAGGTGGAAAGACACACGTATCACATTTCAACTCATCACACGTGATCACGTCATTTAAACACGTTCCTTGGACATACATGCATCATATAACACTTTTTAAACTTGAAACTAGGTGTCATTTTAGCAAGGCAGAAAACTGGCAGAACTGCGCGACCGTTTTGTAAAAATCACAATAAATTCACCCGACCTCAAAAGGAGCTAAATTTTGGTCACAATACAGAGGACACATTCAAGTTCATTCATGAAAATATTCACACCGAAATCAGGTCATTTAGTCAGTCATATCACATATTAAGCTCTCTGGTCGGAACATACAATTTCTGACAGTATTGTGCAGTTTATTTGAAAAATTCACCATAAATTCATCCAATGCCCAAAAAGGCTGAAAATTTTACACGACTCAGAAGACACTACAAAGTTTCATATAGTTTAAGAATCACATCAATCAGAGGTCATTTGATCGGTCAAACAGAAAACGAAACATTATTGGCGAGAACACAAGTTTCTGGCAGATTTGCGCAGTCAACTTAAAAAATTTATAAAAACTTCATTTTTCGACAAAAAGGGCTGAAATTCACACGAGACACAGAAAACACCTTGAAGTTTACTCAGTAAAAATGTCATATCAAAATTCGATCATTTGATGGGTCAATTACAGATCAGAAGCTACTGGTCGTACGCCTCAGATTTCAGGTTCATAGTTTCGAAAATAGGGTTTTCTTCTTCCATCGAACAAACACAAATTTTTCATGCTTGAAACACACAAAGTCTTGCTTAAAAGTTTCTCATAAACATGTTTGCACATAGACTCACATCATTCACCAAATATTCCAATCCAATTTCACATGAATTCAATCAAAAACACATAACCATCAAAGTTCTTATGCAATCACACTTTCCCACCGATAAATTTTGCGATCTATCAATCCTACACCCTTTATATGCATGTAGGATTCAAGAATAAAGTTTCAATGAAAGAGATGAGGAGAAAACTTAGTTATACCTTCTCGAATCACGAAAACAAACGGTAGAAACACGAATGAAGGCGATTCGTCGGAGACTCTTGAAAATAAACTTCAATGGATGCAAGAACAAGGATGAATAGAGGATTTTTGGAGAGAATATGGAGAGGGAGAGGAGAGGCACGAAATTTATGAGGGAGATGGGGGCTAGGGTTTAGTTTAGGTGATTATATAGTCCTAGGTATAATCCCATAAATTAATTAATTAATAAATTGTGGAGGAATAAAATAAAGGACAATAAATAAAATCCCACAATTAAAAGGAAGGCAAGTATTTCGAAAATTATGGCTAGAAATTTAATAAGGAATTTATTTGGTATTTACTTGGAGAGAAATAGATTCACAATTTAGGAAATAAAACAATGAATATTCCATAAACAAGGGAACAAAATAAATTAAATCTCCAAGTAGGAAATAATGAGGGAGGGGCGAAAATCTTGATGGTGTGCACAAGGAAATTATTTAAATCCTCAATTAAATAGAATAGGATTTAAATTTGGTAATTTCTTTATATTAAAAGACTCTCATAAAATAGGCAACAATTAAATAAGTTTTCCACTAGGAAATTAAGCCAAAACGTGTGGGAAGGAGACACAATAGAAGGAAAATATTCACATCCCCAATTAATTTGGCTTAGGTATTAATTTGATATTGAATAAAAGGAATTTCACAAAATAGGAAGCAAATATATTCTCCTCTACAAATAGGGGGCCGAAAATTGGCTTAATTAGCCACAAGGAAATAATTCAACTCTTAATTCAATTGGGGTGAGGGAATAAAATGTGGCAAGATTTAATTGGATTTAATTTGGATGAATATCCCAAAACAATTAATTAAATCCAAGAAAGAATAAAATTTCCAATAATTGGAGGGGCCGACAATTGCCACTTTTTTTTTGCTAGAACAAGATGCCTGATTTTATTTAAATTGATTCCCCACATTAAAATATAACTAGCACTTCATTCCAATTTCCCCATGATGATTTATTCCACATAATCAAACTCAATCACGTAGCAACAAATTAAATTTCATAAATGAAATTTCCAAACGACGAATATTAAATAATGGTCACAAAAATTTGGGATGTTACAGTTTGTCTTTGTTTTAGTGTTTTTCTTTTGCGTCATAGTTTAGGGTCTAGGTTAGGATAGAGTCGGTCAGGGGTGTAACCAGGCTATAATTCGACTTACTTCCTTTGTTTGGTCTTCACGCTTGAGGACAAGCATGGGGTAAGTGTGAGCAGTTTGATAAGTCGTATTCTAGGCCTTGGTTACTGGTCAGTATAATGAGCATAATTAGAATATATCTGCAAAACAGTTGCTAAAGTGTGCAGGGAAAGTGTTCTAGCCAGTATGGGAATGTTCGGATAATTTAGGTGAAAAGTGCGTCAGTAGGGTGCAATACTGACCAGGATGCATGCCAAAAAGGCTCGATATGGAGAAGAAGGATAGCTGGGAAAATCAGTCGCAAGCAAGGGGCAAAAGAGTCATTTAATGAAGAGAGTCTACCCTAAAAATCAAGGGAGGCCTCCCTATAAAAGGAAGCCACTTGGAGAGAGAATCATCATCAATTAGTTCATCAACTCCTACGCTTAGTTAGAAATCTCTCTTCGGTAGATCAATCCTTCAGCATTATCCTTCAAATTCTCGTTCCTCGCCACAGCCATGTTCACCTGAAGCTCATCAATTCGCTGGAGTTCCCCATCCTCTCGTTCCAGTCAGCGTGTTTCGTAGTGTTAACAGTTTCATCGCCCGGAGTGGCAAAACAATCTTTACTTGCTTTCTTAGTTAATCGCACTTTGTTTTCTTACGTTGGATCTGTTGCACGTTCAATATTTGCTTACTTTGAAGTCTTAGTTGCGATCCAAACGATTTTATGATACGAAGTTGTTTTTCTGCATCGTTTCTTGTTTGATTTCGTTCTTTTCTGCCTAGATATCTTAGATCCAGTTGTTACGGTAATTTCTAGTTGCCACTTTTTTTTTGCTAGAACAAGATGCCTGATTTTATTTAAATTGATTCCCCACATTAAAATATAACTAGCACTTCATTCCAATTTCCCCATGATGATTTATTCCACATAATCAAACTCAATCACGTAGCAACAAATTAAATTTCATAAATGAAATTTCCAAACGACGAATATTAAATAATGGTCACAAAAATTTGGGATGTTACATCCTTCCCCTCTTAACAGAAATTTCGTCCCGAAATTTTGACCGTCTCACATAAACAACTCGGGGTATTTTTCTTTCATTCTATCTTCTAACTCCCACGTGGCTTCCTCGGGACCATGGTGTTTCCACAATACTTTCACGGATGCTATCGACTTGTTTCGCAACTCTTGCACCTTCCGATCTAGGATTGCCTCGGGCCTTTTCTCGTAGTTCATGTCGGGGGTTAGGATCACTTCTTCTTGATGAATCACATGCTTGGGGTCGAACACGTACTTGCGCAACTGCGACACATGGAACACGTTGTGCACATTTCCAAAACTGGGAGGTAACGCCAAACGGTACGCTACAGGACCTACTTCATCGACAATCTCGTACGGCCCTACAAAACGCGGTTTCAACTTTCCCTTCACTCCAAACCTCACAACTCCTTTCGTCGGGGATTCTTTCAAGAACACTTTGTCACCAACGTCGAATTTGATTTCCGTTCGACGCACGTCAGTATACGACTTCTGTCTATCTTGAGCTTCCTTGATCCTTGAGCGGATTTGGTGCACAATTTCAGTCATTTCCCTTATAGCGTCGGGTCCTAACATCTTTCTCTTGCCAACTTCATCCCAAAAGAGTGGGGATTGACACTTCCTGCCATACAAGGCTTCATACGGAGCCATATCGATCGTCTCTTGGTAGCTATTGTTGTAGGCGAATTCAACCAACGGTAGAATGGTTTCCCAACTTTCCCTTCGATCTAAGACAACGGTAGCATATCCTCAAGCGTTTGAATCGTACTCTCTGACTGCCCGTCCGATTAAGGGTGATAAGCAGTGCTGAAGTTCAGTTGTGTGCCCAATTCTCATTGCAAACTCATCCAACTTTGATGTGAACTTTGTATCGCGGTTGGACTCAAAGGTCTTTGGCACTCCATGCAATCGCACAATCTCGTTCACGTAGAGCTTAGCTAACTTGTCCGCGCCATAAGTAACCTTAATCGGTAAGAAGTGTGCGCTTTTAGTAAGTCGATCGATGATCACCCAAATCGCGGTGTTGCCCTTCTGTGACTTTGGCAAACCCGTTACGAAATCCATAGCTAGATGCTCCCAATTCCATTCGGGAATTTCAAGCGGTTGTAACTTCCCATATGGCCGTTGGTGTAAGGCCTTCACTTGTTGGCATGCTAGACATCGTTCCACATATGACGCTACGTCCCCTTTCATTCCATTCCACCAAAATCGTTGCTTCAAGTCTCGATACATCTTCGTGCTTCGGGGGTGAGCATTGTAAGGTGTGTCGTGCGCTTCACTCAAAATCTCATCTTTTAGCGCCTCATCGCTCGGCACACACAATCGTCCATCGTATGTCGAAGCATTATCCGCCTCCTCACGGTAATGATCAAGCTTCTCGGCTCTCACCTTCACATGTAATTCTTCAAACTTTTCATCATGTCGTTGGGCTTCTATGAGCTTGGTTCTCAAATTTGGATCAATCACTAGCGTCGCTATTCTTCCTCCTACTGTCTCGGGCGCTTTCACTATCTCCAAACTCATTCTGTCGAATTCGCGAATCAACGCTTCCTCTTGCGTTAGGAAATAAGCCAATTGCGGTTGGTTCTTCCTACTCAAAGCATCGGCTACTACGTTAGCCTTGCCCGGATGATAGTGAATACCATAGTCATAATCTTTCACGATCTCTAACCAACGTCACTGTCGCATGTTTGGCTCCTTTTGTTCGAAGAAATACTTGAGACTCTTGTGATCCGTATAGATTTCGCATCTCACTCCATAGAGATGGTGTCTCCAAATTTTCAGTGCATGCACTACTGCTGCTAGCTCCAAATCATGAGTCGGAAAATTCAATTCATTCGGTCTCAACTGTCGGGAAGCATATGCTATTACCTTCCCATCTTGCATTAACACGCATCCTAGTCCCACTTTCGACGCATCCGTATAGACGGCGAAGTCCTTGTCGGGTTCTGGTACCGCTAGGACTGGTGCTGTAGTCAATTTCTCTTTCAACAGTTGGAAACTCGCCTCGCACTTTGGCGTCCAAACCACCTTGATTCCTTTCTTTAGTAGTTGCGTCATCGGTCTCGCAATCTTAGAGAATCCCTCAATGAAGCGTCGATAATATCCTGCCAATCCCAAGAAGCTGCGGATTTCATTTGGCGTTTTCGGCGACTTCTAATTCTGCACGGCCTCGACCTTTGCTGGGTCTACTTGAATTTCATTTGCCGTCACAATATGACCAAGAAAGTTCACTCGAGTCAACCAGAACTCACACTTACTGAACTTGGCATAAAGCTTCTCCTTTTGCAACGTTTCCAACACTATTTGTAGATGATGTCCATGTTCATCCTCGTTCTTCGAGTATACCAACACGTCGTCGATGAAAACTAACACAAACTTGTCAAGATACTCATGGAAAACTCGGTTCATCAAGTCCATGAAAATGGCTGGAGCGTTGGTCAGCCCAAATTGCATTCCGACGAATTCAGAATGGCCATAACGAGTGCGAAAAGCAGTCTTAGGCACATCCTCTCGTCGGACCTTTAGTTGATGATATCCCGACCTCAAGTCCATTTTCGAAAATACGCCCGCTCCTCGAAGTTGGTCAAACAAATCATCAATCCTCGACAGTGGGTACTTATTCTTCAAGGTCATCTTGTTGAGCTCACGATAGGCGATGCACATCCTCATCGTTCCATTTTTTTTCTTAACGAACAACACTGACGCTCCTCACGGTGACACACTAGGTCGAATGAAACCCAAGTCTAACAATTCTTGCAACTGAATCTTAAATTCTGCCAACTCTTTAAGGGCCATTCGGTATGGCACCTTCGATACTGGCGCAGACCCTGGTTCCAAAACAATGGTGAACTCTAATTGTCTGTCGGGTGGCGGTCCAAGCAAAGCTTCGGGAAACACATCGGGAAAATCTGGTACGACGTCACGTCTTCCACTCTCAAATCCTTCTTTTCCTCTGTGTTCAGGTACACAAGATACACCGGACGCCCTTTTCTTATTGTCGTGGTTGCTTGCAATGCTGAGATTATGTAGGTTCGTCGGTTTAACGAAATCTCCTACAAGATAGTCGGCTCGTCGCCAGGGCTCAAAAAGAATTTTCCTCTCCTTGCAATGTTGCATCAAGAACTCAGAATATGTATCAAGAACGCAAACTTTAATCAAACAGTCTTAACTTGGATATGAACCGATTTCGAATTGTAACAATTGGTTATGATCATCCCCAAGGAGCTTGAAAGAACATAAGATATGTCATGAATATGGGATGGAATCGAATTAATGTCAATTCTCATGGTAGGCTACCAAACAAGATAATTTAGTTGTTCGACCAGATTTGAAAGGTCAACACATAAATGGATTATGACTTAAAGGGTTAAGAAAAAAAATGATCATTTGCATGAGGATTGAAAAATGTAGGCAGTTGTCACAAAGCGGTACTGATCATGGTTCAAGGAAAATCATAATATGGACTGACAGAATCACATCAATGGGTTCATAAGTTTGTGAAAGGCAATCAAAGTTAAAGGGGCTATTGAAAACAAAAATCAAGTGGATTAAGTTTGTTAAGGCAAGGAACAAAATGTAGGCCTTAACTTCATTTTGTAGAAAGAAAGGTTCTATTATGGAAAGGATACATGAACCGAACCAAAAGAATTTCACTCTGTAAGAAAGAACTTGACACAGACATGGTGACAAAATAAAAGGCTGAACAAAAGTTCGAAGAAGAATATCCCATAGAAAACATGTCTGTGAAACGTGATTATATTGAAGGACGTAACTGCAAGCAGCCTTAAGAATTAAACTCAATAGCAAAGGCTCACAGAGTCAAAGTATGGTCCGTATAAATAATAGGTCAAAGAAGACTACAATCAATCCAAGTGTCCAAAGTTATGAAGGCAACACCACTTTCCAAGAACTGAAAGTGAGTTATGACTCAATGGAGGAAAAGAAACAATATGCATCACTTGCAAGGGGTGAATGAAATAAGCTGTTAAATTGACAATGGCCCACGGCTATTTGAAAGGTCCTGAAAGATAACTTCTTATAATCCAAGTAAGAACTGTTGATTAGAATAGTTTGTTCCAGCTATTAAAGTCGCACCTCCTTGTTCATATTTCGCAAGCCGAAACTGGTAATATCGCTCTATGAACTGTGGATTCCACGCTGAGATTCTTCGTGTCATTGCCACTAATAACGATAGTTGAAATCCATATCTTCATAAAATTCTTTGCCTGTCATAATGACTATCCTCGTAGGACACGGTTATCATCCTCGTGCTCCTTAGCAGGGTATGGAGATCATCTCCATCGTGCTTCCACTTACGCAAGATTAAACCTTACTAATTTAAATCGCGAGTATGATCGCTCGTCGTTGCATGAAAATATCTCTTAGCATCGGTTCTTCTTGTCTCGCACCTTGACTTAAGCGTTTGCCTAAACTATCATACTCTCGTACGTTTCATTGCTCGGAAAAGCAATTGTTAAGTTTTCAACTTAGAACTACGATTCGCGCGGTCAACTAGGCTTATATTTTAGGTACTCTAAGTTCACAACACAATTCATCATCTCATAGCTCATCATCTACTTCAATTTACGTCATTCATACATCAAGATAAACACACCACATTTTCACATCCCATAGCAAAACACTTTCGAACTTCACATTATATTCAAAACTTTTGAAACAAAATTTCTTTACACTTTCACACCTTCCTAAAAATTTTCCACATCTCACTTTTAGAGTAAAAGTTTTGACTCAAACTAAATCGTAATTTCGCATCAACTTTCATCATTCGTATAAAACATTCCATAGAATAACACATCATACCTCGCACCTCATAACATACATAACATCACACTTCCACAGCTCAATTTTCCAAACGAAGTAAATTTTTTTTTGTCTAAACTCAAATGTTTTTTTTTGAACAATTCATAAACACAACATTTTCCATTGATCAATTAATTTTCTCAAAAGAAAGAACTAACATATTTTCATTTAAAGTTCAAAGATATTTTTTTTTTCAAAAAGTTCCAACAACTTTCCACAACATAAATATTTTTCCCACTAGAACAACTAGTCATTAATATTGCAAAACTCATAACATATTTGCATTCCAAACAAAACACTCATGCACTTCACATATATGTTTGAGACAACATTTTTAGATTACTCATCTTTTCTCAAAAAAAAATTTAACATTCTCAAAACAACTCATTAATTTCCATCTTTCGTGTAAAACACGCCATCTTCCCATAATCACATGCTTACGTCATAACACTTTCACACACATAGCACATACTTAAGTCATCAGGCCAATCTTGCTCATGTCTCACATAATCATACCATAACAATATCACATTCAAACATACCCCACGTGCTTAAATCATCTTCTCAATTCATGCTCATATTCCACATGTTCACACTATCACAATATTGTTTTCACCCATAATACACGCATTTAAATCATCATGCTCACATTCAACATATGTATGTCATCATATCATTTATTCTCGAATTCCAACATGAAAATAACCTCACATCATCACGTAATTACATGCTCATGCATTCTTTTGCCCAAAACATCCTCATCATATCGTCAATTTTATACATCGTTCACACATTTCATCAACAACTTAAAACATACCTCACTTTCCTTGATTGAGCGTGATGCTTTGGATGTTGAGCCTTCGTGACACTTCTAGTCAATAAGGGTTCACTAATCTAGACTTAAGGTAAAAGGAGACTCTCGGACCAGAGCGAAAGAACGAAGCTCTGATACCACTCTGTCACGATCGCCCATACTAGGGGTACCACAAACGCGGCGATCGTGACCGGCATGCATGGATAACATTTTAAATGAAAACTTAATTAACTTAAAGAAAAAAAACATTTTAGTTTAAAGAAGTTTAAGGTTATAATTTAACTATTGATTAGAAATGACTTATGAAAACTATTTTTAAAAGAAGCAGCGGAGAAAATAAACTTAAAGAAAACCAATTAACTTCTAAAGTAAAACATTTAATTTAATTCACGGAAAACACCATTTTCAAAAGACAACGTAATTACTTGGTTAACACCTAACACAACCATACATGTTCAAACACAATACGAAAGGATTAAAGTCTTGAGACATAGTTCAAAATATAGCAGCGGAAAATAAGGTTTAAAGAGAGTCAAGGATAACGCCTATGTATGAAGACACAACGCATCCTAGGTTCTTAGGCCAGCTCAACATCCACCGCAATATCCCGCTCAACCTGCACATAAGAAAAAAATATGCAGGGCTGAGTACTTGTTGTACTCAATGGGCTCATGCCGAAAACATTTTAATAAGTTATGTCATCCATACCAGTGATCTCAAGTTTTAAGTAGTAGGAAAAATATCACGAGAAACACAAAAACGTTCAAGTCTGGCCAGACAATTTATCTCCCCACTTTTCACATCAATCCATCAATCACATCACAGTGCGACGAAAGTGTGGCCACACTATTCGCCCACGAGACCGGCCGACTTGCAAGGACGGCTCACGATCCCACCAGTGTACACAGCCCGATAGGGTTTACGGCCCTACTCGGACCAGAATTCGTTTCACAATACAGCCATATAGCCTAACGGAGTAAACTCATACGAACTAGGCATCAGGCACACAATCTCATAACAAAAACAACATGGCATGACATAACAGTTAAACCACCCTTATATCTCCACATAATATTTTTCGGAAAAGTAAAGAGGTTTGAAAATAAAGCCCACCTCGTTCTCTTAGCAATTTACAACCCAACTTAGCAATTCTCGATCCTCGAGTTCACGAGTACACAACACCCTTGTCAATGACAACACAAGTCAGCCTCACACAACATCATATTACTATGCATGTCCTATCGTTTCTCTCATCGCCTTTCTCAATTTCCCCAACCCGACATACGTCACATAGGTGGAAAGACACACGTATCACATTTCAACTCATCACACGTGATCACGTCATTTAAACACGTTCCTTGGACATACATGCATCATATAACACTTTTTAAACTTGAAACTAGGTGTCATTTTAGCAAGGCAGAAAACTGGCAGAACTGCGCGACCGTTTTGTAAAAATCACAATAAATTCACCCGACCTCAAAAGGAGCTAAATTTTGGTCACAATACAGAGGACACATTCAAGTTCATTCATGAAAATATTCACACCGAAATCAGGTCATTTAGTCAGTCATATCACATATTAAGCTCTCTGGTCGGAACATACAATTTCTGACAGTATTGTGCAATTTATTTGAAAAATTCACCATAAATTCATCCAATGCCCAAAAAGGCTGAAAATTTTACACGACTCAGAAGACACTACAAAGTTTCATATAGTTTAAGAATCACATCAATCAGAGGTCATTTGATCGGTCAAACAGAAAACGAAACATTATTGGCGAGAACACAAGTTTCTGGCAGATTTGCGCAGTCAACTTAAAAAATTTATAAAAACTTCATTTTTCGACAAAAAGGGCTGAAATTCACACGAGACACAGAAAACACCTTGAAGTTTACTCAGTAAAAATGTCATATCAAAATTCGATCATTTGATGGGTCAATTACAGATCAGAAGCTACTGGTCGTACGCCTCAGATTTCAGGTTCATAGTTTCGAAAATAGTGTTTTCTTCTTCCATCGAACAAACACAAATTTTTCATGCTTGAAACACACAAAGTCTTGCTTAAAAGTTTCTCATAAACATGTTTGCACATAGACTCACATCATTCACCAAATATTCCAATCCAATTTCACATGAATTCAATCAAAAACACATAACCATCAAAGTTCTTATGCAATCACACTTTCCCACCGATAAATTTTGCGATCTATCAATCCTACACCCTTTATATGCATGTAGGATTCAAGAATAAAGTTTCAATGAAAGAGATGAGGAGAAAACTTAGTTATACCTTCTCGAATCACGAAAACAAACGGTAGAAACACGAATGAAGGCGATTCGTCGGAGACTCTTGAAAATAAACTTCAATGGATGCAAGAACAAGGATGAATAGAGGATTTTTGGAGAGAATATGGAGAGGGAGAGGAGAGGCACGAAATTTATGAGGGAGATGGGGGCTAGGGTTTAGTTTAGGTGATTATATAGTCCTAGGTATAATCCCATAAATTAATTAATTAATAAATTGTGGAGGAATAAAATAAAGGACAATAAATAAAATCCCACAATTAAAAGGAAGGCAAGTATTTCGAAAATTATGGCTAGAAATTTAATAAGGAATTTATTTGGTATTTACTTGGAGAGAAATAGATTCACAATTTAGGAAATAAAACAATGAATATTCCATAAACAAGGGAACAAAATAAATTAAATCTCCAAGTAGGAAATAATGAGGGAGGGGCGAAAATCTTGATGGTGTGCACAAGGAAATTAATTAAATCCTCAATTAAATAGAATAGGATTTAAATTTGGTAATTTCTTTATATTAAAAGACTCTCATAAAATAGGCAACAATTAAATAAGTTTTCCACTAGGAAATTAAGCCAAAACGTGTGGGAAGGAGACACAATAGAAGGAAAATATTCACATCCCCAATTAATTTGGCTTAGGTATTAATTTGATATTGAATAAAAGGAATTTCACAAAATAGGAAGCAAATATATTCTCCTCTACAAATAGGGGGCCGAAAATTGGCTTAATTAGCCACAAGGAAATAATTCAACTCTTAATTCAATTGGGGTGAGGGAATAAAATGTGGCAAGATTTAATTGGATTTAATTTGGATGAATATCCCAAAACAATTAATTAAATCCAAGAAAGAATAAAATTTCCAATAATTGGAGGGGCCGACAATTGCCACTTTTTTTTTGCTAGAACAAGATGCCTGATTTTATTTAAATTGATTCCCCACATTAAAATATAACTAGCACTTCATTCCAATTTCCCCATGATGATTTATTCCACATAATCAAACTCAATCACGTAGCAACAAATTAAATTTCATAAATGAAATTTCCAAACGACGAATATTAAATAATGGTCACAAAAATTTGGGATGTTACAGTTTGTCTTTGTTTTAGTGTTTTTCTTTTGCGTCATAGTTTAGGGTCTAGGTTAGGATAGAGTCGGTCAGGGGTGTAACCAGGCTATAATTCGACTTACTTCCTTTGTTTGGTCTTCACGCTTGAGGACAAGCATGGGGTAAGTGTGAGCAGTTTGATAAGTCGTATTCTAGGCCTTGGTTACTGGTCAGTATAATGAGCATAATTAGAATATATCTGCAAAACAGTTGCTAAAGTGTGCAGGGAAAGTGTTCTAGCCAGTATGGGAATGTTCGGATAATTTAGGTGAAAAGTGCGTCAGTAGGGTGCAATACTGACCAGGATGCATGCCAAAAAGGCTCGATATGGAGAAGAAGGATAGCTGGGAAAATCAGTCGCAAGCAAGGGGCAAAAGAGTCATTTAATGAAGAGAGTCTACCCTAAAAATCAAGGGAGGCCTCCCTATAAAAGGAAGCCACTTGGAGAGAGAATCATCATCAATTAGTTCATCAACTCCTACGCTTAGTTAGAAATCTCTCTTCGGTAGATCAATCCTTCAGCATTATCCTTCAAATTCTCGTTCCTCGCCACAGCCATGTTCACCTGAAGCTCATCAATTCGCTGGAGTTCCCCATCCTCTCGTTCCAGTCAGCGTGTTTCGTAGTGTTAACAGTTTCATCGCCCGGAGTGGCAAAACAATCTTTACTTGCTTTCTTAGTTAATCGCACTTTGTTTTCTTACGTTGGATCTGTTGCACGTTCAATATTTGCTTACTTTGAAGTCTTAGTTGCGATCCAAACGATTTTATGATACGAAGTTGTTTTTCTGCATCGTTTCTTGTTTGATTTCGTTCTTTTCTGCCTAGATATCTTAGATCCAGTTGTTACGGTAATTTCTAGTTGTTGCGAGCATGTTTTCATTTCCGAATTGATAGATCTGAGTTTATGAGTTCAGTTTGCTGTTAGATTTTAGATCTGAAATGGTTAAGTGTGAAGGCCTAGTTTACGTAGTTTCTGCCACCTTGCATTTCACCCAGTCAGTTTCGGTGTTCGATCTTTTAATTTGAAGTTTTAATTGTAGATCTGTGTTCATGAAGTTGTTAATATGTGTTTCTATGGTGATAAGTCTAGATTTGCTGATCTGAATTTATTCTTGTTGAAGAAGAATACATCTCCATCCACTTTGGGACCACTTTTGCTTTTTAACCACTTTTACTTTTGTCCTTTACTTTTCAGTTGTTACTTTTTCAGATCTGTAGTCCTAGTCACCTAACTACCTCTTTTTTCCTCTGATATTCCGTTTAGCCTTTTATAGTAAACTCATATTTTCCATATGTTTCTGAAACATCATGTCCCCCACTATCACGTACACAGCCGCCTGTCAAACATCTCTCCCACCTCTTAGTCAGTAGAGTACCATCTTAAATTTCAACCTAGATTAAGTCTCAACCCAAAGCGTGGTAGCTAACCAAACCTTCCAGAATATCACCACGATACCAAAACGCATCATCTCTGTGGGATTCGACCCTTACGTCCACTATACTAGTCAGTAGAAGTGGGTTGAGGAATTTTTGATACCAGGTTCATGCTTAGCTGGGACTTCCATCCTGATCAGTAGGATACATCCTTTGCTCGAAACGACACCTGACACAAACCTGCACCTATCAAATAGCGCCGTTGCCGGGGATGAATGGCGTTATTAGCTGTTATTGTGTGTGATACTTTAGCGTATATATTGTTCATAAATTTTTCTCTTTCTTTTTCTTTCAGTTTATGAGAAGCAGTTCAGCTCCTAACCATCGGAGACCGAAGATACTTCAGCGAGGATCTATACTAGTAACCACTCGATCTGGCTTGTCAACAGCTTTGTCTGACATAGGCACGAGTAGTGACGAAGAGCAAGACACCATAGAAGGAGGAATACCAGAACAGGTACTACAATTGGAGGGTAACCTTACTGAAATAAGATGACATTGGTGTGGTATAGCACTGAATTGGATCTGCAAGATGAGTCTTTATGCTATCTACTGAAAGACGAGGTCTTGATAATTAATTTCTTATTCAATGTACGTTAGCATTGAGCATACGATATTGATTATGCACTACTTCTACTTAACATAGGTGCGGGTTTTTCGTAACCCAAGAATCCCGGTATATTAGGTAGTGGTGATTAATATCTAGCGGTACTAGGATAGCTATAATATTGAATCATGCGTGAGGTGAGTCTAGTTTTATAACGTCCACAAAACGAGCTCGAAACAAGGATTTTATTATTCATAACCTAGCTAGTTGAAATTTGATTACTCTCTGAAAAATAAATAACTGTTTCTTGCTAAGTCCACTCTTGGAGTTAATAATATGTTAATTAATTAAGTTCATAGCAGACATTGATTAATTAATGGACGTTTCTATCTTAAGCGCGGGAAATTAATGGGAACCCGAAATACTTGTAATTTCGGATTTGGATGGGCAGTGCAATATTACTTCTGTAGTGGCTGCTCGTAATATTCTAATATAAGCTTATATTAAATTGTAGGTTCAATTTAATTAGTAAAAAGTTAATTGGGGGAGGCCAAATCCAAATTCTTCCATAGATCCCTAACTGGGCCCAATATGTGACGAAATATAAATAGGAGAATAAATGAGATAGAATATACACTTATATTTTGATCAAAATTTCATCCCCCTCTCTTTCGCTCAGAGGGACGATTTCTCCTCCTCCTCCATGAGGGATTTCCGTTTTCTTTATTTAAGTTCTAGTATTTTGGTAAGATTAGCCCATAGTGATATCAGATTACAGTCCGGGAACCAGTCAGAAGATCCGTGGTTTAGTGCTCAAGATCTTCACGTGGAGAAGACGCGAGCTATCTTCGATTCTTCAGTGAATCAATGAGGTAAATTGGCTTACTCCGTAGCAAGCATGTTTTAGGTATTATTTGTGCTAAAGCATGTTTAAATTCAAGTTATGAGCATGATCCGTTTGTCTAAATAGTCTGCTAAATAGATCAGAATTTTATGTGATCCGTTTGAACGCAGGTTTCCGCTGCCAACCCCTTCAATTGATATTAGAGCCAGTCTTTGGCTCTGATTATTTGGATTTAAATTTCGTGAAATTCATGTATGAATGTGTTATTTCATTGCGAAGCATGTTCTTGGTGTTTTTGTTTATATTTTATACATGATGAACTCAAGAACTATCGAATAAAAGAACTTAAATTTTTCGATTGTATGAGACGTGCGATCCGTCGGCGCTCGCGTCGAGATGGATCGCACCACGTGTAAATCGAGATAAGGTTATCGATAGAGTGGGAGCCGAGGGCACGCGATCACAGGGCGATGCGCAGACGAGCAAGGGCTCGTGCACCCCGCCGGGCGAGACCGCACGCCCAGATGGTACCCATGACCGAACTCGACAAGGCGGTGGCTGGCGAGGTATGGCAAGTCGTCCGAGAACCGCCGAGACACCGCGAGCTACCAGGCCAAGAACCCTAGGCGGAAGTCCCAAGAGCAGCTTCCAGCGGCGGCAGAGAGCACCGTGCCTTGGTGCGGATGTTGGCTGATGCAGTGGGAGCGGCTGGGAGGCGAGACGTCGGCGCGAGCCTGGCCGAGACAGATCGTCGCGAATGGCCAAGAGCAGCGCCACCGACGTGCGCGCTGCTGGCAGAGGATTGCGATACCCGATGGCCCGAGGTGCCTAGACGGAAGGTGCGACGTAGGACCGAGAGCGGCACGCGACAGCATGAGCCGCTGGCCGAGACGACGCGCCCAGGCACTGAACTGTGACATGCGCGGACGTTAGAGATGTCGTGTGCATCGGGTTCTGACAAAGAACTCATCGGAGTTTCATCGTTCATCATTCGTTCAAACCTGGTACGATGAGATATCGATGATGGATTATTTTAATGATTATTTAATTCATTCATTAAAAGATATCATTAAAATGTTATTATTTAATGGAAATAAAATATTTTGGGAAGATTTCCCTAGATGTTAGGAATATTTGAATTATTGACTATATCAATGGAAATAAATAATATTATTTTTATTCCTAGATGATATGGACAAGAATAATTTAATAGTTTCCTATTATTCATATATCTAGAATCCTAATAAGGATAGATATATAGGAATATATTAAATAATATAATTTCTCTTCCTTATCTTGAACTTGGAAATTATATGAGTTTAATTTTTCATGTCTAATTAAGATTTAAATAATTTGTTTATTTTAGAAATATCTTATAGAAGACATGAATAAAGATTAAATTCTAGAATAATTAATTTCCTAAAGTGAGATAATGAAAGATTTAATTATCCAGTCAATTAAATTCCAACCGAATTTAATTAAGCCTTTATCTGCCTTAAGGCTAAGGATAATTAAAGAAAAACCATAACCCAAATATCTAAGCTATAATTTCGAACTTAATGTTTGTATATGGTCTCCATCGATTGGTCCGCAATTGGTGAAGCTAATTTGTAATATTATCGCCTCCCATTATGTGGGGATAATAATCTTAAGAAATAGTAAGTTCATTAGGGCGGACTTCTCAAATATAAATAGTATGAACGAGAATGTGGTTTCTAATATTATCGCCACACATTACGTGGGGACAATAATCCTAAGAAACTACGAGATTCATGAGTTCACACAGAATTTATGAGAAAGCTTGATTTTATTAGCAGCACATGAACATCGTTCTCATAGCGGAAGAGTACAGTTTTGTGCTCACAACCCCACAACCTCCAGTGCTGGCGGCTAACACTGCGGAAGGAGTTAGAGATGCGCATAGACGGTTGCATAAGGCGAATGAGATGGCTAAGTGATACATGTTGGCTTCTATGTCTTCAGTACTCAAGCATCAGCATTCTGCCATGGCGACTGCCACTGAGATTATGCAAAATCTCACGAATCTTTTTGGTACTCAGAATCGAACGGCTAAGTCTCAAGCCTTTCGGAGTATCATGACGAAGACAATGAAGGAAGGCACGTCTGTGCGGGACCATGTCCTCGAGATGATGGGCCACCTCTATCAAATTGAGGTTTTGGGAGGGACGATCGATCCCGAGTCCAAAGTAACAATTATCCTTCAGAGGCTTCGCCATAGCTTCCAGCAGTTCAAGCTCAACTTCGAGATGAACAAAATGAACTACACCTTGGCAGAATTGTTGAATGAACTTCAGTTGGCGGAGGACCTTATGGTTCAAGCTTAGGTAGCCATGCTGAGTTTGGCGCCTCATTCCTCTGGCTCTAAGCTTGGCGTAGGAAAGAAGCGGACACCGAACCCTGTTGCGGCTAAGATTGCTAAGAAGAAGAAGAAGAAGAAGAAGAAGAAGAAGAAGAAAAAAAAAAAAGAAGAAGAAGCTTTCGAGGAAGTGTTTCAAGTGTGGAGAGAAGGGGCATTGGAAGCCAGATTGTCCTAAAAAGGGCAAGGCTACAGGTATGCACCAAGCTCTAGTGGTCGAGTCATGCTTGACTTCGACATCTACTCATACTTGGGTCATTGACACAGGAGCCACTGATCATGTTTGTTTTGATCCTGACTTAATCGAGGTGATAAGACGGCTATATGATCGTGAGATCGAAGTCCAGCTGGGCGACGCTACAAAAGTGGCGGTCGTTGTAGTGGGAGACGTTAATTTGCGTTTTAGCAGTGATAGATTTTTTATTTTGAAGAATGTTTTGTTGATACCTTCTTTTAGAAGAAATTTAATTTCAGTTTCTAAATTAGTTTTTGATGGATATTCGATTTCTTTCAATGACAATTGAGTTATTAAGAAAGATGGTTCTTATATCTGTCGTGGTATCATGGAAAACAATATGTACACAATCACATCTACACAGTTTAATAATCACAAATCAGAACTCAATACAACATCAAAAATTTCAAAAAAAGAAAAGCACCTTTAAGTTCAATGAACAAAACGTATTTATGGCACCTTAGACTTGGTCATGCCAATGAAAGGGGGATCCATTCTCTAGTGGAACAAGACCTTATTGAAGGTCTAGAGAATGAACCCTTTCATAAGTGTGAATCATGCTTAGAAGGAAAAATGACCAAGAGGTCTTTTAAGGCTATGGGCAATAGGGCAAAGGAAAGACTTGAGCTTGTTCATACCGATGTGTGTGGACCAATGTCAACAGAGGCAAGAGGTGGTTTTCGATACTTCATCACATTTACTGATGACTTCTCGAAAGTTGGATAAGTTCAAAGAGTTTAAGGCATATGTGGATAAGTTCAAAGAGTTTAAGGCAAGAGGTGGTTTTCGATACTTCATCACATTTACTGATGACTTTTCTATTTGATGTGCTACAAGTCTGAATCTTTTGACAAGTTCAAAGAGTTTAAGGCATATGTGGAGACGTATCATGGAAAGAGTATCAAAAGCCTGCGATCTGATCGCAGAGGCGAATACCTCAGTGCTGAGCTTTTGGACTACTTATCGGTGGCGGGAATTGAATCCCAACTGACAGCGCCGGGCACGTCCCAGCAGAACAGCCTGGCTGAAAGAAGGAATAGGACCTTGTTGAACATCGTCCGGTCGATGATGAGTTTTGCACGGCTACCTATTTCGTTTTGGAGACATGCCTTGCTTTCTACAAGTCATATTTTAGACAACTTACCGTCAAAATCCGTGCCTACTACTCTTTATGAGTTGTGGACTGGGCGCAAGCCCAATCTAGCACATCTCAAGATTTGGGGTTGCCCGGCTCATGTATTGGAAAAGGATCCAACTATGCCGGGATCAAGAACGGAGGTATGTGTGTTGATAGGGTACCCTAGATGATCGAAAGCTTATGAATTCTATAGTCTCTGAGACAAGAAAGTCATTGTGAGTACTCGGTTGACATTCTTAAAGGAAGACTTTGTAATGAATCATAAACCCAGCAGTGAAGTGGCTCTTGACTAGCTAACTTCTGTAACAAGTTCCATTAACCAAGAACCCGTACCTAGTGTACAATCAATTCCTGAAATTTCAATTTCTAATCCAAGCATTGTATTCCCGCGCAGCAGTGAGAGGGTCTCTCATGAGCCCGATAGATACATTGGTTTGAAGGAATCTATGGATCACTCCTCGGACAACAATGTATTGGATCCCTGGAACTTTGTAGAGGCGCAAGCAGATGTCGATCATTGTGAATGGGTGAAAGCAATGGATTTGGAACTACAATCTATGATAGACAAAGACGTCTACAATTTATCCGTCCTAACCGAAGGCTGTACTGCCATTGGGAGCAAGTGGATATACAAACGTAAACGTGGACCCGATGGACGAATTAAAGTCTTTAAGGCAAGACTAGTGGCCAAGGGGTATACCCAAAGGGAAGGTATCGATTACGATGAGACATTCTCCCCGGTGGCCATGCTCAAATCGATCCGGATACTATTGGCTATTGCAGCTTACATGAATTGGGATGTATGGTAGATCGACGTTACGACTGCGTTCTTGAACGGGAGTCTTGAAGAGACCATCTACATGGAACAACCCGAAGGATATTCCGTGAAGTGTAAGGAACACATGGTTTGGAAGCTTAAGAAGGCCATTTATGGCCTCAAGCAAGCATCTAGATCATGGAACCAGTGTTTCGATCAGACTATTTATAAGTTTGGATTCGAAAAGTGCCTAAATGAAAGTTGCGTTTATAAGAAGGTTGAAAAGGGGAATGTTGTGTTCTTAGTTTTATATGTAGATGACATTGTTCTAATTGGAAATAATAAAAAGATGTTGTCATCAGTACGAACTTGGTTATCGAACCAGTTCGAGACGAAGGATATGGGAGACGCGGGACACATCCTTGGGATCAAGGTTCTTAGGAATCGTGAAAAGAGGACTGTTGGCATGGTGGCAAGATATCAGTCGAATCCGGGCTAAGGACATTGGACTGCCGTAAAGAACATACTCAAGTACCTTAAACGGACTAAGGACTATGCTCTAGTTTACAATGCAGCCAAGCTCTGTCCTTTGCGATATACTGACTCGGATTTTTAATTTGATCAGGACTCGAGAAAATCTACTTCTAGATATGTGTTCATCTTAGGAGGTGTAGCCGTAATTTGGAAGAGTGTGAAGCAGAAATGCATCGCGGACTCGACCATGGAAGCCGAGTAAGTGGCCGCTTTGGAGGCTGCAAAAGAAGCAGTATGGTTCAAGAATTTCCTTATGGATTTTGGTGTGGTAATGAATCTGCCCAAGAGCATCACCATTTATTGTGACAATTCTGGTGCTGTGGCAAACTCAAAAGAACCACGAGCTCACAAAGCGAGCAAACACATAGAGAGGAAGTATCATATCATTAGAGATATAGTGCAGAGAGGAGACATACAAGTGGTCAAGAATGAGTCAGAGAACAACCTGACAGATCCTTTTACAGAGACATTGGAGGTGAAACCGTTCGAACGCCATGTTGAAAGGATGGGAGCTTGACTCATTTAAGACCTCAACTTGCTTTCAGTATAAGTGGGAGAATTAGACGTGGTGCACATTTATTTTGTATACTCGAAAGCAGTTTTGAGTATAAGTGGGAGATTGTTAAAATTTGTATACTAGAAATCACCTTTCGATGGATTGAATACTGTAAAACTCTATATTCTATTTTACAATGAATGCAACAGATTATTTTTGTCATAATGTTGTTATGTTTTACATTTAATGGATGTTAATTGCATATTTAAATGTATAAGCAACGTAACAAAGTCGAAGTCTTTGTTTTAGTAGGCCGGTTGTGGGCGTCGTCCACTTTAAGGTAACACAGTCATTTCTGAACAAAGAAAAATAAGAATTTCGCAACCTAGATAGGCCTAGACTACTTATCGTGAAAGGTTGCAATGTCAATCCGCATATTTCTAAGCCGTACTGAAATAAGATGACATTGGTGTGGTATATCACTGAATTGGATCTAACGGCAAGACGAGTCTTTATGCTATCTACCAAAAGACGAGGTCTTGATAATTAATTTCGTAATCAATGTACGTTAGTATTGAGCATACGATATTGATTATGCACTACTTTGACTTACCAATAGGTGCGGGTTTTTCATAACCCAAGAATCCCAGTATATTGGGTAGTGGTGATTAATATCTAGCGGTGCTAGGATTGCTATTATATTGAATTGTGCGCGAGGTGAGTCTCGTTTGATAACGTCCACAAGAGAAGCTCAAAACAAGGTTTTATTATTCGAAACCTAGCTAGTTGGAGTTTGATTACTCTATGAACAATAAATAAGTGTTTCTTGCTAAGTCTACTCTTAGAGTTAATAATATGTTAATTAATTAAGTCCATAGCAGACATTGATTAATTAATGGATGTTTCTATCTTCACGTCTCAGATCCATAACTCCAAACTACAATTCAACTCAGATCAAACAATACCAACTCCGATACATTCATACCCATCACTCCTCAATTCAGATTCAACCGATTCAACAATAAATCAACTCCGATCAACCCGATCTCAACTCCAAATCAAACATCAATTACGAAAAGCATCCAAATCAGTAAATACTGACAATCAAACATTAGAGACAGCTAACAGGAAACAGAAACTTCCATACCTACTAGATTAAGATTCAACACAGACATATCAGATGCCGAGCTTCCAAAACAACGAAGTCACGACTCAAAAACAGCAGAAAAGTAAAGTAATTGTATCTTCGCCCTTCGTAAGGACGGTGTTACACTACTGGCACTAAGCTAAACCACACCGAACTCCCAAAATTATCGCATTGATGTCAAATGCGCAGAGAATTGTGTGTGAAGTGAGCTAAGAGCAAAAACCCAAATGAAGCTAAGATGGAACTCAATGCCTCTATTCATGATTGTGGTCTCTATTTATAGCTGATGCTTGGATTTCTAGGGCACTCTTCCTTGCTAATTTGTCATTTTTGCCCTTCCTAGAAAATCCTTTTAAAGATGCTTTTGCTTCGCAGCTACTCCCGCCATCGCTCTTGTCATCTCCCAAGTCAGGTTGCGAACTGGCATTCTTCACTTCAATTTCCTTCGATTCCCTCTGCCTGGTAGATTTTTCATCCGTTTCCTAGGCTTGGCAGATTCTCTACGCACCTAAACTTATAAATGTGTGTTAGATAATTGCGGGTGGTGATCCCTCGATGGGGCATCCTTAATCTTCTAAGGGGCATCCTTAATCTTCCAAGGATTCCAGTTACTATTCTGATTCAAGTTTCCAACCGCATTTACCTGTGCTTGAAAATCTTGTTCCCCTGGAGGTCCATAACTGGGATAAGTCTCTTCCTGACTTGATGCAGTCTTCACTTTCTCTTAAGGAGTAGATGGGTTGTTTTTCTCCATGGCATTCAGTATCGCCTTCTCCAGCCTATTCATTCGAATTTCCATTATGTCTTCAGTTGTTTCTGTAGTTGTATTTGCCGCTACTCACCTTAATATCAGGGCCCTAAGAGTGGCATAGGCTTTCTTGGCGTTGACCAGCTTATCGAGGACCCTTTTCGCTTCACATACCTTCAACTTAGAGAAATCACCACCACTTGAGGAATTCATCAAATCTTGCTCTCGGGTGTAATTCCTACATAAAAATTGTTGTATATTTCTGCCTCCACCATGTGGTTGTTTGGGCAAGCATCCAGCATTCCCTTAAATCTACTCCAATACTGACTCAAAGTTTCATCGCCATCCTGATGGGCTCCTTGTATCTCCTTCTTCAGAGCATTAGTCTTCACAGGTAAAAGGCGTCCAGCATCCCCTTAAATCTACTCCAATATTGACTCAAAGTTTCATCGCCATCCTGATGGGCTCCTTGTATCTCACCGGCATTCGCAGGAAAAGACATACATTGACCAGCTGGATCAGTTTGACAATCTAACTTGAACAGTTCACAACAGCAGGAGAATCTAGACACTCAAAGAGAGAACTAGAGCTTTTCAAAACCTCAACCCAAAGCGTGGTAGCTAACCAACCCTTCCAGATTATCACCACAATCGCTTTTCACACGTTCTATCCATATCTATGGAATTCGACCCTTACTCTGCTATACTAGCCAGTAGAAGTGGGCTGAGGAAATTGTTGATACCAGGTTTTAGGTCATCGTGCCAGCGACACGACTAGGTTAGGAGTCTCCTCCTGATCAGTTGATTATACGACCCTGCACAAACCTGCTCTTTCAGTCCCACTTATATAATCTGATATACTCCATCTGTCCCATAGAAATAGACAGTATTTCTTTTTTCATCTTTCTCTCAGAATAGTTCATATCTATTTATGGCAACATTTTTCTCCTTTTCTTTTACTTTATCGTTTATGGGTTCTACCATCCACTACACAATTTCGACTATTCTTTCCCTTCTTTCTTACTTTATCAATCATGCATTAAAATGGCATCTATAGGACAGAGGGAGGAAATAGATACTTTATGTACGTGAGAAATAATTACTTACAACATAATACTAGCAAAATATTTCAATTTTCGAATCAGATAGCATTTTAAAACTGCAATAACTCTGAATTGTGAGCTTTACCCCATAAAAAATTGCATTTATAGCTGGTCAAAATTAGGGATGTCGATTGGACGAACTCGTTCCTGTTCGAGCCAACCTGTTCGGGTTATCGGGCCATTCATGTTGGGGTTTGGAGCCCCTTGCACAGCGGAAGACTTGTACAAAACAAATAAATCAGACGTGGGATCTATTTGACCGATTACGGGATTAATCTATTCACATGTTAACACAGAATTGCATGCTAGAAAGCAAATAATTCATGCTCATAGAATATAAATACTAAACATGAATTCTACGGTTTAGAGTTACCGATTTGATGCTCCAAAGAATCATCGATTGCTCGCGCCTTCTCCACGATGATCTTCAGTACTAGACCACGGATCTTCTGACTGGTGTCCCGAACTGTATTCCGACATTAGGGTGGGCTGATCTTATCGAAACACTAGGACTCGAATAAAGAAGACACAAATTCCTCACGGAGGAGGAGAGAGAGAATTTTTTATCTCCTCTTTGAAATAGAGGGGCACGAAAATTTCATTGTGAAAATCCATTAATTTTTTGTCTCCTTTATTCTCCTATTTATAATAGTTCATATTGGGCCCAGTCAGAGATCTATAGAAGGCTTTGGATATGGGCTCCCCCAATTAGCTTTTTACTAATTAAATTGAACCCACAATTTAATAAAAGCTTATATTGGAATATTACGAGCAGCCACTACAGACGTAATATTAAACTCCCTCTCCAAATCTGAAATTACAAGTAATCCGGGTTTCCACTTTGTTTATTATTTATTTCCCGCGCTTAAGATAGAAATGTCCATTAATTAATTAAAGTCTGCTATGGACTTAATTAATTAACATCTTATTAATTCCAAGAGTGGACTTAGCAAGAAACACTTATTTATTATTCATGGAATAATTAAATTCCAACTGGCCAGTTTCCGAGTAATAAAACCTTGTTCAAGCTCCTCTTGAGGACATTATCAAACGAGCCTCACCTCGCGCACGATTCAACATAATAGCAATCCTAGCACCGCTAGATAATGATCACCACTACCCAATATACCTGGATCGTTGGGTGACGAAAAACCCGCACCTTTGGTAAGTCAAAGTAGTAGATACTCAATATCGTATGCTCAATGTTAACGTATGTAGATTAAGAAATAGATATTTATCAAGACCTCGTCTTTCAGTAGATAGCATAAAGACTCGTCTTACTGTTAGATCCATTCAGTGCTATACCACACCAACGTCATCTTATTTCAATAAGGCTTAGAAATAATCGGACTGACATTGCAACCTTTCACGATAGGTAGCCAAAGTCTATCTAGGTTGTGAAATTCTTCTTTTCTTTTGCAAAGCATTGCGTAGAACCGACTGTAGTTACCTTAAAGTGGAGGACGCCCACAACCAGTCTACTAAGCAAAAGACTTAGGCTTTGTTTACTTCTTATGCATTTAAATGTTTATAAAACATCTTATAAACACACAAGCAAATACAATGTAATAATATACTGATTCTATTCGTGCGAAATGCGCGAATAATACTGAATCGGGTCAAAAGTGGATTGTAGAGTTTTTCCGTACACAAGCAAGATTCTATTCGTGCGAACTCGCTCGAAACATGCTTTTCAGTATACTAAACCTAACAATCTCCCACTTATACTCAAAACATGCTTTCGAGTATACACACTGCCAAAAACACTCCCACTTATACACAAAGCAGGTATTGTAGCTAGATATATCGAACTACCATTCATTTCATATCATTTTTGAAACATGTTGCCACAAAGGCATTTTTCTGTGAAAAATCTGCTTGGTTGTTCTGTGATAATATTTTTTGCGTCACTATGTCTTTGTTGCGTACTTGATTTTTAATTAATTTCATCTCTCTATGTGATTGCTTAGCTTATGATCTCGTGTTCCTCTTGAGTTAGCCTTTGCTAG
The DNA here is from genome assembly GCF_004379255.2 of Salvia splendens. Taxonomy (NCBI): domain Eukaryota; kingdom Viridiplantae; phylum Streptophyta; class Magnoliopsida; order Lamiales; family Lamiaceae; genus Salvia; species Salvia splendens. The sequence continues at coordinate 34,366,290 of NC_056040.1, forward strand.
AGTAAAAATACACATAGGTATACTCAAACTTACGATCAAAGCTACTAGGAGTATACTCCTAATGTAAACACATAAACTGAGGATGACTTACTCGATCACTGATTAGTCATAAGACTTAGTCAGTGTAGCCCTAAGGACATTACATGAATGACTGGTAAACTATAATATAACGATTAGTCTTTCTCAAGTACTATGGTATATTCATTACCTCAATCAAAGTCCTTTGCCATGGTTAATATGATATATACCTGTTATGCAAAAGCACAACTAATATCAAACTTAGTACACATAATAGCATACATGAGACATCTATCTCCAGAACTAGTCTCATAATTCTTGATCTCACTGAGTGTCAAACGAAACTTGACTAGAGACAAGACAATTCCATCTTGAAAGGTAAAAACCTTTTCATGGAATCTCCAATGCTAAAATGTTCCAAGCAATTTATGGATATAGGATTCCTAAGAGAATCTCAACATTCTTTCTAGCAATCTTGAAACACTTAGATGCTCAGAATGTAATTAGTTTCTCTTTAATCCTTTATCGTAAACTGGGTAGACAACCAGTTTCCTACGCCAGATGTCAATCTTAGTTGTTTGCAACTTTTATAGATTTCATCATCGTAGTGTACCAATAATACCATATTTAATGCACTTTCAACTTCCTTGTGCTTACAAACACACTTAAAGGGCACATGTCAAATTCGAAACATTTGACAATCTCAACAAAACACTTATCTCTGATTTAGATGCTTGCCTAAGACCACAAAGGTCTTCATAAGCTTCCAACATGTGTTTCTTGCCCTTTATTACATACCCATTAGGATGTCCCATGTAGACGATTTCCTCAAGACTTCTATTAATAGAAAGTTGTCTTGACAATCATCATACATTTTAATTTACGTAAGTTCCGATAGACAGTAGGATCGAACAAATCTTGGCACAACGACAGCGAGAAGATTATATTTCTCTTTGGGCATAGCCCATTGTCATTGTCTAGCCATTTGAGATCCACATTTACACTTGCAAATGTACTAGCTCTCACTGACTGACACAACCTGTAGGTAGTATTGCAAGTCTTGTAAAACATGTTGTCTATCTAAGATTGTAGTTTGGAATGTATCACCTTTCCAAGGATGAATATCCAAATGAACCAATTCTACATTGTAGTTAAAGGGAGTACGTTCAAGTTAATCTAAGACCGAGTCTTGCGACACTCTTAGACCCATGAACTTGTTATGTTCGTAGGAACGCTCCCACTACGATATGGTTTTTACAATCTTAGGTGTTGAAGTTGACTTTATTAGTGCAAAATTTCTAATGGTATGAGTCCTTGGTAATGTGGAAAATTCGATATCTCTCTCTGTCCTGAGAGTTATCACGCTGTTAGGCTTTTAGTTCTTCTCTTGATCTTCATACAAGAATTCTATCTTTGAAGATTACAGAACTATTAATCTTACATCATTTGGAATAACCTTAAAACATACCTCAATACTCAACTCCAATTACTTGGATATCTCTCCAACATGCATTGGAACAACATTACACCTTGAGATGTGCTAGACTAGAGTCGCTCTAGTCCACAACTCGTGTTTTGTAGAAGGTACTGATGTTGGTAGTTTCTATAAGGTATATCTCGTTGTTTCTAACGCTTATCCCATCAATGATAAGACTTTAATGAGTACAACTCATCACTTGATCAAACTTATCTAGAAAGACTTCGATTCCTTCTTACATAACTATCCCATTCTTAGAAAGAATGCTTGGATTCGTTAATGGAGATTAGACTCTCACTACTGATCATAACGTTTTGCTCGTCTCCTTATTGGTGTAAACCATTGAGACTTGCTAGTCTTTCTACGTTGCACTTCTATAAGTATTCTGAATCAAATGATTCTAACTCATTGTGCATCGAATAGACATTCTCGACTTTCAAGCTATTTAACAAACAAAGTGTTAAAATCTTGATAGTCTGGATCAGTTTGAACAATAGCTAAGTATTTTCTTGGCCTTAAGACTAAGAGCCATAAATACTTTATCATTCATTGTTTAAGAAGTTGATGTGTTGTTTCATACTCAATCTTGTTGCATCTATATTGTTTCAATACTATGATGCCTTAAACATCAACCATAAAACAATAATTGAGCATTAAAAGCTCCCACTGCAACAAAATCCTAACTGGATCAAGATCTCTTACTTAAAAGTTGCATTGTCATGTAAGTTATTGTCCTTCTCCAGAAGAGGTCAATCCAACTTACAAAGCATCTTCACTCGCTTTAAACAAACTTTGATGACAATTCAGGCTCTCCCATTTCCATATCTAGTCTTTTGTTCAAATGAACTAGGACTTAGGAAAAATGCAGCCTTCATAATTCGTCATATATCATGTTACTTTCCTCTAACAGCAATATAACGACTAATATTCTGAAGGAAGGTTTTCTACTTTTCAGTTAAACCTTCTTGTAGTCATTTCTTATTACTTTAGGCGATGACTTGAGTCAGAAAACTATTTGAGTGATCAAAAGGATCCTCAAAACATTCTGTCCCTTTAGGATATTCCAATCGAATCATGTTGACAGATTCTATTGATATTCATCTTTCATCGTCACTAACCAAGACTTGTCATGCTACTTATAAGAAAATAGCTTGACCTTATTCCTCAAAGAACTTGTCAAGTACATGCTAAATGCATTCTCGAATATTCTTCATGGAATTATGTCGAGGAAATGGAGGACATGAATCAGTGAGTATAAACTTCAAATTTTAGCAATGAGAATCTTATCCATTTACGTTTCCAGTCTCCATAATTTTGGCATTCGAGTTCATTTCTTTAAGGATCGCAGACAAAATAAGAATGACATAATGAAGATTTGGCATATAAACGTATTATCACATACTTATGCTCAATACATAATCGCAAATAACCACAAAACAATTATGTATCTTGCAACTGTAAAATTAAAATTTTGTACCCTCCAGAGGAAGTCAATACGCATTAAAATCTTACAATTTTACTGGTCACAACACCGACGAATAGTCCAAAGACCACAGAGTGGCATGGCCGCCTAATGTTGACTAAGCAAGACCACCGAATTTAGCATTACAGAGTCTCATTTCTACAACACACTCCCATAACAATGCTCATGTGCTGCTAACAAGATCAAGCTATCTCATAAATTATGTGTGAACTTCTTAATCTTGCAGTTTCTTAGGATTATTGTCCCCACAGAGCAGGTGGCGATAATATTGGAAACCACATTCTAGTTCATACTATTTATTTTCGAGAAATCCGCCCTCATGAACTCCCTATTTCTTAGGATTATTGTCCCCACAGAGCAGGTGACGATAATTTTAGAAAAAAAGCTTTATAAATTGCAGACCAATTGATGGAGACCATATACAACGCACTTGTTGTAATTATCGCTTAGATATTTTATATGGTTTTTGCATAATTATCACATAAGCAGATAAAGCAGATAATCCACTTACAAAGATAAACACCAAATAAACAGATAAATCCATTCAATGCATGACATTTAAACACACTGGATAATTAATGATAATTATTTAATCTAGTCAAGGGAGAATCAATTAAATAATTATGTTTTATCTTGGATAATTATTATCCTTAATCATTTAGGATTTATCAAGATAGTGTTAACTATCTAAATCCATTTAGGATCATTCTAGATTTTATTTCGATAAAATCAAATCCTTCAATTCAAGATAACGTTGATATAGGATTATCATTGTTTAAATCGTTCTAGGATATTACTAGATAGAAACGATTCCATCATAATCCATACGATAAATAAAATCCAATCAACCAAGATTTATACAAATCTTAATTCTATTTAGAATAGACATCTAGAATATATCAAACATTACTTAGGATTGCTTCGATAAATTAATTTATCTAAATCCAATTAAATAAGGATTTTCTTATACATTAACTTTATCCTAATCTATCTAGGATATAAGTCCAAAAGATAAGGATAACATGGATTAATGTTTATTTTAATCCATCTAGGATTTGTCTTTAATAGAATTAAATCTATTAAAATCCATTGGATAAAATAAATTAATATTAACCCTAATCCATCTAGGATTTATTCTTGGAGTAAATCCATATAAATCCATAGAATTAGATAATATCATATTATAATTATTCATATCTATCTAAGATTCATCTAGGATTAAATCCACATAAATCTACAAGATAAGAATAAAATATTATATTATTACTATCCAAATCCATCTAGAATTTATCTATGAATAAATTCATATAAATTCATAGGATAAAAATAAAATAATATTATCATTATCTAAATCCAACTAGGATATATCTAGGAATAAACCCATATAAATCCATAAGATATAGATAAAAATTAGATTATTATTTTTCAAATATAACTAGAATTCATCTAGGAATAAAATCCATATAAATCCATTAAATAAGGAAAGAATCTAATTAATCCATGATTAAATCTCATATAATATATAAAATCCACAAAAGATATACTCAAATCTTATTTCCATATTTATCTTGAATTATTTCCAAAATTGAATCCAAGGATTTGGAAATCCTAATCAAATTTGGAAAGCGAAGTCACGGAACGAGACGATGCGACGTCGCGCGGGTTCCACCCTCGCGATCGTCGCGCATAGGGTAAACCCTAATCTTGCGTTGTCGTACTCCCACTGAACCGCAGCCGCTGCTTTCCGTCTGCTCGCGAGGACGCACCTGGCGCTGCGTCGTCGCTACGTTGACAACGCTGCTGCGCCATCGCCCCTGAGCCGGATCACAGCTGCTGCTGTTCTGCGTCGCGCAAACTGCCCAGCTCGAGAGCTTGGGCTGCCGACGCAGAATTCCCAGCCTGACTTCTCCGACGCCGGCGCTGCACTGTGGGATACCGACGCTGCAGTCGCTACGTCGTCGCACCCGCTGCTGCCAGCTCACCGCGACTGCACAACCTCCGCTGTTCTCTCTGCAGCCGCTGCAGCTGCCCGGTACTCCTCACGACACGAAGCCGAGAGGATATCCAGCCGAATCAATTCAAATATGTAATGATGCAATGTTCAAAAGGAAATTCGCGCATCTAATTTAATATACACTGAAATTGATTCACAACATGTAATGATAACTCCATTTAATTACACCGAATAATTAAAATCGTTGTCATTATCTACACCATGCTTTGGGAAATATTTTCCGAGCATTCAATAAAGAGAAGACAAACATTGCACAAATAATTTTTGCAAGGCTGTAGAATCACGTCTTTGATGCCGCCACATAAAAATCTGTCGTGACCATCTCTACAACGTCGCCCAATAATTCTTCGTTGTTACGTAATGTCAAATTATTATAAAAAATAACCACGCAACAGAAGAAAAATAAGCATTCAAGCAATCCACATAACATGAAATTAATCCACATAATCAGAGTAAAAAATTAGCTCTGATACCAATTGTTGGGGTTTGGAGCCCCTTGCACAGCGGAAGACTTGTACAAAATAATAAATCAGACGCGGGATCTATTTGACCGATTACGGGATTAATCTATTCACATGTTAACACAGAATTGCATGCTAGAACGCAAATAATTCATGCTCATAGAATATAAATCCTAAACATGAATTCTACGGTTTAGAGTTACCGATTTGATTCTCCAAAGAATCATCAATTGCTCGCGCCTTCTCCACGATGATCTTCAATACTAGACCACAGATATTCTGACTGGTGTCCCGAACTGTATTCCGACATCAGGGTGGGCTGATCTTATCGAAACACTAGGACTCGAATAAAGAAGACACAAATTCCTCACGGAGGAGGAGAGAGAGAATTTTCGATCTCCTGTCTATAATAGAGGGGGACGAAAATTTCATTGTGAAAATCCATTACTTTTCTATCTCCTTTATTCTCCTATTTATAATAGTTCATATTGGGCCCAGTCAGGGATCTATGGAAGGCTTTGGATATGGGCTCCCCCAATTAGCTTTTTACTAATTGAATTGAACCCACAATTTAATACAAGCTTATATTGGAATATTACGAGCAGCCACTACAGACGTAATATTGAACTCCCTCTCCAAATCCAAAATTACAAGTAATCCGGGTTTTCACTTTGTTTATTATTTATTTCTCGCGCTTAAGATAGAAATGTCCATTAATTAATTAAAGTCTGCTATGGACTTAATTAATTAACATCTTATTAATTCCAAGAGTGGACTTAGCAAGAAATACTTATTTATTATTCATGGAATAATTAAATTCCAACTGGCCAGTTTTCGAATAATAAAATCATGTTCAAGCTCCTCTTGAGGACATTATCAAACGAGACTCACCTCACGCACGATTCAACATAATAGCAATCCTAGCACCGCTAGATAATGATCACCACTACCCAATATACATGGATTATTGAGTGACGAAAAACCCGCACCTTTGGTAAGTCAAAGTAGTAGATACTCAATATCGTATGCTCAATGCTAACGTATGTAGATTAACAAATAGATGTTTATCAAGACCTCGTCTTTCAGTAGATAGCATAAAGACTCGTCTTGCTGTTAGATCCATTCAGTGCTATACCGCACCAACGTCATCTTATTTCAATAAGGCTTAGAAATAATCGGACTAACATTGCAACCTTTCGCGATAGGTAGCCAAAGCCTATCTAGGTTGTGAAATTCTTCTTTTCTTTTGCAAAGCATTGCATAGAACCGACTGTAGTTACCTTAAAGTGGACGACGCCCACAACCAGTCTACTAAGCATAAGACTTAGGCTTTGTTTACTTCTTATGCATTTAAATGTTTATAAAACATCTTATAAGCGCACAAGCAAACACAATGTAATAATATACTGATTCTATTCGTGCGAAATGCGCGAATAATACTGAATCGGGTCAAAAGTGAATTGTAGAGTTTTTCCGTACACAAGCAAGATTCTATTCGTGCGAACTTGCTCGAAACATGCTTTTCAGTATACTAAACCTAACAATTCATGTAAAAGCTATTTGGGTTATGATTTTTTTGGGTTATAAAAGTTCAACCCTAAACCTTTGGGTTTCGAGTTTACCCATTGGGTTATTCGGACCAATGCGTAGTTTTAATTTTTTAGTATTTACAAAAAAATAATATGTATTTTTAATTTTCTTTAATTATATACATATTTTTAATTAGTCATGCAACAATGAAATACATATTTTTTAATTTTCTTTAATATTTTGAAAAAAGATTAAGTTTTTAAAATTAACATAACTTATTCATTACATAGTTATGTAATTATTTATAAAATATCTCCTACGAAACATGGTTTCATTATACAATGGTTTATCAGCAAAATAATCATTGTACTATCTAGCGTGAGCACCCTCTCGGTCACGGTTGATGACAATATGCCCTGTAACTGATCCACGATATATTTGTGGACTTTGATGGTCACGAAGGTATTGAATCAACATGTTGTTGTCGATTCTACGTTGCATATCTTGCATAAATTGGTTGTAAGTGTATATCATATGAGAATTTTCACCATCTTCATCAGAAGATGAAGAGCTAGAAATAAAATTGGGATTCATGGTGAAGGATAGATGAATTTGAGTGATTGATTGATATGATAAATGATCAAAACATGCCTTCAATTTATAATGATTTTACAAAAGCACAATCCGCGTGCTTTCAATCGTAGCCACTCATCGCAAAAGTAGATCTAAATCCTAGTCATCCATTCAAAAATCCGGAAACAAAAAAAGAACAATCCGCGTGCTTTCAATCGTAGCCACCCATCGCAAAAGTAGATTTAAATCCTAGCCATCCATTCAAAATCCGGAAACAAAAAAAGCATAATTTGTGTGATTTCAATCATAGCCACTCATCACAAAAGTAGATCTAAATCCTAGCCATCCATTCAAAATTCGGAACAAAAAAAAGCACAATCCGCGTGCTTTCAGTCGTAGCCATTCAAAGTAGATTTAAATCCAAGCCATCCATTCAAAAAGTAGAAAAATCATTTCGGATCTATAAATATAAGAAACCACAACATCACAATTATCTCATCTCAGTTTTCATCTTTATCTTTTCCTCACAAAATGTCAGTTCGTAAAGAAAGTTATACAGAGAATGAAGATATACTTTTGTGTAAAGTTTATATGAAAATTTCACAAGATCCTAGCATAGGCACATCACAATCAGCACAACGATTCTGGCAGCGCGTGGAAGATGGATTCAATCAAGCTGAAGATAGAGATCCGACTTGGCCATAGAGTATGCAAAGATCTATGCAGGCTCGTATTCAAGCCATCGAGAAAGCAACAAAAATATTCCATGGAAGTATCCGAGCTGCTGAAGCAAGAAATCAAAGCGGTGCTTCAAATGTAGACATAGTGAGTGTTTAATCATATTTTAATTTTTCATTTTCTCTTTGTACATGCAATTAATTGATTATAATTTTTGTACATGAATGAAGCCATGCAAATGCTCAAGACAAATTCAAAATACAAATCGGGTTGGAAATTTTCTCATGTTTGGGAAATAATTAAAATTTTGAAAAATTTAAAGATTGTGCAGGGAGCTCTAGACAACAAGCATCACGTGGGACGCAAAGTTCTGATTCAGAAAGTCAGGCTCATATTTTGCATGGCTCACAAACTTTGTCTTCATTTCCTATGAGCTGTGATGATGGCGAGGAACAAATCCTTGGCGGTTCTTCTTCATCAAGGCCTATCGGGGTGAAGAGGGCTAAACTGAAGAAAAACCAGTCTGATAACTCGGAATCAATTATTTCTACTCTAGAAAAACAAAATGAGCAATATACTGCCGACATGAAACAAGCAAACGATAATATGTCTATGTTTTCGAAACAACAAAAGAATAGCCATGATCTCAAAACTATGAAGGAAGAAAATAAAATCATGGCTATGGACTTGAGCTCCATAGTCGATCCTTATTATCGTGCTTATTTTCAAGCCGAGAGAAGACACATTTTACAAAAAAGAGCTCAGCAACAAGAACAACCAAATGACTATGCAACTGGAACATATCCCTCTTACTTCGATAATATAGGAGGTTCTGGTTCTACTTTACCGGATTATTAGATTATGTTTTTCATTTTGTTATTGTAATTTGTCGTTTGTCTTTATTTTAGTTTTATGTCATTGTAACGTAATTTTCATTTGTCGGACGTGTTATGTAATAGGAGTACTTTTATTACTAAATGTTGTACTATTATTTAATTTATTGTATTATAATATTAAATACTAATATTACAATTCATACTCAATAAAATAACTAATACTCAATAAATTATTTTCAATCTTACCTACATATTTATTTAAATTATATATTAACCACACAACATAATGATTTAATAAAATAAAATAGACTTATTGATATATTATAAATATACTAACATATTTATTTAAAAAATACACTAACTTCAAAAATTAACATACATTAATTGTACTATGAAAACATTATAGTATAAACTAAAATGTATTTTAAAATATCAAAATTGCTTAAAATATACAGTAATAATTATCTAAAATAAAAAAATATCTAAAAGTGGAAAATTTACGATTAAAGTTATTAATTGAAGTAATGATTTCAATTATACATGGGCATATTTATAGAAATTTGTAGCTAATTATTATACTTAATTATGAAATTAATCCATTTACCTATTTGAACATTTTAAATAAAATTATTCGCCCAAGTTTATTTACTTATGAAGCCCATTTACATCCCCTATTAAAGTTTAAAACCGTTGTTCTCACTTCTATCTTCTTCCCCAAATATTCTGCATTTCTCGTCAGACTGCAAGTTCTTCCTCCCAAACTATGTTTGTCGCCAAAATTGGACCAGGTATGCATTTCTTTTGCTCGATTTAAAAATACACTAACAGATGGGGATATAACTGCAATATCAGAAACTGTAAAAGCAATTTTGCGTTTGCTACAGTGCAACGCCATATTTGAGTCATTGCTGTACATAAACCCAAAAAAGGACAAAATGAGATGCGATTTGCAGTATGGTTGGAGGTATTTTTAGTAGCAAAAATGAGATTTGCAATAGTTGGAGATGCCCTTAGGTAGATCTCGTCTATGTAAATATCATACACCCACTGTGCATCCATCACATCGTGCACTGTTACATATTATCCTTCTCATCCATTATCCCCTACCTAACCTTGCGAAGCTCTTACACATACATTTGTATTTAAATAAAAATAAAGAATTATTATAGAATTATGATAATTGATTCAATATTCAATAATTATAATGTATATACTTGTTATTCGTAAATATTCTAATCAATAACTGATAATTCGATTGTTATCTTGATTCAAATACAAATCACATTTACTATTATAGTGCTCCTACATATAAACTAGTTTTAAAATATTTGTTCAATTCAAGACTCGAGAATATTGAAATTGAAAATACAGACAACTCAAATATCATTTCGATTAAAATACTCACGTATATGAAATTAAATCTCGATTTATTTATAAAACTACCTGCATATATATGCGCTCCGACACCTAGCAATAGCCCTAAGAGCATCTGTAACGCGGCGGGCCAGGCCGCAAGTCGCGAGTACCTGCCCGTCCCATGCGTTACACGGAGGAGAGTCACGGCCCAGGCCGGTCTCGGGGCCGCGTTCCCGGCCTCGCGAGCGTCCCGCGTCCCGGCCTGGGACGGCATTGCACGGTGACGGGCCGCAACTGGCGAGTCCCGGCCCAGCGTTACACGCTCCTCGGGCAGGGCCGCAATCGATTTTTTTTTTAAAATTCAAAAATTTTTTCTATAAATACTACTCCATTTTCATACACATTCAATTTCAAATCTCTTCCTAGAATTCGAAAAAATGCCTCCTCATCAAAGAATATTCGAAGATCAAATGTCCCGGTTGTTAGCAGAGGCGGTACCGGCAATCCAAGAAGAAATCAACAGCGAAGTTGAACGCTACCAAGCTGCTATTCAAGCTCGGAACGAACAACAAACCCGGGTACCACGTACCCGGATGTATATTCATCGAGACCGTGAACAAGCTGCCTTGCGGCTTTTCACGGATTATTTCTCCTAGAGATCCGCGATGGAGTGATCAGATGTTCCGTCGCCGGTTCCGGATGCAGAGGCCTTTGTTCCTACGCATTGTCAACGCAGTTGTAGCTCGTGACCCGTATTTCTGCCAAACTACTGATGCCGACGTTGCAGAAATGCACGTCTGCCATTCGTCAACTCGCTTACGGAACTACATCAGATATGTTCGATGAGTATCATAATATATGCATGTATCATAATGCATAACATGATCGTTGAGGACGAGCAAGATAACGTCACTTTGTGGAGCGACGATCCACTCGCCAGCACCGGGAGTAACTACATTGTCACCGATCCGCCCGTGCAGGGCCTTCCTCCCGACATCCGCAATGTCATGACCCGTTCAGCTGCGATGCGCCAAGAGGAACAACACACTCGCCTCTAAGCCGATCTAATCGAAGAAATTTGGACTCGCACCAACGTTTTCCAGCATTGACGTTATGTTTTTATGTATTTTATTTTCAGTTTTAAAATTTATATGTTGTAATTTTGTAGTATTCGGTGAAATTAAATTTTTCGTGTTATAAATTTCCGGCGTTTTTTATTTTACGTTCAAAATAGGTTGGAGTTGTGAATAGTGTCATTTATTAGTTGCGGCCCGAGTTGCGGCCTGCAGGGTTACATCAATTGGGGCCTGGGCCGCAACTGTAGAGGAATGATGACGTGGAGGGGACTTGGGGCCGGAAATGGGAACGGGGTTATTGATGCCCTAAATGCACACACATTGTCTCACATGTGTCCCGTCTTCACAACAGATCCATAAAACCACCAAATTTTGGTCATCGCTACTACATGCCATATATTTATAGTCAAAGAAAAAGAATTAAAATTAAAATTTAAATTAATATTAGAATAAAAAAAGTTATATAAATATAATCAAATATGTATTCCACAACCTTTGACTTGTCTCACTTAAAAGATAATGTTAAAAGAAACCCTATCACTTTCCTAAGTTTAAAGGAAAAAAGCTACTAACAACATATTTACATTGGACAAAAAAATAACTTTTGAAGACGTAGTGTAGATTAAAGGTCAATATTGGGCCTAAATATATGACCAAAATACAAATTTGTTCCAAAACATTCACTTTTTGAAAAATAGGTCCATAAGAAATGAAAATGTCGACGAAGTAATCCTTTTTTTACGGTTGCGTAAAAAAACTAACGATCAAAGCTAATTGCACAGTGGCATGACCGTTAGTTTTTTGACGGAACCGCCGAAAAAGGACCACTCCAATAAAGATTTCATTTGTTATGGACCTGTTTGTCAAAATGTGAATATTTTAGACTAAATTCGTATTTTAGTCATATGTTTAGAACCAAAATTGACCTTTACTCCGTAATATATTAAATGATCAATTATCCTTGCAAGCTCTCAAATGAGAATTTAAAAAAAGGTTACTACTTATATATGAATTTTTTAATTACAATTTTAATTTTATCCTTTTACTTGTCCCATTTAAGATAAATATAAAAATAAATAAATATTTTTAAAAATTTCTCAAAATTATAACCTATATAATTATCCAACATTTAAATCAAACTAATAGAAGTAATTAATTTTTGTGTAATTAATATACAATCATGGGATGTAATCGAATGCAAACTCTAAATATTATACAAACTTCAAACTATGATCTGAACCGTTAGAAAATGTCAACATATGACAAAATTATATCAACTGAAAATGTCAACACAATGTCAACGGTTGATGTTGTGTTGAAAATTTGTAGAAACTGTGTTGATATTTTCAGTTGATGTACTTTAATCATCTATTGACATTTTCTAACAGTCCAGATCATAGTTTGGAGTTTGTACAATATATAGGTTTGCATTTTATCACTACCAATCATACATGTATTAACAAATAGTATGAATATTTCTGCAGCTGTCATAGATTATACTAAAAACAATTTTAATTAAATTATAAGTTTTAATTTAAAATAATATTTTTATAAATGTCTTCAAAACTCTTGTTTTATATATGTATATGTATAGATTATAAGTTTTTTTATTAACTATTTTATATTATTGCTATTTTGTATTAAGTACACATTTTTAAAGTGTGATTTTTATGTTTATTTGAATTTTGAAAAATATTATAATTAACATTTGTTTTTTGTTGGAATGCGATCAGTTTTGGTATATTATCTGCACATCAGCACATGTGATTCATTGAATTACTTAACCATCTAAATATAATCACTAAACGATTTGATAAGGATGTGTGTGATACTTCTAAAAAGTATTCCTGTAGCTCGAAGTAAACTAAAAGATTTAATTGTGAGACAAATTTAGGCTATACACCATATAATTAAAGAAACTTGTTTGATTGATAAGAAAAGGGGAATCTGACTTCTAGTATTTATGATATTTACGGTAACCCTAGTACTCCAAACATGTTGCTATGCATATCTTAGATACGTTGGAAATCATCATTTTTTAACAAATATTGTACAATTTCAAAAAAATTGTTTTGATACAGTCATTGTTTGAATATATCTAATGTATTACGTTGACATCAAGATAACCACGTAAATTATTAGATTCAACAGATTGATGATTTTACCCCTTTCACTACAACAATTTTTTTTTAATAAAATTAAGAATGCTAATTTGTGTTACTAAATTTACCACCAACGCTTCAAAAAATGTCCTCAGTATTGATGTCCCTACTTAAATTAGAGGATGCAAATAAAGGAAGTATCCTAAAGAAGCAAAAGATTAAGTTAATGTGTCCTTAATTTATGAACGTTTTCTTTTACGTCTTAAATTATTTTTATTTTTAAAAATCCTAGGAAAGTAATGGCGTCTTAATTTTTTCTTATCATTAAAAATTAGTTTTTTGTAATGTTTGTTGATATTTTGTGTTAAAATATATTAATATCTGAAAGCTAATCTTGCGAACTCACCTTCAGATTTAGTGGTCATTGATTGGTATTGGTTATGCATTAGAGTGTTATTTGCGCTTGAATGCATTGTTTAGCATTGTTTGTTTTATTTTATACATATACTTTTATTATAATACATTAAAAATATTATTAATATTTTCAATTTTACAATTTTTATAAAAATCATTTATTGATTTTATGAATAAAACACATTAAAGATTATTTATATTTGAATATAACTATATGGATATCATGTAGTATCACATCGTAGAAAAATCATATAGTAATATCAATTCATAATGAAATTAATACCCGTCCAAATATTGTGTTGTATAAAATAAGTAAACTACAATAGTAAAGGTTTGGCGCCGTAGGTAAACTGTTTCGATTAGAGGTGTACTATCTCTTAATCAAATAATTTAATCTCTAGAGGTAAGTCAAATACAATTCCATTCTCATCAATGTTTAATTCAAATAATAGAGCATAACGAAAGCAAGGAGTATGAAGGGCTACGATCTGGTAGTAGTGTGGTTTCACACGGAGTAAGCAAGTGTGCACAGAGAAAACTAATGCAAGTGCTCGGTCAAGACACCACGCTCCTTAAATCCACTGGATCACCAGGTCCAGGAACTCAAGAGAACACAGAGTGTTTTTGTCGTTGGACACACTCGACTCCCCTTCAAAAATAAATCCCTCAACCCGAATACTATAAATTGGCATAGGGAAGCGGGGTCGATCCCACGAAGATGGATTCGTGAAGTAGTGCTTAGAGACTCTGGAAACAAGCGGCTGCTGCCACGCAAAAGGGTTGAGAATTTTAACTACCTCTAGATCTAGGCACGAAATGTAAATGCTAGACCTAAGACACAGAAAATGTAATAGAATCAGACTTCAATACTGAGAGACACATTTTACTTCCTAGATTAAGTAAACGACTAACTAACTAAGTCTAGACAGGGAAAATAAAACAGTGGGGACCATGACTCCAAATATAGCAAGTACGGCTAAAGTTGCAAATAACAAACTCATGTTCCAACTAACAACGACATGCAATTTCCTAACCGATTCAAGCACGCAAATAGAGAAAACAGAGCATATATCTAGATTCGAACAGAATATAAAGATTTGGATGCCGGAAACTTGCTATGAACCGGAAATACATCAGATCTACGTAAACTAGGCGAAATGAAATGAAAACACGTAAACTAGGCATAAAATTAAATAAATCTTGCTCAGATTCACGTCGGGTGCTTAATCCACTCCGGATCCAAGCGATCCGAACCCAACAACAGACACAATCGACTCCATAACTCCGGTTTTCACAGATCTGCTCCGATCAACTCCGAATTCAAACAATCACAGACAACTCCACAACACCAGCAAACTCAACCCTCCGATTCATCCACAAACAGACTCCGATCACCCAGATCCAACCACAAACCTGCATAAATTCAGAAAACAACTGCGAAACGCACCCAACTCGAACAATCCAACTCCAAAATTCTGAAAATCAACATAACAGACGTAACAGAAAATCAAACTTGCATTAAAATAAGAGAATATTCGGCAAAAGCAAACAGAGGTCCGAGCTTCGAACAGCGAAGCTCGGCAAAATCAGCAAAGTATGAAAGCGTAAATTAAATTGTTTCTTCACCCCCCACCGAAGGATGGTGTTACAACCCAATCGAAAATATATGAAAGCTCAAAGTAAACCCCAGTGCATGACCCCCCTTAATCTCCCCACGATAAGAACCCAAGTGTGTGAAAAGTGAACTAAGCTACAGGCTGTTAGCGAGGCCTCCAACCGAGAAGATCCCTCCAGCGTGCATGCTTCTGCCTTTTATAGACGCGGACATAGCCTTCTAGAGTCTTCGTAGAAATCTCTATTCTACCCTTCAACTCCGAGGCTTCCTCCGTCAAGCAATTTTCCGCATAATGTCCACTCATTCGCCTATTTCCTAGGTCCACGGAACTGTCCTCCTCCTTTCCTGGACCTGGCGAAAATCTTCACACACTTGACTTAAAACGTGTGTTAGACCCAGAAATTTTACGAATTAAAACCCTAGACGTATGCATGAAATTAGCCTTATCAGAGTACTATAAATAGTAGCGAGTCCCTCATATTTTAACCCAGCAAAACAAAAACATCCCACACTAAAAACATCTTTAGAAATGGCCTTGATTATGGTGGCTCTCTTCCTCTTCGCCGCTGCAACTCCTCTGGCCTACGGCCAACAGCCGAATAAAATCACAGTCGGGGGCCGAGTTTCCTACACGCCCTCCGGTAACTGATTGCCCGGTGCTACGGGGATTCCGGGAATATCTGTGGTGCTGAACTACTCTGCCTCAATTGGCGGTAGCATGATCACGGTTAGGCGGGGCGTCACCGGTGTGAACGAAGTCCTTAACATTACTGTACCCAACCTATTAAATGACACGCTAGTCACCATCCCCGCCTCATACCGTACCTATATACCTTACCGAAATTTTCAGCATACCGCATCGGGGTATACCAAAAATTTTGGTATGACAATTTTCGATACCGTTACCATACCGTTTATGCGGTATACCATACCGTATTTCGGTATACCAAAATAAGGTATGACATACCAAGTACGTTATACCGAAATAAGGTACTGACATATCATTATACTTGTGGTTCATACCAAAAAAATCTTATTTTATAACCAAATATTTAAAATAAAATTTCACCTGTTTAAATAATGTCCAAATATTAAAACTCCATCACAATCAAATCTTGTTCATAAGATTCAAATCAACAAAACTTCAACCATCAAATCCATACAATGGACTTGAATTGCATCGCTTTAGTAAATGATTTCACAATCCACTTGTACTGTCATAGCTACATGGTATTTCAATTGTGTTGTAGTTGCATATTGCAATTAGTTTTAAACTACCATTACCCATTTTCTTTCTTACTTTACTGCAATGATCCCAAAATGGGCTACCGCTTCTCTTTTTAATAGTTAGAGGAGGTTTCTTTGTGGAAATTATTTTTAAACTGCATATCGCAATGATTTCTCTTTTTGCAATGATCCCAATATGAGATTTAGGGTTCTAATTTCTATTTTTTATATTATTGTTAATTATAACTATTATTTATATTGATATATAATTGAAATATATAAATACATATAATCGGTAAATACCTCATTTTTTGATATATACCACATGTTCGTTATAAATTAATAACAGTGTGATACCACATAGTCGGTATATACCGAATGTGCGGTATACCACGATATACGAAAATCTATACCTTTACATTACTGAAGTCTATCGATAAGGTATCATACCGTACCGCAAATTGCGGTATACTGCAAATTCAGTATTTTTCGGTATAATTTCGGTACGATAAATGCGGTATTGCGATATTTCGATATATTTACCCATCTCTATTCACTCCAACTCCGATAGCATTTTTAAACAGCAATAACCCTGAATCGTGAGCTTTAGCCCATAAAAAATTTGGTCAAAATAATATCCAACAACATAATCACCCTCCATAGGTAGATCTCGTCTATGTAATTATACACCCACTGAGCATCCATCACATCGTACATTGTTACATATTATCCTTCTCATCCAGTATCCCCTACCTAACCTTGCAAAGCTCTTACACATATTTAATAAAAATACATAATTATGATGGAATTATCTTATTTGATTCAATATTCAATAATTATAATGTACATATATACTCGTTTTTCGTAAATATTCTAATCAATAACTTATAATTCAATTATTATCTTAATTCAAATACAAATCACATTTACTATTACAGTGCTCCTTGATACTCCCTCCGTCCCCGAATAAGAGTCGCTAATTTCCATTTTGAGCCGTCCCCCCATTAAGAGTCACTCTTCATTTTTACCATAAATGGTAGTAGGCCCCGCATTCCCTAACTCACTCCACTCACATTTTATTATAAAACCCATATAAAAATGTGGGTCCCACATTCCACTAACTTTTTCAACCAACTTTTCTCTACATTTCTTAAAACTTATGCCCAGTCAAAGAGCGACTCCTATTAGGGGACGGAGGGAGTATTAGTTAGTTTTAAAATATTTGTTCAATTCGAGACTGGTGAATATTGAAATTGAAAATACAGATAACTCAAATATCATTTCAATTAAAATACTCACGAATATGAAATCAAATTTCGATTTGTTTATAAAACCACCTGCATATATATGCGCTCTGACACCTAGCAATAGCCCCAAATGCACGCACATTGTCTCACATGCGTCCCGTCTTCAAAACAGATCCAGAAAACCACTAACTGTCGGTCATCGTGATAGCTACCACATGCCATATATTTATTGTCAAAGAAAAAGAAAAAGAAAAAGAAAAAGAAAAAGAATTAGAATTAGAATTAGAATTAGAATTAGAATTAGAATTAGAATTAGAAT
Organism: Salvia splendens; assembly: GCF_004379255.2. Taxonomy (NCBI): domain Eukaryota; kingdom Viridiplantae; phylum Streptophyta; class Magnoliopsida; order Lamiales; family Lamiaceae; genus Salvia; species Salvia splendens. The sequence continues at coordinate 34,384,716 of NC_056040.1, forward strand.
TAGAATTAGAATTAGAATTAGAATTAGAAAAAGTTATATATTTATAATCAAATATATATTCCACAACCTTTGACTTGTCTCACTTAAAGATAATGTTAAAAGAAACCTTTTCACTTTCCTAAGTTTAAAGGAAAAAAACTACTAACAACACATTTACATTGAAAAAATTAACTTTTGAAGACGTAATGTAGAATAAAGGTCAGTGTTGGTTCTAAATATATGACCAAATATGAATTTGGTCCAAAACATTCATTTTTTGAAAAACGGGTCCATAACAAATGAAAATGTCGACGAAGTAGTCCTTTTTTGACAGTTACGTCAAAAACTAACGGTCAAAGCTAATAATTGCACAATGACATGACCGTTAGTTTTTGACGAAACCGTCAAACAAAGACCACTCCGACAAGGATTTCATTTGTTATGGACTTGTTTTTCAAAAAGTGAATGTTTTAGACTAAATTCGTATTTTGATCATAAATTTAAGACCATAATTGGCATTTACTAATGTATTAAATGATCAATTATCCTTGCAAGCTATCAAATGAAATTTAAAAAAATGTTACTACTTAAATATTGTATTTTTTCAATTACAATTTTAATTTTATCATTTTTGATAAGATGATGGGAGTCGTGCGTCAAATGTTTCAGCCACAGCTAGATTCCAAGAGTAATCGGCCTATTGAAATGACGTCCAAATTCTCATCAAAGACCACTAATGTCTTCTTCTTTGAAAGAGGTTCACGTAAGTATCTTGCACGGCTCAATCAGATCTGGTGGAGAGAGTTATGGTCAATTTACGAAAGTTGCGCACTGACTCGAGAGAGAACGCGCGGCCAGGCGTTTTTGTCAGATTTGACAAATTGAGGCAGAAAGTTCGCCCAGCCGGGTGATTTGCCATATTCTAAAATGCCCGGTCGAGCGTTGGCACTGTTTTAACCGATTTTATCCATTTTTAGGCTTTTTCTTGGGTTTTCAACCCTAACCATATATACTCATTTGTGAGACTTTAAACCTTGGTTGATTGATGAATGTTGAATGTTAAAAGACTCCTATAGAGCATCTCCTTCGTGAGATTTTATCTAATTCCTACATGTAGGTTGCTTGATTTTGTCTATTAGATTAAGTCAATTAAAGGAATGCATTTATGGTGGTGTAGCCATAATTTGTGGAGCCAATGGAGTGTTTGCTTTGGTGAAAGTAGCCTAGCCTAGGGTTGCCCTCATTTTCTTGTAGGAGGTCTTAGGTCCCAAGGATGATTCCTCCCTCTTTACACCTTCTTTCCATTTCTTTTCTCTCCATCCAAATTCCTTTTGAGTCTAGTTTTTTAGGTTAGGCTCACCCTATCCTTTTTATCTATATCAAAAATTGAGGATCAAACACTATTTTTGGCATATCTTACGAATATGGAAGTGTTCAACTATAAGAATCCTTATCACTTTTACTTGTCCCATTTAAGATAAAACTAAAAACAATATTATTTTTAAATTTCTCAAAATTAAAACCTATATAATTGCATAACTGTGATTAACGTACATTTTGTGATAATTATCCGACATTTAAATCACATTAATGATAGTAATTAAGTTTTGTGTAATTAATATACAATCATACATGTATTAACAAATAGTATGAATATTTCTGAAACTGTCGTAGATTATACTAAAAAACAATTTTAATTAAATTATAATTTTTAATTTAAAATAATATTTTTATAAATGTCTTCAAAATTCTTGTTTTATATATGTATATTATTGAATTTTTGTATTAAGTACACATTTTTAAAGTGTGATTTTTATGTTTATTTGAAATTTGAAAAATATTACAATTAACATTTGTTTTTGGGTGGAATGCGATCAATTTTGGTATATTATCTGCACATGTGATTCATTGAATTACTTAACCATCCAAATATAATCACCAAACGAGTTGATAAGGATGTGTGTGATACTTCCAAAAAGTATTCCTATAGCTCAAAGTAAACTAAAAGATTTCATTGTGAGACAAATTTAGGCTACACCATATAATTAAAGAAACTTGTTGTTGAAAATATTGTAGCCTTTACACGGGAAAACTCTTGCTATTACAAAAGAACAAAACTGGAAGGTAAATATAATAATATAAATTACAACGAAAGTAAAGAGATGCAAACTATAGTATTCTTCAAGTCGAGTCGAGGTATCTCTCTCTCCGCAAGACGAAATACGCCCCGGCTAGTGCTCACGGATTGGCGTAATGTCCCCAAAGATGAAACGACTTTCCTCCTATCGAGTTGAAGCACCTCAAACTCGTAGGCACCGGCGAACTTGAATTGGAGGCGAGAACCGAGCAATGCAATGCTCCTAATGCGAACTATAAAGCTTAAGCTAGAGAGAAGGGAGAGTGATTTGTTTTTGTTGTGTATCTCTTCTTCCAAATCCTACCTATTTATAGGATAGGAAATTGGACTCCAAAAGGCAAAGCCTTCAAGATACCTCATAAAAAAATGGAAGTGAAAGGCCAAAGGCCTAGCCTTTTCACAATTCCACACGTTTTTTCCTACAATCCCCCACATTGGTTAGAGCGCTGCAAGCTCAAACCAACACCAGACACAAATGCATGTATGCAGACTCTTTTGCTGAGTTCTCAGGAAACGATACTGTATTTGGAGAGGTAACTTGTGGTTTTGAACCTTCCATAGTCAACACTATCGGACATACCGGCGGACTAGTGGACGCGATGCCTTGATTTATTCCTCCTTGTTGTATGCCTAGTCAATAGCATTAACACAATATTGTCTCAACTCCATCAGTTCTCACGTTTGTGTCCGTTTCGGCCGTGGAACACCTCTTTGGAATTCATAAGTGACTCACTCACACGAAGCGGCCTCACTTCTCACTTATATAGGTGATTCTTTCATGAGTATCCTGCCATACTGCATTTTCTTGAGATTTCAAGAATCATTAAAAGTCAAAAGACTTAACCTCTTACCACCTGCAGGTTACAACACTCAAAGCTTTCTAAAGAATGGGCGAAGATTAAAATCTTCTGAGTGTTACAGCTAGATTTATATAGCTTCGTTTTCCCATTGAACCAATCCCATGGGATCTCCAATCGTATGGTTGGGTTACCACTATACTCTTCTTTTAAGATGTGGTTTTCAGTCCCATTCCTTTTGCAAATTTATGCATTTGATCACGGTTTAAACCTTTTGTTAACGGATCCGCTAAGTTATCCACTGACCTTACGTAGTCAACTGTGATAACACCACTTGTGATCAATTGTCTGACGGTATTATGTCGCCGACGAATATGTCGAGACTTACCATTGTATAAGCCACTGTGTGCTCTACCTATAGCTGCTTGGCTATCACAGTGTATCACTACTGTCGGCACTGGCTTCTTCCAACATGGAATATCTTCTAGGAAGTTTCTAAGCCACTCGGCTTCTTCCCCTGCTTTATCCAAAGCGATAAACTCAGATTCCATGGTGGAACGAGCAATACACGTCTGTTTCATTGATTTCCATGAGACAGCACCACCCCCCACAGTGAACACATACCCACTTGTAGAAAATGATTCTTTTGAATAAGAGATCCAATTTGCATCACAGTACCCTTCAAGTACTTGGGGATATCTTGTGTAATGCAACCCAAAGTTAATAGTATACTTCAAGTATCTCAAAACTCTACACAGAGCTTTCCAATGTTCCTTGCTTGGGTTGCTCGTAAATCGGCTCAACTTGTTTACAGGACAAGCAAGATCAGGTCGAGTACAATTTGTGATAAACATCAAACTTCCTATGACCTTTGCATACTCTTCTTGAGCAACGGAATCACCCATATTCTTGCTTAGATGGACATTGAGCTTCAAAGGAGTCTTTGCTGGCTTACAATCAAATGAGTTGAATTTCATGTTTCCTCCAGCTTCAGTCGACATGATTTCAACAAGAGTACATTATTTCATCTTGCGATTGTTGGAAATATTGTAGCCTTTACACGGGAAAACTCTTGCAATTACAAAAGAACAAACTGGAAGGTAAATATAATAATATAAATTACAACGAAAGTAAAGAGATGCAAACTATAGTATTCTTCAAGTCGAGTCGAGGTATCCCTCTCTCCGCAAGACGAAATACGCCCCGGCTAGTGCTCACGGATTGGCGTAATGTCCCCAAAGATGAAACGACTTTCCTCCTATCGAGTTGAAGCACCTCAAACTCGTAGGCACCGGCGAACTTGAATTGGAGGCAAGAACCGAGCAATGCAATGCACCTAATGCGAACTATAAAGCTTAAGCTAGAGAGAAGGGAGAGTGATTTGTTTTTGTTGTGTATCTCTTCTTCCAAATCCTACCTATTTATAGGATAGAAAATTGGACTCCAAAAGGCAAAGCCTTCAAGATACCTCATAAAAAATGGAAGTGAAAGGCCAAAGGCCTAGCCTTTTCACAATTCCACACGTTTTTTCCTACACTTGTTTGATTGATAAAAAAGGGCAATCTGACTTCTAGTATTTATGATATTTACGGTAACCCTATCTACTCAAAACATGTTGCTATGCATATCTTAGATACGTTGGAAATCATCATTTTTTAACAATACAATTTCAATAAAATTGTGTTGATCGTGTAGTTGTGTTATGTATCATGTCATTGTGTTAACATTTCTAATGTATTACGTTGACATCAAGATAACCACAAAAATTATTAGATTCAACAGATTGATGATTTTACCCCTTTTATTACAACAAAAAAATAATTAAGGATATTTTTAATACAATTAAGAACGCTAATTTGTGTTTTTAAATTTATCACCAATGCTTCTAAAAAACGTCCTTACTGTTGATGTCCCAACTTAAATTAGAGGATGCAAATAAAGGATGTATCCTAAAGAAGCAAAAGATTAAGTTAATTTGTCCTTAATTTATAAATGTTTTCTTGTACATCTTAAATTCTTGTTATTTTTAAAAAAAAAATCATAGGAAAGTAATTGTGTCTTTAATCTCGTGACCTCATTTTCAAATCTAATAGTCATTGATCGGTATTGGTTATGGACTAGAGTGTTATTTTCACTTTAATGCATTGTTTAGCATTACTTGTTTTATTTTATACACATACTTTTATTATAATACGTTAAAAAATATTATTGATATTTTCAATTTTAAAAATTTTATAAAAATCATTTATTGATTTTATGAATAAAACACATTAAAAATTATTTATATTTGAATATAACTATATGGATATCATGTAGTATCACATCAAAGAAAAATCATATAGTGATATCAATTTGTCAGAACAATATTGCATAAAAATGGGAGGATTATATCCAATTGATATGGGAGTATATTGTGCCATATATAGAATAGTAACTACTGTAAATTAGGTTTACCATATGTAGAAATATTCTAGCCTATATAATCTGGTAATCTCTGTATTCACAAACACAATGAATGGGAAGATGATTTTTCCTATCGATTTCTAACATGGCCTCAGAGCCAAGACGATCTTGGCTCAAAAAAAATCTCATCACAACCAATAATACCAATTCTCGACCCTTTTCCAACCCAAAAAAAAAACAACCCAGAAAATCAACCTACACCAAAATATGTCAGATACAGAGGATACATAAGATACGAAAGATATGGAGCAGATGACAAGTCTGAGAAACAACAAAAGCATCATGGTACCATTCAAGTTGAATGGAAAGAACTACCCTTTGTGGACAAGATTGATCAAAGTGAAGATCGGAGGCAGGGGTGCCTACTCGTACATCAAGAATGATCCCCCAGAACCGGGGAGCAAGGGATATGACGAATGGGAAGAGAACGACCTAGTGGTGTTCTCATGGATTGTTGAAAACATCGACAACGAGATCATTGCCGACTTCTCCCACCACCATACGTTGAAGGCTCTCTGGGACAATCTCGCGGTGACGTTCGAAAGTAAAGCCGACCGGTACCTTATCTATTACCTGGAAGAAAAGGTGACTAACATCAAACAAGGACATATGGATCTGGAAACATACTACAGAAAGATTCATGGATTATGGATCAATATAGATCAGTATCACAAACAGCCATTCAGATGTCGCGATAGGGGGATTGACCCATTCCGAACATATTCAAACTCCAAGCGTCTCATCAAGTTCCTGACCGGATTAAATCAGGAGTATGATTCAATTCGACGGGAGATCCTGAAGGAAGAACAAGCACCATCAGTGGAGGCAGCGTATGGACGGGTGAAAACGGAGGCGGCTCGACGTCGAATCATGCCACCGGCGCCGTGCTCACCCACCGACGAAACCAACGGCAGTGCCGAATCATCATTTGGTGGAGAAATTGGACCCAACGACCTCCACACCGGAACGGATCACCACCGCCGCGCCCCACGGCCACCAACCGACCGGGAAACAAACCCGACACATCGAAATTATAGTGCTCCGATTGTGGGAAACAGAAACACACTTGGGAGACCTGCTTCAGACGGGTTGGATACCCAGATTGGTGGGAGGAACGGCAGAAGGCGAGGGCTTCTCAAGCACAGGTAAAAATGGTTGTAGGCGTGAACGGAGAAGGAATTCCACGGCGAATCGAGGCCGGGAACCATGGGGAACCAACCGGAATTGGAGTGGGGGTGCGTCAGGAGCCTCCACCGGCCACGGAAACGTGAGGGGCACCGGGAACTTTTCCGATTGGACGGAAATGGGAGGCGGCACGTCTAAAGGAGGTAAAGGGTTTGGATTAAATTCAAACCCTAAATTCACTTTTGGAATTTTTAATTTTTCACCCCAGAAGTATGTGAAATGTAGAAAAACACCCCGTCTCCTTATATCTGACCCTAGTGTGTAGAAAAAGACCTCATCTCCTTATATCTTCTTATATCTTACCCCCCAGAAAAAGGAACCCCTACCTTTCTAGAAATCCGTAAATTACCCTAATTTTGAGTCAAAAAATCAATTTGCACCTTTACGAGAAATTTCAGTTGCATTTCATGTTTGTGATATTACTGATAAAAATTCGAAAGGCTGGATATTTGACTGTGGGACGACTGATACCATGACTCCGGACAAAAATGATTTTCTTGATTTTACCAAAGTCACTTGATCATATATTAAAACTGCAAATGGGGAATTGATTACTGTTGTGGGATCTGGCACTATTGAAATATCACCTACACTCCGGCTTATGAACTGTTAATATGTTCCTACTTTGTCTCAAAGATTGATGTCTATAAATCATGTAAATAAGGAGTTAAATTGCACACTCCTAATACATCCCGACTTTTGTATACTGCAGGATATTCAGACGAGGAGGATTCTTGGGCGTGGCACTGAGAAGCAAGGGCTCTACTACGTGGATGAGATAGCTCAACATGGAAGTGCGATGTTGGCTCACGGATCCACGAAACAGGAAACTTGGCTCTGGCACCAAAGACTAGGACACCCCTCTCCTGTTTACTTTAAATTGTTTTATCTGAACCTTTCTATTTCCTCTTATTTTTCTTGTGAGACATGTGTTTTGGCTAAGAGCCATAGACAGACTTTTAAACCCATGAATATGCAATCTATGTTTTCTTTAGTACACTCTAATGTTTGGGACCCTGCGCCTTTTATTGGTGGAAATGGTTTTCGATATTTTGTGATCTTTGTTGATGACTATACTAGGATGACGTGGATTTATTTTTTGAAACACAAGTCAGAAGTCTTTGATAGATTTGCATCCTTCTTTAAAACTAAACCAGACACAAGTTCATACCACTATCAAAACTCTTAGGTCAGATAATGGGAGAGAATTTGCTAACAGTACTATGGCCCAGTTTTGTAAAGATAATGGAGTAATTCATCAAACTTTTTGTGCCTATACACCTGAACAAAACAGGGTAGCGGAGAGAAAAAATAGGGTTATTTTAGAGATGACCCGGTGATAAACTCGTATTTTAACTGTTTTATTGGGCGTTAAACGTGGTGATAATTGGTTTTTAAATGCATATTACTTGAGTTTACGTTCATATTTCACTATAAAGGTGCTTTGATGAGTTTATCAAGTGTTTGAAGTTAAAATAGGTAAAAAAGGGTCAAAATGAGCCAAGCCGTGACTGGGGTCTGCTTCAAACGTTAGTCTGCCTATCAATATGGGCTCCGAATCCTATTTTGAGAGTACCATTGTCTTCATCATCGAAAGAGCTTCGCGTGGGTACCTCACATGCCCCAATCGGAGTTCGGATGAGAGAGATATGGCCGATCTACGAAAGCCGCGCGGACTGCCGGGAGCTACCCGGCCGGGTGAATTTTATGTGCAATAATTCCACCCGGCCGGGTGGCCAATTTTGTTCATAAAGAGTCCAGAGACTTCTACCCGACCGGGTGGATTTTATGTGCAATAATTCCACCCGGCCGGGTCCGTCTGACTGACGATTTTTAGCCCAAACGTGATTTTTTTTGAAGGAAAAATAAAAGAGAGAAGCTAGGGCAACGAAAAATGATTCTCTACAAGCCGCAAAAACACACACTCTCTCTCTAGGAAGCACTCTTGGAAGAAGATTGGAGATTCAAGCTTCAATTCATCCGCCAATTGTATTCCGTATCATGAATTCTTTTGTTTTCTTTAGTTTTTGTTTGTTTTTTACTTTGAACATGAGTAGCTAAACACTTTGTGTAGAATTCTTGGTGAAGATGCATTGATTCATAGTTTTTAATCCAATTAAGTTCGTTTTTATCTTGCTCTTTTAATTGTTTGAATTATTCTTGTGCTTTTTCCTATCAATTGCTTGATCACCAATTGGGAGTGTTAGGATTTCTTAGAGTAATCGGGAGATGAATTAATTAATCTTGAAAGAAGAATAATTCACACCTTAATTCAATAAAACTCGGGAGAGTTGAGATTATGAGTGGGATCTTTAATCTAATCAAACCTTTGGGAGTTAGGTCTAAGATTTAGAAGGGGACTTCACTTATTACACCTAATCTACAGATTTCTCACCTCGGGAGGGGGTTTAATCTATATTTGTGATTGATTCAACAATTCTAGAGACTTTAAATGGTAAATTGGTTTTAATTGGGTTAGGCTATGAGTTGTGCATCAGATCCTTGAATTCTGCATATTTCTCCACCATCTTACACAGCTTTCTTAATTGCTTTCGTGTTTAAGTGTTCTATTCTATTCTCTGACTTTACATGCTTTTAGTAGTTGTTAGTTTTAAAACCAAAAATTTCTGATTGTCTGGATAGTAGTTGAAGTTTGTTCGTGGTACTTAGGTTTACACTTAATTGTCTCTGTGGGATACGATATACTCTTGCTTGCTATTTGCTACGATAACCCCGTACACTTGCGGGTATTATTTGGGTAAAACAAAGTTGAGTCAAGTTTTTGGCGCCGTTGCCAGGGACAATTTTGTGTTATATAACTTGATATCGTGATAATAATCAAGATTACTACTTCAGATTTTATTGCTTTTTGTTTCTTTTTACTTCATTTTTAATTTTTTTGAGTTCTCACATTTGTGTTTCTTGTTCAGGTGTATGCACACACGTTCTAAAGGCTTGCCTCTAGAACCTTTCGATTCGGAGATCGAAGCAACAAACCGGAAGAGGAACCCCTATAGGAGACTCACGCAGAAAATTCAAGCTTCTTCGCCTAACCGCATAGGAGCATCTTCAGTTCAAAGCGACCTTTCACCCATCCGATCACCAGTTCAGGACCATATTTTGTTTGATCCCGTTTCTCCTAGTCTGATGGAGTACGAAGAAGGTAACAACGGTCCACCACCCCCTCCTCCCAATTATGCTGAGCTTCTACGACAGCTGGAGGAGTTGCGTCAACAGGTCAACCGTGGACCACCTGTGCCTGTGCAGAATCAATATGTATACCAAGGCCAGGCAAATCCAACTGTTCATAGCAACATCGCGGCTAATACTTTTGAGCTGAAAAGAGGACTAATCCAGATGGCGGAGAACATTGCTTTTAGGGGCAAATCCACTGACGACCCTAACAAGCATATCACCAAGTTCATCCAGATTTGCAACACAACAAAGATGAATGGAGTTACAGATGAGCAGGTTCGACTAAGACTGTTTCCTTTCTCATTAGAGGATTCAACAAAGGATTGGTTGGAGAGTTTGGAGCCAGGATCGATTAGAACATGGGATGCTATGGTGGAAAATTTTTTGGAGAAATTCTACCCCCCTAGTGAAGCTATAAAGAGGCAACACGAGATCATTGCCTTTCAGATGACTCCTGCAGAGAATATCAGAGACGCATGGGGGAGGTTTAAATCTTTAATGAAACGGTGTCCCAACCATGGGTTAACCCCGACAGTTCAAGTCATTACATTTTTCAAGGGATGCGTGCCTGAAGCACAACGGGAGTTGAACTTGAGCTCAGGCGGTAATTTTCTCAAGAAAGGAGTGAATGAAGCCATGGAAGTGATTGAGGAGCTCGCATCTAATGACGAAGGATGGAGCAACGACAGGAGTAAGGTGCATAGGGTGGCTTCTACTACAGATCATGATCCTATGAGTGCCCTATCCGACAAGTTGGATGCGCTGACCATGAAATTCGACTGTATAGCAATGGGGCAACCGTCTCAAGAACCCCAAGGAAAAATGGGGGACGTGAACTATGTGAATCAAGGGGACAACAACCGGTACTTCAATAATCACCACCCCAACTTTCAGGGTGGAGGATATAATCAGTTCGGGAACAAATGGCATCCCAATCTCTCTTATGGAAACCCAAATAATGCTCTGCAACCACCCCCGGGGTTCACAGTTACTGATGGAGTGGTTAATGATCCGAAGAAGATGACCACGGAAGACATACTCAAGTCTTTCATGCTACAGTCCAACAAGCTCATGGAGCAGAACAATCAAAGGATGGAGAAGGTTGAGACAGATGTGCAAAGTATGGCCACTCATCTGAAGAACATCGACACACAGATCAGCCAGATTTCCCAGACTGTGAGTACTATTACTCAATCGGGAAAATTCCCTTCGAACACCATCATAAATCCCAAAGAATGCAAAGCTGTGCATCTAAGGAGTGGCACTATTTATGAAGCTCCCTCACTGCCTGCGACCACATCTGATACCGTTCTTGAGCCCAAGGCTGCCGTGGCAGAGAAGGAAAATGAGGCTGAAAAGGAGAATACTGGCACCACTTTTGGAGTAAAGGTGCCATTCCCGCAGGTACTGAATCAGAAGAAGAAGAAAGATGAACAGTTCACTCGATTTCTGGACATCTTCAGAAAGGTGCATGTGAACATCCCTTTGATCGAGGCACTGCAGCAGATGCCTAAGTACGCTAAGTTTCTGAAGGAGGTGATAGCCCAGAAGAACAGTTGGGGGCAGGTTGACACTATTTATCTAACTAAAAATTGCAGTGCTCTGCTGCAAAGGAAACTGCCTGCCAAGCTGAAGGATCCTGGAAGTTTCACTGTCGACTGCCTCATTGGGGGCTATAAGGTGGAGAATGCTCTCTGCGATCTAGGCGCGAGCATTAATCTAATGCCACTATCGGTGTTCAAGCAAATGAACATTGGTACTTTGAAGCCCACCTCAGCCACACTACAGATGGCAGACAGATCTGTCGTGTATCCAAAGGGCATCGTGGAAGACCTACTGATTAAGGTCGGGGAATTTATTTTTCCCATCGACTTTATGGTCTTGGACATGGAAGAAGACAAGGGAGTCCCCCTACTGCTAGGACGTCCCTTCCTTGCCACTGCCGAGGCAAATATAAACGTGAAAAAGGGAGAGTTGACAATCTTCATGGGAGAAAAAAGTCAAACGTTTTCCCACAAACCGAGAAGCATGGATGGAAGAACTGAGGAGTGCAAAGTGGTGCGTCTGAAGCACCAAGTGATTACTGAAGAAGGAGGATCGAGTGCAGTCAGAAAAGTGAAGCAGAAGGACTTTTATGAGCTTCACATGGAGATGATGGCTTCCACTAACTCGGAGCCAATAGCATGGATCGATGCAGACCATAGTTGCCCTTCACCGGTGCACTCGGTGATCATTACTGCACCCCCTAGGATGGGGGGTAAAATACCAACTCCTGCCAAGGGAAGAAAGACAACTGCTCCAACACTGAAGGAGCTTATCCCGAGAGAGCCTGAAAAGTGGTGGCTCACCAAGACTTGGAATGATCTATTTCCTCATGGAGGAGAAGCCAAGCGATCACCTGGAGGCAACTCTGGGATGAAAGAGGATCTCGGTTGATATTTAGAGACGTCGGGCATACGACGGTAAAAAGTTGCGCTACCATGGGAGGCAACCCATGGAAGGTATCTTTTATTGTTTTATGTATTTCTTTTGGTGTTGTTGCTAAGTAAGCATCACCTCTCCACCAACGTTTCAAACTTATTTCTTTGCGTAGCTTTGAATAAGTTTGGGGGGGGGGGTGATATGGTGGATGGTGAAGTTTACTGTTTTTATTGTTTTTTTTAGTTTATTTTTGAGTAGATTTTTAAATTTTTTTTTTGTTTAGGATTTTAGTTTAGGATTAATAAACCCCGTGGATGAAATTGAATGGGGGGTCGGATCAATTTGAATTGAATTCAAGCATGTTTGTTGGATGAGTTGCTAATGATGCTATGTGCTAAATTGTCTGTGAAAACTTGTTGATATGACCAAGCATGCTTGTATGTCCTTATTGTGATTTGTCTAAAGTGGATTGCTCGTTGCCTTGTCCTTTGCCATAACCTTGTGAGACTTGAGCCTATATATTTCTAAATGTGTGATTATCGTCATTGTGTTATATGTTTCTAGAACTTGCTCGCGATCTTCCTTGAGTCTACATAGTGAGTATAGATTTAGGAAGTGACGTTAGGCCATCCGTTCTAGCCTTATCTTTACTTTCACCCTAAAATAAAAATCATAATCCTTTGTTAGCCATATTTGAGCCTAATAGCCTATTATTTGATAACTTGGGGTTGTATATATGCTTGAAAATAAGTTTGGGAGAAAAGAACACTTTTGGATGATAAGAAGAGTTTAAAGATGAAGTATTGGCTTGAATATCTTTGGGAAAGTGGATGTATGCTTTTAGTTGTGAAAAAAAAAAGAGTTGTAAAAAAAAAAGAATAATTTGGTGGTATAAGCTAGGCGAAGCCTAGAGGGGGTATAAGCTAGACGAAGTCTAGAAATGCGTAAGAAACCAAGTTTGTGGGAGAATTGGTAGATGAGAAGAGTCTATAAAGACTACTGAGGAGTTGAGTTGTTTTAAGAACGAAGTTATTATAGTTTCGAAAGGGATTATAAGTCACTTTGGCCAAATTTTCCTCACCTAACCAAAAAGCCTACATTACAACCTACAAATAAGACCTTTCAGATCCTTGATTTATAGTCACAAAATAGTAGAGGAGAGGTTAGATTTCGAGCAAGCCTATGGTAAACTATGCATGATTGATTTATTTGAGAGCTTGTATTTTACCTATACACTTTGAGAGTAGGAGAATTACACTACATATCTATCTTGTGAGGGCAAATTGACAAGGTTGCATACGTGTTAGTAACTTGAAGCAATGATCAGTTGGTTTACATGTGTGTTAAGTTATTGATGCATGCTATTGTTTATTAACTGAGGCAATGATGAGATCCAACTTATGTGTACGAGTTTATATTTGATTGTTGTCTGCTTCTTGTTTGAGGACAAACAAGTGATTAAGTTTGGGGGAGTTGATAAACTCGTATTTTAACTGTTTTATTGGGCGTTAAACGTGGTGATAATTGGTTTTTAAATGCATATTACTTGAGTTTACGTTCATATTTCACTATAAAGGTGCTTTGATGAGTTTATCAAGTGTTTGAAGTTAAAATAGGTAAAAAAGGGTCAAAATGAGCCAAGCCGTGACTGGGGTCTGCTTCAAACGTTAATATGCCTATCAATATGGGCTCCGAATCCTATTTTGAGGGTACCATTGTCTTCATCATCGAAAGAGCTTCGCGTGGGTACCTCACACGTCCCAATCGGAGTTCGGATGAGAGAGATATGGCCGATCTACGAAAGCCGCGCGGACTGCCGGGAGCTACCCGGCCGGGTGAATTTTATGTGCAATAATTCCACCCGGCCGGGTGGCCAATTTTGTTCATAAAGAGTCCAGAGACTTCTACCCGACCGGGTGGATTTTATGTGCAATAATTCCACCCGGCCGGGTCCGTCTGACTGACGATTTTTAGCCCAAACGTGATTTTTTTTGAAGGAAAAATAAAAGAGAGAAGCTAGGGCAACGAAAAATGATTCTCTACAAGCGGCAAAAACACACACTCTCTCTCTAGGAAGCACTCTTGGAAGAAGATTGGAGATTCAAGCTTCAATTCATCCGCCAATTGTATTCCGTATCATGAATTCTTTTGTTTTCTTTAGTTTTTGTTTGTTTTTTACTTTGAACATGAGTAGCTAAACACTTTGTGTAGAATTCTTGGTGAAGATGCATTGATTCATAGTTTTTAATCCAATTAAGTTCGTTTTTATCTTGCTCTTGTAATTGTTTGAATTATTCTTGTGCTTTTTCCTATCAATTGCTTGATCACCAATTGGGAGTGTTAGGATTTCTTAGAGTAATCGGGAGATGAATTAATTAATCTTGAAAGAAGAATAATTCACACCTTAATTCAATAAAACTCGGGAGAGTTGAGATTATGAGTGAGATCTTTAATCTAATCAAACCTTTGGGAGTTAGGTCTAAGATTTAGAAGGGGACTTCACTTATTACACCTAATCTACAGATTTCTCACCTCGGGAGGGGGTTTAATCTATATTTGTGATTGATTCAACAATTCTAGAGACTTTAAATGGTAAATTGGTTTTAATTGGGTTAGGCTATGAGTTGTGCATCAGATCCTTGAATTCTGCATATTTCTCCACCATCTTACACAGCTTTCTTAATTGCTTTCGTGTTTAAGTGTTCTATTCTATTCTCTGACTTTACATGCTTTTAGTAGTTGTTAGTTTTAAAACCAAAAATTTCTGATTGTCTGGATAGTAGTTGAAGTTTGTTCGTGGTACTTAGGTTTACACTTAATTGTCTCTGTGGGATACGATATACTCTTGCTTGCTATTTGCTACGATAACCCCGTACACTTGCGGGTATTATTTGGGTAAAATAAAGTTGAGTCACCCGGGCACTTATGATCTAATCCAAAGTTCCCAAACATTTTTGGCCCGAAGTCGTCGCTACATCCATCTATATCATCAATCGCCTTCCCACCAAAATCCTGGATATAAAAACCCCTCTTGATATCTTGTCTAAACAAGCTAAAATTCCCAAATACCTTAGCCTCCCTCCGAAAGTCTTTGGTTGTACCGTTTACACCCATATACCTAAACATGAAAGAACAAAACTCTCACCTTGTGCAATCAAATATGTTTTTGTGGAGTATGGGGTGAACCAAAAAGGATACAGATGCTTTGATCCCAACACCAAAAAAAATCACTACAACCATGAACTGTAAATTTTTAGAAACCGAATTTTTCTACCATACCCACCTTAGTAGTTAGGGGGAGAGTAATCCAGGTAGTTCCGCGGACTATCTAAGTAGGGTTGTGCCAGTTCCAAGGTCCTCAATTGAGGAACCAACAGATCCAATTGTCACTTTCGTCGAGCAGGTCTCGCCACAAGTGCCATCTCAACCAAGCCCTTGTAATCCTTCTCCGTCGATATCTAAGGTAATCTCTGATCCGAGTATTGTTAAGATTCCAGTTATCATTGACCCCGTTGAAAAAGAACCTCAAGGGGAAGACAATACAGTTGATGGAGACACAGAGAGATATGTGCTTCCTCCTAGGAGTACAAGGGAATTCCACCAAAGAGATACTCCCGAGAGAAGATTGGGAAGAAGAGCCGTTATGGGGTGGCAAACTTAGTGCAAGTAAACGTAACCAAAATGGCTCGAGCTTTTGAGGCTGCACTGTATGTACAGGAAGAAATTCTACAGTCAGCCGAAGAGGCAATGAAACATAAGACGTGGAGTGAAGCAATGTTTGTTGAGATGAAGACATTGATGAAAAACAATACGCGGATACGAGGAAAATTACCAGAAGGGGTGAAGACAGTTGGATGCAAATGGGTGTTCATGATAAAAAGGAGACTGGATGGTACGATAGAAAGGTACAAGGCTCGTCTCGTGGCAAAAGGATACACCCAGACGTATGGTGTGGATTATGATGAGACTTTCTCACCAGTAGAGAAAATCAACTCAATCAGGGTGCTATTCTTGATTGTCGCCAATAAGAAGTGGTCGCTTCATCGGTTTGATGTGACCAATGCATTCCTACACGGAGAGTTGCCGAAACCAGTGTACATGGAACCTCCACCGAGATTCTCTGGAGATTTCTTAGATGGGGAAGTGTGCCAACTCAAGAAGACATTGTGTGGGCTAAAACAATCTCCAAGGGCATGGTTTGGGAGATTTACGGAAGTATTGAAGAAGTACGAGTACAAACAAAGTAACTCGGACCATACTCTATTCATTAAGAAAAAGGGCGACAAGATCACATGTTTGATTATATACGTGGGCGACATGATCATTACCGGAGACGATGAGGAAGAGACGTGCTTCATGAATTTGAGATGAAGGATTTCGGCCTTCTCATGTATTTCTTAGGAATTGAAGCGCTAAGGTCAAAAAAGGGGATCTTCATAAATCAAAAGAAGTATGTACTTGATCTCTTGGCAGAAGTTGGAATGATCGACTGCAAACCCATGGACACCCCGATGGTGCAAAATCACGGACTACAGATATAGGAAGGGGCAAGGCAGACTGGTCGGAAAGCTTATTTATCTATCCCACACAAGACCAGATATTGCATATGCAGTAGGGGTGGTGAGCCAATTCATGCATGCACCTCAAGAAGAACACTGGGAATCAGTCATGAGAATTGTCTAATACTTGAAGGGTACTGTAGAACATGGGCTTATGTTTGAAAAACATGGACACATGGAAATACATAGCTTCACCGACGCTGACTGGGCAGGGAACCCAAATGACAGAGAGTCAACTGCCGGGTATTTCACCTTTGTAGGAGAGAACCTTGTAACGTGGAGGAGCAAGAAGCAGAAGGTGGTAGCGCTTTCTAGCGTAGAGGCAAAGTTCAGAGGAAACAAAAGTAGACTAACAAAGATATTGTGGCTGCGAAGACTGATGACGGAATTGGATCTCCGACCGGCCCTTTCTTGTAGACTGTCTTGTGACAACAAGACAACCATTAGTATCTCCGAAAATCCGGTGCAACATGATAGAACCTAACATGTGGAAGTGGACAGGCACTTCATCGAGGAGAATATTGAAGCCAAGGTAGTGGAAACGCCCTATGTCAAATCTGAAGATCAGCTGGCGGATATTTTGACAAAGGCAGTAAACTCGAAGTCGTTTCAAGAGGTACTATGCAAGCTAAGTATCGGGAATATCATTACCTAGCTTGAGGGGGAGTGTCAGAATAATATCGCATAAAATCGGGAGGATTATATGCAATTTATATGGGAGTATATTGTGCCATATATAGAATAGTAATTACTATAAATTAGTTTTACCATATATAGAGATATTCTAGCCTATATAATCTCGTAATCTCTGTATTCACAAACACAATAAATGAGAAGATGATTTCTCCTATCGATTTTTAACAGAATTCGTAATGAAATTAATACACGTCCAAATATTGTGTTGTATAAAATAAGTACACTACAATAGTATAGGTTTGACGCCGTAGGTAAACTGTTTGGATTAGAGGTGTATTATTTCTTAATCAAATAATTTAATCTCTAGAGGTAAGTCAAATACAATTCCATTCTCATCAATGTTTAATTCATATAATAGAGCATAACGAAAGCAAGGAGTACTATAAATAGGGGCGAGTCCCTCATATTTTAACCCAGCAAAACAAAAACATCCCACACTAAAAACATCCTTAGAAATGGCCTTGATTATGGTGGCTCTCCTCCTCTTCGCCGCTGCAACTCCTCTGGCCCACGGCCAACAACCGAATACAATCACAGTCGGGGGCCGAGTTTCCTGCACGCCCTCCGGTAACTGATTGCCCGGTGCTACGGGGATTCCGAGAGTGCCTGTGGTGCTGAACTGCTCTGCCTCAATTGGCGGTGGTACGATCACGGTTGGGGGGGGCGTCACCGGTGTGAACGGAGTCCTTAATATTACTGTACCCAACCTATTAAATGACACGCTAGTCACCATCCCCGCCATCCTCGGTGGAACCCTACCATGCAGCCCAGTGGTGTATCTAGGATTTCTAATTCGGGTTACGACATTTACATTGAATTTAGCTATAAAATTTGATCACCATTTTGCAATCATTTTTTTAATTATAAATATTTTATATGTATATATTTGAATATAATAATTACATAATAAATAAAATACTTTAAAAGTAAATATTGTTAACATAAACTATTAAAATAAAGATTCAATTGTTTAAAAAAATACTAATAACCAAACAATTGATAGAATCTATGGAAATCTTATACACATAAATATAACAATTAATAAATTATTCAAGATTATTTCAGTTATGTTTAAAATAGAAATGAAAACAATACTCATACTGTAAATAAGATACTTGAAATTCTCATATACATACAAATATATACTAGTGTACAAAATACATTGAAATATAATAACTATAGAATAAAAATAAGAAAATTAAAATGCAGATGCATAGATACTAGAATATAACTACAAAACAGAATTGAGAAAGTCAAAGTACTATAAAATAGAATGGAGACGAAACAAAATACAGCTAACTAAAAAAATGAAAGTGCTTGTTGGAACTCGAACTTGGGTCTCTAAACACACACAAGGAGGAAGTCAACCACTGGACCAGTTTAACAATCTATACTAAAGTCTCTAAATCATGACAATATATAAGAAAGAACGAAAGTTTTGGGGGTACAGTTGTACCCCTTGTTCTACACTGGATGCGCCAGTGATGTAGCCTCATCATTTTTAGGGTTTTGTATACTAGAAATTACCTTTCGAGTGATTGAAAACTGTAAAACTCTATATATTCTTTTCCAATAAATGCAACAGATTAATGGATGTTTATTGCATATTTAAATGTATAAGCGAACGTAACAAAGTCTAAGTCTTTGTTTTAGTAGATCGGTTGTGGGCGTCGTCCACTTTAAGGTAACACGGTCAGTTCTTAACAAAGAAAAAAAAAGAATTTCACAACCTAGATAGGCCTAGACTACCTATCGTGAAAGGTTGCAATGTCACTCCGATTATTTCTAAGCCTTATTGAAATAAGATGACGTTGGTGTGGTATAGCACTGAATTGGATCTAAACGGCAAGACGAGTCATTATGCTATCTACTGAAAGACGAGGTCTTGATAATTAATTTCTTAATTAATGTACGTTAGCATTGACCATACGATATTGATTATCTACTACTTTGACTTACCAATAGGTGCGGGTTTTTCGTAACCCAACGATCCTGGTATCTTGGGTAATGTCGATTAATATCTAGCGGTGCTAGGATTGCTATTATATTGAATCGTGCGCGAAGTGAGTCTCATTTGATAACATCCACAAGAGGAGCTCGAAACAAGGTTTCATTATTCGGAACCTAGCTAGTTGGAGTTTGATTACTCTATGAATAATAAATAAGCGTTTATTGCTAAATCCACTCTTGTAGTTTATAATATGTTAACTAATTAAGTCCATAACAGACATTGATTAATTAATGGATGTTTCTATCTTAAGCGCGGGAAATAAATGACAAACAAATGGAAACCCGGAATACTTGTAATTTCGGATTTGGATGGGCAGTGCAATATTACTTCTTTAGTGGCTAATTGTAATATTCCAATATAAGCTCATATTAAATTGTGGGTTCAATTTAATTAGTAAAAAACTAATTGGGGGAGGCCATATCCAAATTTTTCCTTAGATCCATGATTGGGCCCAATATGTGACCTAATATAAATAGGAGAATAAAGGAGACAGAAAATACACTTTTTTTATTTTACAATTTTCGCCCCCCCTATTCTAATGAGAGGAACGATTTTTGCTCTCCTTCCGTGAGCAGGGTTCTATCTTCTTTATTTAAGTCCTAGTATTATGGTGAGACTTGCCCACACAAATATCAGATTACAGTACGGGATACTAGTCAAAAGATGCGAGGTCGAGTACTCAAGATATTCACGTGGAGAAGACGCAAGCCATCTTCGATTCTTAAGTGAATCAACGAGGTAAATTGACGAACTTCGTAGCAAGCATGTTTTAGGGATTATTTGTGCTAGCACTTGTTTAAATTAAAGTTGTGAGCATGATACATGTGAGAATTACGTGAATAGAGTTTATCTAAATAAACAGCTGAAAAGATCAGTTTTTATGTGATCCGTTAGAACGCACGCTTCCGCAGCAAACCCCTTTAATTGATATCAGAGCCAGGTTTGGGCTCTGATTATTTGGATTTAAATTTCGTGAAATTCATGTATGCATGTGTTATTTGATTACGAAGCATGTTCTTGTTGTTTCCTTTTTGTTTATATTTTATGCGCGTTGAACTCAAGAACTATCGAATCAAACAACATGAATTATTCGATCGCAGAAGATGTGCGATCCGTCGGTGCTTGCACCGAGACGGATCGCACCACGCGCGATCGAGAAAGGGTCATCGATTGAGTGGGAGCCCGGGGCTCACGATCACGGGGCGATGCGCAGACAAGCGTGGGCTTGTGCGCGCCGCCAGCTGAGACAGCGCGCCCCAAACGGAACCCGAGTCGAGGTCGACACGGTGGCTGGAACGGTGGGCGGTTCAACCGTGAATCCTTCGTGACACCGAGATGCCTCGCAGCGCGACGTGTGCCGGAGCAGTGGGAGCGGCGAGTCTCGGATGGTCGAGACGGGCGATCGCCGCTGGTCGAGAGGGGTCGCGCCACCGCGCGATCTCCTGGCCGAGATGCTGGCGCCAATCGACGAGCTAGGTGGCCGAGAGCAAGCGCGCCACCGCGCGTCCTACTGGCTGAGTACTCGCAATGCCCGACGAGCCAGGCGGCCGAGACACTAGCGCGCGACACGCGCGCTGCTGGCCGAGATGCCGTGCGCGTCGTGATCCGACGACGAACTCGTCGGATCTTCGTCATTCATCGTTCGTGTGAACCTCGTGCGATAAGATAACGATGAAAGATTATTTTAATGATTATTTAATTTTTAATTAAAAAATATCATTAAAATATTATTATTTAATGTATATAAAATATTTTGGGAAGATTTCCCTAGATTTTAGGAATATTTGTATTATTATCCATATCTATGGAAATAAATAATATTATTTTGATATCTAGATGATATGGACAAGAATAATTTAATAATTTCCTAATATTTATATATCTAGAATCCTAATAAGGATGGATATGTAAGAATACAATAAATAATAAAAATTTCTCTTCCTAATCTTGAACATGGAAATAATTTGAATTTAATTTTTCATGTCTTATTAAGAATTAAATAACTTGTTTATTTTGGATATATTTTATAGCAGACATGGATAAGAATTAAATTCTAGAATAATGGTTTCCTAAAGGAAGATACCAAAGTAAATGAAAGATTTAATTATCCAGCAAATTAAATACCAACATAATTTAATTGAGCCTTAATCTGCCTCAAGGCTAAGGATAATTAAAGGAAAAACCAAAACTCAAATATCTAAGCTATAATTACGAACTTGATGTTTGTATATGGTCTCCATCAATTGGTCTGCAATTTATGAAGCTTATTTCCAATATTATCGCCACCCATTATGTGGGAACAATAATCCTACAAAATAGCAAGTTCATGAGGGCGGACTTCTCAAAGATAAATAGTATCAACTAGAATGTGGTTTTCAATATTATCGCCACTCATTATGTGGGGACAATAATCCTAAGAAACTACGAGATTCAGAAGTTCACACATGATTTATGAGATAGCTTGATCTTGTTAGCAACACATGAGCATTGTTATGAGAGTGTGTTGTAGAAATGAGACTCTGTAATGCTAAATTTGGTGGTCTTGCTTCGGCAACATTAGGTGGCCATGCCATTATGTGGTCTCTGGACTATTCGTCGGTGTTGTAACCAGTAAAATTGTAGAGTTTTAATGCGTATTGACCTCTTATGGAGGGTACAAAATTTTAATTTTACAGTTGTAAGATTTTGAAAAGTTTTATGGTTAATCTGATCAAACTTCTTATATAAGTTTATGACAAATAGTAAATACTATGTTTTGCAGTGCAAATCAAATCGT
Source organism: Salvia splendens (assembly GCF_004379255.2). NCBI lineage: Eukaryota > Viridiplantae > Streptophyta > Magnoliopsida > Lamiales > Lamiaceae > Salvia > Salvia splendens. The sequence goes on from NC_056040.1 coordinate 34,406,935, forward strand.
CAAGATGTCATTCAATCCTCTTTCTGCAATTCTTAAAGAAAATAAACTCGAGGGCCAAAACTACATAAAATGGAAACAAAACTTGGACATCGTTCTTACAGCAGAAGAGTACAGCTTTGTACTCACAACCCCGCGACCTCCAGTGCCGCCGGCTAATGCTGCGGCAGGAGTCAGAGATGCACACAGACGGTGGCATAAGGCGAATGAGATGGTTAAGTGCTACATGTTGGCTTCTATGTCTTCAGTACTCAAGCATCAGCATTCTGGCATGGAAACGGCCGCCGAGATCATGCAGAATCTCAAGAATCTTTTTGGTACTCAGAATCGAACGGCTAAGTCTCAAGCCTTTCGGAGTATTATGTCGAAGAAATGAAGGAAGGCTCGTCAGTGAGGGACCATGTCCTCGAGATGATGGGCCACCTCAACCAAATTGAGGTTTTGGGAGGGACGATCGATCCCGAGTCTCAAGTAACAATCATCCTTCCAAGTCACCCTCCTAGCTTCTAGCAGTTCAAGCTCAATTTCGAGATGAACAAAAGGAATTACACCTTGGCGGAACTGTTAACTGAACTTCAGTCGGCAGAGGACCTTATGGTTCATGCTAAGGCGTCCATGATAACTTTGGGGCCTCGTTCCTCCGACTATAAGCCTGGCGTAGGAAAGAAGTCGGCACCGAACTCAGGAGCGGCCAAGATGGCTAAGGGAAAGAAGAAGAAGAAGAAGAAGAAGAAGAAGAAGAAGAAGAAGAAGAAGAAGAAGAAGAAGAAGAAGAAGAAGAAGAAGAAGAAGAAGAAGAGGGCAAACAAGAAGCCCACGAGGAAGTGTTTCAAGTGTGGTAAGAAGGGGCATTGGAAGCCAGACTGTCCTAAAAGGGGCAAGGCTACAGGTATGCGCCAAGCTCTAGTAGTCGAGTCTTGTTTGACTTCGACATCTACTTGCACTTGGGTTATTGACACAAGAGCCACTGATCACATTTGTTTTGATCCTGCCATAATGCAGGTAACAAGACTGCTACATGATCGTGAGATCGAAGTCCAGTTGGGCGACGCTACAAAAGTGGCGGCCGTTGCAGTGGGAGACATTTATTTGCATTTTAGTAGTGATCGAATTTTGATTTTGAAGAATGTTTTATTGATACCTTCTTTTAGAACAAATTAAATTTCAGTTTCTAAATTGGTTTTTGATGGATATTCAATTTCTTTTAATGACAATTGTGTTATTAAGAAAGATGGTTCTTATATCTGTCGTGGTATCATGGAAAACAATCTGTACACAATCACGTCTACACAATTTAATAATCGCAAATCAGAACTCAATACAACTTTGAAAATTTTAAAGAAACGAAAAGAACCTTCAAGTTCAATGAACGAAACGTACTTATGGCACCTTAGACTTGGTCATGCCAATAAAAGGAGGATCCATTCTCTTGTGGAACAAGATCTTATTCAAGGTCTAGAGGAGGTACCTTTTCATAAGTGTGAGTCATGCTTAGAAGGCAAGATGACCAGGAGGCCTTTTCAGGCTAAGGGCAATAGGGCCAAGGAAGTACTTGAGCTCGTTCATACCGATGTGTGTGGACCAATGTCTACTGAGGCAAGAGGTGGTTTTCGATATTTCATCACATTTATTGATGACTTCTCGAGGATTGGATATGTCTATTTGATGCGCCACAAGTCAAAATCATTTGACAAGTTCAAAGACTTTAAGGCTTATGTGGAGACGTATCATGGAAATAGTATCAAACGCCTGCGATCTGATCGCGGAGGCGAGTACTTCAGTGCCGAGTTTTTGGACTACTTATCGGAGTCGGGAATTGAATCCCAACTGACTGCGCTGGGCACGCCCCAGCTGAACGGCGTGGCTGAAAGAAGGAATAGGACCTTGTTAAACATGGTCCGATCGATGATGAGTTATGCACGGCTACCTGTTTCATTTTGGGGATATGCCTTGCTTTCCGCAGGCCATATATTAAACAACGTACCGTCAAAATCCGTGCCTACTACTCCTTATGAGTTGTGGACTGGGCGCAAGCCCAATCTAGCACATCTCATGATTTGGGGTTGCCCGGCTCATGTATTGGAAAATGATCCAACTAAGCTAGGATCAAGGATGGAGATATGTTTGTTTATAGGGTACCCTAGAGGATCGAAAGCTTATGAATTCTTTAGTCTCCGAGACAAGAAAATCATTGTGAGTACTCACACGACATTCTTAGAGGAAGACTATGTAATGAATCATAAACCCAGCAGTGAAGTGGCTCTAGATGAGCTAACTTCTGTCACAAGTTCCATTAACCAAGAACCCGTACCTAGTGTACAAACAATTCCAGAAACTTCAACTTCTACTCCAAGCATTGTAGTGCCGCGCCACAGTGGGAGGGTCTCTCATGAGCCCGATAGATACATTGGTTTGGGGGAATCTATGGATCACTCCTCGGACAGCAATGTATTAGATCCCTGGAACTTTGTAGAGGCGCTGGCAGATGTCGATCATTGCGAATGGGTGAAAGCAATGGATTCGGAACTACAATCTATGATAGACAAAGACGTCTACGATTTGTCTGTCCTACCCCGAAGGCTGTACTGCCATTGGGAGCAAGTGGATATACAAACGTAAACGTGGACCCGATGGACGAGTTAAAGCCTTTAAGGCAAGACTAGTGGCCAAGGGGTATACCAAGAAGGAAGGTGTCGATTATGACGAGACTTTCTCCCCGGTGGTCATGCTCAAATCGATCCGGATACTGTTGTCTATAGCAGCTTATATGGATTGGGATGTATGGCAGATGGACATTAAGACTACGTTCCTAAACGGCAGTCTTGAGGATACTATCTACATGGAACAACCCGAGGGATATGCCATAAAGGGCAAGGAACACATGGTTTTGAAGCTTAAGAAGGCTATTCATGGCCTTAAGCAAGTATCTAGATCATGGAACCAGTGTTTCGATCAAACTGTTCGCAAGTTTGGATTCAAAATATGCCCAAATGAAAGCTGCGTGTATAAGAAGATTGAAAAAGGGAATGTTGTGTTCTTGGTTTTATATGTAGATGACATTCTTCTAATTGGAAACAATAAAAAGATGTTGTCATCAGTAAGAACTTGGTTGTCAAACCAGTTCGAGATGAAGGATATGGGAGACGCGGGACACATCCTCGGTATCAAGGTTCTTCGGAATCGAGAAAAGAAGATGTTGTGTTTATCTCAAGAACCTTACATCAACACAGTACTTAGTCGCTTTAGCATGCAAGACGCCAAGAAAGGTTTCTTACCTTTTAGACATGGCATCCATCTATCTAAAGAGATGTGCCCGAAAACGCCGTCTGAGATACAAGAAATGAGAAGGATTCCATATGCTTCAACAGTTGGAAGTCTCATGTATGTTATGCTTTGTACGAGACCTAATATTTGCTTTGTTGTTGGCATGGTGGCAAGATATCAGTCGAATCCGGGCCAAAGACATTGGACTGCCGTAAAGAACATACTCAAGTACCTTAAACGGACTAAGGACTATGCTCTAGTTTACAATGCAGTCGAGCTCTGTCCTTTGGGATATACTGACTCAGACTTTCAAGCTGATCAGGACTCTAGAAAATCTACTTCAGGATATGTGTTCACCTTAGGAGGTGGAGTCGTAATTTGGAAGAGTGTGAAGTAGAAATGCATCGTAGACTCGACCATGGAAGCCGAGTATGTGGCCGCTTCAGAGGCTGCAAAAGAGGCAGTATGGTTTAAGAACTTCCTTATGGATTTAGGTGTGGTTTCGAATCTGCCCAAGAGCCTCACTATTTATTGTGACAATTCTGGTGTTGTGGCAAACTCGAAAGAACCAAGAGCTCACCATTTTGTACTACCATTTTGTATACTCGAAAGATTTTGTATACTCGAAAGCTGTTTTGAGTATAAGTGGGAGACTGTTAGGGTTTTGTATACTAGAAATCACCTTTCGAGTGATTGAATACTGTAAAACTCTATATATTCTTTTCTAATGAATGCAACAGATTATTTTTGTCATAATGTTGTTATGTTTTACATTTAATGGATGTTTATTGCATATTTAAATGTATAAGCGAACGTAACAAAGTCTAAGTCTTTGTGTTAGTAGACCGGTTGTGGGCGTCGTCCACTTTAAGGTAACATGGTCAGTTCTGAACAAAGAAAAAAATAAGAATTTCACAACCTAGATAGGCCTAGACTACCTATCGTGAAAGGTTGCAATGTCAGTCCGATTATTTCTAAGCCTTATTGAAATAAGATGACATTGGTGCGGTATAGCACTGAATTGGATCTAAACGACAAGACGAGTCTTTATGCTATCTACTGAAAGACGAGGTCTTGATAATTAATTTCTTAATCAATGTACGTTAGCATTGAGCATACGATATTGATTATCTACTACTTTGACTTACCAATAGGTGCGGGTTTTTCGTAACCCAAAGATCCTGGTATCTTGGGTAGTGGCGATTAATATCTAGCGGTGCTAGGATTGCTATTATATTGAATCGTGCGCGAGGTGAGTCTCGTTTGATAACATCCACAAGAGGAGCTCGAAACAAGGTTTTATTATTCGTAACCTAGCTAGTTGGAGTTTGATTACTCTATGAATAATAAATAAGCGTTTCTTGCTAAGTCCACTCTTGGAGTTTATAATATGTTAACTAATTAAGTCCATAGCAGACATTGATTAATTAATGGATGTTTCTATCTTAAGCGCGGGAAATAAATGACAAACAAATGGAAACATGGAATACTTGTAATTTCGGATTTGGATGGGCAGTGCAATATTACTTCTTTAGTGGTTGATTGTAATATTCCAATATAAGATTATATTAAATTGTGGGTTCAATTTAATTAGTTAAAAGCTAATTGGGGGAAGTCATATCCAAATTCTTCCTTAGATCCCTGACTGGGCCCAATATGTGACTTAATATAAATAGGAGAATAAAGGAGACAGAAAATACACTGGTTTTATTTTACAATTTTCGTCCTCCCCTATTTCAAGAAGAGGAACGATATTTGCTCTCCTTCCGTGAGCAGGGTTCTGTCTTCTTTATTTAAGTCCTAGTATTCTGGTGAGATTTTCCCACACAAATATCAGATTACAGTCTGGGCTACCAGTCAAAAGATCCGAGGTCGAGTACTCAAGATGTTCACGTGGAGAAGACGCAAGCCATCTTCGATTCTTAAGTGAATCAACGAGGTAAATTGGCTAACTCCGTAGCAAGCATGTTTTAGGGATTATTTGTGCTAGAGCATGTTTACATTAAAGTTGTGAGCATGATACAAGTGAGAATTACACGAATAGAGTTTATCTAAATAATCTGCTAAATAGATCAGTTTTTATGCGATCTGTTAGAACGCACGCTTCCGCAGCAAACCCCTTTAATCATCACCCTTCCTTTCAACCAAACCATCTGCCCAGTTGTTAAGGAAGAAGTTCCTCAACGATAGATTCCGCGTCGAACGTCGCGGGTGCTTTTGCCCGTCGATCAATCCGGCGTTGAAATATAGGGTTTGTGCGTTGTGCACGATGAAAAAGAGAAGATAGTGTGAAAATAAAATAGAAGGATAATTGATATTTCTTGATTGATCGAAATGAATAACAATGTCCACTATTTATAATAGTGGATACCCTAACTTAAGGAACAAGAAAATATCCTAAATATATCTGGAAAAGATATGACAAATCGCTAATTAACTAATTAATAAAGATATGGGGATCTTCATATAGATATGCACGTATCAACTCCCCCGCGGTTAAAATCCACCTTGTCCTCAAGGTGGGAACCACGACACAACGAAGAGCGACGCGAACAGAAGCTTTGGCGAGCTCTCCCTCCTGGATCAAATGTACATCGAATGGTTAAGTGTCTCCCTTCACCATCTTCATCAATAACATCGTGGTATGCTTCACCAACCTTAAGATTCCCGAGTCCTCCTACAACAACTTCGCATTCTTAGCATTTATTTCCTAGTTTGCAATAGTCTTTTGATCATCCAAACTCGATGGATTATGCATCCTTTGGTCTTGTTCCCTCAAATCATGCCCGTCACCACCCAAAATGCTATCTAGACTGGACTGTTCTCAAGTGTTGGCGACTGTCTGTGGGTAAGATAATCTACATAGCGTCATTTCTCATTAGGATTCCTTTCTAAGGCAGTTGCATATCTTCTGACAGCAAATGGAAGAATCCTTTGACGAGATCTAGCTTCCTCATCAAGACTTGCGGCGCTATTAAACAACTCCACAGCAGCATTGTTCTGCTCGATATGCAGTGCTGAGTTTTGTTGGCTGTGAGGAGTACCAGACTCTCTGCCATCGTTGACACTCGCATCTCCATTTTTCAATTCATTAAGCAGCTCTCTCATAGTAAATGCATGATTCCCTTCCACCTTGGAATCGGTCTCCACGTCTTGGTTTGAGTGCACCATGCGTGAATCCGCATCACTTAATTCGCTGGAGATTTCTTCTTTCGACGCAAAATTCGACACCTCGGGGTTCTCCGGACGCAATTCCCTTGATCTCTCACCTCTCTCAGCATCAGGTGGTTGTCCATCAGTGTCGCCGGGGTTAGGCTTCAGGAGATCTGTCGAAGGTGGCTGATAGTGATCCATGTACGACGGCCAGTTGTGCGACATCGGGTAACACACCGGGGTGGGCGGTTTGTAGGTCGTAAATCCAGTGTTGATGAACGGAGGATGGCTGTATGTTGATGCCGGTTCCGGATCGGGTTGATATAACAAAGGCGGTTGGTAGTGGAAATAGGGTTGTGGCTGGTTGTCGAAGTAGGGATCAACCGTTGTTTGCCACAACGTGACGTAGGCCGGCGCCGGATATTGCAGTGGCACAGGGGCAGTTGGTGGTGGTGGCCAGCCGGTGTTGTTAACTCTGGAATTGAAGCTCGCATATGGCGGCTGTTCATATGCTGTTGTCAGTGGCTGATGGTGGTTGTAATGTTGATATTCGGGCTGCTCACGTTCGTCCATCGCGTCCAATCTCATGTTTAATCTATTGCAGAAAGCCGTTATCCTGTCACATAGGGAAACGATATACTCGGTGGTGTAACGAGCCATGAGTACGAAGATGAAAGCACCAATTGTCAAGGAAGAAGTTCCTCAACGATAGATTCCGCGTCGAACGTCGCGGGAGCTTTTGCCCGTCGATCAATCCGGCGTCGAAAATTAGGGTTTGTGCGTTGTGCACGATGAAAAAGAGAAGAGAGTGTGAAAATAAAATAGAAGGATAATTGATATTTCTTGATTGATCGAAATGAATAACAATGTTCACTATTTATAATAGTGGATACCCTAACTTAAGGAACAAGAAAATATCCTAAACGTATATGGAAAATATATGACAAATCGCTAATTAACTAATTAATAAAGATATGGGGATCTTCATATAGATATGCACGTATCACCAGTCCTAAACACCGCCACGGGTCTCTTAACCGCCATTCCAGTTATTGTTGGCTCCGTGCTTTCGCCGGTGCTCGGATTCATTCTGAATACAGCGGTGAGTCGGTGACGGTATTCATCAGGATTAATATTTGATGAGTTCTCATCGGTGATATACTCTTCTAATTGTAGTAATGAATCTGAATAAGCACCAAGTATGCAGCTATATATTGTTGTATGTGTGTGTCAATAAACAGCAATTATGCTCTTGTCGTGTGTGTGTGGGATGAGTTAGTAATATGTATCAGAAGCAAGCATTCATTATGAATGCATATATGAATAAAATATATTGTTAAATTTGATCGAGCTTGTTTTAATTTCTACACGTATTTATATATTATGGGGAAGATTAGTTATGGGGGTTACATGCATCTTCATTTATTTAATATTGCTCTTTTTTTTTTTCCTACATTACAAATAAAATTATACTTAGGTCATGTTTGGTTGTAAGGATTTTGTCTGAGAAAGTAATCTGATTCCTTAAATTTTAAATTCCTGTGTTTGTTTCCGTTTTTAATCAAACTGGGAAAGTAATCAAATTCCTGAAACAAGGAAAGTTAGTACAACTTTCCAGGATTCTGAATCCTAACTTTTCTTAGTTATTCTTTTTCCCAGTTTTAGAATTCTTACATATTTAATGCAATATAGTATAGTTTTATCATCATCATCATCATCATCATCATCATTTATTACAATGTTTTAAAAATAATTTAAAAGTATAAACCATACTTAATTTCAGGATAATAAATAACTATAATTCAAATTATCATAATTATAACTATATTATTAATATTTATATTTAATTTTTATTATCATAATAATAATAATAATAATTTATTAAATAATTAAATATAATTATAATTATATAATAATATAATAATTATTACTTTATAAATTAGTAATTAACAATAAAATTGTAGTAAAATTTTAAATTATAAAATTTATTCAATTAAAAATTTAGTAAATATAATAATAATAATAATAATAATAATAATAATAATAATCTTATTTATTATTATATATTATGATGTATAATCCATATTTAAACTATACATCGTAATAATAAATAAAATAATATAATTATTATCATTTGTAATTAATAATTTATTAAATAATATGTATTATTATTTTTATAAATAAAAAATGGTAAGTATATTTTTAGTTTAGTGTTTAAATCAAATATAAGCTTTAAAATCTTGATATTTTCCAAACACGGAAAAGTAAAGTTATTAGGAATCATATTCCCGGGATTCATTTTCCCAGGAATCATTTTCCTTGCCAACTTTACTTTCCCGCCAATCAAACATGGCCTTAAAGGTTTTTACTTTTTAGTTGGTATTGTTAAGATTGCTTGGAAAGTTGCAGAACCTTTCACAATGAATCTTCATCACAGTTTGTTACTTTGATGCGTTCCTTACATCCAAAATATTACTATCTATATAATTTATATTCTTTGAATTGAAACAAATTAGAATTCTCACTTACTATGACATTTAAACGATAAAACAAATTAAAATGCTTTTTGTCTCTATTTTCGGTTATTCTTTGATGTGGTAAAATAGTTTCATCCAAATTTTTCTTAGAAACATATCTTTGCTCTTGATATTTTTGATTAATTTGATGCTTACTCTTATGAAGCAGCGAAATACTTTAATACATAATTAATTGTCCTTTTTTTGCAAGAGAGATGAAGTGGTTCTACAATCAATACTCCTTTCTTCATCAATTATGATAAAGTCAAATTCTAATATCTTCGGTGTTTAGGTCAGAGAGTATATGTTTTTTTTTTCAGTTTAGTGTTTCTTTTAATAATTTTTAAATTATTTAGGAATTTTTTTTGTTATTTCCTTATTGACATTGAGCCTAATCCTTTGTAAATTAATTATGATTTATTCCATCGGGTCCCAATTAATTATAGTTGACCCATGCAGGTTTTGCAAAGTTGTTTGACTTTATTAAGAAAAGTGAGAGAAAGAGTTAATGGAATGTGGTCCTACTATATTACTCTATTCGTTTCATAAAATTAGAAACTTTGAAAACGATACGAGTTTTAATGCAAATTAGTAAAGTAAGAAAAGAAGAGAAAAATATGTAAAGTAAGAGAAAGAAAGAAAAATTACTGAAATTAGTGTTAATGGATTGTGAGGTCCATTTCCTAAAATGGAGAGTGTCTATTTTTAAGTTAACGGACTAAATGAAAGAATTTATATTTTTAGAAAACAGATGAAGTACTAATTATGAGTGAAATGATTTTTTTTTATGGAGTTTACTTACCAAGAATAAGAAAGGTAAAATAAGACAACTAATGGAGATTAGATAAAAATCACAAATTTAATGAAGGCTAGAGAGAGTAATATAAAATTATAACATTCCGACCTTTTCTATCTCTTTTAGTCGTTCTGGAAAGGAGGTCGAGTTTGAGCTGAAGTTGTTTTCTTTAGTTACTACTCTTGATTTAAGGGGTATTGGAAGGTACTATCGATCAAGAGGAGTTCAAATTTCGCACTCTACACGGAATAACAACGAGGAGTTTCTATAGTTTTTTATTTTTATTTTGGGGCCAGTTGTTTTAAAATAAAGTACTACAATTCTTTTTGTGAGCCCGAATCATAAATTTCCTTCTTGAGCCCAATATTTCTTCTGCTTACTATCCAGCCTTTACCTTTCATGAATCTGCACAATTAAAACCAAGTTTTCCACAATTAATTTCGTAATTAAATCCGATTTATGGTGAATTATTGCCATTTATCCTAAGTTTAATTACCCAATTAATTATCATTTATCACCATGAATTTCATTTAATCCCTACTACATAGAAATAAATTGCACATTTTCTCTAGTGATTATACACGGTTCGTACAAAGTAGAATTCATTCTCCAAATCTGTTTCAGCACTCATTCCTCTACCTGAAATTGTTTGTCAGTCCCATTCAATCAGAATAAATCCAATTCAATTGAAATTAACAGCATTTAAACACACAATAATTCCTCATTACCTTCACAATTAATCCCACACTTAACTTCCAACTTTTGCCAACGGTATATACATGTATGAAGTCTCCCAATACCCGTACACTCATTTTCACCCCTACTTTTGAGAAAAAAATAATCAGAAACGAGAGAACAAAGAGTGGGTGTGAGGAGATAAACTGCACCAAGGAGTTAGAAGCTTCAATCCACCGAGAGACTAATTATTCTGAAATCGACAAGGAAGGAGTGGACACAACGGCGGATTACTGGGCAGCAGGAGCGGAGGAGGGGGGCTGCTGGCGAGTCCGGAGGCTGCCGGAGACGACGCCAACTGCACTGTGACAGAAGCGGTGCTGCGTAGGCTCGAAGAGACGCGTCTGCTGTACACCGACGACGGCCACACTGTGATCGACCGAGAGGCAGCAGTGGTGGGTTTTGGTGGCAGCGAGTTGGACGTGCAGACAGACAGCAGCAGCAATGCAACCTCCACACTCCGAGTCGGTGAGCAGCAGCAGCGGCTGACGGAGATGACGCCAACTGCACCGTGACAGCAGCGGCGCTGCGTTCTGACCGAGGGCGAGCAGCAGCCTGGAGCGGTGAGGGACTGGTCTCGATGCAGTAACATCAGCGAACGGCGGGGCACCGAACAGCATCCTGATTTCGAGCAGGAGACGACGAAGGCGCTGACGGGCTGGAGTCGCTGGCTCAAGATGAGCAACGACGAGGTGACTGGTCCGGATGGACACGACGACGCAGAGGCCGTGAGGTAGTAGAGGAAAACGAAGGTCATGGTAATTAGAGTGTCCTAGGGGAGCCCCGGCGGAGTTGGCGGCGCTGCGGCTCCCTATAGTGGAGGACAAGGGCTCCGGGAAGGGGAGCCCTCCGCTGAGTATTCGGCGTGGACAGGACGGGGGTGGACCAGCCGCGGCGGTGCCTGCGGCAGATTATAGTGAGCCTGTGCGCCGCAGCGCCGGGCCACTTTTTTCTTATTTTTTGGTTATTGCCTATAAATAAAATTCATTCCCCCCATTATTTTCACATCATTCCAATTCTCTATTCCAAATTTCTCTCTCTAAGTTTTTCTCTATTCCACTTTCAAAAAATGGATGATTTGTGGAATGAAGCGTGGGATTCTCTGATTCAAGAGGTGCAGGCGGAAGCCGACGAGGACGCGGCTCGGGAGGCGCGGCAGTTGTCCCTCGTCTGATGCATCATCGGCGGACAATCCCACGAGACCATGTCGGAGCGCACGAGCGTCTGATGGTAGACTACTTTGGCGATAACCCCCGTTATCCGCCAAAGATTTTCCGTCGGCATTTTAGAATGTCGCAACCGCTTTTCACCCATATAGCGACGTCATTGGCAGGCCGGTACAGGTGTTTCACCCTCCGACGTGATTGCACCGGCCGGATCGGTCTGTCTACTTTGCAAAAATGCACCGCTGCAATTAGGCAGCTTGCCTATGCCGACCCGGCTGATATGTTCGACGAATACCTACAAATGGGTGAGACGACTAGCCTAGATGTGCTCCGGCAGTTTAGTAAGGGCATCCGAGAAATCTTCGGTCCGGAGTATCTACGAAAGCCAACCTCTGAGGACTGCTAGATATGCACGGTTCGGTGCACTGTTTCACAGGGATGATGGGCAACATCGACTGCAAGCACTGGGAGTGGAGAAACTGCCCAGGAAATGTCAGTTCACTACTGGATTCAAAAGCAAAAATCCCTCGATGATCCTGGAAACCGTTGTCGACTACCGTTTGCGGATCTGGCATATTTCGGTGACGCAGGTTCAAACAACGACATCAACGTTCTGCAGTCATCGCCTCGCTTGAATGATGAGTGTCGGGGGGAGGGTCCAGAAATCAGATTCGTGGCCAACGACACACAGTACCTCAGGCGATATTATTTAGCTGATGGGATATACCCTCATTGGCCCGTATTTGTCAAGACAGCTTGGCAACTAGTTGGACTGAAGAAAGCCTATTTTGCATGAAAACAGAGGGTGCTAGAAAGGATGTTGAGCGAGCTTTTGGTGTGCTCCAAGCGCGGTGGGCCATTTTACGGTGCCCAACATTAGTTTGGCACGAAGATGATGTCGCGAATATCATGTATGCATATATCATATTGCACAATATGATAATAGAAGATGAAGGATTTGCTGCTAAGCGTTGGGCACCGGAATATGGTGCTAGTTCAAGTCACGGTGTTGCCTCCGCGCTGATACAGATGGGTGTACCACGTAGTAATGAATATCTGCTCCAATGTTTCACCGATATGCGCAGGGATACAACACATACCCAACTCCAGGCCGATTTGATTGAAGAGGTCTGGGCACGTAGGGGGCGCAGCGTGAAGAAATTGTGTGATGTCGAAAATTTTTGTTGTATAATTTTCCCCTTCATGTAATACAACGAATATTTAGTTTATTATTTTTATTTATTAAATTAGCAGTTATTTTCTAATTTTTTTTAATCCGATAATTTTAATTCTAATTGAATTAAAATATACAATCAATTGATATAACAAAAAAAGGCTTGCAGAGTGTCCACTATTGCTGTGGACACCTAAAAAAGTGGCTGTGGATAAAAAAAAAATAGTTTGTCCACCAAAGTGTCCTCCTTATTGTGGACACTCGCGTTGATTTCTCTGAAATTGGGAATAATGCAGGAGAATGATAGAAAAAGAAGAAAAGTCGAGAAGAGAGAATGGAGTTGCACCGTGGAGTGATATCTAAATTGATTATAGGAAATAGACTTGAAGTCTATGATTTTGGGCCACAATTATTAATTATATGGTGATTTTTGGTGAATTATTAAGTTGGACTGATTTTACAAATGGAATAGTCTTAGTTGGGCCAAATTAATTAATTGGATCGAACATAAGTGTTAAGGGTGTTACGTACGAACGGAGGGTGTGAATGGCCAGCCGGCGTCGCTCACGACGCCTTGGGCGGCCTAGAAAACTGTAAAAGGGCTATCACAAGATTTGGAGCGAGAAACGCAAGTTAAGGATTTTAAACAAATGAGGTGGGCTTTCTGTTTAAATATGGTTTATGTTTCAAGCACGTTCTATTAGAAAATATATGTTATGTCAGGCCATGTTTTATTTTATGGAATGCCTATCTGAAGTGCTTTTTGCCATGTATAGTTAATCGAATTCGGGTCCCAGCAGAGCTTCAAACTCTACTCGGACTAGTGTACACAACATGTAGGTCGGGCGCCATCTTTGAATGTGGTCACATTCTCTGTCATGTATAGTTCAGATATGGAATGATAATGATGTTGATGATTGACTGGCCAATTGCTTTTTACAATGAAATGTTTTAGTTTACTCGGGCTCTTTCAAAGTTAAAATCCGATGTCACTCACTGAGGGCTTGTCATGATATTTTTTATGAAAATGTATTTTGGCATGTGACCACTGAGTATATCAAGTACTCAGCCCTGCATATGTTTTAAAAATATGCAGGTTGAGCAGTGATGATGATGGGCGGTGTTGAGCGGAGATGGCGAATTTCCTTCGATAGTATTTGGATGCATCATGTCTCCATACATGATGGCATTCGCTCTTGAATGCTTCTGCTAAAATAGTTTTTTTTTATTGAGATCACATATTATTGATCGAGTTTATGTACTTGTTGAGATGATACTCTGATTTTATTCAAGTTATTTCTATGATTTCAACCCAAGTCCAATTATTCCTTTGTTTTACCCCTTCTTCCCCGCTTCGTTAATCCCTCACTAGTCGCGATAAACCGTTCTTTCTATCCTTAGAAAGGGCGGACGTGACAAAAATATTCTTGTTTTTTCATTTTGGTATGTTTCACAAAATAGTCCTCCCTTTTTAGTAAGTTTTTTTCTTTTATGAGGAGAGCCTCATTCTCCATTAATAACACGTCAACCCCTTTTTATTTCTATATCTCTCATTCTTTACCAATTTGGCAATAAAACTTGTGTCATACTCAAAGTCCTTATTTTTATAGGACGAATGTAGTGTAACAATTTTTATATTTCCTCTGTCCCTGAAAAGTACAATCATTTGGTTTGATACGGGTTCTAATATATAATTGGTATAGTAAGAGAGATAGATAAATGGTAGTGTAAGTTGTGTTAGTGGAGACTGAACTCCACATCATTAGTAGTGTAGTATAATGGTATATGTTGTAAATAAATAGTATAATGGTATACATTGTAAATAAAATTATGTGTAAATGTAACGTATTGTTTAACTATTATAAAATTAAAAAATTCATACGTTTATAAGAAATAGTTCATAATTTTCATACAGTCAGTCGGATAAGTATTACATTAGTAAGTATTATTATAAGATTACAGACGGATAATGATGAATCCGCGAATTATTGATGATGATGAATGCTCGTAAAAATAATTTACGACACGGAAATTTTACGTGGTTCGATTTACTGAGGTAAATCTACGTCCACGGGGAGAAATGGGGGCAGGTTTGTATTGCTTGATCTGCAAATTACAGCTTACAACACAGACTTGCTATATGATTTTTTCTCTAGAGAGATTCTAACCCTTTTCTATCTGATCTAAGTTCTATTTATACCTTGAACTAAGATCGTGGCTTGCATCACCACTAAGTCGTGGATGTCGTGTAGGTCATGGCCTAAGATCGTGGATGTAGTGTAGGTCATGGCCTACGATCGTGGCCTGAGTTGACACCACGTGGTAGTGGGTGTGTTGGAAGTTGTGGAAATCCAGTATGGGTCCAATAACTCCTTGTTCGGTCGAATGCTGAGACCGAACTGCTCTGGTTGCCGATCTGAGAGTAGAGCTTGATGCCGACCTGAGAGCAGAGCTTGATTGGTTGGCTTTTACCGAGCAGTAGGCTGAGGCCGAACTCTAGCTTGATGCCGACCTGAGAGCAGAGCTTGATTGGTTGGCTTTTACCGAGCTGTAGGCTGAGGCCGAACTCCTTGGTAATGCCGAACTCATACTCTTCCTTGGGCTTTGGGCTGATGGGCCGTCATTGCTGTTGGGCTTGTTTGGTACGCACCCCATCACTACCCCCCCCGAAGGGCGAAGTGAATCACTTCGGCAAAGTGAGTCACTTCGGCATTCTGGATAAAGGCAAGGGGAAGGCTGATGTCAGGGGACGTGCCTCGCATTAAATGCGACAGTAAAATCCGGCCGTTGAATCCTGAAAAGGTGGGATTCGAAACGGTGCGATGATTTTGAAATCTTCGCCGAATCTGATAAATACCTCCTTTCTTCATCCTTGAAGCACTTTTGCGACTGCTTCTTCTGCACTCTCTCTTTTTTGCGAAAATTCTCTCTCCGCTTTCAAGAATTTCTTCGGACTTTCTTCACCTTCAAAAAGTAAGAAAAATGTCTTCTTCTTCTTCTTCGGAGTCGGGTAGCGGTAGGAAAGGGGATAAGGGGTCTTCTAGCCGGAAGGAATCCGGGGAGAAGACCGTAGAGTATTTCCATAGTATTTTGAGTAAGGATACTGTGATATCCCTACCCGAAAAATACTTTTTTCCTGGGGGGAAGGTGGTGGTACCTGACGGCGATCATAGGGCTGACTCCCCGCCGGAGGGTTACGCCACCGTGTACGAGGCCTGCTTAGAATGCGGGCTTCGTTTCCCCCTCCCTTCTGCCTTTATAGATTTACTAGATTTTTTTCAGCTTCCTTTAGGCCAGGTGACTCCGAACTCTTGGAGGCACTTGTCGGCCTTCGCTGCCGAACTCCGTAATTTAGGAAGGGATTTGTCTTTGAAGGCAATCCTTAAATTCTTTCAATTTAAGAGGAAGGGGTCTTGGTTTTACTTGATCCCTGTACAGCCCTTTAGGGCCTTTTGTAAAACGAAGTGGCCGAAGTGGCAAAACCGCTTCTTCTACTATGATAGGACCGCGGCTCCTAGTTTTCCCTGGAGAGGGCCGAAGTCCGTTATCCGTCATCCTCGGCCTGAACCGTTGGACGAGCTCGATGGCGAGCTCAACAAGATTCCCATAGTTAGGAAACAATACACGGAGTCTGAGCTCGTCAAGGGCGACGTCGTGTTCGACATCTCGTCTTCGGACGAAGAGGCCGAGGGTGAGGATTTCTCTTTCTTTATGCTCTACTGCTTTAACGAAGAAAACTAAACTTGCTTTCTTGCTTTTTGGCAGTGTACATGCTGAACAAGGCTACCCGAAAATCTTCGGAGTCCAAGGAGCCGGAGAGGCCGAAAACCACCAGCTCGGTGTCTGATGCCGAGAGGACTCCGAAAAGGCAAAAAACCTCTTCGGATCCGAAGAAGCCGGAGTCGACTTCGGCAAAGGGGAAGGGGAAGGCCCAGAAGCCCTCGAGAGCGCCAGAGAAAGACGTGGTCTTGGCGCCTCCTTCGGAACATATCTGTGAGCCGTTTTTATGGCCCACGGACTTCGCCGAGGTGAATTCTCTTCTTGATTTTCTGGCCTTGCTTTTTTCCAGTATTTTTGTGGCCCCTTTGTTGACTTTTTTCTTTATTCACTTTCAGAGGAACGATATGCTCTCCAAGCTCGTCGCCGTCGAACTCTCCAAAACGTCCAATGACTATGCTGAGATGCAGAGGAAGTTGGCGGCTGCTTGTCATCGGGCCGAACAGGCTGAGGCTAACTTTGAGAAGGCCAGAGCTGCTAGGATTTCGGCCCAGGATGAAGCTCAGTTTGCCAAAAACCAGCTCGTCATCCAGCGAGAGCAGACGAAACGGAGGGATGCTGCTGCCGTGGTTGCCCAAGGGGAGGCTCTCCGTGTTTACACGGAGAAACTCTTTTTGAGCAGCCAGTTCTCGGCCTTTGTCGGTAGTCTGGTAAGGCTAATTACCGATAAGGGCGAGCAGGGGGCCGACGTCGTGCTGCCTCTGTATAGCCGAGAGATAGCGGCTCGGCTTCAGAATCTGCCGCTCCTTGAGGAGCTCGCTTCATCTTCGGTCCTGCTTTCTGCAGACCGAGTCCGGAGTTGTCGAGCTGATCGGGACGAGAACCTGGAGGCTATCTTTGCCTCCGTGGGACCCGTTTCACCCGCTTCGACTTACCACGGAGAGGGTGAGGCCGAGCCGCTGGAGCTGGAGGCCGAAGTCGAGCGGGTCGGGCATCCGGAGAAGGAGGCCGATCAGGAGGCGGAGGCGAGGCCGGCAGGATGCGAGGCCGAGGCTGAGGTAGCTCAGGAGAAAGAAGCTGAACCAGACCAAGGAGCCGGAGTATGATTTCGTCTCCCTTCTCTTAGTCTAGTTTCTTCCTTGTAAAATGGCCTTGAAGCCCTCCTAGTGTAAAAAATTTTCCTTGTGAATGAAAAATTCTCTACACTTGTCTTCGTGTAGCTTTTCGTACTCGCCTTTATTCCTGTTGTATTTTACTATCTGCTCGGTACAGCTGCCGAACTAATATAGCTGCTTTGTACTCAAGGAGATGGAGATACTTCACTGGAAACGGCTGTACTCTTCGGCTTTAGACGAAGCTGAGAAAAGAGCTATAGCCGATCAGACGAAGAATGACGAGCTTCTGGCTCGTTTAGTGAAGCTGGAGGCCGATAATAAGGACTTAGAGTCCGATAAGAAGGATCTGGAGGCCGAGCTGAATACGACCATTGCTGAGAGGACTGCGTACGAGGATTACATCCGTGTGCGCGGGGGAGTGACCATATCAGATGTTCAGAGTCGAGTTGACGAACTGTGGGAGGAATATCATGTACTCCGGAGGAACAATGCGCTGGAGAGCTCGGCTTGCCAACAAGTTGTGAAATCATTGCGGCGCTGGGCTTCTCGGTACAACATTGTTCTTTCTCGGCGCCCCTCCATAGAAAGATTCCTTCGGCATATCGTGCCAACAGATGCTCGCACTCCAGATCAAACCTCTGGTTCCCTTGTTCAAAATCCTACTCCCAGTCAACAACGAACTCCGGAACAGCCGGAAACGTCAAGACGAGAACGGGCTCAGGAGCAACCGGAATCGTCAAGACAGGGACGGACTGAAATTCGCCGAGGAGTTGTGACTATGAGCGAGCAAGATCAGCAGATGCTTATTGCAGAGACTCTTCATCGCCGAGGTGTTAGGACTTCTCGGGCTCGGGGAAGAGGCGTTGGGTCGAGGATAGCATCTCGTCGACCTGCTTATTCTTCATCTGCTCGGAACAACCGAACTCGGCTTCCAGAGGATTTTGCAGATAGGTGGCTTAACTTCAGCAACCCTGGACAGTAGAATAGTCCTTTGTAATAGCGTAACGCCATTTTGTAGGGTAGCGGAGTTGTATGCCGAACAAGATTTGAAAAATGAAATTTTGTTTTCGCTTCTAACACTGTATTTACAGCTTAGCGAAAAAATTTCATCGTACTTGTCCTCGGTCTTATGAAGTAAACTTCTTTGACCGGACTTGGTCCTTGGTCTTATGAAGTAAACTTCTTTGACCGGACTCGTCTTTGGTCTGATGAAATAAACATCTTTGACCGGACTCGTCTTTGGTCTGATGAAATAAACATCTTTGACCGGACTCGTCTTTGGTCTGATGAAATAAACATCTTTGACCGGACTTGGTTTGTGTTCTAATTTGGCGATTTTTGTCGCCGGGATCGAACTTTCCCTTGTCCTAATTCGGCGAGTTTTATCGCGTGGATCGGACTTTCCCAGTTAACCGAAGTGGTCTTATGCAGTAAACCTCTTTGACTAGACATGGTCGTCCCCGGTCTTATGAGGTAAACTTCTTTGACCGAACTTGGTCGTCCTAATTCGGCGAGGTTTATCGCGTGGATCGGACTTTCCCTTATTGCAGTTCGTTTCAGACGAAGTGCTTATTTCTTAAGCCGAATTGTGGTCTTGTATCTTCCTGAGAAGCTTGGACTCACAATCGTTGGCTTATTGCAGTTCGTTTCAGACGGACTGCTTGTTAAGCTGAATTGTGGTCTTATATCCTCCTTAGAAGCTTGGACTCACAATAGTCTTTAATAATCGATCTAAAAAGGGGATCAGTCTTTAAAGAACGATATACCTTGGTACCATTTGTAAGAGACGACAAGCACATAGAGACAAAACACATAGAGAAAAAATGAAAAAGACGAAGGAAAAAAACTTTAAACTTTTTTTTTAAAAAACGACAAGTAAAAGGTGCAAGTAAGAAACAAACAAATAAAAACATATACCCCTATGACCGAACTAGACACGAGACGGACTGACCGGACTGTCTCTTACAAGTGGAACTTCTTGAGGTTGGAGATGTGCCATGTTCGGGGTACTTGTTCTCCTGACATGTGAGTCAATTTATAAGACCCTTTGCCGAGGACTTCTGACACCCGATATGGACCCTCCCATGTGGGTTCGAGTTTGCCCAGCTTTTCTGCTCGGCTTACTTCGTTGTTTCTCAAGACGAGATCTCCCACTTGAAATTGAAGCTTTTTCACCCTTTGGTTATAATACCGGGCTACTTGCTCCTTATACTTTGCTGCTTTTATGCACGCCAATTCTCTTCTTTCTTCGGCGAGATCTAGTTCTGCTCTCAGTCCGTCGTCATTCATTTCTGAGGAGAAATTTAGAGTTCGGGGACTGGGTACGCCGATCTCCACCGGAATTACGGCTTCAGTGCCGTACACCAGACTATACGGAGTTTCACCGTTGGAGGTTTTGGGTGTAGTTCGGTAGGACCATAGGACTTGAGGGAGATTTTCTACCCATTGTCCTTTGGCTTGTTCTAACCGAGCTTTTAACCCTTTCACCAGAATCCGGTTCGTTACTTCCGTTTGTCCGTTTGCTTGGGGATGGGAGACCGAAGTGAACCGCTGTTGAATGTTCAGCTCTTGGCACCAATTCTTGAATGTCTTGTCGGTGAACTGAGTCCCATTATCCGAGATGAGGATGTGGGGTATGCCAAATCGGCACACTATGTTCTTCCAGACGAAGTCCAATGCCTTTGAGCTCGTTATCGTAGCTAATGGTTCAGCCTCCACCCACTTCGTGAAGTAGTCCACGGCAACGATAAGGAATTTCATTTGCCGAGGAGCTTGAGGAAGTGGTCCCACTATGTCTATGCCCCATTGCATGAAAGGCCAAGGGCTTTGCATAGTGTATAGATGGGTCTGCGGCATCCTTGGGACATTTGCATGAATTTGGCACTTCGTACACTTCTTGACGAGCTGCACTGCCTCTTGTACCATGGTTGGCCAATAATATCCCCATCTCAGAACTTTTGTAGCTAAAGCTCTGGCTCCGATGTGGCTACCGCACGATCCTTCATGAACTTCTCTGAGGATGTAGTCCGTCTCTTCTGGTCCTACGCACCGCAACAACGGCTGGAGGTAAGACTTTCTAAAGAGGACTCCTTCATGAAGTTCGTACCGAAGTGCTCGGCACGTGATCTTCCGAGCTTCTCTCTTATCCTCGGGCAATTGTCCTTGATCCAGATACCGCAAGATCGGCGTCATCCAGTTCGGCGAGCTGGATACTGAATGTACCTCGGCTTCATCAATGCTTCGATGCATTAATTCTTCCACCTTTGAGCTCGGATCTGAGGCCAACTTACTTAAGGTATCTGCTCGGCTATTTTCCGCTCTGGGAATGCGGATTATCCGAAAATAGGAGAAACTTCGGCTGATGTTTTGCGCTTTGTCCAAATACTTCTTCATTCTCTCGTCACGAGCTTCACTTGTACCCAACATGTGATTTACTATGACTTGTGAATCACAATGGACTTTGAGAGATTTGACGAGCAGACTTTGCGCTAACTGGAGTCCGGCCAGGAGGGCTTCGTACTCGGCTTCATTATTAGTAGTGGGGAATAGGAAACGAAGTGAGTAGGTTACCTCGTGTCCGTCGGGAGCGACAAGTAAAATACCAGCTCCACTTCCCATCTTGTTTGAAGCTCCATCTACGAATCCGCTCCAGCAGTCCGGCGGCTCTACTTCGGATTCCAAGGGCAGTGCTAGTTCGGCATTGGCAGAATTCTTCTGTTCGGCAATAACAGGAATTGCTTGATCGAACTTTGCTTCTGCAAGAAAATCTGCCAAGGCTTGTCCCTTGATGGCTTTCCGAGGTAGATATTCAATTGTGTGCTCTCCCAACTCTATAGCCCACTTGGCGATTCTGCCTGATGCTTCTGGTTTGGTCAACACTTGCCGAAGTGGCAGATCAGTTAAGACGCATACCTTGTGAGCATAGAAGTATGGCCGCAGTCTCCTTGCTGCATTTACTAATGCTAGAGCAATCTTTTCCAGAGGTTGATACCTGGTTTCTGGACCTCTTAATGCTCGGCTTGTAAAATAGATGGGAAGCTGCTTTAGGCCTTCTTCTCGTATAAGCACCGCGCTGATGGTTTGATTCGATGCCGCTAAGTATAAGAATATTTCTTCGGCTTCGGTTGGAGCAGAGAGAATAGGAAGCTCGGCTAGATAACTTTTGAGCTCGTCAAAGGCCTTTTTCTGCTCGGCTCCCCACTCGAACTTTGGTGCCTTTTTCAACACCTTGAAGAACGGCAGTTGCTTTTCGGCTGCTTGGGAAAGGAATCGATTCAGTGCGGCTAGACATCCGGTTAGCCTTTGCACGTCATGTATGGACTTCGGCATTGCCATGTTCTGAACGACTTGAACTTTTGAGGGGTTTGCCTTGAGTCCGTCCTTTGAAACCCAACAACCCAGAAACTTTCCCGAATCTACCAAAAAGGTACACTTTTGGGGATTAAGTTTGAGGTTGGCTTTCTTGAGCACGTTGAGAGTGGACTTGAGGTTGTGCTCGTACTCCGAGGTGCTTTTGCTCTTGACGACTATATCGTCAACATACACTTCGACCTCCTTTCCAATCAGGTGCCGAAAAAGCTTGTCTACCATCCTTTGATAAGTGGCTCCGGCATTCTTTAAACCGAATGGCATCTTTTTATAAGCGAAAATGCCGAAATCAGTAATGAAGGCCGTTTTTGAAGCGTCAATCTCATCCATTAAAACCTGATGGTATCCTTTGTATAGATCAAGAAAACAAAAAATTTCAAAGCCTATCAGAGCTTCTACTTTTTTGTCTATGTTCGGAAGGGGATAGCAATCTTTGGGACAGTGCTTATTTAGATCGGTGAAATCTATGCACATCCGCCATCCTCCTTCCTTTTTCTTGATCATGACAGGATTGGCCACCCACGAAGGATACTTCACTTCGAATAACACATCCGCCTTCAATAATTGACGGACTTCGTCATGGATGACTTGACTTCGTTCTGCCGCAAAGAGTCTTTGCTTCTGTTTTATCGGCCGGACCGAAGGATCAATATTTAAACGATGAGTGATTACCTCGGGGGGCACTCCGGTCATGTCCAACGGAGACCATGCAAAGACGTCTTTGTACTCCTTGAGGAGCTGGATGGTTTTTTCCCGAAGTAGAGGCGTTCCCGCGAAGCCGATCTTAACCGTTCTGGATGGATCGTCTTCGTACAGCTGAACTGTCATCGAATTCGGCTCCGGTATGACTTCGGTCATTGCCTCTGACTCCGGCTGCTGTGATTGCTATGCTTGGTGGTGCCGATCTGAATGCTCGGCACTTCTAAGCGCAATTTGCAGACATTCCTTTGCTCTCTTTTGGTCACCTCGGATGACCGCTATCCCTCCTTTAGTAGGGATCTTGATGGTGAGGTGATAAGTGGAGCAAATGGCTCGAACTGTGTTGAGCCAGTCTCTTCCCAGGATGACGTTGTACGGGGACCGAGCTTTCACCACGAAAAACTCAATCATCGTACTGGAGCTAGTAGGCGCTTTCCCCACCGTGATCGGAAGGCTGATAATACCTTCAGGGCGGGTGTCCTCCTGGGCGAAGCTCTTCAGGGGAAGCGGAGCCGGACTGAGCCGAGCTGGGTCCACTTCTAGTTTGTCGAAGCACTCTTTAAAAAGAATGCTGACTGACGCTCCTGTATCCACAAACACCCTGTGGATCAGTTTGTTTGCCACTCCGGCTTGGATGACAATGGCGTCTTGGTGAGGAGAGATGGCCGGGACGGGATCAGCATCCGAGAACGTAATCACTTCGTCCTGCTTCAGCCTTTTATGCGTTGGCTCCTCTCGATTGGAGCCTCTGCGCTCTGACTTCAGGGACGACTTGGTCTTCCCGGCAGGGAGAGCGTCAATAGTCAGGATTACTCCATCATATTGCGGCTCGTCATCGTCTTCGGGATCCGGCTGCCTTTTCGGATCCTGAGGAGTGCAGTTCGCACCTCTCTGCTTCTTATTCTTCTTTGACTGCTTGCTTTGGTATTTCTTCAATGTCCCTGCCCTCACAAGAACATCGATACCTGCAGCCAAGTTTCTGCACTCCTCGGTATCGTGACCGTGGTCTTGATGGTAGGAGCAGTAGTTATCCTGGGGTCGGCGCGCAGCTGATTTCGTCATCCGCTTTGGCTTTTCGAACAGGTCAGAGTGCAGTTCGAAAATTTCCGCTCTCGGCTTGTTCAGCGGTACAAACTGAGCGGGCGGCTTCTCGGGATTGAGACGGGGGCCCAATCTGTCTTGCACCGGAGTCCTTTGAATCCTTTCAAAAGGAGTTCGGCGAGGATGTCCCTGATCGCCAAAAGGAGTTCGGCGAGGATGTCCCTGATCGCTATGATCGGGCTTCCTCCTGTCTCCTCGGGACGATGAGCTGTCTAACGACCGTTTGCGACGGTCTGCCTCATCGGCCCGGGAGTACTGGTCCGCAATGTCCCACATTTCCTGAGCTGTCTGCGGACCGCACTCAACGAGCTTCCTGTAGAGAGCTCCGGGCAGGATTCCATTTTGGAATGCCGAGATGACAAGCAGATCGTTGAGATCGTCTACTTGCAAGCATTCCTTGTGGAATCTTGTCATAAAGTCGCTGATTTTTTCGTCGCGACCTTGACGAATGGAAAGCAGCTGAGCCGAAGTGATTCGGGCTTCCGCTTTCTGAAAGAACCTCCTGTGGAAGGCATCCATTAGATCTCGGTAAGATCTGATGCTGCCCTGGGGGAGGCTATCGAACCACCTTCTCGCGTTCCCGATGAGCAGCTCGGGAAACAGCTTGCACATGTGGACCTCGTTGAGACCCTGGTTCGCCATGTTATATTGATAGCGCCCCAAGAAATCGTGAGGGTCCACGAGCCCGTCGTAAGTCATCGACGGAGTTCGGTAGTTCTGTGGTAGGGGAGTTCGGGTGATGTCGTCCGAGAACGGAGTCTTCAGTGCTCCGTACACGGCGAATCCGATATCTCGTCGGTATGGAGGAGATTGAGTTCTCCTGTGATTCCGGTACCGAGGAGGAACAGGAATATGTCGGGGTTGAGGATTCTTCTTCCTGGAAGACACGGCACTACTGCGGTAGTGACTTTCATGTCTGGATGAGGAAGGAGAATCCTCCGTTTTCGTCTTCGGCTCTTGGCTCTTTTGCAGGAAGGCTAAGAACTCATCCTGCTTCTCAGCCAAGAACAGCTTGACAGCCTCATTCAAATCAGGCTGCTGGGAAGACTCAGTGGGACGATTTTTGGAGCGGCCTGTTCCTTCGCCATGAGAACTGGTGGTGGATTTATCCCTAGGCTGTTTTCCAGACCTATGGGATGGATTGGCTTCCTCCTGGTTCTCACGGGCAGGAATACGGGTACTCTGCGATCTGGTATGCATTTTTTGGGTGGAAAAAATGGATCAAAAATTCGCTTTATCACAAATTTTGTTCTCTGCTTCCCACAGACGGCGCCAGTGATGAATCCGCGAATTATTGATGATGATGAATGCTCGTAAAAATAATTTACGACACGGAAATTTTACGTGGTTCGATTTACTGAGGTAAATCTACGTCCACGGGGAGAAATGGGGGCAGGTTTGTATTGCTTGATCTGCAAATTACAGCTTACAACACAGACTTGCTATATGATTTTTTCTCTAGAGAGATTCTAACCCTTTTCTATCTGATCTAAGTTCTATTTATACCTTGAACTAAGATCGTGGCTTGCATCACCACTAAGTCGTGGATGTCGTGTAGGTCATGGCCTAAGATCGTGGATGTAGTGTAGGTCATGGCCTACGATCGTGGCCTGAGTTGACACCACGTGGTAGTGGGTGTGTTGGAAGTTGTGGAAATCCAGTATGGGTCCAATAACTCCTTGTTCGGTCGAATGCTGAGACCGAACTGCTCTGGTTGCCGATCTGAGAGTAGAGCTTGATGCCGACCTGAGAGCAGAGCTTGATTGGTTGGCTTTTACCGAGCAGTAGGCTGAGGCCGAACTCTAGCTTGATGCCGACCTGAGAGCAGAGCTTGATTGGTTGGCTTTTACCGAGCTGTAGGCTGAGGCCGAACTCCTTGGTAATGCCGAACTCATACTCTTCCTTGGGCTTTGGGCTGATGGGCCGTCATTGCTGTTGGGCTTGTTTGGTACGCACCCCATCAGATAAGTATTACATTAGTAAGTATTATTATAAGATTAGTTTAAGGACGACATACTAAAAGTGGGATTGGTAAATCTCAACCATGATCCTCTCTTCATTCCCATTATCTAAAAAAAAAAAACTTGAAAATGACGCAGCAAAGTAACCCCCCATCTCTAAAGATGCGAAAATCATTTTGTAACATAGCAAGAGCGCAAACAAGTTTGGAAATACAAGGTCGAATTCGGCAACCACCAAAAGATATTTTCTCCTTTCTCTATATATATAGACTATTTTTGAAATGTTATGAGTTTCAATGCGTAATTAGTAAATAAGAATGAAATAAAAAAAAGGGATTGGAATATTGTTAGTAAAAACAATATCTGAAATAGAGATTTTAATTTTTATGAAATGGATCAAAATGGAAAAAATAGTCTATTTTTATGAAAGAGAGAGACTCCATGCATTATACATCCTCAATTGGGCCAAGGAATGTCGATAGCAAATGATTAAAAACTGTAATAGTGGATGATCAAGCATGTAGATCAAAACCCTAGAGCGAAGATGTTAACCGAAAACAAGATGAGAAAGAAGAGAGTATAGTTTTGTGAAGAACTTGAACTGGAAATTTTATTATTGTAACTGCAGAAGATGATAAACAAACTAAGAATTACAAGCATTTATACTAGCTACACAACAAAGAAAGAATCAAGAAATTCTCTCAAGAATCGGTTGAAAGACCGCAGCTAACAAATGAGCTCCAAACGGCTAGTAGCCGTTAGTCTCAACTAACTTTCAAACTTCCACTTCTTGATCTTGTATCGTATGCTCCACTTGATCTTATCATGCATCCTCATTGCTTTGGAAAGCCTTATATTCAAAACAATCTCCACCTAGGCTCCAAAACAATGATCACGACTTCATCGGATGCAAACCAACCAAACTGCAACAATACACAAATTTGTCTCGGTTTAAGGGTTTGGTGAGCATGTCTGCCGGATTGTGGGCAGTGTCGATCTTCAGCACCCTTACTCTTCCACTCTCCACCTCGTCCCTTATGAAGTGTAGCCTCACATCGATATGTTTACTACGTTCATGGAACTGAGGGTGTTTCGCAAGGCATAGAGCTCCATTGTTGTCGCAATACACTGAAACTCCTTCTTGCTCTATTCCAAACTCTGAAACAAGTCCTAATAGCCACTTACTCTCCTTTACCGCAGATGTAAGTGACATATACTCAGCTTCCGTGGTGCTCAAAGCCACCACACTTTGTAAAGCAGATTTCCAGCAAATGGCAGTGCCAAATAAGGTGAAAACATAACCGGTTTGTGACTTCCTTGTATCGACGTTTGCAGCATAATCAGAGTCACAATATCCAACCAACGGCTCCTTACTGACCTCACCTCCTCCAGAAAACAATAAGGCAAGCTGATCTGCTCCCCTAAGATATCTGAGAGACCATTTCAATGCATTCCAGTGCTGTCTGCCAAACTCTTGCATATATTTGCTGGTCACACTTATAGCATGTGCTATGTCTGGCCTGGTACAAATCATGAGATACATCAAGCTCCCAACTACACTGGAATAAGGAATCAATTCCATCTCCTTCCTTTCTTCCTCAGTTTTTGCTTTCTGATCACTGCTCAGTTTGATGTTTATAGGCATAGGTGTTGCCGTGCCTCTCATGTTCTCTAGTCTGAATTTCTTCAATGCTTTGTGAATGTAATCTGTCTGAAATAGCCAAAGCCTCTTACTGGCCTTATCTCTGGCAATATCCATCCCCAAGATCCTTCTAGCATTGCCAAGATCTTTCATTTCGAAGTCTGCACTGAGCTGATCCTTAACCTTTCTTATTTCCCTCATGTCTTCTCCAGCCAATAGCATATCATCCACGTATAGAAGCAGATAGATGGGACCCTTGCCTTCCTGCTTCTTTACAAAGACACAACTATCATAAAGGGACCTTGTGAAGCCAAGTTTTGACAGACTTTCACCAAACTTCAAGTGCCATTGTCTACTTGCTTGCTTGAGCCCATATATGCTCTTCTTGAGCATACACACCTTACTCTCTGATCCGTGAACTTCAAATCCTTGGGGCTGGTCCATGTATATGGTTTCCTCAAGCTCCCCATTCAAGAATGCCGTCTTGACATCCATTTGCTCCAACTCCCATCCCTTCACAGCAGCCACTGCCAAAAGCACCCGTATGGAATTGTGCTTGACAACTGGGGAGAATACTTC
The DNA here is from genome assembly GCF_004379255.2 of Salvia splendens. NCBI lineage: Eukaryota > Viridiplantae > Streptophyta > Magnoliopsida > Lamiales > Lamiaceae > Salvia > Salvia splendens. Next base: position 34,434,918 of record NC_056040.1, read on the forward strand.
ATTAAAGTCAACCCCCTCAACCTGATTGAACCCCTTGGCAACCAGCCTCGCTTTGAATCTGATTTTGGAAGGATCTGCAGACTCCATTTTCTTCTTGAACACCCATTTGCATCCAATTATTTTTCTGAACTCTGCCTTCTCCACCAAGATCCATGTCTTGTTGCTCATCAGGGACTCAATCTCCTCCTTCATGGCTTGGATACAATGGTCCTTCTCTGGCCCATTTACAGCCTCAGTGTATGAGCCGGGCTCTGATGCTTCCATTTCCTCAGCAATATGCAAAGCATAGTATAACATCTCATAGTCCTTGAATCTGGCAGGTGCCTTTATTGACCTTCTTGGCCTATCTCTAGCCAACTGATACTTTTGTGTGGACTCTTGTTGAGTAACTCCATCACCAATATCATTGCCATGGCTCTCCTGAGACCCTCCACCTGCTTCATCAATCTCTTCACTGACATCTTGAGATGAAACACCCTCTGATTGTACCACAGAAGGCCAAAAGCTGCTGGAACTTCCAGTCTGCTGATCATCACTTGCTCTACTGAGAAATGGCATATTATCTTCCAAGAATCTAACATCACGGCTAATGACAATCCTCTGCTTCCCAGCCTCAGTACACCACAGTCGGTATCCCTTAACACCTTTTTCATATCCAAGCATAACACACTGTAAAGCCCTTGCTTCCAACTTCCCTTGCTTAACATGTGCAAAGGCCTTACAGCCAAATGGCTTTAGCATTGAATAATCTGGAGTAGAACCATACCATTTTTCATCTGGGATAGAGCTTCCTATAGCTGAGGAAGGACATTTGTTGATCAAGAAAGCAGCAGTGGTGACAGCCTCTGCCCAAAATCTTTTGTGAATTCCAGAGGAAGATAGGAGACATCTAACTCTCTCAAGCAAAGTACGGTTCATCCTTTCCGCAACCCCATTTTGTTGAGGGTTAGCTGGAATTGTCTTGTGCCTCCTAACTCCATTTTCACTGCAGTAAGCATCGAACTCCTTGGACAGATACTCTAGTACATTATCAGTTCTAAGCACTTTAGGCAGAGATCCCTTTTCATTTTCCATTAGCTTGCACCAATTCTTGAATGTGATAAAGGCTTGATACTTTTCTTTTAGTATGAATACCCATACCTTTCTTGAGAAATCGTCTATGATGGACATGTAGTACTTTCCTCCACCAAGACTTGTAACTGGAGATGGCCCCCAGAGATCAGAATGGATGTAATCCAATGGAGCTGTTGAGGAGTGGTTCCCCGTTGGAAATGACAACTTCTTGGCCTTTCCCAGCAGGCAATCTTGACACTGATCCAGCTTCTCCATGCTATTTACAGCAATATACTTACTCTGGATCAGAGCCTTCAATGTTCCCTCAGCTGGATGTCCCAGCTTGATGTGCCAAGATCTCAAATCTGAGTTTGCAGCTACATGGGCTTCACCAACTATGACACTAGCCTGCAGATAGTACAAGCTTCCACCCCTTTGTGCCACCATTTTAACATCTTGGCCCTTCCATACCCTCATCACTCCATTTTCTGAGACAAAAGAATAGCCTTTCCTTTCAAGAGTGCCTAAAGAAATAAGATTTCTCTTCACTTCCGGAATATATCTTACTTCTGTCAGAACTTTCAATGATCCATCTTTCAGCTTGAGCTTAATACTTCCAACTCCCATGATAGTGCAAGCTTTATCATTTCCCAAGAGAACTGAACAAGTGGACTTCACCAAATCTTGGAACCAATCGATGTGTGGACAAATATGAAATGAACACCCGGAGTCCATTATCCAAGAACCCCTCTCAATTCTATCCACCACATTTATCACCTCTGGGAGATTCTCTACATCATCACTGATCTGGTTTGAGTGTGCCTTTCTCTCCTCAGCCTGCTTCTTCTTCCACCCATGGCAGTCCTTCTTTAGGTGACCGGGCTTCTTACACCAAAAACATGAACGGGACTCCTTCATTCCAGGGTTTTGACCCTTATACTCATCACCCTTCTGCTTCTTGAATTTTTGCTTGCTGAACTTTCGGATATTGAGAGACTCAGCAGCGTTTTCAGAGGGTTTGATGCCACCCTTTTGCAACTCCTTAGCCATTAGCGCCGCATGAACCTCACTATACGTGATCACCTTGTCCCTTCCATATAGGATCGCATCCCTTAGTTGATCGTAGGAGTCAGGAAGAGCATTCAACACCAAGATTGCTTTATCCTCATCAGCAATCTTGCAATCCACAGCTTCTAGATCATCTACAGACTTTGCAAAATCCTCAAGTTGTTCCACAATCGACTTATCCTCTGTGAAGCTGTATGAATATAACCTTCTCTTCATATATAGCCTATTAGCCAGAGATTTGGCTAGATAGACATCATCTAGCCGCTTTAAGATACCCGCAACTGTTTTCTCTCCTTGTACTTCACGCAAGACTTTGTCTCCAAGACAAAGAATAACTGCGCTATGCGCCTTGAGCTGCATCTCCTCGATCTTGGCCCGAGCTTTATCATCTAGCGCAGCATCTTTCCCCTTCCCATCTGATTCATCCGAAGCCAGAACCGAGGACAAGCCTTGTTGCACTAAAACCGCCCTCATCTTCAACTTCCACAAGCCATAATCGTTCCTTCCCGTGAACTTTTCGACGTCGAGCCTTGCTGCCATCTATACACCGTTTGATCGATCCAGAGCCTTCCCACAGACGGGGCCAATTGTAATAGTGGATGATCAAGCATGCAGATCAAAACCCTAGAGCGAAGATGTTAACCGAAAACAAGATGAGAAAGAAGAGAGTATAGTTTTGTGAAGAACTTGAACTGGAAATTTTATTATTGTAACTGCAGAAGATGATAAACAAACTAAGAATTACAAGCATTTATACTAGCTACACAACAAAGAAAGAATCAAGAAATTCTCTCAAGAATCGGTTGAAAGACCGCAGCTAACAAATGAGCTCCAAACGGCTAGTAGCCGTTAGTCTCAACTAACTTTCAAACTTCCACTTCTTGATCTTGTATCGTATGCTCCACTTGATCTTATCATGCATCCTCATTGCTTTGGAAAGCCTTATATTCATAACAAAAACAAAGGAAGAATGAAATAACAATAACAAAGAATAGTGAGACCGACATATACACATGGTCAAAAAGTATGTGAGAAGCATAGATGGCCGAGAAAACTGTGTAGTAATTTTTGTTTATTAGCGGCTTCGATTTGTTTATCGTCCAAGTTAGGTCTTTTAATATGTTATGAAAGATATGATTTCTTTCGTAAAATTTTATTTCCGAGTCGTGCTTTGCATCTAAACAGAGTAAATAATATTATCTCAACTTTTACAATTTATACCATTACACTACACTACTAATGATATGGAGCTCACTCTTCACTAACACTACTTATACTATCATTTCTCTCTCTCTTACTTTATCAACTATACATTAAAACATATGCCGAACCAAATGTTCATACTTCTCAAGGATGAAGGAAGTATAAAAATTCATCTAAGTTTTATAATTTGATTGTGCAATTACTTTTTGTATTTTCCTTATTACGTTTCTCCTAGTGTTCGAAGTGTAATAGTCTATTCACTTATCAAACGAACTTTGATATTCGTTTAAGGTGTCATTCATATCTATTATTCTTTATCTGAGTTTTGTTGGTGAACAATAAATACCTTGATCAACAACTTAGAGAAGAAAATGTAAGGAAGAACTCAACAAATGACAAAAAAGTAAATTGTGTATTTCTTGAAGAATGAATGAATCGCTTGTTGCATAGTGCTATATACTCCATCCGTCCACCATTTAAAGATCCATTTTGATTTGGCACGAGATTTAAGAAATTGTTTGACTTTGTGAAGAAAAATAAATGGAGAAAGTAAGTGGAATGTGAGATCCACTTAAAGTATTAGTTTTATATTGGATTCTGTTTAAAAAGATAGTGGGATGTGAGATCTGCATACTAAAAGTGGAATAAAGTAAATGGTTCTATAAATCGTGGACAAATCAAAATGGCAAAAGGGTTATTTAAATGGTGGACGGAGGGAGTATCATCTATACACTCACTCACGCATGGCTCAACGGAGGATACACTTGAGAACACGGATTAGGGAGTCGAGGATGAATGGGAGGTCGACACGAGAATCGATAAGCTCCCACTTAGATGAATCTAAAAGAGAAGGGTTCGAAGAAGAAGATGATCACTGTTGGACATCAGGCACTAGGAAGAACCGAGAAGACGACAATCTATGCAGTATAGATGTGAATGTTTCTTCATCCAAGGAAAGAACGACCATGATGTAACCTTTGTTACTAATATTGTATAAAGATACTTTTTTGGGCGTAATACAATCCAAAATGAAATAGAAGAAAAAGGAGTACATAAAAAATCAACTATAAATAAATTGATAGAAACAGAAACTTCAAAACCATTATGTAAAGCGAAGTCATGGAATCTTCTTTCCGCAAGACGAGATACGCTAATACAGTGCTCTCAGATATTGCATGTTGTGTCTAAAGATGAAATAGCTTCATCTCATTTGTAGGAACACTGCTGACCAAACAAATTCCGTCAAACTGTAGAAGGTAAATGCAGATCTTCAACAAGGAAGGATGCAGAGAGAGCGTGTATATTATGTCATGGAGTGAGTTGGTGTTTCAAATTGAGCTTGATCTACTAAGTTTATGTATAGAAGATAGTTTGTTTCTGGATTATAAGAAATAAACAGGGCGTACAACCCAAAAGAAGGAATACAAAAGAACAAACTGAAACGAAATTAAAAAAAGAAATCGAAACAATAAACCATAAAAGCAGAAATAAGCCGAGTTGAGGAGACCTCTTTCCGCAAGACGATATATGCCCCGGTAGTGTTCTCGGATTAGCGTGTCGTCCCCAATGATAAAGCGGCTTTCGTCTCTCATGAAGCAGTACCGCAATCAGCAGAGCTCCGACGAACTAGATGGAGGAGAGGGCAGAGCATTGATAGAAGAACAGTGCAAAAAAGAGAGAGAGCTTACGAATGCAGAATGAATTTGAGTTGGTGTAGGAATGCATAGAATGACTAGCCTATTTATAGGCTCAGTCCACTGCAGGGGTCAACCAACCTTGATGGTTGTCATCATTGCGAGGTTGTAACCGCCGAGCGTTACAAACCGTTACGGGAGCTGGAGAGGCTGATCCTAGACGGATGTATTGGGACACGCTGCGCGTCTTGGTTCACTCACGACGTGGACTTCATCACGTGTCAGCCACGTTGGCTTTACCGCATCATACTGACGAGGTGTCATCCCGCTTGGCTCGCTAACATGGAAACATTAGTAGTCTAAAAAGAATAGAATAGCTTCAGGTCAAGCCCAAGCACCGTGCCCCACGACCAGGCCCAAAGAACAGTCTAAAGACCACCCAAAGAACAATTGCCAAGATCCACGTCAAAGTCCAAGTCCAAGGACATGGGCACGAGCATGAGCACGGGCTCGGGCTCGGGCTCGATGCTCGATGCTCGATGCTCGAGGCTTACGGCGGGGCAGGCGACCGTGCCCGTGTGCACGCGTTTGGGTTCTACAACCCTTCTTAGTCCATTATAATTATTACACGTATTCATTCTTCTTATTAAATAATAGTTTAATAAGAAAGTTTGTTACTTTCAATGTGAGATAATTAACTCTCTTAATTAGTCACATGGTTTCACTCATAGCTTATTTAATTAGATCGCAATTTTGCCAAGCTTTAATCCATTATTTCTCATTCACCGGGAATCGGATTTGAGAAAATGAATATACCACGGTCATCTACTCCGAACGTAGATTAACGCTATATCATTTAATTTTATAAAATTAAATATCTCATTGAAATTATTCTTGGTTAAAATCTTTTGTTTGGGCATACGATTCCAAACGAAGATTCATCATAACGTTTGAAATTTATAATAAATTCCACCCTTATACATATTTTCGATATTTTGTAAATACCAGTATATAATTTTACAAATCTTCCTGTCCGGCCAGTGCATCGGGCGGGCTATCATCCGCCACTGTGGGTATGCGGACGATAGCACATCCATCGTCCCCGCCCTATGCTTCGTCCGCGGACGATATGCGTTAAACCATTCATCTTCCGCGGTATCGTCCGCCCCACTGCGGGCGAGGCGGACTATGCCGCGAACGATGCAACGCGTTTCCATTTTTTTTATTCTTCAAATTTTTTTTATATATATAACCACTATTTACACTTCATTTTCACTCTTTCATCTCATTATTCTCTATTTCACTTTATAAAATGAATCCCGGTGATTACCCAAGTCCGAATAGTCCGATGTTTGGTGGTGGTGCACGGTGGCCGGGTACAGATCCTGATGAATATCGGCCCTTCGACTCCAACACCTAGTACGATCCCGAATTCAGTACTGATTCGTACGGCCTGTCATACATGGAGCCGTCTCCCACCCGCGCTGCCGCCCCACCCCGCCGCGCCGCCGCCCCCTCCAGTGCCGCCACGTCGGGCTCCTTCGCCAGAAAGAAGCGGAACAGGCTACGGGCCCAGAAGTTGCCACATCTGAAGAAGAATGAAGAGTTCGCCCCAGGGAGGACGAACTACAACCCGGATGAAACCCTCGTCTTGGCGAGGCGTTGGATAGATATTTTAAAGGACCCGGTGTTTGCCAACAACCAAAACCAAATCGCGTACTGGGAGCGCATCGTTGATCGCTACAATGAGGCGAAGCCACCAAGCGCCTACAAGCGTCATAGGGAGCAGCTCCGCAAGCACTAGGATCAGGTGAAGAAGCAAGTCAACTTGTTCTCGGCGGAGTACGAGAAGTGCTTGAGGGAGTAGGGCAGCGGCGAGAGTTTGAGTGATGTGCGCGATAGAGCGCTTGCGTCATACATTTCATTATACGGCGAATTCAAGCATTACAACGCCCGGCTACTCTTGAAGGACAAGCAGAAGTTCCAAGCAGGGATTCTGCCCTCGGCTGTGGCAAAGAGGACGAAGAACACCGCTGCCGGTGATTACACGAGCAGCGAAAGCGGCGCATATCCAGTGGACCTCAACCGAACGATGTACGAGGATGAGAGTTCCGGTACACCAGTGTCATCCCGGCAGCCCACTGGCGTCAAGGCTGCCAAGAACAAGGGCAAGGCGAAGGCGACATCCTCACAGGCCCCGGCCGTGGCCCCGAACCCGACCCCGGCCCTGACTTCGGCTGTGGGACATGCCTACGCGGAGTTGGTGGCGGCCGCCAACCGGAGGACATTGTTGGACACACACCACGCCCTCATGCAATGCGACGACCCGACCAAAGCTGAATACCTCAAGTGGATGATCGATGATCTGCGCCGCAAGCTGAGAATGAACTTGTAATGTAGGATGCCCTGAACAGATTACATGGACGAGGTCCCTTCGTCAAACAGCCAAAGCAACAGAACCGAGGCTAAAATTACAAACAAAATTTCCCAATGCACCGCAAGGCTATGTATTGCTAATAGTACAGTACTAGAAAACTGAACTATTAATTCCAAGAATCCATTCTGTATTATTCATATGTGGTCACACAGATAAAGAATCACCATCCATATATTTACAGTTATTGCTTGCAAAATGCGTCACTTTCCAATAAACTGACCAATCTAACTGCAGTATCTTAAACAAGTCCTGCAAATTGAGCATTTATCGCTCTCTTGCAAGCAAATTCAAGCCCTGTGCATAAATCTCCAAATAATAACATATCAAAGGTCTAGTCAGAGAATTATCCCTAAAAAAATTGATAAAATTCAAGTTTGGACAATCATGGGAAAAAAAGCTTACAGTTACAGGGGTAGTAGGGAAACTAGAATTGCTGCAAATAAGGAGTCACAAATACACATCAGAAAGAATAGTCACGACAACAACAGATCATGAAATATTCAACAACATCAGCTTGACAAATTCAAACTCATTGGAGATATGAAAAACATCAGACTAGCCAAGCCAACTCTTCATGCATTATTTTCTTTTCTTTTTTCAATCTATAGAAGCTTGCCGAGACATACTAGCTGATCATTTGGCCATCATCACCTTGACAAATTCTTCGTAGTTTATCTGTCCATCGCCATCAACATCAGCTTCCCTGATCATCTCATCAACTTCCTCATCAGTCAGCTTCTCCCCGAGGTTTGTCATCACATGGCGCAGCTCAGCAGCAGAGATGAAGCCATTCTGATCCTTGTCAAACACACGGAATGCCTCTTTTAGCTCCTCCTCTGAGTCAGTGTCCTTCATTTTCCTCGCCATCAGGTTCAAGAACTCGGGGAAGTCAATGGTTCCATTACCATCAGCATCCACCTCGTTAATCATGTCTTGGAGCTCAGCCTCGGTGGGGTTCTGACCTAGGGACCTCATAACGGTTCCAAGCTCCTTTGTGGTAATGCAACCTGTCGAGCAAATCCTAAGCTGGGAGATACAGATTCTACATAAAGATTAGTTAATTCGACAAACAGCAATGGATATGTCAACAGATAGGTACTCCCTCCATTCCGTGTTAATTGAGTCATTTTTCTATTTTGGGATGTTACCAGATAATTGAGTCATTTCTATTTTGACAAAAAGTAACCATTTTTCTTCCTTTATTCTCTTTTCATCTCTTACTTTATTCTCTCTTAGTTTATTCACTATCCACGCATCACACTATTTTTAATCTCCGTGTCGAAAAAAAGCGCCTCTATTCAGGAAGGGAGGGAGTATTATTTTAGATCTTGCACATCCTAAGAAGATCTAATATTTTGAGCAAAACGAATAATATGACCAAGTTGAACAGTATGGTAAAGCTCAATTACAATTTCACAATCTACGATAAGATGCAAGAGCCAACGAAAGATGAACTCTCAAATCATAAACATTGCATTTCCCAACACAACAACTTTCCTAGGGCTTCACAGCAAACTATGGAAACATCGAAATGCATTAATACGATGCCTAAATAACCTCAAAATCGCAATTTTGACGTATTAATTTAAGCTAATTCAAAGCCACAGTTCGGATCAACCAAATAAAAAATACACAAAAATCAATGAGTTACGTGAAAGAAATCAAATCCAAAAAAAAATAGGGCGAGAGAAGAAGAGAAGCTGCGAACCATCGCCATCCTTGTCGAAAAGGCTAAAGGCCTCCTTAAACTCAGAGATCTGTTCGTCAGTCAACTGATCCGCCATTATTCCGCCTGTAAATGCTAAATAATTTCAAGGATTCTTCTTTTCCTATTTCCTTGTTTTGATTTTTGGGTTTTGAAATGAAATGCTAAACGAGATGGCCTCCTATTTGTAGCAAAACAAAACAACCTTTTTTACTAATCAGCTTAATTAGCATCTTTAAAAAGGCAAAAGAAAATCGTTGTTATTAAATCGTAGTCATACCTTTCAAAGGCCAAATCATATATTTACTCACTCTATTTTTTGTTTTTTTAACTTCTACGAATCTTTCTTGAATTTCGTAGGCTTTTCTATTAATATTCGTGCTTGCTTCCGTGCAATACTATTGCACATGAAAATTCTTACTCTAACTAAATTAAGGCATTCCTCAAAAAAATGATGTCATTTTTCAAATTTCTCATTCAAATAAAGTCATTTGTCTCCAATCTATTAATTATAAAACAACATCTTACCAATTAAATTACATTATCACTCTATAAAAAATAGTAGTACTTTTTGGGATGAAAATGGTATGTAGAAATCTTCAATATATATTTAGTAAAGTCTTATTATAGTTCCATCTATTAGTCATTTCTCATATGTATCCTTTTACCCATTATTATAAACCATAGTAGTATTAGTTCAATAAGTGATAGAAGTTGTAAACTGAAGCAACCACATATTAACATTCTTTAATACTACTATAATTTAGGAAGCTGGGTTATTTTTAGAGTACACTTGAGGACATGGTTAATTAAATTTCCTTAATCCAACTCTTATTAAAATCACTTTAGCTCATCAATCTCTTATTTTGGTCATAGTCTACTGATGGGGTACGAACTAAACAAGCCCAACAGCAGTGACGGCCCATCAGCCCAAAGCCCAAGGAGGAGTATGAGTTCGGCATTACCAAAGAGTTCGGAGGAGTTCGGCATTACCAAAGAGTTCGGCCTCAGCCTACAGCTCGGTAAAAGCCAACCAATCAAGCTCTGCTCTCAGGTCGGCATCAAGCTCTACTCTCAGATCGGCAACCAAAGCAGTTCGGTCTCGGTATTCGACCGAACAAGGAGTTAGTGGACCCATACAGGATGTCCAACACACCCACTACCACGTGATGTCAGTTCAGGCCACGATCGTAGGCCATGACCTACGCTTCACCCACGATCTTAGGCCATAACCTACACGACATCCACGACTTGGGGTGGTGATGCAAGCCATGATCTGAGTTCATTATATAAATAGAACTTAGATCTGATAGAAGAGGTTAGAATCTCTCTAGAGAAATAATCATATAGCAAGTCTGTGTTGTAAGCTGTAATTCGCAGATCAAGCAATACAAACCTGCCCCCATTTCTCCCCGTGGACGTAGATTTACCTCAGTAAATCGAACCACGTAAAATTCTCTGTGTCGTAATTTATTTTTACGAACATTTATCATCATCAAAAATTCGCGGAATCATCACTGGCGCCGTCTGTGGGAACCAGAGAACCAAATTTGTGATAAAGCGAATTTTCGACCGTTTTTTCAACCCAAAAAATGCATACCAGATCGCAGAGTACCCGTATTCCTGCCCGTGAGAACCAGGAGGAAGCCAATCCATCCCATAGGTCTGGAAAACAGCCTAGGGATAAATCCACCACCAGTTCTCATGGCGAAGGAACAAGCCGCTCCAAAAGCCGTCACACCGAGTCTTCCCAGCAGCCCGATTTGAACGAGGCTGTCAAGCTGTTTTTGGCTGAAAAGCAGGAGGAATTCTTAACCTTCCTGCAGAGAAGCCAAAAGCAGCCGGAGGCGAAAACGGCGGATTCTCCCTCTCCCTCCATACGAGACAGTCACTACCGCAGTAGTATCATGTCTTCCAGAAGAAAGAATCCTCGGTACCGGAATCACAGGAGAACTCCATCTCCTCCATACCGAAGAAATGTCGGGTTCGCCATGTACGGAGCATTGAGGACTCCGTTCTCGGACGATATTACCCGAACTTCCCTACCACAGAACTACCGAACTCCGTCGATAACCTATGACGGACTCGTGGATCCTCATGATTTCTTGGGACGCTATCAATATAACATGGCGAACCAGGGTCTCAACGAGGTCCACATGTGCAAGCTGTTTCCCGAACTGCTTATCGGGAACGCAAGAAGGTGGTTCGATAGCCTCCCCAAAGGCAGCATTAGATCCTACCGAGATCTAATGGATGCTTTCCACAGGAGGTTCTTTCAGAAAGCGGAAGCCAGAAGCACTTCGGCTCAGCTGCTTTCTATACGTCAAGGTCGCGACGAAAAGATCAGCGATTTTATGACGAGATTCCACAAGGAATGCCTACAAGTAGATAATCTCAATGATCTACTTGTCATTTCGGCATTCCAAAATGGAATCCTGCCCGGAGCTCTCTACAGAAAGCTCGTGGAGTGCGGTCCGCAAACAGCTCAAGAGATGTGGGACATTGCGGACAAGTTTTCTCGTGCCGATGAGGCAGACCGTCGAAAACGGTCTTTAGACAGCTCATCTAGAGAAGACAAAAAGAAGCCCGGTCATAGCGATCAGAGGCATCCTCGCCGAACACCTTCTCCACTAAAGGAGAGATAGCGGTCATCCGAGGTGATCGAAAAAGAGCAAGTGTGTTCGCAGATTGCGCTTAAAAGTGCCGAGCAATCAGTTCGGCACCATCGAGCATAGCAATCACAGCAGCCGGAATCAGAGGCCGGCGAAATGACCGAAGTCACACCGGAGCCGAACTCGATGGTGTACGGCACTGAAGCCGTGATTCGGTTGAGATCGGCATATCCAGTCCCCGAACTCAATTTCTCCTCAGAAATGAATGGTGACGGACTGAGAGCCGAACTAGATCTTGCCGAAGAAAGAAGAGAATTGGCCTGCCTAAAAGCAGCCAAGTACAAGGAGCAAGTAGCCCGGTATTACAACCAAAGGGTGAAGAAGCTGCAATTTCAAGTGGGAGATCTCGTCTTGAGAAACAACGAAGTAAGCCGAGCAGAAAAGCTGGGCGAACTCGAACCCACATAGAAAGGTCCATATCGGGTGTCAGAAGTCCTCGGCAAAGGGTCTTACAAATTGACTCACGCGTCGGGAGCACAAGTACCCCGAACATGGTACGTTTCCAACCTCAAAAAGTTCCATTTGTAAGAGACAGTCCGGTCGGTCAGTCTTATGTGTTTTCTTTGTATTTTACTTGTTCTTGTCTCTACGTGCGTTGTGTCTATGTGAGTGTCGTCTCTTACAAATAAAACTGAGGTATCTCGTTCTTCAAAGGCTGATCCCCTTTTTAGAACATACAAGCCCACGATTGTGTGTCAAAGCTTCTAAAGAGGATACAAGACCACAATTCAGCTTAAACAAGCAGTTCGTCTGAAACGAGCTGCAACAAGCCCACGATTGTGTGTCAAAGCTTCTAAAGAGGATACAAGACCACAATTCTGCTTAAGAATCAAGCACTTCGTCTGAAACGAACTGCAACAAAAGTCCGATTCTCGCGATAAAACTTGCCTGAATTAGGACAAGGGAAAGTCCAATCCACGCGATAAAACTCGCCGAATTAGGACGACCAAGTTCGGTCAAAGCAGTTTACCTCATAAGACCGAGGACGACCATGTCTAGTCAAAGAGGTTTACTGCATAAGACCACTTCGGTTAACTGGGAAAGTCCGATCCACGCGATAAAACTCGCCGAATTAGGACAAGGGAAAGTTCGATCCCGGCGACGAAAATCGCCAAATTAGAACACAAAGACAAGTCCGGTCAAAGATGTTTATTTCATCAGACCAAAGACGAGTCCGGTCAAAGATGTTTATTTCATCAGACCAAAGACGAGTCCGGTCAAAGATGTTTATTTCATCAGACCAAAGACGAGTCCGGTCAAAGATGTTTATTTCATCAGACCAAAGACGAGTCCGGTCAAAGATGTTTATTTCATCAGACCAAAGACAAGTCCGGTCAAAGATGTTTATTTCATCAGACCAAAGACAAGTCCGGTCAAAGAAGTTTACTTCATAAGACCGAGGACAAGTACGATGAAATTTTTTCGCTAAGCTGTAAATACAGTGTTAGAAGCGAAAACAAAAACAAAATTTCATTTTCAAATCTTGTTCGGCACACAACTCCGCTACCCTACAAGATGGCGTTACGCTATTACAAAGGACTATTCTACTGTCCAGGGTTGCTAAAGTTGAGCCATCTATTCACAAAATCCTCGTGAAGCTGAGTTCGGGCGTTCCAGGCAGCTGCAGAATAAGCAGGTCGACGAGATGCTCTAATCGACCTGCCACCTCTTCTCTGAGCCCGGGAAGCCCTAGCACCTCGGCGGCGAAGAGTCTCTTCACGAAGCATTTGTTGATCTTGCTCACTCATAATCACAGCTCCTCTACGAACTTCAGCCTGTTCTCGTCTTGACGTTTCCGGCTGTTCCAGAGTTCGTTGCTGACTTGGAGTACGGTTTTGAGCAAGTGAATCAAAGGTTTGATCTGGAGTGCGAGCATCTGTTGGCACGATATGCCGAAGGAATCTTTCTATGGAGGGGCGCCGAGAAAGAACAATGTTGTACCGAGAAGCCCAGCGCCGCAATGATGTCACGACTTGTTGGCAAGCCGAGCTCTCCAGCGCATTGTTCCTCCGGAGTACATTATATTCCTCCCACAGTTCGTCAACTCGACTCTGAACATCTGATATGGTCATTCCCCCGCGCACACGGATGTAATCCTCGTACGCAGTCCTCTCAGCAATGGTCGTGTTCAGCTCGGCCTCCAGATCATTCTTATCGGACTCTAAGTCCTTATTATCGGCATCCAGCTTCACTAAACGAGCCAGAAGCTCGTCATTCTTCGTCTGATCGGCTATAGCTCTTTTCTCAGCTTCGTCTAAAGCCGAAGAGTACAGCCGCTTCCAGTGAAGTACCTCCAGCTCCTTGAGAGTTAAGAATACAAAGCAGCTACGTCAGTTCGGCATTTCAGCTTACCGAGCAGGTAGTAAACCACAACAGGAGTAAGAGAGTACGAAAGGCTATACGAAGACACAAGAGCAGAAAGAAGAATTTTTTCATTCATAAGAAAAAAAATTTTTCTATACAAGGAGGGCTTCAAGGCCATTTTACATAAAGGAAGAAACTAAACTAAGAGAAGGGAGACGAAATCATACTTCGCTAGCTTCGTCTCCACCTTCTCGGTGAGGTTCAGCTTCCTTCTCCTTATCTGCTTCAGCTTCAGCCTCTGCCTCCTTGCTCTCCTCAGCCTGCTCGGCGCCACCGTAGCCGATCTGCTGCGTCTCCTGATCGGCTTCCTTCTCCGGATGCCCGACTCGCTCGACTTCGGCCTCCCGCTCCAGCGGCTCGGCCTCACCCTCTCCGTTGTAAGTCGAAGCGGGTGAAACGGGTCCCACGGAGGCAAAGATAGCCTCCAGGTTCTCGTCCCGATCAGCTCGACAACTCCGGACTCGGTCTGCAGAAAGCAGGACCGAGGATGAAGCGAGCTCCTCAAGGAGCGGCAGATTCTGAAGCCGAGCTGCTATCTCTCGGCTGTACAGAGGCAGCACGACATCGGCCCCCTGCTCGCCCTTATCGGCAATTAGCCTTACCAGACTACCGACAAAGGCCGAGAACTGGCTGCTCAAAAAGAGTCTCTCCGTGTAGGCACGGAGACCCTCTCCTTGGGCAACCACGGCGGCAGCATCCCTCCGTTTCGTCTGCTCTCGCTGGATGACGAGCTGGTTTTTGGCAAACTGAGCTTCATCCTGGGCCGAAATCCTAGCAGCCCTGGCTTTCTCAAAGTTTGCCTCAGCCTGCTCGGCCCGGTGACAAGCAGCCGCCAATTTCCTCTGCATCTCGGCATAGTCGTTGGACGCTTTGGAGAGTTCGACGGCGACGAGCTTGGAGAGCATATCATTCCTCTGAAAATGGATAAGGAAAAAAGTTAACAGAGGGCACCAAAAATACAAGACAGAAGCCAAGCCAAGGAATCAAGAAAACAATTCACCTCGGCGAAGTCCGTGGGCCATAAAAATGGCTCACAGATATGCTCCGAAGGAGGCGCCAAGACCACGTCTTTCTCTGGCGCCCTTGGGGGCTTCTGGGTCTTCCCCTTCTTGCTTGCCGAAGTCGACTCCGGCTTCTTTGGACCCGAAGAGATCTTTTGCCTCTTCGGATTCTTCTCGGCATCAGGCGCCGAGCTGGTAGCCTTCTCTTTCTCCGGCTCCTCAAGCTCGGAGGACTTTCGGATAGCCTTATTCAGCATGAACACTGCCAAAAAGCAAGAAAACAAGGTTAGTTTTCTTCGTTAAAGCAGTAGAGCATAAAGATAAAGAGAAATCCTCACCCTCGGCCTCTTCGTCCGAAGACGAGATATTGAACACGAGGTCGCCCTTGACGAGCTCAGTTTCCGAATACTGTTTCCTAATCATAGGAATCTTATTGAGCTCGCCCTCGAGCTCGGCCAACGGTTCTAACCGAGGATGGGGAATCACGGACTTCGGCCTTCTCCAAGGAAAGCCCGGAGCCGAAGTCCTATTATAAAAAAAGAAACGGTTTTGCCATTTCGGCCACTTGGTTTTGCAGAAGGCCCTAAAAGGCTGTAAGGGGATCAAGTAAAACCAAGATCCCTTCATTTTAAACTGGAAAAAATTAAGGATTGCCCTCAGAGACAGATCCTTATCTAGCCTACGCAGTTCGGCAGCAAAAGCCGATAAGTGCCTCCAAGAGTTCGGAGTCACCTGACCTAAAGGGAGTTGAAAAAAATCAAGAAGCTCTACAAAAGGTGGGGGAAGAGGAAAACGAAGCCCGCATTCTAAGCAGGCTTCGTAAACGGTGGCATAACCCTCCGGCGGGTCGTTAGCCCTATGATCATCGTCGGGAACCACCGCCTTCCCCCCAGGTAAAAAATATTTCTCGTGAAGGGATATCACAGTATCCTTACTCAAGATACTGTGAAAATACTCTACGGTCTTCTCCCCGGATTCTTTCCGGCTAGAAGACCCCTTATCCCCTTTCCTACCGCTACCCGACACCGAAGAAGAAGAAGAAGACATTTTTCTTACTTTTTGAAAGTGAAGAAAGTCTGAAGAAGCTCTTGAAAGCGGAAGAAAATTTCTCGAGAAAGAGAGAGTATAGAAGACGCAACAGCAAAGATGTTCAAATGAGGAAGAAAGAGCATATTTATCAGATTCGGCGAAGATTTCAAAATCGTCGCACCGTTTCGAATCCCACCTTTTCAGGATTCAACGGCCGGATTTTACTGTCGCATTTAATGCAGTCACATGCAAGGCACGTCCCCTGACGTCAGCCTCCCCCGTACCTTTATCCAGAATGCCGAAGTGACTCGCTTCGCCGAAGTGATTCACTTCGTCTTTCGGGGGGGGTAGTGATGGGGTACGAACTAAACAAGCCCAACAGCAGTGACGGCCCATCAGCCCAAAGCCCAAGGAGGAGTATGAGTTCGGCATTACCAAAGAGTTCGGAGGAGTTCGGCATTACCAAAGAGTTCGGCCTCAGCCTACAGCTCGGTAAAAGCCAACCAATCAAGCTCTGCTCTCAGGTCGGCATCAAGCTCTACTCTCAGATCGGCAACCAAAGCAGTTCGGTCTCGGTATTCGACCGAACAAGGAGTTAGTGGACCCATACAGGATGTCCAACACACCCACTACCACGTGATGTCAGTTCAGGCCACGATCGTAGGCCATGACCTACGCTTCACCCACGATCTTAGGCCATAACCTACACGACATCCACGACTTGGGGTGGTGATGCAAGCCATGATCTGAGTTCATTATATAAATAGAACTTAGATCTGATAGAAGAGGTTAGAATCTCTCTAGAGAAATAATCATATAGCAAGTCTGTGTTGTAAGCTGTAATTCGCAGATCAAGCAATACAAACCTGCCCCCATTTCTCCCCGTGGACGTAGATTTACCTCAGTAAATCGAACCACGTAAAATTCTCTGTGTCGTAATTTATTTTTACGAACATTTATCATCATCAAAAATTCGCGGAATCATCATCTACCTTATGGAACTTATAGTTTTAATACATAGTTTTGTTTTAATAATTTTCTATTACTAACAAATTTAGTGAAGTGATAAAATCAAATAAGATTTTGCTTTTATTTAGTTTGGTATAATACTCTGTTGGTAAAAATTTAGTGATTAACTCTTATGTTTATATGAGTAAATTGAATTCAAGCTAATAGTTGATTTAGTAGTTACTTTACTTTGAGGGAAACTTATAAATGTTCCTATATCTTATATTTATAAGACAACGTTTGATAGTATTTTACTAAAAATATATGATTATCAATTGTAATAATAATAATAATAGCATGGAATAATGATAGGAGTGGTATGTACGTTTATCGAATAATTTACTACCCTCGTCCGTCCTATAGTAGATGTCACAGTTTCCTTTTTAGTTTGTCCCATAAAAGATATCACATTTGCTTTTTTAGAAAATGTTCTCTCTCACATTAATATGAATATATTATTTTCTCTTTCCATTTAACACACAAAACAACACTTCCTAAAATCTTGTGTCAATCCCTAAGTGTGACATCTACAATGGGACGGTCAATTGTAATAATAATAATAATCATAGCATGAAATTGGAATAATGATAGGAGTGGTACGTACGTTTATCGAATAATTTACTACTCCCTTTGTCCCATAGTAGATATCTCACTTTCCTTTTAGTTTGTCCCATAAAAGATGTCACATTTCTTTTTTTGAAAAAAAGTTATCTCTTATATTAATATAAATATATTATTTTCTCTTTGCACGTAACACACAAGACAACACCTCTTAGAATCATGTATCAATCCCCAAGTCTGACATCTATTATTGGAAATGGAAAAGCATATTCGTTCGGTTCCTACGCGGAACCTTCCTGTTGACTTAGAACTGAAATGGAAAAGCATGAACTTGTGTGAGCATTGTTGGGGTAAAATGTATTTGTACTTATTTATTAACTTTAAAATTGGAAACTAGAATAGGGCAGGGCAGCCGTATTAATGCTTGGACAAGAAAGCAAGTGCAACTCCATCTTGTTTCTATATCCGATTTTGTAATACGGTTTCAACTTTTTTTTCTCTATTAAAAGTTAGCAAACCTTAATGCACACAGCACAAAATCATAGAAACTAAACGATCCACTTAGAGTGAGATGGAGGTGTCGGAATTGTCGTCAAAAGACTTTTGATTAATAATAAATGTGACAAGACATTTAATTTTTTTAAAATTAAATGCAATAACGTCGATCTACGTTCTGAGTAGATGATCGTAGTATATTCAGTTTCTCAAATTCGATTCCCGGTGAGTGAGAAACAATATCTTAAAATTGGTCACAATAAAGCTAGAAATGAGTTACGCGAAAAATCAAGGGATTAATTAACTAAGTGTTAATTATCTCACATCAAGGATGATAAACCTCTTTGATGAGGTATTTAATATGACGAATTATTATGTGTAACAATTATCGTGGAATAAGATGGGTGATAGAGCCCACACGCGCGCGCCGCCGCCGCCTGCCCGCCTGCAAGCCACACACCGTGACCCGTGCAACTTGGACTTGGATTTTGGATCTTGGCAATTGTTCTTTGGACTGTTCTTTGGCGTTGGTTGTGGAGCGTGGTTCGAGCCCCGCATATTTATTTTAAACCACCCTCAAATTCCACGTTGTCCCCGACTCATAGGGGTCCTAGTCCACATCGTGTCCACGATGAACCCCGACGCATAGCGGGTGACAAAAGGTCCCCGATATACCCCGTCGTGTAGCGTTGTCCAGATGCATCGTGTCTCTTTAGCTCCCAATGACTAGTGCAACAGTTAGTAACCCCCCGGCGGTTACAGTCAATGGCAGACATTATGTCTGTTAACTCCAGCAACCCCTGCTTGCATACACGCTCTCTCCCTCTCTGCATAATCTTCCCGTCGAAGCTCTGCCCTCGCCTTGCTCCCGTTCGTTGGAGTTGTGTAGTAATTTTGACGTGTAAGATGAATTATTACGTGTAATAAATATCATGGAATAAGACGGGGGATATAGCCCACACATGCGCACAAGCGCGCACCGCCGCCGCCGCCCACACGCGAGCTGCACCCGTGAATCGTTTCTCATGTCCCATGCTCTGTGCACCGTGACCTGTGACCCGCCACCCGTGCACCGTGTGACTTGGACTTGAATCTTGGCAATTGGTCTTTGGGTGATCTTTGGGCTGTTCTTTGGAGCTGGTCGTTGAGCGTGGTTCGAGCCCCGCATATTCTTTAAAGACCACCTCAAATTCCACGTTGTCCTTGACGGACCCCGACTCATGGAGGTCCTGGTCCACGTTGTGTCCACGACGGAGCCCGACTCATGGGGGTGACAAAGTTCAGGCCAGGACATGGGGCACAATGTTGTTTTTCCAATTGGTCATGCTTTGCCCCCTGTTTTGATCGACAACTTGCCCCAAGAATCTGATGGGCTATGGTGCTGGGGTTTGGAGCCCCTTGCACAGCGGAAGTCATGCATACACAAATAAATTAGATCTACAGATCTATTTGACCGATTATTGGATCAATTAATCACATGTTAAACAATCAATTGCATACAAGAACACACATTAATTCATGCTTAAGGAATTTAAACCCTAATTCATGAATTCCTACGGTTTAGAATTACCGATCTGATTCTCCAAAGAATCGACGATTGCTTGCGCCTTCTCCACATGAAGATCTCTGTACTCAACCACGAATCTTCTAATCTGTATCCCAAACTCAGATAATGACCTTTGGGTGGGCAAAGCTTGTCAGAATCGAAAAGGGCTTTACTAGAAAGAAGACATAACGTCAGATCTATGAAGAACTGATTTTTCCGTCCACTCCCAAAGGGGGGCACGAAAATTCTAGGTTTATTATTCCTAAATCTCCTTTCTAATCTCTTTTTATATTGAGTTATAATGGGCCAGATTAGGGATCCATGGAGGTTGGACTTGGGCCAAACCTGTTGGACTTTTACTAATTAAATTGAGTCCCAATTTAATACAAGTCCAACAGAATATTATTATCAGCCACTATAGTAAAATAATATTGACTGCCCGTCCAATCCCAAATTACGAGTAATCCGGACTTTACCTCTTTAATTTATTATTTTCCGTGTTGAAGATATAAATATCCATTAATTAATTTAAGTCTGCTATTTGACTTTAATTAATTAATATATTTTTCCAAGAGTTGTCTAGTTCAAAATCTTTATTTATTATTCTGGAATAAATTCCAACCAGCCGAGTTTTTGAATAATAAAACCTTTTTCGAACACCTCTTAAGGATATTATCAAACTGGACTCACCCAGCACACGATTCATTGCAATAACAATACTAGCACCTCTAGACATAGATCACCACTACCCAAGATATCAGGATTCTTGGATTGCGAAAAATCCACACCATTTGATAAATCAAAGAAGTGCATAATCAATATCGTATGCTCAATGTTATGTCAACAATGATTAAGAAATAACAATCACTGAGACCTCGTCTTTCAGTAAATAGCAAGAAAGACATATCTCAACTATTAGATCCTTCAGTGCTATACCACACCAGTGTCGTTTATTTCCTAAGGTAAGGAAACATGCGGACTGACACTGCAACCTTTCACGATAGGTAGTCAAAGCCTATCTAGGTTGTGAAATTCCATTTCTCTTCTACAAAGGACCGACTGCGTCATCTTCTGTGAACGTCGTTCACGACCAGTCTACTATGTTGAAGAATTAGACTTGTTTGCTTCTTATACATTTAAATGTTTAAGAAACATCTTATAAATGCATAAGCAAACACCAATGCGATAAAATTACTTCTTCTCGCCTTGGGTTAAAAGTGGATTGTAGAGTTTATTGTATACAAGAAATTCTATTCGTGCAACATGCTCGAAATATGCTTTTCAGTATACCAATCCTAACAATCTCCCACTTATACTCAAAATCATGCTTTCGAGTATACCCACTGCCAAAACTAAAACTCTCCCACTTATACTCTAAGCAGGCCTCGGACAATGATACATCGAACTACCAAACTTTTCACCTCATGTGTAAAACATGTTGCCATAAAGGCATTTTGTGAAAACTTCTGCCAGGTTGTTCTTTGATGATATCTTGGTAACCATAATGTCTCGCTGCGCACTTTATCCTTGATTAATTTCATACTTCCTCTCTATGTGATTGCTTAGCTTTATCAGATAGTGTTTCCCTCGAGTTAGACACATGGCTAGAGTAACCATAATAAAATATAATACTCATAGGCATACTCGGAATCACGGTCAAAGCTATTAGATAGTTACTGAGATGAACAACTACCTTAGTAGTTTCCAATGAAACTACACTTGTAATTTTCATGATAGAGTCTATGATGAAATCACACTCTTTCATGACTTAGTTTTCAACTCCTAACGTTAACACATAGTCAGAGGATGACTCGATCACCGATCAATTATAAAATTGAGTCGATGTAACCTAAAGGACATAACATGGATGTCTGGTAAACTAGAGCATACTGCTTAGTCTTTTTCAAGTACTATAATATATTCTTTACTAAATCCAATGTCCTTGGCCATGGTTAAAATGATATCATGCATCTATGCCAATGACAAAGCTAATATCTAACTTAATACACATCATAACATATATGAGACTTCCAATTATCGAACTTGTCTCATTCCTCTTGATCTCATTCAGTGTCGTAAAATACTTCTCTAGAGACAAGATAATTCCATCTAGAGAAGTGAAAACTTTTCTTGGAATTTCCAATGCTAAAGTGTCTAAGTATTGTGTAGATGTATGATTCTTTAAGAAACATAACATTCTTTTTCTAGCAATCTAATGACATAGATGCTTAGAATGTAACTAGATTATCTTAAATCCATCATCCTTAAACTGGGTAGACGACCAGTTTCCTACGCTAGATAACCTTCTTAGTTGTTTATCAACTTTTATAGACGTCATCATCGTAGAGTACCAAGAATACCATATACAGTGCACTTTCAACTTTCTTGTACTTGTAGCTTTGTTAAGGGCACTGGTCAAATTCAAAAGATTTGACAACGTGCATGAAACACATGTTCTATGATTTAGATGCTTTCCTAATACCATAAATTATCTACATAAGCTTCCAAATCACGTGTTTCTTGCCCTTTGTTACATAACCATTAAGATGTTCCATGCAGATGATCTCCTCAAGACTTTTATTAAAGAAAACTGTCTTGACAATCATAGTACATACATCCTAATTTATGTAGGCTACAATAGACAATATGATACAGATCGACTTAGGCAGAATGGCATGCGAGAATATGATTCTCTCTTGGTATAACCGTTCAGCCATTATTCTAGCCTTTTAAGATCTCTGTTTACACTTGCAGATCCACTAGCTCCCACTGGCTGAAATAGTATATGGGTAGTATCGCAAGTCTTGCAAATATTCTTGTCTATTTAAGATTGTTATTCAGAATCTATCATCTTATCAAGAATGATTACCTGATGAGTCAATGCGTCCTTGTATTTACAGGGATTAGGTTCAAGTTGATCTAAGATTGAGTCTAAAGATTCTCTTAGGCCCATGAACTTATTATGTTCGCAAAGAACGCTCCCACTACGACATGACTCTTACAATCCTAGGTACAAACGTTGATTTTCTTAGTGCATAAGTTTCTAATGGTATTACCTCTTGGTTAAGTTGGAAAATAGATATTCTCATTATTTTGAGAATTATCATGCTTGTTAGGCTTGTAGTTCTTCACATAATCTTCATGAAAGAATCTAGTATTCGTGTAAATAAACACTTATCTTGCCTTGAAGATTATAGAACCTGTACATTTTCTATCATTTGGGATAACCTTAAAACATACCTCAATACACAACTCCAATTACTTGGAAACCTTTTCCAAAACATGTGTTGGAATAACTCCACACCTTGAGATGTGCTGGATTAGACTTGCCTCTAGTCCACAACTCGTGTGTTGTAGAAGGTACTGATGTTATGGTAGTTTCTTTAAGGTATAACTCGTTGTTTCCTACGTATATCCCATCAATGATAAGGTGTTATTGAGTAAAACTGTTCACTTATCGAACTTGTCTTCGAGAGACTTCGATATCTTCTTATATGACTATCCCATTCTTTAGAAGAATGCTCGGAGTAGTCAACTAGGGTTTAACTCCCACTACTGATCTTAACTCATTTGCTCGTCTCCCATGGTGTAAACCATTGAGACTTACTAGTCTTTCTATGTTGCATCTCTATAAGTATTCTGAATCCCTTGAACCACCAAAGGATTCTATTTCATATAATATCAATTATGTCAAATCATATAATAAACATAATTATATAAATAAAACTCAACTTTCAACGTTAGTATATTAGCAACCTATTAACCACATCATATTCGCCACCAAATAAATCTGTCGAATCATAGAAGTGATAAAACAAGCATAATTATATAAACAAGTTGCACTTTCAAACAATAATATGATACTTGGCAATGAAAATAATCTTATCCCAGTATAGTGCAAATATATCAATTTATTCTATCAACTTTATCACTATATTTCATCAACCAACACAATATATAGCTTTTGAGATAATCACTTCACTTTGGATCATTTTAGGCACATATATCTTCTTTGAATATCATATAAATAACACTTATTCCCTCCATCCGCGAATAGGAGTCACAGTTCACTTTTACCATAAATGGTAATAGAGTCACACCTTCCACTAACTCATTCCACTCACATTTCATTTAAAACTAATATATATAAGTGGGACCTCTATTCCACTAATTCTTTCCACCCACTTTTCTTAACATTTCTTAAAACTCGTGCCGTCAAGAAATGAGACTCCTAAAGCGGATGGAGGGAGTATAGCACAATATAACACATCATCCATGTCACTTTCTTTCATCAGTCGACGCAATATATATACGACAAGATAATCATAACTATTTAATTAATGTTAAAGAACAACTATCATTTCTCAAATAGATAACACATTCAGCCTCTAGTTCTGCTTAATGGTGGACACGGGTACACTGACACAATGGGTAGCCCGATGCGGGCATCTGTCATTTACGTCCATAACGGACACTATAAATCTCCCATATGGCCTATCGTAAGGCATCTTGTCACGACCGCATTTTCTAAGGATAGAACGCGGCTAGGGGAGGATTAAATAAACGGGGAAGAAAAGTGAAAAGAACACAACTCGACCATAACTCGAAATAATAGGAATAATTCGAAAAAAATCAGAGTATCATCTCAACAATTGATAACTCAAAGGAATAATATCTCAATAATCAACAACTCAAAGAGAAATAATATTTAGCGGAAGCATTCGAGAGAAGAATAATAGTATGTATGAAGACATAATATATTTGGGATCTTTTATTTGCTATCTTCTTCACTTTCAATCTCAACACCCAGCGCGCTCGTCACAGCTCAATCTGCACATTTTAAAAACATATGTAAGACTGAGTACTTGATGCACTCAGGGATTCATGCCGAAAACATTTTACAAAAAATATTTATCATGCCACCATTGAGTGACCTCGGGGTTTTAACTTTGAAAATGCCCAAGACACTAAAATCATTTCCATTGTAAAATTTGGTTGATCAACTATTTCTCATAGATGTCTACCATATCTGAACCATTGACGACAAAGAATGTGGCCGCATTCCAAGTCACTAGACCAGTCAACTCGAAGAGATAGCGCACGATCTCTCATAGGTGTACACTAGCTTGAGTAGGGACTCACTCCCTAGTCAGACCCGAATTCGATTAACCATAGATGGAAAAAGTCACATCAGATAGGTTCCATAGAAAACAAAACACGGCATGACAAATATTCACAACATTATTTTTCACATCAAAATATATTTAGGACATAGTCCTTATTTAAAAATAAAGTCCACCTCGTTCACTTAGTTTCAAAACTTAGATTTTCCCCCTTCGATCTTACTCGCTCGCGGAGATAACCTTTTTTGCATTAAAATCAATAACATGCTAATTAGACTTCGAGAAAACCATTAACTAAAAGAACAGTGCATGCATCCTACACGCGTGTTCATTTTATCCTTCATCTTTTCCTTGATAAAATTTCCATAGTCCAAACTCAAACCCCTAAATTCTAACATACCAACCCAAGCATTTAGTTTTCAGCCTACATTCTCTCAAACCAACCCATTTGATAATCCCAACACCTCATTTTAAGTCCAATAACCCAAAATTTAATACATAATTAACAAGACCCAAAAGAAAAGAAAAAAGATTAGTAACATAGTACACTCCCATCCACCACACGTATATCTCCCTGCCTCCACTTAATTCTCCTTTCAACCTCCAATTGATAAAAAGAATAAACCACAATTTCCCATCTCTCCGTCACGCAATTCTCTCCTCACTGTTTTTATCACAACTCTGTTGTCGCCGAGCTCCGGCCTTCTCAACTCTGGCTTCCCCCTCTCTCTTCTCATAAATTCCAAATTAGGAGACACCAAACTCTCTTTCTCAAATTCTCTCCTCCTTCTACCTCACTGCAGCACCGCCCCTCCGTCGCCGCCGCCTCCGCCTCCGCCGTTGCTGTGGATTCCAGCCGGCGCGCTCCAGTCAGGCAGCCTCCACCTTCGGCTTCGACAGCTAAGCTTCCAAATTCTAATTACAGTCTTATTTGATTTTCGTAAAGAGTAATTGAAACAACAATTGGGTTCAAGAGGCTAAAGACTGAAGCTTGTGTGAACTACCGTGAAATAATGAATGATATGCCGTAGAACTCAAAATGTGGAGATTTCAGATTGGAGAGGAAAAAATACCTTGCAATTGCAGGATAGAATTGGGTGGAGAGTCTCTCACTACTCCCTCTCGGTTTCTTCTATCAAAATTTGGATGTGTGGAACGTGAAATATGTGGAATAGTGAAAATGATGTGAGAGGTATGCATATATCTACAGACTGGAACTGAAGATTTGTTGGGATTTTGCAGAGATTTGTGATATTATATTCCTCTTTTCTCGGCAACGGATGTTTGTGGAGGAAGAACGTGATGTTGATAAATTGATCTCATTTGGGTTGCACAAAAATTGGGTTCAAGAATAAAGGAATAAAAGATGTTTTGGGCTCGCAACAAATGGCTTTTTAAAGTAAAATAATTGGACTAGCAAAAAGAATAATTACTCTGGCCCGAAAGTAAAATCCTTCTCTCGATAAAAGAAATAAAGGCGAAAAAATTTCCTGGTGCACAAACGACACGTTCCAAAAACAAATACAAAGGTAGAAAAAGTCGGGGTGTTACACATCTATCATGTATTACCCGTATAAGGCACATATCATCTATCAACATATCATATAGACCATCGCTTTGGTTATCCAGAAGACGAATGGTCAAACATATGTGCAGTACTGCTTCCTATGGCATGCCAACTATACCTTGTGACTCACTTAAGCAATGGGGCGTAACACATATATTTACATCTATTTTCACGTTGCTCAACACATAAATGCCCTTACATTACTTTGCATATCATATACATATTCATAATTTCAATATATATAAATCCAACAATCTACACCATCTCACCTATCAATATCATATCGTATCATATTTATACAGGCTACACAAGATTTAATCATTATTCAACTATTTCACATTATTACATATAATTAACAAACTCTCATGTAATCACAATTATATTTAAGCTTCATTGCACAAGCAACTAACCACATAAGCACGCAGTAATATTTATCAAAATTAAATGCATTAAATTCTAAAATACAAACTACATGTACATGTCAACAAAACTTCGTTTACTTCTCCATTTACTTCAAGGTCTTCCCCTTTCCTTTGTTACTTGCACTTAAATTTGGTTCGCATACTATAAATATTCAAACACTCCAAGCACAACTCAAAACCAACTATTATCTCTCCTTTGCCTTTTTAAACTTAGATTTTGAGCTTCATTAGCTCATAACTCATAACTCTCAATATTTATTTATCTTTTAATGCTATCCCATGTTTCTCCAAATTGATGTTATTACATTACATAAACTATGTTAAAGCATTTCTATGTTCTCATGTCAATAAGAAAGAAAGTAACTTAATATGAATAATCAAAAGTCTCGATAAATATAATTACATCCCGGTTGTCCCAGAACTTTAAACCTCAACAAATCACTCTTTCGTTAAGCTTCATGCTTATTTCATAAAATAAAAGTAATTTACAAGCCATATTTTCAAGATATAAATAAAATTATAAACTTTAATCCAACGCATAGGCAGCCAGGAAAGTCCACTTTTAGCAATCAACTTTTTTTTTGTCTTTACAGTAACAATAATATTGCATTTACAAGGCAGTCCCAAACTTTATCGTCCCAAATTCTATCAAGAAGAAAGCTTTCTTTACTTAAAATTAGTTTATGATTTAACAACTTACTAAATGGAGCTTTAAAACATCTCGTGTCGATATTTCAATTGTTAAAACATATTTCAGATATATATATATATATATATATATATATACTATTACTTCTTAATAATTACCATTTATATCTTTATTTTTAAGACTCGTAATTTAGGGTATTAAAATTTATACTTATATCAGGTCCATTCGTTCTGGTAATGAATTTTGATTTTCTCTTGTCTATGGCTTACACTCACCGGGTACATGACAACATATATGGGAGTCGTTGGTTAATTTTTGTTTCCACGGCCACCTTTAACTTGTCAGTGGAGACCTTAATGCTGTTATGCATGCTGATGAGGGAAGAAGCCCGAATACAATGAGATGTATGGCCCGCTCCAAGCATGCACTTGGCTGGGACTCCAAGACACGCCGGCAACAGGATGCGACTTCCCTTGGACCAATGGCACTGTTTTCAGAAAGATTGATCGGGTTATGGTCGACCAACCAAGATTGGCTCAAAGCGGGTTTCATCGTAAACACGACCTTCATGCACCGATCATTCACTGGCCATAACAAAACTCTTTAGTGATGTTCAATCATATTCCAAGCCTTTCAAATTCTGTAAATATTGGATGTCCCATACATGTTTTTGATCCTCTACTCCGTGAGAATTGGCAAACTCATGTTGTGGGATCGCGACCATACATTCTGTTTGAAAGGGGTAAGCCGTTCAAGCAAGTGTTAAAGGCTTTCAACTTTCAGGAGTTCACCAAATTCCTGAGGGCAAAAGATGTGACAAAGGAGTTAGAAGATCTCTAGATGAAAGCAGATAAGGATATTGGGAACTTGACCATCCAAGCCCAAATCAAATTCCTTAGAGAGAAGACGGAATTCTTGGTGACATCGGAGAACAATTTCTATAGTTAAAAAACAGAACTCGGACACCTCCTGCTCAGCGATAAGAATACATCATTCTTTCACTCTAGGGAAAATCATGTGATTATTGATCATTGAGATCTTTGTGCAGTTTTATAAAGGGCTCTTCGGTACACCCAAAGAAGCAGTTTCGTTACTCCCAGATGTGATTTGAAATGGTTATCAGCTTGATGAGGCCGAAAGGAATGAGATCGTGGGGGAGGTAACTGTGCATGAGATTGGAGATGCCTTATTCACAATGGACGATGGTAAAGCTCTCGGATACGATGAGTACTCCTCGGCTTTTTTAGAAAAGAATTGGGCTATCAGTAGGGGAGAATTTGTCGAGGATGACGAGGCATTCTTCTATTCTGGGAAGCTGGTAAAGATCTTCAACACCACCATGATCGCTCTAATTCCAAAGACGAGCATTAATCCAAAAGTGGAGAACTTCAGACTAAGTGCATTGCCACAGATATTCTATTCAAGAGAATGAAATCCCTTCTCCCAAAGCTAGTTTATCAATATCAATATGCTTTTGTGGTAATTAGAAGCATTATGGAAAACATCCATTTGGCCATGGAAATCATTTGAAGATATGGTACAAAGCGAAGGGTCCCTAGATGCACTATCAAGATCAATCTACAAAAAGCGTATGATACAATTAATTGGGGATTCCTTGAAGATGTTCTGGTGGGCCTCAACTTCCACCCCTTCTTCGTACAAAGGGTCACAGAATGTGTTACCTCCCCATCCTTCTCCATAGCCGTCAACGGGAGCTCACACGGTTTCTTTAGAGATAAAAGAGGACTTTGGCAAGGTGACCCAATGTTCCCGTCGTTATTCATTTTGTGCATGGAATATCTTTGCCGTCTTTTGACAATTCGCACGGCTAGTCGCCATTTTAATTATCACCCTAGAGGCATTAATTTGAACATTACTCAATTAGCATTTTTAGATGATCTAATTCTGTTTGGCAGAGGTGATTTGATGTCAATGCAGATCCTTGCAGAAGCAATGCAAGAGTTCTCGGCCTGCTCGGGACTTGAAGTGAACCAGTGAAAATCTAATATCTTCATTGTAGGAACAGTGACTCCAATCCAAATAAAAGAGATCATCAACACCTTTGGTTTCCCAGTTGCACAGTTACCTATCAAGTACCTTGGTATCCCTTGCATCAATGATGCAGAAGATCGCAGACTACTCCAATTGATTGAAAATATGGTCTCGACCGTTAAAAAATGAAAGGGTAAGTCTCTTTCGTTTACGGGATGTTTAGAACTCATTCAATCTTATTTACAGGGGATGGATGCATACTAGCTCCAAACTTTTCCTCTTCAAGGGACGGTTATCACAAGAATCGTGACTATTGCAAGACAACTCCTTTGGGGTTAAAGAATGTGAATTTCGTTGGGAAGGGTGTTTGCTTACCAAAGGAAGAGGGGAGACTGAACCTTCATGACATGGAAATGTGGAACTCCACCTTTCATGCAAAAATCCTGTGGAATCTATTCGCCAAGAAAGATACGCTACAAATTCAATGGGTTCATACGAAGATCATTCGGGATACAGACTTTTGGGAGTGGAAACCAAGGAAAAAACAGGACTCGCCTCTCATCAAGCACATTATCTCAATCCGAGACGATATGCTTTTGAAGTGCTCAAGAGAAGAAGTTGCCAACCTTCTAAGCAAGTGGAATAACGCAAAAGGTACAAAAGAAGTGTATGATTGGTTCGGGCCAAGAGGGGAAAGAAGATTCTGGTCAAAATTTGTGAGTACGAACTTCATCCCGCCGAGGTATTAGTTCATTGCTTGGCTTGCCCTTCGTGGTATATTACAGACTCGGGACCGAATCACACATTACTATTGACAAATCATGTGCCCTTTGCACAATGTATGAGGAGTCAATTGATAATCTTTTCTTCAATTGAGCATCAGATTCTGGATTGGCCTTCGCAGAAGAATTACTACTATCAAGTGGATGGCAAGGATAAAACTAGATCGACTATCGTGCAAAAGTCAAGGATTTCTCTCATGGCCTCAATCAACTTCATTTGGAAGGCTCACAACACCCACATCTTTGATGGGAAGATATTTGATGTGGCAAGGATTGTGTTCTAAGTCAAATCGACCACATATAGCCTACTCTACTCACGGTTTCCCCATGATCAAGTATTGCAACATCTCCCGGAGAAATCAGATGGAAGTTAGAAATCATCCTTAGATCCTCAATATCAGTGTCAAAATCTTAGATTTTCTCATGGTACTACTCACTAAAGTACTCTTTTTTCCTTTTGGATCTTTTTTCCCTTTGGGTTTTAGGTCCTGAAAAGTTTTAACGAGGCCCGACCCTTCCCTTTGGATTTGTGGGTAGCATCATCCCCATTTTTCCTTTGGGTTTTTGGTCCTGAGGGGTTTTAACGAGGCCCGACCCTTCCCTTTGGATTTGTTGGTAGCATCATCCTAACACATCCTCGACATTGTACCTTTGGTTGTTGACTTTGTTGTCCTTGTTTGTTGGCCCTTGGGGTTTACACAAGTGGTTTTTTATTTTCTCCAGAAATACGGGCCTATCTGGATTAACCATATCCTTAGGTATTCCCAAGTTGAAGTTGTAACATGTGTTCCATATATTCAATTGATTTAATCATAAAAAAAGGCAACACGGGGACTTTGACCAAGAAAAATCAATCGAAGATGTTTTCTTCGTCATGTTCAGCCCGTCCTAAGGATATGTCATCTATGAACGTTGACTCATCCCAATGATTGTGACAACTTGGAATGTCAGGGGATTACAATGGTCCTGGAGACAACCCATGGTTGTGGACCTCATCAATTCCAATAGACTTGATGTGATAGGTCTAGTCGAGAAGTAGATGAAGGAAAACTATCAAGATATTTGTGGCAAGACACTTCCTCTTCAAGAAGTTTGTGTATAATATGGCAAGTAAGCTCACGTGCCGGATAATCCTTCTTTGGAACCTCCAAACTACGGAGTTGGACTGCCAAAAGGTGGACGATCAAGCCATGTATACAAAAATCAAGTGCCATCAAACAAGAATAGAATTTCGATTAATGGACGATCAAGCCATATATACAAAAGAATTTCCCTCGTTGGTTGATTCTGGTTTGCAACCCTTATCTCGTTAGCGGAGATTTCAATGTCGTTATGCAGATGAACGAACGAAAAGGGGCAAGAAGCCCAAAATATTTAGATGGATGGCCTGATCCAGGTGTATACTCAGCTGGGTCTTCAACATACAACATCAACGGGATGCGACTTTACCTGGACCAATGGCACTGTGTTCAATACGATTGATAACTTCATGATCAACTAGGACTGACTCAATGCGGGGTTCCTAGTGAACACGACCTTCATGCCCGCGAGTTTTCTAACCGACCACTCTCTGCAAAAAATGAAAATCTTTGGTGATGTTAAATCCTAACCTAAACCTTTCAAGTTCTTTAACTATTGGATGACCCATGCAGGCTTCGATCCACTCCTTCATGAGAATTGGCAAACAAATATCGTGGGCTCAAGATAATATATCCTAGATGAAAGGAAAAAGGCGTTCAAACAAGTGCTTAAGACATTCAACTTCAAGGAGTTTAGCAACATCTCTACTAGGGAAAAATATGCGACAAAATAGTTGGAAGAACTCCAGATGAAGGCAGATAAGGATATTAGGAACTTGACCATCCAAGCCCAAATAAAAATCCATATCAAAGTCCTTTGGGAGAAGAAGGAATTCTCGGTGAAAATCGGAGAATAATTTTTGTAGTCAAATAGCGGGGTTCAAACAGCTCCTGCTTGGTGACAGAAATACGTCTTTCTTTCACTCCATGGTCAAAACTATCATTTCCCGCAACAGCATCTCATCGTGGACCCCACAACACCATCTCGTCTTTGTTTCTTTCTTTCAAATTGCGAAGCTTTTGAAAAGATTCAATACAATCGTTGTGGCTCTTATCCTAAAGAAAAGCAATAATCCTAAAGTGGGGGACTTCAGACCGATTGCTTGCTGCAATATCTTTCATAAGGTCATCACCAAAATTCTTTCCAAGAGAATAGAAACCCTTCTCCCAAAGCTCATCAACCAAGCTTAGTCGGATTTTGTCTCGTATAGAATTATTATGGATAATATATATCTTTCCACATAAATTATGAGAGGATTGATACAATCAAGATTGACCTTCGGAAGGCGTATGGCATGATTAACTAGGTATTCCTTGAAGATGTCCTCGTGGGCCTCAACTTTCACCCTCTTTTTATACAAAGAGTCATGGAATGCTTTAGCTCCCTATCTTTCTTAATTGCTGTCAACAGTAGCTCACACGGCTTCTTTTGAGGTAAAAGGGGACTACGGCCAAGTGACCCGAAGTCCCCTTCGTTATTTATCTTGTGCATGGAATACTTGTCCCGTCTCTTGACTGTTCGCACAACTAGAAATCACTCTAACTATCATTCTAAATGTATTAACTTGCGCATTACTCATTTAGCTTTTGCATCATCTAATCCTTTTTAGAGGGAGTGATTTGATGTCCATGCAGGCCCTAGCAGATGCAATGCAAGAGTTCTCGGCCTGCTTGTGACTTGATGTGAACCAAGGAAAATCCAACATTTTTATTGCAGGAACGATGACCCCTAGTCGAAAGACTCATGAATATCGTTTTTGGATTCCCAGCTGTAAAATTTCCAATCAAGTACCATGGAATTCCTCTTGTTGTTGCCTTTATGATGTGATAAGGCTCGTTTCATGCATCTATTTTGGGTATAAATTCTGTGTTTCCTACGGTGCTAACGCGTATTTGTAAGTCCAGGTGCGTGAATAATCTGTCAGACACAGGAATGGAGATCAATTACCAGGGCAGAGGAAATAGAAGAAAAAAAGTGAAGAAAAAGAGCGAAATCCTCAAGGGCACAATTGTCAAATCACGAAGTCCATTGCACTAGGAATTTGAGCCAAGCCTATAAATACAAGGAAGATCGAGAAAAAAAAGGGAGACTCTTAGTTAGAAAAATTCCTTAGGTGTTTCGGCTCGCTTGCTCTCTAATTTTACTCACTTAGCTCACGCATTTGGTTTCATGGGAGGTCCGGGGTAGTGTAGTGTGGTGCTTTTGTTCAGCTGGAAGTGTAACACCGTCCTGTTAAGGGCAAACAAATAATTATTTACTTTTCTGCACGTACTCTCTCTCTCGCCGATTTCCTTGTCGGAAGATCGGCGACTGTTTTGTGTTTAACTCTGACGTTTATGGTTTAATCTAGCTCTGTTTTCCGTTTTCACTCTGATTTGCAATGTTTTGGGTTGATTTTACTGATTTGGATGCTTTTCGCAATTGTTGGATGTTTGGTGTTGAGATTGGAGCGATCTAAGTTGATTTGTCGGTTATTTGGTTGAATCGGAGTTGAATCGGTGTTAAAGGTTGTAGATCTGGTTTGGTTGATGTTGAATCTGTTGAATCTAGTCTAGATTTCCCTTAAATGTTTTAATCTGAGTACGTACTTTTAGATCTGCATGGAATGTTCTGTTATTGCTGATTTACTTGGTCCAGTAGATTAGATTTGGTAGCGGTTAGCTTAAACATCTCGTTTATTGCATAATCTGAAGTAAGCTCTGTTTCTACGTTCTGTTTTGTTCATTTTGTGTTTTGTTGCTGAAGAAGATGAAGTCGATCGGTAGTTAGAGACAGGTTTGCTTTAGTTCATTAGTTGCAGCTTTTATGTCAGTAGCCAGTTAGAGTAATTTGTTTTGTCATTTACCTTTTTGCGCTCTGTGTTTAGCTGTTTTAAGAAACTTATTTACCTGACCCAGGAAATTGGGTGAATGTTCCAAAGTTGAATTCAGTTTCGAATCATGCATGCATTTATATTTCACGCACCTTCAATTCTTTGGATCCAGTAGATAAAATAGATTAGGTTTTATTTCCAAGGTCTAGTAGTTAAAACTCAACCCTCTCGTTGCGTGGCAGCAGCCGAATTTTCCAAAGTTCTCTTAATGCATTCCAAAACCCCTTCTGTCCTCGTGGATTCGATCCCGACTTCCCTTTGCTAGCCAATAGTATAGAGGGTTGAGGTTTTGAAGCTGGAAAGTGCAAACCAACGAAAGCATATCCAAAGGTTCTACGATCTCCTAGACCATGTGATCTAGTGAATCCTCTGGGCCTGGGGATTTGTAAACAACATCACTGCACAGCATACGCACTTACCATACCACCTAGAACTGCTTCATGATGCTTAACACTGCGGACTCTTCCCAGTTGATCGACAAGTTGGCAACGGTCGCGAATAAATGGAACGGTAAGTCTCTGTCTTTTGTGGGACGACGTGAACTCATTCGATCATGTCTGTAGGGGTGGAGGAATATTTGCTTTAAGTTTTCTCTGTCCCACGAACGGTTAACACCACGATTGTGGCGATTGCAAGACATATCCTTCGGGGGTCGAAGAATGCGAATGTTGCATGAAGGACATTTGTTTGCCAAAGGAAGAGTGTGGACTTAGCCTTCCGGACTTGGATATGTGGGATACTGTCCTTTTTGCAAAGATACTCTAGAACCTGTTTTCCAAGAAGGACACACTGCGGATCCAATGGGTTCATATGTGGATCATTCGTAATGCAAACTTTTGGGAATGACGACCTACGGTGAAGCAGGACTCGCCGCTCCTTGCATATTATCTCAATATGTGATGACATGCTTCTTAAGTGTTCAAGAGAGGAAGTCGCTTATTTGTTGACCAAATGGAACAATCTAAAAGGCACACAAGAAGCATATGAATGTGGTTCAGACCAAAAGGGGAATGAAGATTTTGATTAAAATTTGTGTGAAAACATTTCATCCTGCCGATGTATTCATTCATCTCCTGGATTGCCCTTCGAGGAAGATTACAAACATGTGACCGTACAACTAGGTGACCATTGACAAAACTTGTGCAATCTGTTCATGTAACACCCGCGATTTTCGGATTATAAATTTTTCTCTATAGAATGCAATATGGTGATTTAAGATGGAATTTTTGAAGAAAAAAGAAAAAAATAATATTTAATTCGATTTTGAAGAATTAATATTTAGAACATCACTAAATATTAAATTGTTGCGTTGGGTGATGTTAATCCTTATTGGGAACGGGACGGCGAAATTAATTAAAGTTTTCCGTGAACTTTAATTAATAAAAAGAGATGCGAAAAGTAGAGTAATCTATTTGGGCCTTCCCAAGTAAATGAATAATAAAGTTCTTATAAAATTTGGCGTTGGGCCATGAGGAATAAAAGTCCAAGAATTAATGAATTAATTTTACAAGGTTGGGCTCCACAATTAAATGAGTCCAATCAAATAAAATAAAATTGTGGGAGATCCTTGAGCCCAATTCCTTTTTCTTCATCACGGTAGTTCCAACCAAAATCTGCTCCAGCTACCATCTTCCATTCTTCTCTGCAGAGCCGTTACCTGCGAAATAAAAGCACCAAATAAGTGCTAATCATGAGGATTAAACTCAATTAAATCAGACATTAATTGCCATTAGAGCATCTCCAATAGCACTGGACGTCAAATAGTCTTCACACTGCCACATCATCAGCACTACAATTCTCCTGCCACATCAGCTTGCCACATCAACTGGACATCAAATAGCCCTCACATAGCCTTCACACTACCTTTCCACATCACTAATAACAATTATATAATTTAATTTACACTTGTATCAACATACGGAATTTAATTTACGAGACAAATACGGAAAATTCGAATAATAATATTAAAATTTAAAAAGTACATTAATTATAAAAAAAAGTACAATAATATAAAAAAAGTACAAAAATTAAAAAGTACATTAATTTAAAAAAGTAAAACAAAATCACTCATCGCCGTCATCCTCGTCTCCGTCGTCGCCCAGCACTTCTTCACCGTCGTTGCCGCCGCCGTCGCCGCCAGTGTCCCTCCTCATCGCCTCCAATTCTTCACGCTGGCTCTGGAGCAATACACGAAGAAAATCCTTCACCTCGGGGTCCACCGCCGCTTGGAAGTCGGCTAAGGTCTTCACCATTTGAGCGCGCGTTTGTTGGCGCGCGAAGAATTTGAGCTCCTCGGTAGACCTGCCGAGGGGGGATGCCGAATGGACGTCCTGGGAACTCGGGGTGCCCCCCCTCGCAACCTGCTGCGCCCGCCTTTGCCCAACCGGGCGAGGTCGGCGACCGAACGACCGAGGAGTCGGGACCTCCTGGGCCGTCTCAGGGAGGTCTGACGAACCACCGCTGCTGCCGCTATAATCTCCGGTATAGTTCAGTCTCTGCCTCTTCGGCCAGCCAGCGTCGACGCTTGCCCGGAATTTCTCCGACTCGTTGAGCACAACGTAGCAGTTCCAGTAGGTGAACTCATAGTACTTCTTATCCGGATCGGGGTAGGCTCTCTCCGCAATCCTCCTGCAGTCTTCCTCTGTTTGGCCACTGGTCTGCATGCGGAGGGCGTTGGCGTACAAACCCGAAAATCGAGAGACGCCAGCCCTGATTCGGTCCCAGCACTTCCGGACCTCCTTCCCGGTGCACGGTCGCCCTTCAGGGCAAAATGCCCTGTAGGCTGCGGCTATCTTGACCCACAAGTTGACGATCCTCTGGTTGTTCGAAACCAGAGGATCGTCGCAGACACTCACCCACGCCTTGGCAACCGCAACGTTCTCCGCGTCTGTCCACTTCCTCCGGCCCCGGATTTCGGCTTGGGGCTGCGACGACTCGCCGACCTTCTTCGCCTTGCCCTTCTTCTTACCCCGCCCTACTCCCTGGCTTTGAATGAGAGTTTCTGAAACCTCGTTAATATCAAAACCCAAGTCCGCTAAGGAGAAGGTCTCCGTATACTGTGCATCCGTTGGGGTCGATGTGTGCGAAGAACCGGTGGAAAAATCAAAAGTCGGCCGATAGGCGTTGTCCCCCCGTGCGTCCCCTGCTCCGGGGGAATAATCTGTTGCGCCGGTGGCATCATCTGCTGCGCCGGTGGCTGCATGCCGGGTGCCCACCCCGGCATCATCTGCATAGGGTGCTGCATGCCGGGTGCCCACCCCGGAATCATATGCTGCCACGGGTACATGTTGTAGTACCCGCTCATCGGAGGCCAACCACCTCCCCCAGGAGCCGGGGAAGTATGGGACCCTGCCCCGGGAGTCGGGGGAGTCTGAGACCATCCCCCGGGATTAACTGGAGTTCCTTCGTAGTTGTTCTCCATTGCTCGTTATTGATCTTGTACAGAAAGTAAGGTAGAGAGAGAGTACTCGTTAAAACAAGTGGTGCGAATGAAAATGAGGTTCAACGCGCGTATATATAGTGTGTTCGAAAAAAAAAAAAAAATTAAATCCGACGCCGGTTTGGCGCCGATCCGGGACGCACAATGGCGCCCGTGAGGATCGGCGTCGGAACCGGCGTCAGCTCGGGAATCGGCATGGCGACGCCGATTTCGCCCACGCCGGTTCCAATGGTTCGGCGTCAAACCGGCGTGGGCGAAAAATCGGTGTGGCGGTGGTGACGCCGGTTATTGTGGATGCTCTTAAACCACCCAAATAGAGAGAGAGAGAGAGAGAGAGGAGAGAGAGTCAGAAAGTAGGAGCCACTGCCTTTTTGTTTCAATCATAACCAAGTTAAGGTAATTTCATTCATAGTTTGTATATCAGTTTCCACAACTTCTTCCAATTCAACATACACAAATTCTTTTACAGAAACCGAATCTGCCAAACCAAAGAGATTAATCCCTTCTCTGCCCTACAGTTTTACAACACAATCTCCAATGGGTTGAAGGTATACTCCATTCCAAGTCTAAATTCCAAATCATCAGTGCATACATGAACATATCATAAACTCACGCCCACACAATTAACAGTGAACCGAACAAAGTGAACACCCCACGGCAAACAAAACGAAATGCGAATTAACATAAAAGTTGAGTAAAGAACTTATCTTCGGGGCTGTCGGGTCTGTTCGGGTTGATATCAGGGCCGTTCGGAGTTGTTTCGGAACAGTGAGTGGCAGAGCAACAACAGCGAGGTGCCTACTCGGCGTTGCTGATCGGTACAGCAGCAGCGGCTGACTTCGGACAGCCGAGACGGGGCTGTTTTTGCGATGGATGATGGTTGGGCGAATTTTTGATGGTAGTAAATGCAGGTAATGAATATAGATCACGACACAAGGAATTACGTGGTTCGATTTACTGAGGTAAATCTACGTCCACGGGAAGAAAGGAGGGCAAGATTGTATTGCTTGATCTGGTTTTCCAGCTTACAAATACAGACTTGCTATATGATATTTGATGTCTAGAGAGCTCTCTCCTCTCTTTTTCCCTCCTAGTCTATCTGATCTAAGTTCTATTTATACATTGAACTAAGATCGTGGCTTGCATCACCACTAACTAGGTCGTGGCTTACATCACCACTAAGTAGGTCGTGGCTTACATCATCAGTAATTAGGTCGTGGATGTCGTGGAGGTCGTGAGATCCTGCATGGGTCCACTATCTCTTTGTTTGGTCCGCTATCCTGCATGAGATCCTGTATGAGTTGACACCACTATCTCCCAGTTCGGTCGAATAATGAGACCGAACTGCTGAACTATTGCCGAGCAGCTTTTGCCAATCTGAGAGTAGAGCTTGATTGGTCGGCTTTTACCGAGCTGTAGGCTGGGGCCGAACTCTTTGGTAATGCCGAACTGATACTCTTCCTTGGGGACCGAACTGCTGAGCTATTGCCGAGCAGCTTTTGCCAATCTGAGAGTAGAGCTTGATTGGTCGGCTTTTACCGAGCTGTAGACTGGGGCCGAACTCTTTGGTAATGCCGAAGTGAATCACTTCGGCGAAGCGAGTCACTTCGGCATTCTGGATAAAGGTACGGGGAAGGCTGACGTCAGGGGACGTGCCTTGCGCGTGACTGCATTAAATGCGACAGTAAAATCCGGCCGTTGAATCCTGAAAAGGTGGGATTCGAAACGGTGCGATGATTTTGAAATCTTCTCCGAATCTGATAAATACGTCCTTTCTTCATCATTTGAACACTTTTGCTTATTGCTTCTTCTGCATTCTCTCTCTTTTGCGTAAAAATTTCCTTCCGCTTTCAAGAATTTCTTCAGAATTTCTTCAGACTTTCAAAGAGTAAGAACTATGTCTTCTTCTTCTTC
The DNA here is from genome assembly GCF_004379255.2 of Salvia splendens. NCBI lineage: Eukaryota > Viridiplantae > Streptophyta > Magnoliopsida > Lamiales > Lamiaceae > Salvia > Salvia splendens. The sequence goes on from NC_056040.1 coordinate 34,474,534, forward strand.
TGAGTCAGGTAGCGGTAGGAAAGGGGATAAGGGGTCTTCTAGCCGGAAAGAATCCGGGGAGAAGACCGTAGAGTATTTTCACAGCATCTTGAGTAAGGATACTGTGATATCCCTACACGAAAAATATTTTTTTCCTGGGGGGAAGGTTGCGATTCCCGACGACCTTCATAGGGCTGACTCGCCGCCGGAGGGTTACGCCACCGTTTATGAAGCCGGCTTGGAATGCGGGCTTCGTTTCCCTCTTCCCCCTGCCTTTGTAGAGCTGCTAGATTTTTTTCAACTCCCTTTAGGTCAGGTGACTCCGAACTCTTGGAGGCACTTATCGGCCTTTGCTGCCGAACTGCGTAGGCTAGATAAGGATCTGTCTCTGCGGGCAATCCTTAATTTCTTCCAGTTTAAGCGGAAAGGATCTTGGTTTTACTTGATCCCTTTACAGCCTTTTAGGGCCTTCTGCAAAACCAAGTGGCCAAAGTGGCAACATCGTTTCTTTTTTTATAATAGGACAGCGGCTCCGGGCTTTCCCTGGAGAGGGCCGAAGTCCGTGATTCCTCATCCTCGGTTAGAACCGTTGGACGAGCTCGAGGGCGAGCTCAATAAGATTCCTATGATTAGGAAGCAGTACCTGGAGTCTGAGCTCGTCAAGGGCGACTTCGTGTTCGACTCCTCGTCTTCGGACGAAGAGACCGAGGGTGAGGAATTCTTTTTTGTGCCTTACTGCTTTTGTGGCGAAAACTAACCTTGCTTTCTTACTTTTTGGCAGTGAACATGCTAAATAAGATTAGCCGCAAATCCTCCGAATCTAAGGAACCGGAGAGGCCGAAAACCAGCAGCTCGGCGTCTGATGCCGAGAAGAATCCGAAGAGGCAAAAGACCTCTTCGGATCCAAAGAAGCCGGAGTCGACTTCGGCAAGGGGGAAGGGGAGGATTCAGAAACCCCCAAGAGCGCCAGAGAAAGACGTGGTCTTGGCGCCTCCTTCGGAACATATCTGTGAGCCCTTTTTATGGCCCACGGACTTCGCCGAGGTGAATTCTCTACTTGATTTTCTGGCCTTGCTTTTTTCCTGTATTTTTTGTGGCCCCTCGGTTGACTTTTTCCTTTTTCCATTTTCAGAGGAACGATATGCTCTCCAAGCTCGTCGCCGTTGAACTCTCCAAAGCGTCCAACGATTATGCTGAGATGCAGAGGAAGTTGGCGGCTGCTCGTCACCAGGCCGAACAGGCTAAGGCAGACTTTGAGAAGGCCAGAGCTGCTAGGATCTCGGCCCAGGATGAAGCCCAGTTTGCCAAAAACCAGCTCGTCATCCAGCGAGAGCAGACGAAACGGAGGGATGCTGCCGCCGTGGTTGCCCAAGGGGAGGTTCTCCGTGCTTTCGCGGAGAAACTCTTTCTGAGCAATTAATTTTCGGCCTTTGTCGGTGATCTGCTGAAACTGATGACCGATAATGCCGAGCAGGGGCCCGAAGTCGTCCTGCCGCTGTACGGCCGAGAGATAGCAGCTCGTCTCCAGAGTCTGCCGCTCCTTGAGGAGCTTGCTTCGTCCTCGGTCCTGCTTTCTGCTGACCGAGTTCGTAGTTGCCGAGCTGACCGGGACGAGAATATGGAGGCTATCTTTGCCTCCTTAGGGCCAGTTTCACCCGCTCCAATTTTCCACGGAGAGGGTGAGACCGAGCAGCTTGATCAGCAGACCGGAGACAGGCAGGCCGAGCAAGAGGTGCTGCTGATCGGTGATGGGGGCACCGAGCAGGCTGGGGGGAGCAGGGAGGCCGAGGCTGAAGCTGAGGCAGACAAGGAGAAGGAAGCTGAACCTCACCGAGGAGCCGGAGACGAAGCTGGCGGAGTATGATTTCGTCTCCCTTCTCTTAGTTTAGTTTCTTCCTTGTTGTAAAATGGCCTTGAGGCCCTCCTTGTGTAAATTTTTTTTTCTTATGAATGAAAAAATTCTTCTTTCTGCACTTGTGTCTTCGTATAGCTTTTCGTACTCTCTTTTACTCCTGTTGTGGTTTACTACCTGCTCAGTAAACTGAAATGCCGAACTGACATAGCTGCTTTGTATTCTTAACTCTTAAGGAGCTGGAGGTACTTCACTGGAAGCGGCTGTACTCTTCCGCTTTAGACGAAGCTGAGAAAAAAGCCATAGCTGACCAGATGAAGAATGACGAACTCTTGGCTTGTTTAGTGAAGCTGGAGGCCGACAATAAGGACTTAGAGTCCGAAAAGAAAGATCTGGAGGCCGAACTGAATACTGCTGTCGCTGAGAGGACTGCGTATGAGGATTTCATCAGCAGGCGCGGGGGAATGACCATCTCTGAAGTTCAGGAACGAGTTGACGAACTGTGGGAGGAATATCATGTACTCCGGAGGAACAATGCGCTGGAGAGCTCGGCTTGCCAACAAATTGTGAAATCATTGCGGCGCTGGGCTTCTCGGTACGACATCGTTCTTTCCCGGCGTCCTTCAATCGAGAGATTCCTTAGGCATTTCCCGCCAACAGATGCTCATACTCCTGCTCAAACCTCTGATCCACTTGCTCAAAATCCTACTCCAAATCAGCAACGAACTCAGGAGCAACCGGAAACGTCAAGACGAGAACGGACTCAGGAGCAACCGGAAACGTCAAGACAAGGACGGACTGAAGTTCGTAGAGGAGCTGTGATTATGAGTGAGCAAGATCAACAAATGCTTCGTGAAGAGACTCTTCGCCGCCGAGGTGCCAGTACTTCCCGGACTCAAGGAAGAGGCGGTAGGTCGATCAGAGCATCTCGTCGACCTGCTTATTCTTCAGCTGCCCGGAACGCCCGAACTCGGCTTCACGAGGATTTTGTGAATAGATGGCTCAACTTTAGCAACCAGGGACAGTAGAATAGTCCTTTGTAATAGCGTAACGCCTTCTCGTAGGGCAGCGGAGTTGTATGCCGAACAAGTTTTAATAAATGAAATCTTCATTTCGCTTCTATCACTGCGTATTTACAGCTCAGCGAAAAAATTTCATCGTGCTCGTCCTCGGTCTTATGAAGTAAACTTCTTTGACCGGACTCGTCCTCGGTCTTATGAAGTAAGCTTCTTTGACCGGACTCGTCTTTGGTCTTATGAAGTAAACTTCTTTGACCGGACTTGCTCCTCGGTCTTATGAAATAAACTTCTTTGACCGGACTCGTCTTTGGTCTTATGAAGTAAACTTCTTTGACCGGACTCGTCTTTGGTCTTATGAAGTAAATTTCTTTGACCGGACTAAGCTTGTGTCCTAATTTGGCGAGTTTTATCGCTCGGATCGGACTTTCCCTTGTCCTAATTTGGGGATCGGACTTTCCCTTGTCCTAATTCGGCGAGTTTTATCGCGTGGATCGGACTTTCCCTTGTCCTAATTCGGCGAGTTTTATCGCGTGGATCGGACTTTCCCTTTGTTGCAGTTCGTTTCAGACGAACTGCTTGTTTCTTAAGCTGAATTGTGGTCTTGTATCCTCCTTAGAAGCTTGGACTCACAATCGTTGGCTTATATATGTTCTAAAAAGGGGATCAGCCTTCGAAGAACAAGATACCTCAGTAACATTTGTAAGAGACGACACGCACATAGACAGACAAAACGCACATAGACAGACAAAACGCACATAGACAAACATGAAAAACAAGTAAAAAACAAAGCAAGCACATACCCCTAGGACCGAACTAGACACAAGACTGACTGACCGGACTGTCTCTTACAAATGGAACTTCTTGAGGTTGGAAATGTACCATGTTCGGGGTGCTTGTTCTCCTGACATGTGAGTCAATTTGTAAGACCCTTTGCCGAGGACTTCTGACACCCGATATGGACCTTCCCATGTGGGTTCGAGTTTGCCCAGCTTTTCTGCTCGGCTTACTTCGTTGTTTCTCAAGACGAGATCTCCCACTTGAAATTGCAGCTTTTTCACCCTTTGGTTATAATACCGGGCTACTTGCTCCTTGTACTTGGCTGCTTTTATGCAGGCCAATTCTCCTCTTTCTTCGGCCAGATCTAGTTCGGCTCTCAGTCCGTCATCATTCATTTCTGAGGAGAAATTTAGAGTTCGGGGACTGGGTACGCCGATCTCAACCGGAATCACGACTTCAGTGCCGTACACCATCGAGTTCGGCTCCGGTGTGACTTCGGTCATTTCGCCTGCCTCTAACTCCGGCTGCTGTGATTGCTATGCTTGATGGTGCCGATCTGATTGCTCGGCACTTTTAAGCGCAATCTGCAAACACTCGCTCTTTTTTGATCACCTCGGATGACCGCTATCCCTCCTTTAGTGGGGAAGGAGTTCGGCGAGGAAGCCTCTGATCGCCAAAAGGAGTTCGGCGAGGATGTCCCTGATCGCCAAAAGGAGTTCGGCGAGGATGTCCCTGATCGCCAAAAGGAGTTCGGCGAGGATGTCCCTGATCGCTATGATCGGGCTTCCTCCTGTCTCCTCGGGATGAGCTGTCTAAAGACCGTTTGCGACGGTCTGCCTCATCGGCACGGGAGAACTGGTCCGCAATGTCCCACATCTCTTGAGCTGTTTGCGGACTGCATTCCACGAGCTTTCTGTAGAGAGCTCCGGGTAGGATTCCATTTTGGAATGCCGAAATGACAAGTAGATCATTGAGATTATCTACTTGTAGGCATTCCTTGTGGAATCTCGTCATAAAGTCGCTGATCTTTTCGTCGTGACCTTGACGTATAGAAAGCAGCTGAGCCGAAGTGATTCGGGCTTCCGCTTTCTGAAAGAACCTCCTGTGGAAAGCATCCATTAGATCTCGGTAAGATCTAATGCTGCCTTGGGGGAGGCTATCGAACCACCTTCTTGCGTTCCCGATAAGCAGCTCGGGAAACAGCTTGCACATATGGACCTCATTGAGACCCTGGTTCGCCATGTTGTACTGATAGCGTCCCAGGAAGTCATGAGGATTCACTAACCCGTCATAAGTCATCGACGGAGTTCGGTAGTTCTGTGGCAAGGGAGTTCGGGTGATATCGTCCGAGAACGGAGTCTTCAATGTTCCGTACATGGCGAACCCGACATCTCTTCGGTATGGAGGAGATGGAGTTCTCCTGTGATTCCGGTACCGAGGAGGAACAGGAACATGTCGGGGTTGAGGATTCTTCTTCCTGGAAGACACGGCACTACTGCGGTAGTGACTTTCATGTCTGGATGAGGAGGGAGAATCCACCGTTTTCGTCTCAGGCTTTTGGCCTGTTTGCAGGAATGTTAAGAATTCATCCTGCTTCTCGGCCAAAAACAACTTGACAGCCTCGTTCAAATCGGGCTGCTGGGAAGACTCGGTGCGATGAGTCTTTGAGCGGCTTGTTCCTTCTCCGTGAGAACTGGAAGTAGATTTCTCCCGAGGCTGTTTTCCAGATCTGCGGGCTGGACTAGCTTCCTCATGGTTATCACGGACGGAAGCACGGGTATTATGTGATCTGGTATGCATTTTTTTGGTGGAAGAGGATCAAAAACTCGCTTTTATCACAGATTTGGTTCTCTGTTTCCCACAGACGGCGCCAGTGATGGTTGGGCGAATTTTTGATGGTAGTAAATGCAGGTAATGAATATAGATCACGACACAAGGAATTACGTGGTTCGATTTACTGAGGTAAATCTACGTCCACGGGAAGAAAGGAGGGCAAGATTGTATTGCTTGATCTGGTTTTCCAGCTTACAAATACAGACTTGCTATATGATATTTGATGTCTAGAGAGCTCTCTCCTCTCTTTTTCCCTCCTAGTCTATCTGATCTAAGTTCTATTTATACATTGAACTAAGATCGTGGCTTGCATCACCACTAACTAGGTCGTGGCTTACATCACCACTAAGTAGGTCGTGGCTTACATCATCAGTAATTAGGTCGTGGATGTCGTGGAGGTCGTGAGATCCTGCATGGGTCCACTATCTCTTTGTTTGGTCCGCTATCCTGCATGAGATCCTGTATGAGTTGACACCACTATCTCCCAGTTCGGTCGAATAATGAGACCGAACTGCTGAACTATTGCCGAGCAGCGTTTGCCAATCTGAGAGTAGAGCTTGATTGGTCGGCTTTTACCGAGCTGTAGGCTGGGGCCGAACTCTTTGGTAATGCCGAACTGATACTCTTCCTTGGGGACCGAACTGCTGAGCTATTGCCGAGCAGCTTTTGCCAATCTGAGAGTAGAGCTTGATTGGTCGGCTTTTACCGAGCTGTAGACTGGGGCCGAACTCTTTGGTAATGCCGAACTGATACTCTTCCTTGGGCTTTGGGCTGATGGGCCGTCACTGCTATTGGGCTTGTTTAGTACGTACCCCATCAATGGAGAATGGAGGGAGAACGGCGGTGGTGTGTGGGTGAGATTCGGAGAAGGCGACGATTTGTGGAGAGAGTTAAGTGAATCGTAGATGGCGACGGGAAAGCGAGGAATCTCTCAAATTGGGGGACTTTGCTTTTTGTGAAAAATGAGGAAGAAGAGAGGGAGTACCCGAGAGTGGTGGAAGGGAGTGGGTTTGACTTTTAAGTTGGGCCTCTTTCCTTTTTTTTTTCTTTGGGCTCAAATGTTAAAATGGGAGAAATAAGGTGGGCTGGGATTTTAATTAAGTCTTGGGCCAAATAAATTAAATCCTTGGACTGCAGTTAAATTAAAATATGTGGGCTGCCAGAATTTAATTTGTTGGGCTAAAATAAGTGTTGAAGTTGCTATGTACGGATGAAGGGCGCGAATGGCCGGCCGGCATCGCTAGCGATGCCTTGGGCGGCCGCCAAAAATTTGAAAAGGAGTTTAAGGTTCTAAAACCACGACAACCTAATTTTCCTTTCCGAATAATTGATTAAGGAGCGAAAGATAAAATAAACACCCACGTAGAATGCATACATTCTTTCAGTTACATGATTTTTAGAGGCTAATTTAGCATATTATATTATTTGCAAAAAGGCTATATCTGCGAGCGAGTTAAGGTTGGAGTAAGAAATCTCAAGTTAGGGAATTTAAGCGAACGAGATAGGCTTTCTTTAAATAAAGAAAATATCTTTGAAGTACTCAGATTCTCAGTATGTTCTGTCTTGCCATGTTTTATTTTGAGCATTGCCTATCTGTTTGTCTAGAAAGGGGAATCGACCCTACTAGACCAGTTTAAAGAAATCGAATTCGGGTTTGAGTCTGGGGTAATCCCATACTTAAGCTAGTGTACACCAGGGACCGCGCGCCATCTTTCGAGTTGGCCGGTCATTGTGACAGTGGAATGTGGCCACATTCCCGGCACCAGGAAAATATTCAAATATGGTCATTGTTCCAGGAAAAATAGATCGTGCGATCACAGTTTTACAGAGAAAATATTTTAGTGTTCTCGGGCATTTTAAATAAAACCCCAAGCTCACTCAGTAATGGTTTGACAAAACCAGTTTTATGGAAAAATATTTGGCGTGTGCCTACTGAGTATATCAAATACTCAGCCCTGCATATGTTTTCCCTATGTGCAGGTTGAGTAGTGATGACGATGGGCGGTGTTGAGCAGAGACGGCATATGTTCTTTGATAGAATGGTGATTTGGATGCATCGTGTCTCCATACATGATGTCATTCGCTCTTGAACGCTTCCGTTAAAACAGTTTTCTATTGAGACCACATATTATTGATCGAGTTTATGTACTATTCGAGATGATACTCTGATTTTATTCAAGTTATTTCCATTGTTTCGAGCAAAGTCAAATTACCCCTTTGTTTTCCCCTTTCTTCCCCGCTTCTTTTATCCCTCCCCAGTTACGATTAACCGTTCTTTCTATGCTTAGGAAGGGCGGGCGTGATAGTTCAACACATGAGGAGTCAGTTCAGCATCTCTTCTTCAAGTCATCTGAAACTAAGAAAGTTAGGGAGGAGGTCAGATTTTGGATTAACCAGCGAAGAAGAGTTACTACTATCAAGAACACAATCAAGTGATGGTAAGGGATAAAACTGGATCTGCTCTTGTGGCCTCTGTCAACTTCATTTCTAAAGCATGCAATAGTCATATCATTGATGGGAAGCCGTTTGAGTGGCTAGACTAGTCTTTCAAGTCTTACACCATCTGTCGGATAAGTGAGAAGAAAGGAAGGAAGCCACATTGGATACCTAATGCCAGTCTCATAATCTTGGACAGACTTATGGTGCTACTCACTTGGATACTCTTTTCCCTTTGGGATCTTTAACAAGGCCGGACCCTTTCTCCTTAGGGTTTGTGAGTAGCATCATCTTGGGACATTTTCCAAGGCTCTTGCAATTTGTACTGTTCCTAAACTTGTGTTCCATATATTCAATTGGTTTAATTATTAAAAGACACATGTAATCTTTGGTTGAGGCGTGATAGGTCCTACGTACATGATGATTCATTTGTTTGAGTGTTTCATCTCAGTCATTTTTTTTTATCAATTCATCCTTTTGTTATTCAGGTAATGAAACACTCATCAATAATTTATCTTACAGATAGTGTAAGAGATCCTGAGTTGCGGGACTTAGATTACAATAATCTAGGTGGATATGATACTTGTAATAACCCTTAGCTATATTATAATTAGTATGTCCACTTATAGTTGATTATAGTGTTAATAAAATAGTGCACTAGATTCCTTGCAGAAGAAAATTTGTATTTATAATCTAGATGAAATGTACAATCTATTGGTTAAGGATTGTAGTGTTAGCTTAATTAATATGACTTTGGGACGGTGAATATCACTAGTGTGGTTATAACATTGATATATTTAACAATGGAATGTGTCTTTTTAATTTTTGTATATAACATTGAAAATACAATGCCCTGTTTTAACTTGTCAATACATATAAGTATTATCCAAACCTGACATCTTAGATAGTAGGTTAGTAGCTGGAGGGGGTAGTAGTGTTATTATATTGAATTATGTCTTAACAAAACTCATGTCGATAATATCCCCAATGAGTTATTCCATAAAAAAATTGAATAAATAAGGATATTCAATTAAACTTAACTCTGTGCAAATATATAACATAGAGATGAAGTACTATAAACTAACATGTTTTAATTAATTAATGAATATTAAACACCAGCAGAGGATTCATTATAAGAATCACTAAATTATTTATAATTTGGTTATGGATAAAAGTTTAATTTTAATTTTTAAAATAGTCCAAATAAATATTTCATCAAATTTTAATTACTTAAGTATTTTGATTTAAATAAAGAGAGTCCCAACCCCCATGGATAAGTCTGGCCAATAATTCCTTGGATCACATAGGATATTTATGAAAAAAGGAAGAAGAGAGACAATTATGTTTATTTCTTATTGAAGAATTATACAACGTGGACAAAACACAAACAATCGCCCAATACTTGTAGATTGATATTTAATTAACTGTTGATATCTAGAAATTTAATTCCGTGTATGTATTTAAATATTATTCATTTACTTAATATATTTAGATATTAAATAAATTCTTCACCGAATCTATTTAATTACAAAAACTACTTCCACGGAATAAATCAGTAAGGATGAGTTGTAAAATGTTTATGAAAAGAAATTACTATTCTTGGGAGTGTCAAAGTGATTAGTTAATTTCAATATTAGGCAAAAGTAGCAAAGTTAGTATGAGTGGAAGAAGGTAGGTGCTTAAATAAAATGTTAGGGAGATATGTGTGTTTCTCTTTTATCCTTTTGTAGAGGAAGAAAAGGAAAATACATTCGATCGCTCAACCAACGTTAACATTAAAATAAATGATGGCTCACCTTCTTCATGTGAATGCTGTAAAAGCCAAAGCTAAGTAAGATCTACTAACATCTAACTCTCTAGGAAAAAAATAGCCAAAAATGCTCAAGAGACAAGAGAGTTCACTCTCAGCATCTGGTGGACAAGAAACTCGGCATGCAAAAGCCATCGGGTGCATGTCAGGCGTCATTCGCCTCTTCTCCAAGTATCAAAATTCCAACAGACGCCTCACATTTGGTTAGAGTTGGACATTCATTTAGTAATTTGATTCTTCACAACACAATACAATACAATACAATATATGGAGATTGAATTTTTCAGGTAAAAAGCAAGAGAAGAAGAAAGCAGCAGCAGCAACTAATTCAGAGGGAGAAGTTAAAGTGGTGAGGAGCCCGACGCTTCCACCAGAGATCCGACGAGTAGAGATGGCGAGGCTCATGGGAGTGGAGGAGGATTCTAGTAAACGGCAGCGGCTGATGGAAGCTCTGGAGAAATGCAACCAAGATTTGGAGGAGCTGAAGAGGATCATCAAGGCGGTGCAGACGGCGAATGGTGGCACCAAAATGTGTACGGATGAGAAGCCGGCAGATGAGTTAACTTGTTCGCCCCTCACCACAGGTGGTTAGTCTCTTTTTCTTCACTACTTTTAAGACAATAATTCTTGTATAAATTATCTCAACTCTTTTTACGCTGCTCTTCAGATTAACAATACAATTAATTTATTATTAAGGAGAAAATTTTGGTGTATCCAAAACACAAGATTTGATTTACTCCATATATTAAATGATTGAATTAACATACATATAATATGACGTAATAAAACATGATTATTCGAGTCCAGCGTATAACCAAAAATTGAATGATATGTACTATTATCGTTAGTCATTCATGTGTCCTGAATAAAATTACATATAATTATAAGCCATGCATGTAAATTCATAAAAGAAATCATGAAACGATATAAAAATATAGGGAATATTATGTAACATGCACTATTCAAAATTGTCATTCTTATATGTTTTTTTTCCTTGTTTTATAGATGTTGAAGAAAACAATTTAAATATAAACAGAATAATCTTGTAACGTACAAAGTAGAACACCCATGCTCTGACTTGAGAAACCAATCCTATAAGGCAAATGTTGATAATAATATACTCCTCCTCCCCAATATGTGTCCCACTTTGATCTAATGCGGGTTTTACAAAATATAATAGAAAGTGGATTGAAAAAGTTAGTAGAATATGAGTTAGTGGAATGTTAGACTCACTATTAAAAATGGGATACACAAAAATGAAAAACTAAAATATGGATTGAGGGACAGAGGGAAGTATTATACATACAGTCCACATACAGAGATATTGGTACGTAATGAGAATATGGACTATATGTAAGTCGAATAGGGGGGAACTATGTGACTAAATTATAAGAACAAACAATTATATAAATATTTATAATTAGTAGCATCAAATATTATAATTGTTTCCTTTCTTTTTTCGATGGGGATTAAATACTTCAATGATACTTGGGCTTTAAGCTTTACCAGAGGATAAATCTATTGTTATCTTGAAGGCGTGCAATATTTCATCATAACATAAAAACTCGACCTCTCACACTAAAAATTACTACTACCAAATAATCAAATTATTGGTAAGAAATTAGAACCATATTAATACTGCACTATGATATAATTAGGAGGTCTATTTACATCATTGCATCATAAGTTTTATTTTTATGTTCTCCTGCACTATTTGAAAGGCTCTTGTTTAAAATCTCATCTCACATTTGCATATTATAAACCGATATCCCTTCAGTTAAAACAATATACATAATTATATACTCCCTCCGTCCTAAGATAAACGACTCACATTTCTTTTTGGGACGTCATAAGATAAGTGAGTCATTTCCTTTTTGAGAATTCTTTCTCTTACTTTTTCTCTCTACTTTATTAACTCTCTTACTTTATTCAGTTTTCACTTTATTAACAAAACCCCATTTCTTTAAATTCCGTGCCGAAAAGTTTATGCTCACTTATGTTGGGACGGAGGGAATGTAATCGCAAATAACACTGGTCATGAGGCAGTCTGTCAAAGGAGATTAAAAGTGAATAATGGAAAATAAAGTAAAAACAGAATGAGTAAGTGTGGGTGCAGTTCCAACAGTAAAGAAAAGAAGTTACATCATTGTTGATTAGAACTTTTGCTTTTAATGACTGGTTTCTTATATACATAATTTTTGGGTCCACACCTCCACTTTCATCTATTTCACACTTCTGTCCACTCCATAATTTATGCAACGGTTACTTCTTTAATTCATCATTTCACGTGATTAGTGCAATCACGGAGATGATACTCATTTTATATCATACATAAATGTAGAGAATAAAATATCAAAGGCAAAATATAGTGTTGGATTCCATATTGCCAACATCTATAACGTAATAACCATTAGTTCTTAAAGCTGGTAAAAATAGTACTCCTAACTACCATCGTTGGAATATCTTAGTACATTATTACGATATTTGATAATTAATATTGCTCAAATATTATTTAATTTATTCATCATGTACGGGGAGAATATGTTTTGCGTTAAGTTAGTGACGACCTAAGTTCCTGAATCGACATAATTATTCTAATTTAAATAGTCCAAAAAATGTATACACACGCACACAAAAATGCAATATGTGATTTATTTAATTGTGTACAACGAGTACGTACCTATTATGATATCTAACACTCCATATCTTTGGATACATGAATAATATTTACTTAGAATGTAGAAACATATGAACATACCCTTCATGGGCCGGTGGATATTTTAGTCCTATAAATGAAAAAAAAAATGTTTCTTCCTATTTTACTCAAACTTTTCATTTTAGGTCGTAAATTTCGAATTGATTTTTTAGTGTAATTAAATTAATATTTTAAATGTAACAAGAGATCATTTAATAAGGGAACACTCAATTAACTTTAATATATTAATTAAATATCTCAATTCTTACTTAAAATAGAATAGTGTAAGTAGTTTGGAACGAGGCGAAATGGAAAAAATACGAGTAACATGGGACAGAGGGAGCAATAAAATATGATGAAATTGATGTTTGTCTTGCAGGAGAGGTGCAGGTTCCACAACATCGGAAGCCGACAGCAACAAAGAAGGCTGGAGAGGATGAGGAAGCCATAGCCATAGCAAGACTAGTGACCAAATCCACAATCATTGAATCATCACTTGAGATGAGGCGTCGGGCGGCGGCAGCAGCATCATCACCGCCTTGGAGCAGCAGAGCTATGGTTGAGAGCGTAGAAGAAGTGTGCAATGATATAGCATGGGGTGAAAAGAGGGAAATTGGGAGAATAGGGTTAGAGGTGCAAGATCATGTGTGCAGAGAGTTGATTGAAGAGCTTGTCAGAGACTTGAAATCTTCCTCCATTATTCCACCACTTCCTCTTGAGGCATGCAAAAGGAAGCTTTGTTTTTCATAAGTTTGTCAATGCAATTTGTATACTTGCATGATTTGAACGTTGATGATAAAATTGTAGGCATTTTTTAGTTTACTTCTTTTTAATTAATTTAGGTGATAAACAATATATGCCACTCAACTCAGATTTTTTAGTAATGGAAGGGTGCTCGATTCAACCAACTATGTCTACGTATTTGTCTTTTATTTTATTGTACTATTATGACTGCAATTCTCTCTTATACGATTTACAAGTAAATTGGGATAGTATTTACTCAACATATAAATTCATGACAAAATATATTACTATGAAATTTAAACACGATTAGGAATTTGACATGATTGACTTGGGCCCGGCAAATGCTTTGGACCAAATATATTAGGTAGTGTGTGAATAATATTGTCTTCGTGTTTGACCTTCTTGATTAGATCAGGATATATACCCCTAAAAAGGATCTGGATATATACACAACAGCTATCATGAATAGAACTCTTTAGAGAATGCCTGAATCAAGACCAAATTGCATGAAGAAAATACTCTCTTTCTTTATAAATAGAAACTCTCTTCTCTTTGAACTGTCCTCGAAATTAAAATTAGAAACTTTCTATTTTAGAAAATTTCTTTCTCTTTAATGAGGTGAGACTCATTTTTCACTAATATACTTTCTTTCTATCTCTCTTATTTTACTAATTTTGCAATAAAACATGTACCATTTCAAATGCTCCTATTTTTAGGGGACGGAGGAGTAGTACTAAACGAAAAGTGATATTTATGTCAAGCATTGTGTGGGGACGTTGCGTTTCAAAAGTTCCAACTTGTGCCTATCACTATACATGGTAAAATGAAAGACATCACGTTGCATTGATTTTTCAACTCAACTTCAAGCTCACTAGAGACTACAAGTTAAACAATGTATGGTGGGACGGAGGTAGTACCTTTTCTCTCTTATTTTATTGTTCTCGTACTTTATTCTTTTCAATTAGCATATTAAACATTCATTTCTTAATTGTTGTATTGAAAAAAATGACTATTAACGCAGAACTGAGAAAGCACTTTTTTTCATCTTATTTACGAGTATATATAAATATTAAGTAAACTGTAATATATGTGAAGAAAATGTCCCACTCCGTTCGGCATCATGTTCATGAGTTTATTGTAAGCATTTTTTTTGTCTAATTATTATGTTTCTTATATTGTGATCTTATCACAGGAAAACAATTGAAACCATGGAATTCACAATCCTTAATGATCTAAAGTCTAGCAATGGTAAATTAGTCATCAGAATATGGTGTGTGTGTGTGTATTTGAAGTGATTGAATATGGAGACAAATCAAATGTCAATTCCTTGTAAGGTATTTTCCATGATCGAGTGGCATGGGTGTCGTTATTTTGTTATTATTATGTCTTTTAGTTATTATCAAATCATTAATTGTCATTCTTTTTCCATGCAAGTCAATAGGATTCTTGGAACATTTTCCGGTACTTTACAAAATAAGTTTCGTGATCAAATTAGGGAAGGATTACTTGTTTTATTTTCAATTTTTTTAGAATAAATAGAGCTCAGACTCCTATTACAAATCATGAATTTACAATTACCATGTTCTCATAGACACAAATAGCTAAGTCATCGACCATACATTCTCAAAATTTATGTTGTGGTTTAAGACATTTGAGCTAGTAAATCATATTGGAAATGTTGATATGAAGACACTTTGACCATACATTCTCAAAATTTATGTTGTGGTTTAAGACATTTGTGATAATAAAACATATTGGAAATGTTGATATGAAGACACTTTCTGATCATTTATTAATATTATTATTATTATTATTATTATTATTATTATTATTATTATTATTATTATTATTATTATTATTATTATTATTATTATTATTATTATTATTATTATTATTATTATTATTAACAACATTGTTTCTACTTCTAATTATATAAGGTTAACAGTGTTGAGTCATCTGCTTGGCTTAAATTTCTTTTAGTATACCTCAATCAGAATCACATCGTTTAAATTTTTGAAAAGTGGGAACAAAATCACACTACTTTCTACATAGTAACATAATCAATTTGACACAATAATTTTGTTTGTTTTGCACAAACACCTTTGAATTGACATATGGTCCTATTTTTTATTTAATTTCGATTAAGTAGCAGCCCAATTCTGACTTCCAAAATAAGCTTTCGTTTATAACTCGAATATTGTTGGAAAGAAACCAATCAAGATTGATATGATCTCGTAAATTAGGGAACTCAGTATTTAGTGCTAATTTATACTAGGACAAATCTTTACCATGTATAGAGATTGTTTTGTGTATTTAGTGACGGGGCAACCGTGAGGCCGCCAACCCTCAGGTAAAGAGTAGAGATGGTGATTCCCGGACCGGTGGGGGCGGCAGACGTGGAGAAGTGGATGTGATCGGAGAAGCAGCCTTAGCCGGGAGGAAAGGAGGCGGCGTTCAATTTGGAGGTAACGGATTGGGGTATACCAACCCCAACCCCCCAATTTTCTTGCAATCAGGTCCTCAGTTAATTTGTGATATTGAAATAGCACCCCATCATGTGAAAAAATTGCCATTTTTCCCCTATACAACTCCTTGTGTCCAAATTGGCCCCCAACATGTTGAAAATCGAATATCAGTCCCAAATTTGCCCGAAATATCATTTGTCACCCCAAATCCTTTTGCCCCCTTAGAAAAAATTTCATATGCATCTATGGCTCAAAGTAGAACCGACCCTAAGGAGAGTGGATAGATATTTGATTGTGGGGCTACGGATACGATGTCGTATGATAAAAATGATTTTTCAATGTTTGAAGAGGCAACAAAAAGTTCAATCCAAACCGCCGATGGGGAATTAACAGCCGTTAGTGGGAGTGGGACCATATAAATTTCGCCGACCCTAAAACTCTCCAACTGCCTCTATGTGCCCAAATTATCCCATAAACTCATGTCTATTAGCCATGTGACTAAAGTGTTCAATTGTACATTACTGATGCATCCTAATTTCTGTGTATTACAGGATATCAGGGTGAGGAGGATAATTGGGCGTGGCACTAGGCGTCAAGGTTTTACTACATGGATGAGATTACTCAACAAGGTGGCACCGCGATGCTTGCTCACGGATCTACTAACCGAGAGGCCTGGTTGTGGCACCGCAGATTGGGACATCCTTCCTCGGGTTATTTTAAAGTTCTTTTTCCCAAATTTTCTAACTTTAAAGACATTTCGTGTGAATCTTGTGTTTTAGCGAAAAGCTACAGACAGTCTTTCAAGTCTAGTGAGACTCGAGTTCAGGATATTTTTTCTTTAGTGCATGCTGATGTATGGGGCCCTGCGCCTATTATTGGTGACCACGGTTTTAGATATTCTCTCATATTTGTGGATGATTGCATGAGATTAACTTGGATATATTTTTTGAAAAAAAAATCTAAAGTTTTTGAGAAATTTTTCCTATTCTTCACTATGATTAAGACACAATTTCGATTTCCTATTAAAATTCTTGGATCTGATAACGGTAAGGAGTTTGTTAATGAGGAGATGACTGAGTTTTTAGGAGTAAAGGTCTAGTTCATCAAACAACTTGCCCTTATACCCCTGAACAAAATGGAGTAGCAGAACCAAAAAATAGGTTAATCTTGGAAGTCACTCGTGCCCTGTTTTTCGATTCAAATGTTCTAAAACTTTTGTAGCCAGAAGCTATTGTTGCTGCGTATCTAATAAATCGCCTTCCTACATAAATTTTGGGAATGAAAACCCCCTTGCAGGTTCTTTCGGCCATAACTAAAATTCCCGAACCCCTCACGCTTCCCCTCCGTGTCTTTGGCTGCTCTGTTTATGTGCATATTCCCAAACATGAGAGAAGTAAATTTTATGCATGTGCTCTTAAATGTGTTTCCTTGGGGTATGAGATTAACTAGAAAGGGTCCCGTTGCTACGACCCAGTTTCTAGGAAAATAATAACAACCACAAACTGTAATTTCTTTGAATGTGAATATTTGTTTCAAGCCCAGACTCGGGGTCGGGGGGAGAGTGTTGACAGCCAGGGGGAGAATACGATTGATAGCATTAGTCCCCTTAGTTAGGCTGCATCGCCACAATTAAGTGACTCAATAGTGGAACTAACAGAGCAAGTTAGTGTCATCGTCGAGCCTATCTCGTCTGTTGTGGAGCCTCCTTAGCCAACTACGCCACAGTTAAGTCCTCCTCTAGTGATATCCGAGGTAATTCCTGCAACCAACTCAGATAGTACAATTGTTATTCCTACGGTTTTGGTAAAGAGGAGAATGCAGCCATTGACGGTGACACAGGGCGGTATACTTCCACCAAGAAGCACTAGTGGGATACCGGCTAAGCGCTATAGCCCTGAGAGGACTAGCTCGAGAAGCCGATATGCAGTGACGAACCTGGCTAAGGCTAATTTGAGTGAGATGACAAGGGCGTTTGCAGCAGCCCTTTGTGAAGAAGATGAGCTCCCTCGAACAGCAGAAGAAGCCATGAAAATTGCCCATTGGAGAGAGACGATGCTAGTGGAAATGAAAGCTCTAATGAAGAACAAAACATGGGAAGTATGCCTGAAACCGGATGGAATCCGGACTGTGGGGTGTCGGTGGGTCTTCACCATGAAAAGGAGGCCAGACGGATCGATCGAACGGTATAAAGCAAGACTGGTGGCAAAGGGATACACCTAGACATACGGGGTTGACTATGCTGAGACATTCTTACCTGTTGCAAAGATGAGTACTATTTGGGTATTGTTCTCTGTAGCGGCGAACAGAGAATGGTCACTGCACCAGTTTGATGTAACAAATGTATTCCTACATGGAGAATTGTCGAAGCCTATTTGCATGGAGGCACCGCCGGGTTTTACAGGGGAATTTGAAGGAGGAAAGGTCTGTAAACTGAAGAAGACTTTGTATGGACTCAAACAGTCACCTCGAGCTTGGTTTGAGAGATTCACAAAGGTAATGAAGAAGTATGGGTACAAGCAAAGCAACTCAGATCACACACTATTCCCGAAGAAAAGAGAAGGGGAGATCACATGCTTAATCATTTATGTTGATGATATGATACTCACGGGAGATGATGAGGATGAAATCAATCAATTAAGGAAAAATTTGTTTGCCGAATTTCAGATGAAGGACTTGGGCTTACTCAAGTATTTCCTGGGGATAGAAATACTGATGTCAAGAAAGGGGATCTTCATCAGCCAGAGGAAGTCTATGCTCGATCTTCTGGCAGAAACGGGTCTACTGGACTGCAAGCCGGCCGACACTCCTATGGTGCAGAACCATGGTCTCCAGATAGTCGAAGGGGCCGAATCAACCCCTCGCACAAGGTAACCGCGCCTAGTGGTAAAGTTGATCTACTTATCCCATACCAAACCTGGCATTGCTTATGCAATAGGAGTGGTTAGCAAGTTCATGCATGCACCTCAAGCGGCTCCCTGGGAGGCTGCCTTGAGGATCGTTCGGTACCTGAAGGGAACACCGGGACATGGGATAATGTTTGAAAAATATGGACATCTGGAAATTCATGGTTTCACTGATGCTGATTGGGCTGGAAATCCGAATGATAGAAAGTCGAATGCCCGATATCTTACCTTTGTAGGGGGAAATCTTGTCACTTGGCGGAGCAAGAAGCAAAAAGTAGTGGCCTTGACGAGTGCTGAAGTTGAATTTCGAGGGATTAGGAGTGGACGGACTGAGATCCTATGGCTGAAGAAGTTGATGACAAGGCTGGACTTGGTGTCAGAAGGGTCATGTAAACTATTCTATGATAACAAGGCGGCAATTAGTATATCTGAGAACCCAGTCCAACATGATCGGACGAAGCATGTCGAGGTAGACCAACACTTTATCAAAGATAAAATTGAAGCTAAGATAGTGGAAATTCCTTTTGTTAGATCTAAAGACCAACTGACAGACATCCTCACAAAGACTATAGATTCAAGAAGCTTCCATGGAGTGTTAGACAAGTTAAGAATGAGTGATTCCATTACTTAACTTGAGTGGGAGTGTTGGAAAGAAATCAATCAAGATTGATATGATCTCGTAAATTAGGGAACTCAGTATTTAGTGCTTATTGATACTAGGACAAATCTTTACCATATATAAAGATTATTTCATGTATTTAGTCAGCCTCCGCCTCACTTTGTGAACAGCAGTTGAATGAATAAGAATTAAGTCTTTCAACTGACAATTAAAAAACAAATTAATTATTAAAATTAGATATATTATCTTATTATTTGGCCCATAGCTAATTTAAGTACTTATATTTCTCTTCAATCAGTATGCATGCAGAACTATTATTCATTCACGACAAATAAACAATCATTGAACTAAAATAAGAGTTCATATTTAAAATGTTAGTTTGTTTCATTTTTTTTAGTTTTTTCCGCTTAGCTATAATAGTTTTTTTTACAAATAAATAAATTATGGAAGCTAACTATCTATAATATTTTAAAGCTAATGTTTTGTACATTCGTCACCAACTTCGTCACTTCATTAGCTTTGTAGCTAATGGTTTGCACACCCAAAGTGAATATAATGGCCAAAGGAAACAATGAAGACAAAGGTCCAGAGCCTTTGTCCTAGCGGCAAGGAGCTTAGACTTTATCGCATGAGGTGCCGAGTTCGAGCCCTCTTGACATCAGTTGTAATTTCCTCCTATCTATAATATAAGAGTTTATTTGTAATTTCCTCCCTTATATAGGAGTTATTTTTTTTTAAAAAAGGAAACAATGAAGACAAAGAGCATAAAATATCACAATATTTTCGAGCACATGCATAAATCATCAATCCGGAGATTAAAAAAGGAAAATAAGGCAAAGGTAGAGTCCACGGTAAATTGGGAGAGAAATAAGCAAAGGAGAGAAGTTGTGGCGCTCTAATGTTGTGTGTTTGGTTGGGTTTGTGTTTACGATTTCTTTTTCTCTATTTTGCTAATCTTATTATTGTATTGTTAAGGTTGTTTGTAAATAAGTTTTTTAATAACCTACCAATTATTATTGTTCTAATGTTAAGTTTTAAAAAATTAAATATGTAGGTTTTTATTTTTTTTTGTAGCTCATCGTTTTATTTTTTTGGCGATATCATTGTCATCTTAATATATTTTTAATTAGTAATATTTTATATCGATTTTGTGTTTTAGTATTGAAGTGTGTACGTTGTTGAGGACAATACTTTTCTTTAATATAGAGCGTATGCAAACAAATATTTCCACGTTGATATAATTTCAAACTTATTTCATTTTATGTTCAGAATTACTTATGATGTTTGTATACATTTTTTAATGTTATATGTTGATGTTCTTTCTTATTTCAATTAGTTTATTTAGATTTTAAGTCGATCGTATAGCGCGCGGGTTAGCACTAGTTGAAATAAAGTCCATGAAAATTGTTGAGTGTTGAGAAAACTCTTGAGCAAGAGCACCATTGCTCATTATTAGACTAAGATGCTACATTATTAGCCGAACTACGTTATTACACTAAAATGCTATATTATTTTATTAAAATAGTACATTATTAGTCAAGTTACATTATTAGACTAATAATCTACATTATTAGATGACACATGACATTAATCTGACCATTAGATCACAAGATCCAATGGACTACAAGGGTTTTAATTTTGAACAGTATTTAACTTATGAATCTAAATACATCCCTATATATATATATATATATTAATTAATATATCTTTAATATATAATATTAAAAATGATAAAAAAATGATATCAAAATTCATCATTTTTCATCCTTTATAAATAGAGACCACATTTGCTATAGTTTTGCAGAGAAAAAAAATATATCATCTTTTCTTCTCGTATAATCCTTCTTGTTTGATACAATTTCATATTTTCAGTTTCCTTTGTTTCTTACCATGGAGAATGATGAGAATAATATATTCTCCGATTCCCAAAATTCAATCTTTCCCAAAACTTCAATTCTTCCCAAAGTTTCAATCATTCCCAATATCTTTTTCCCTAGTTTTGATGATTTTCCAAATTCTACTCAATTTCAAAGTTCATTTCAAAACCAACATTCAAGCCAAGACAAATCACAAACCAACATAGTGCTTCAAACACTTCACATGGTTGTGGAGTGAGCAAGAAGACATTGCACCAATGTCCGCTTGGTGTTTCGTGAGCACGAATGTAATTGTTGGTACTAACCAAACTAGTGCTCATCTATGGCAAAATGTTCTTGATCTATATGAGCAAACAAGAATAGAAAATCCAAGAATTGGCGAATAAATGAGTTCAGAGTCATTGAGACAGCGCTACAAATGACTCAATAAAAATGTCTCCCAGTCGATTGGTGCATACAAACATGCGCACGATCGAGATACGAGTGGCCAGTTTAAAGAGGATATTGAGAAAATCGCTCAACAACTGTATGGTAAGAGCAAGTTTACTCACCATAGGGTGTTTGAGAGGTGATGAGACACAATCCCAAGTGGGAATTGAAATTGAACAACACCAGTTCAATGTGTTTCCTGCCAGACGAAGATAGTCTTGAAGAAATCGTGGAAGCTCAAAGAGGTCGAGGACTAATAAGGATGGTGGACCTCAAATCAACTCCACTCCTAAGAGTGATTCTTCAACATTACAATGTCCTATTGAAAGAGATAAAGCTAAAGCTAAGAATAAAAGAAAAGGCAAAGAAGTTGTACTACTATCAAAATATTTGTGGGCTTAGCTACCTTGTGCCCGGTAAGCTATTATTTGTTAGTAATAGGTAAATATCCAATAAAACATCATGGCCCAGATTATATTTGCAATAGTATCGTAAAAATTTAATTCCACCGCACTGGAATATTAATATTCATTGATCACTTACTAAGCCACCATTTATGACCAAGTCACATATCTAATCTCAGTGGAGCATAGCTGGTTAAAATTGAAAGAATCAGTACGAAAAAGGAGTTGATGTGATGAAGTAGACTGCATTGGAATGAGGAAGCTTCCACGTCATACAATTTTTAATGACCACCCACTATTATTGATAGTGGGATTTGACTTCGAAAAAGGGCAAGCTGATGTGAATCCGGCTATTCACAATCATAGAATACAACGATGTCGAGGGTCATGGGTTGATTGGGGTCCGAGAAGAGGACGGAGACATGTCAAGGCGTCAAGCCAAATTCAGAGGTCTGATTCAAACTGGAATTTCACTGTGAAGCTAAAATCCAAATGCACTCCTCAGACCACCATTGTCTTCATCGTCAAAAGAGCTTCGCGTGAGTATCTTGCATGCCTCAATCGGAGCCCGGATGAGGAAGTTATGATCGTTTTAAGAAAGTCGCGCAATGTAGAACGAAACGCGCGAGCGGGCGTTTTCCTCATGCAAAACGCCCGGTCGGGCGTTTTTCTCGAAAGATCAATTTTTGTCCAGAAACTTCACGCGGTCGGGCGAAATGAGCCTAGGGGAAACGCCCGGTCGGGCGTTTTGTCCTGGATGTGTCTTTTAACCAATAATTGTTTTATTTTGCTCCTTTTTTTTCTCTTGTATAAATACACATGTCTCGGGTTTTTATGAGGAGACTTTGAATGATATTGTAAGAACAAAGACTCCATTTATGAGCACCCATCTTCATTTTTAAAGATTTATCAAAATTCCTTGTGGTTGCATTTCAATCTATTGTCGGGCTTTGGTTGAATGTTAAGGTATGCTTTACTAGTTCTTGTGTTGCTAGTTTTGTGGAGCCATTAGGTTTTTGTTTGTGAAAGTAGCCATTGGGTTTTCTTTCTTGAGCTTGAATCTAAATCATAACACTTATCATCTTCTTCTTCTTTTCCATCTTTCTATTGTCATATTTCTTGTTTGGGTTATTGGATATTATTGCAAGAACAAATCCGGGCAACATATGTTTCTTGAATCCTTAAGATTCACATTATTTGGTATCAAGAGCCATTGGTTCTTGTTCTTGTAATTGTTAGAAACTTATCAAAAAAAAAGAAAAAAAAGAAAAAAAAGAGATACTTCAAAATATATCCATGGGCTTTAGCTATAAATCAGTATATATATTGTTGGGTATGTCAAATTGATTATTCCAAAGTTGTAGACCAAAATTGCATCAATTGTTGGGTCTATTGTTGTTGGGTGAAATTATGCACACAAAGTGTTTGTTGATTTGTCCCATTGGCCTAACACCTTATTTTCACTTATCTTTTGGCTTCTAGAACTAGTAATTACTTGCCTAGTTGCATATTTTGTTTGTGAATTGTGCTACCCTTGTGGATTATCAGCGTTGAGAACAAGTGAGGGAGAGTATCATAGCCACCAAATTTTCTAAGCCCTCCGAGCGACATTGAGTGTGTGTTTTGGGGAAAGGGGTACATATTATGGGAAGTGAGCTCCTCACTAAATTCTCTATTCTCGGGTGTGTGTGTTGTTTGTGTTACTAACAAAAAGGGACTTGTCCCTAGTCTTGTGTAATTTGTTTTGTAGGTACTTGAAATGGTGAACTCTAGGCATGACTCGCCTATAAATCAAGTTGCCTCACCATCCGATGTTATTATCGAAGAGATGTTCTCCTCCATCATGAAGGAGATGCATGAGGTGTGGGACAATGTGAATGCTATGCAAGGAGGATTTACGGCATTTCATGAGGATATAAACCTTCTTAGAGATAGAGTTAGGCATAACCATTCCATACCACCTAGTGTCCGAGAGAGACATGGTAGGAGTGACTACAAGTCGAGATACCATGATGATGGACTTGTTAGAGGGAGTAGAAGGGAACAAGCTCCAATGTTTCATAGAGAGTCTCACTATAGGTGGATGAAGGACCATGATCGTCATAAGGTGCATGAGTGGTTAAAGGGGGAGGAAGTTTCAAGTAAATCAAGTAAGAGCTCAAGCCCTCGACATGGTGGTGGAGACATAAGCCGAAGAAGCATCCCACCAAAGAAGGTGGACCTATCTCATCCTAGCTATCACACGAAGGTTTCATCGTGGTTGTCATCCAATTTTCCTCTATCAAAGAGCTTGATTCAAAGTGAGTGTGACAATGTTAACTACATTGTTAAAGAGCGTGTCAAGCATATGGTGGATTTTGTTGCCGATGATGATGAAGAGCAATGTGAGGATGAAAAAGAGTGCATGGTCATATATGAATTAGACGCACGCCCAACTTTCAATGATGGCGTGTCTAGCATAGTGGATGCCGGCGATGAATGTGAGTCGTTGAATGCCCTTTAAGTCTTGATCACCGAACCAAAGCTACATAAGGTTGCTAATGGAAACAAGCACTTGAGAGAGAATCGAGAGAAAGAGAAAAAACTAGAGAGTGAGAGCATGCTTCAAAAGCCAATAGAGTGTGAAAAAAGGCGAAAATGTGAGACGCAAAAGCCAAGAGAGAGTGGTGGGGTTGAGTGTGTATCAAAGAAACCAAGAGAGAAAAACTACAAGCATGTGAGGAAAAAAAGTTGCTTGTTAGATTATAAGATCAACCTTGGGAAGGCTCTAAATCACCCTATTCCTTTTGCCCTTGGTGAGGAGAATAACCCTTATTTCACTAACTCTTATGACTTGTCTTTTCTCTTTGATGACTTTATGAGACAAGAATTGAGAGCATTAGAATGTGAACCCCGAGTCGTGGATGTACCGAGTAACTTCTTACCGGTAATAAGCTCATGGAAGCAATGTCAAGATGAATCACACATTTCCCAAGGTTCAAGTATTCTCACCTTAACTTGTGATAATGATTTAATGAAACAAGTGAATGTGATTGGTTTTCAAATGCCCATTTGTGTTGATACTCTTATCACTTGCGGTTTGTTTGATATGTGGCATGATAATCTTGAATCATTACTTGCTAAGTTTAGTCTTACAAGCTATGTGGATCCTTTCTTGTATATCCCTAGCCTTTCTAAGAATGTAAATTCTTTTATAAAAGCAATGTTAGATATGTGGATTGGTAGAGTGGGTAGATTTGGGACCAAGAGGTACAAAGTGTTTGATGCATGTGTATCTTGGCATGATAGGTTCTATTATTG
This sequence comes from Salvia splendens, assembly GCF_004379255.2. Taxonomy (NCBI): domain Eukaryota; kingdom Viridiplantae; phylum Streptophyta; class Magnoliopsida; order Lamiales; family Lamiaceae; genus Salvia; species Salvia splendens. The sequence goes on from NC_056040.1 coordinate 34,499,676, forward strand.
CATGAGAATCAAACCTTTTAATGGAGTTGGTATATTTTATGGCTATTTTGTCAAAGATCTTACAACAAATGATTTTGCTTTGAAGTGTCTTGTGAAAGAATTGTTAGACTTTTGTGCCTCCATATCATGTGCTTATATTTTGGACTCGTTAGAGTATGATCAAGGAAAATGTCTTGATGGGATGCACATTTGTGTTAGGAGAAAACTTGATAACCATAACACTGCTTATGAAATTGAGTTCACATGTGTGGTATGGTTAGGTTAGAAATCCTATGCTCTTTACTTGATTCAAACTTCATTGTTTGATGATAGCATCCTAACTGGCCGAATTTTTCCAATATTGTTATTACTTTATGATCACGATGATGGTATGATTGATGAGACCATATATTCACTAGATGTACTCCACATAGTGATGTGCAAGCTAGACTATGTAGGCCACAACACCTTTGGTAAGCCTAGTCCAACTTCTAGAACTATGATATTTGATTTGGACTTGCTCAATTTTGTAGGTATACTTGATTGGGATTTGAGGACAAATTCTTCAAAAGAAGGAGGGGATGATGTGAATCCGGGTGTACCAAAGAAAAATCAAAGAATCGGATTTGAGGACAAATCCTTTCACAAAAAAGGAGAGGATGATGTGAATCCGGGTATTCACAATCTTAGAATACAAGGATGTCGAGGGTCATGGGTTGATTGGGCTCCGAGAAGAGGGTGGAGACATGTCAAGGTGCCAAGCTAAATTCAGAGGTGTGATTCAAACTAGAATTTCACTGTGAAGATAAAATCCAAATGCACTCCTCAGACCACCATTGTCTTCATCATCAAAAGATCTTCGCGTGAGTATCTTGCATGCCTCAATCAGAGCTCAGATGAAGAAGTTATGATCGTTTTAAGAAAGTCGCGCAATGAAGAACGAAACGCGCGGGCGGGCGTTTTTCCTCATGCAAAACGCCCGGTCGGGCGTTTTTGTCCGGGATGTGTCTTCTAACCACGAATTGTTTTATTTTGCTCATTTTTTTTCTCTTGTATAAATACCCATGTCTAGGGTTTTTGTGAGGAGACTTTGAATGATATTGTAAGAACAAAGACTCCATTTGTGAGCACCTATCTTCATTTTTGAAGATTAATCAAAATCCCCTGTGGTTGCATTCCAATCTATTGTCGGGCTTAAGTTGAATGTTAACGTATTCTTTACTAGTTCTTGTGTTGCTAGTTTTGTGGAGCCATTAGGTTTTTGTTTGTGAAAGTAGCCATTGAGTTTTCTTCCTTGAGCTTGAATCTATATCATAACACTTATCTTCTTCTTCTTTTCCATCTTTCTATTGTCATATTTTTTGTTTGGCTTATTGGATATTATTGCAAGAACAAATCCGGGCAACATATGTTTCTTGAATCCTTAAGATTCACATTAAAAGCTTTGTGTCTTTTTAATCAAACATTATATCTAATCCACTATGTTATTGTCAGAGCATTAGCAATGGGGCGCCCTATAGGACACCCTATAGGACGCCCCATAGGGCGCCTTATACACGGCCATATCATCATTTTATCCTCCTACCCTTCCACCTGCAGTGGGGCGCCCTATAGGCCGCCTAAAGGCTGCCCTAAGCATTTTCTTTATTTAAATTAATAAAACACTACAAAAATTGGAAAAAAATTTCATTTCAATCACACAACATAATCATCTTAATAACTCGAAGAAGCAAATTCTCGTTTCACCGAATTCTACTTTTTAATCATAAATTATCACACCATATTCAATCATAAGTGATGTGAATTTTTATTTTTGTCATATCATTCTCTTACGAATAAAACAACTTAGTTTTCAAGATATCTCAACTAGCGTTTGTAGTCCAACGGTTAGGATAATTGCCTTCCAAGCAATAGACCCGGGTTCGACTCCCGACAAACAAATTTTTAATTTAATTATGATAAACAACGCGTTGCATCGTCCGTGCTATCGTCCGGCTCACCCAGCGTTGCATCGTCCGCGGACGATCTATAGGGCGCAGACGATTGATGAGTCTCGTTCTCGACCTTGGTTACTGGTCAGTATAAGGTGATTTATTGGATAATATCTGCAAAATAGTTGTTAAAGTGTGCAGGTTGAAGTACTAAATCAGGAGGAAAGGTTCAGAAGGAATTCGAGTGAAAAAGCTGCGAAAAGTGTGCAAACTGGTTAGTAAGAGCAGAAAATACACAAACTGGCCAGGATGGATGCTACAGAACTGGACACGAGAAGGAAGGACTTGCTTGGAATAATCACCTATCTAAAAAAGGGCAAAATTATCATTCCACAAGAAGTGAAAGCCCTAGAAATTAGGGCAAGCCACCCTATAAATAGGAGCTGAACATAAAGAAAAGGAGGAATTTTGACACCACTTCACTTAGAACTTATCATCACTACAACATCACTTTTTAGGAGAATAGCTCAACTAGCTCTTAGTTCCATCTAAATCCAACAGCCTGACTTGAAGATTCCAGCCACCTGCCGGCGAGGAGCATCATGCCTGATTCATTCCAGCCGCCGTAGTTCTAAAAATTCCTCCAGTTTCAGTTTCTGATGAGCCAAACAATCTTTTACTTGCTTTGTTTTTAAGATTTCTTAGTTTAAGTACTCGTTTTTGCTTGCCTTTGACTTGGATTCCAGTAGCTACTTAGTTGGAACATCTTTGGGGTGATAATATTGAATGCAATGAGGTTTATTGTGGTTTTATTTTGTGTTTCAGCTTGCTTATTATCTCTTTCTGCCTAGTAGCTAGATCTGGTAGTTTTACGTTGATTTCTGTTGTTTAAGTGCTTGAATCTGCTTTGCTTAGTTAGATCTAGTTTTTCCTCAAGTACTTACAAGTTTTAATCGATTTAAGTTTCTAAAAAATGCATGGAATTCGTTTCTGCATGTTTCTGTCACCCTGTCCCGCTGACCAGTTTGCGTAGATCTCAGTTTTCTTAGCTTTCATTCTTGATTTCAAGTTAAATATTGAATTCACGAATTTTCAAGCTTGATCATTCATCAATGGAGTTTGTTAGATCTTGTTTGTTTAGGTTGGTGAAGAAGATAATATCACAATCAAAGAATGGGATCACTTGTGTTGCTTTTTGCTTTTGTACTTGCACTTTTTCAGCTTTTCTGCACACCCAGGAGACAGTCTGCCAGCATGTCCTGTGATTCTCTTTACCTTTTGTCTAGCCATTTTTAGTAAGTTTCGTCTAGTAGCTTCTCACATGCACACTCGTACCCTAATTTATACGCACTTTAATTTCTTTTAGCACGCAGCATTTAGAGCCCACCCTGACCTACTGGTCAGGAGGGGTATAGGTTCCATTTCATTTTCCGACTAGGTAAAACTCAACCCCAAAAAAGCGTGGTAGCTAACCAACCGCGCGCAGATTGTCATCGCAAGTGTATCTCGCCTACATCCATCTCTGTGGGATTCGACCCTTACTCCACTATACTAGCCAGTAGAAGTGGGTTGAGGTATTTTTTTGTTGATAGGGAAGATAGACACAGACCCAACGACACAACTAGGTCTAGGTACCCTCCTGCCAGTTGACACACTCACAAAGTCATAGTCTCATCTTTTCCCTCTATCAAATGGTGCCGTTGCCAGGGATGGATGGTGTTTTTGCATACATTTGTTGCATGAAACTTTGGTATACATATAGTTAATTGTTTTTCTTTTCTTTTGTTTCTTAGTTTATGAGGAGTTTTGTTAAGAATTTTGGTGTCAATATTGTGGATAAACTTTTCTTTATTTTTTGTGTTCCGCAGTTAAATGAAACTGAGTCCAACTGGCCAAAGGAAGAAGGGGTAAATCCAGTCACCACTCATTCAGAATTAACCACTGCCTTGCCTGTTGACTTGGATGCGAGCGGTGAGGAGGATCGCAACACAACCATCAAGAGTGAACCGGAATCAATATCCGCAACTGAAGAGGAGAAAGCCAACATGGCTGACCAGGAAAATGATCCCGAGATAAGCTCGTTGTACGCTCACTTGAATGGCAAACCACCGCAAGCAATCGTCACGACCCTAGGACAAGAAGCAATCTACGTGGAGCCCTACATTATGGCCATCTTGCATGTGTTCTTGGGAAGGAGTTGTGACAACCCATACGAGTTCTTGCATGAATTTTGCAAAATCTGCAAGGCTCTAAAGCGGCCAGCAGGGTCGAGCGAAGACGACTACAGACTGAAGGCCTTTCCCTTTGCCCTTAAAGGGGAGGCGAATACTTGGTTCAAGAGGCTGCCACCAAATTGTATCAGAACCTGGTCTGACTTCAAGATGATGTTCTTGGATCAGTTCTTCCTAGCGGCCATGACAAGTGCACTAAGAGATAAAATCCGAGGAGTTACACAAGGTTATGATGAGACCCTGAGTCAGTACTGGTCAAGGTATATGGGTCTGTTGGACGCATGCCCAAACCACCACATGTTCGAAGTAGAATTTTACTCGATTTTCTATGAGAGGATGAATGCGGAGAGCAAGGACTTAGTGAACTCATCAAGTGGAGGAAGTTTTTCCAAACTACGAGTTAGTGAGGCCAAGAGAATCATGGAAAGACTTCTCTACGCGAAAAGAGCCTATGACAATCCACGTACTCTCCCGTCCAGAAGAGGTATGGCAAATGCTGCAGCAGTAGGAAATAATGATCAATTAGAGAGTCGGATTGACAAGCTCGAGAGGGAACTTTTGTCAGCAATTGAGAAGAGTAAACCGCAAGTTCCTCCAGTTAATGCCACCATGGTAACTGCCCAAGAGGATCACTATTCAAATACGACTGGGCTTTGGAATTCAAATAGGAACTGGAATCCTGAAAAGCAGGAGGACACGCCTTGGAGAGAACACCTGGACTTTAGATGGGGAGAGGGAAACTCTAACCAGCCCAACCCACCTCAAAATGCATACGATGGACCCCCAGCCCAAGATTCACAGCCGAACTGGTCAGGAAGAAACCAGCATATTCCGCACCCACCAAATCCATATCAAAATACCACCTATGTGCCACAATATCAGATGGGAAACCAGAATTACCAATCCCACTCACCCCAACATTGCCAAAATCACCCATGCCCTAACCCTAACCAGCATCACCACCCCAACCAGTTCAGTCAATACCCTTCACACCAAAATCAGCCAAACTACCCTTACAATCATAACCATCCCATCTACCAGTCGCATCCCAACGTCCAGTATAACTCCCACCACCAGCAAAATCCCTACCTACACCACCTGAATCCCAATCACAGTCAACCCCACAACTCTACCACCCATACCCTAACACCCAGTATAATCCCAACCATCAGCAAAATCCTAACCATTTCCTACACTTTAATAAGTCAGGAAGATCTATGGAAGAGATGATGGGAGAGATGCTTGCTTACCAGCAAACCATGAGGAACGAATTTCAGTCAAATAATGAAGTGGTGCAAGGCATGCAAAATGCCCAGAAAGAGCATAAGGAAAATATGGACATGCTGAATAAGCAACTGTCCTACCTGGCCAGTTCGATGAATGAGATTTGAGGGAATGCGGAAAGGCTCCCAGTTACGGTGCACATACCTGACAAGGCTAATGTGAGGAAGGTGACATTGTGGTCATGAACATCCTACAAGGAGCCTGAACGGAAGGAGTCATTTAGGGAATCAAGCAAGACGAAGGATAAGGGGGACATACTGACCAAGGAGAGTGGTCCTGATGAAACTGAACCAGCTGCTGAACCTCAAATCAATCAAGGTCCGGAAGAGAGTTCAAGGGAAACCACTAAAGAACCTGATGAAGAGGTGAAGGAAGAAAAATCATTCCCTTACTGTTTTGTAAAAAAGAGGAAGGATGGAGAACCCGTAGACTACATGTCTATCTTTGGGAAACTTGAAGTGACCATACCTTGCATTCAAGCTGTAAAACTACCTCCACTCGGTACAAATATAAAGGTGTACATAGTTGGAATTACAAGGGAGGAAGAAAAGATTGTGACAGAAGGCAACACTCCAACCATGGTCTTGAAGAAGCTGCCACCCAAGAGGAGTGACCCAAGAAGGTGTGATCAAACCAGTAGCCAAACGCTTACGACCAGGATATTGAAGAGACTATTTGTCAGAAGTCAAGATTCGCTAGAGCCACTGGGGCTCACCAACTGGCCGAAAAGAAGGCAGAGAGAAAACAAGGTCCGAAGCGCGCATCGAGGCGAATCATCGGGCGTAGGATTGAGAAAAAGAAGGGGCCCAGCAAGGTTCATGATCTTGTAGAGATCTCAAGCGAGGAGGACAAGACTCCTTGCAACAAAAAGAAGAGCAAGGATACTGATACTGGCCAGGAAGATAGTGGACCTCCTACAAAACCTGAGGAGGATCCAAAACATGCTACAACCAAGTCAGAGACCCCTGCTAATGCTGGACATCCGTCATTGACCCTTACTATCCAGGAAGGGGGTTCTCCTACAAACCTGGGGAGAACCCGACGGCAACTTTCTCCCAGCCAGTACAGGAGTCCAACATCGACAATCCACTTGCCATCCCTGCTGCCCAGAAAGAGACACCAGTACCAGAAACTGACTTACAAGAAAATCAAGACAAAGAAGGAAAATGCAACCTAGAAAGAAAGAGGAAAGGCAATGGGGCAGCAAAGCAAAAGAAGGAGACCAAGAAGCCCAGGGTGGTCCTATCGGCCATTATCATCAAGAAGCTGGGACAAGTGCCCAAAATGATCGGGAGCAAGGTCCCCAGCAACCATCATCCGCGGCCCATGGAAAAGAGGAAAATCAAGAGGACTTCAAGAATCATAAGAAAAAGAGTGACACCCCTGATGTGTACCTACAAAGGAACCCGAGAAGGAATCTGCACAAGGCTCCTGACCAAAGAGGATCCAGAGGAGAAGATGACCGACCCTACCAACTGACCAGTTAGCTTTCTTTTTATTTTCAGTAAACTTGAGTTTTTTTTCTAGTTGTGTTGTTTCTATTTTTTGTACATGTTTTAGCATGCGTATACCCTCATTCATAACACTAGCATATTCCATAGTCTAAGTGTGAGAAGACGAGGGTTTACAACGTAATATGTGTTTAGGATGTTAGAAGTTGTCTTTGTTTTGTGTTTTTTTATGTGAGTCCTATTCCTTCTCCCACTTAGCCTATTGCATAGTCTAAGTGTGAGAAGTTTTTGTTGACATAGTATGTTTTGCATATTAGTTCTTGTTCCACATTGTCTATGTGTTCTCTATGTTCGTTATGCTTCTCCCACTTAGCCTATTGCATAGTCTAAGTGTGAGAAGTTTCATATATAATATGTTTTCCATGTGTTATGTGTTTTCTGGTCTTTTGTGCTTCTATGTGTTGGATACTGGTCATCCTATTTTCCACTTCACTAAACTTGCGTGAAGGCAAGCAAGGATGAAGTGGGAGGAGGAGATAATGACCAGTATAATTGTATATATGTGTTGTCATGTGTCGAGTCAGTCCCTAGTAAGTCAGTTTAGGTTAAGTTTTGTTTTTTAGGACATGTGTTAAAACACGGGCTTAAAACTCAACTGATCCAATCTTAAGGCGAGATGATCGATGGAAATAAAACATACCAAGAGCAGAAACCACCTTTCTTAGATCCAGGCTAGTCTAGAGGATGCAAGTATGAAAGAAAAACCCGATTAGAAGCCAATTGTGAAAGCCCTCTTAAAATGGTGAGTTAAAAGCCTAAAGTGGAACCACTTTCCGCTAAACATTTAAAAAAGAAAAGAAAAGAGTGGCTGCCACATGATGCCTAGGGTAAGGTGACCGCGTGTAGCAAGTCCTGAAGGCATTAGGAAACCCCCCATGCACAAAAAAAACCACCCTTAGGACCCCTCTCTCTAGCCAAATCTATACCCAAATATAACCCACTAGCCACTGGGACTGTGTGTGCGCGAGGCATAAGGCAAGAAGGCGAATGGCCAGGAGGACGTACAAGAAAAATCAACTGGAGAAAGAAATCGAGGGTGGCAAAGCCACATTAAAAAAATATGTTGAAAAAAATGGTCGAAAACACTTGACCACAAAAAGAAGGAAGAAGGAATAAGGGTGGCGAAGCCACAAAGAAGCTACTGACCAGTTGGAGGTCAATATCAGCAAACGCCCAGCCAAAGAGAAGCAACATCCAAAAGCCCAGATACACATAGTTCCCCCACATCAAAATAAAGTAGTAGTTTTTGAACCTTAGAGCCTTAAGAACATCCACTCAAAACACTACAAACCAATAGCCCCATTACAAGCCTTAAAGCCCTTCAGGAACCGTACGTGAAATCTGAGTCCGAAGCATCTGTGGTTTAGCAATGATGAGAGAATAGTCCTAACATTTCTGGTGAGGAATGAGTGACTGAGCGAACCTAGCTTTTGGCTTATAAGAGTGGCGATCTTGACAGGCGGATAGACTAGCCAGTGAAAGGGAGGGTGGTAGAATTTCGAAGTTGTTTACAGCCGGATTAATTCAACCCAAGGGGGAGGATTGATTGAAAATATAGTCTGTGTAATGTGTTTATGAGTTTTTTTTTCTTTTGTCCGTTTTCTTGTTTTTTGTTTTCTGTGAGTCATCTATGTGTTGAAGAGTCTTTTAAGTTTTATAGTCTTAGGTCGGTGAAGGGAGGTAACCAGGCTTGCGAACTCAACTCATTATTTTTATTTAGCTCGTTTCTTCATACTTGAGGACAAGTATGTGTTAAGTGTGAGCAGTTTGATGAGTCTCGTTCTCGGCCTTGGTTACTGGTTAGTATAAGGTGCTTTATTGGATAATATCTGCAAAATAGTTATTAAAGTGTGCAGGTTCAAGTACTAAATCAGGAGGAAAGGTTCAGAAGGAATTCGAGTAAAAAGCTGCGAAAAGTGTGCAAACTTGTTAGTATGAGCAGAAAATACGCAAACTGGCCAGGATGGATGCTACAGAACTGGACACGAGAAGGAAGAACTTGCTCGGAATAATCACATATCTAAAGAAGGGAAAAATTGTCATTCCACATGAAGAGAAAGCCCTAGAAATTAGGGCAAGCCACCCTATAAATAGGAGTTGAACATAAAGAAAATGAGGAATTTTGACACCACTTCACTTAGGACTTATCATCACTACAACATCACTTTTTAGGAGAATAGCTCCACTAGCTCTTAGTTCCATCTAAATCCAGCAGCCTGACTTGAAGATTCCGGCCACCTGCCGGCGAGGAGCATCATGCCTGATTCATTCCAGCCGCCGTAGTTCCAGAAATTCCTCCAGTTTCAGTTTCCGATGAGCCAAACAATCTTTTACTTGCTTTGTTTTTAAGATTTCTTAGTTTAAGTACTCGTTTTTGCTTGCCTTTGACTTGGATTCCAGTAGCTACTTAGTTGGAACATCTTTGGGGTGATAATCTTGAATGCAATGAAGTTTATTGTGGTTTTATTTTGTGTTTCAACTTGCTTATTATCTCTTTCTGCCTAGTAGCTAGATCTGGTAGTTTTACGTTGATTTCTGTTGTTTAAGTGCTTGAATCTGCTTTGCTTAGTTAGATCTAGTTTTTCCTCAAGTGCTTACAAGTTTTAATCGATTTAAGTTTCTAAAATATGCATGGAATTCGTTTCTTCTTGTTTCTGTCACCCTGTCCCGCTGACCAGTTTGCGTAGATCTCAGTTTTCTTAGCTTTCATTCTTGATATCAAGTTAAATATTGCATTCACGAATTTTCAAGCTTGATCATTCATCAATGGAGTTTGTTTGATCTTGTTTGTTTAGCTTGGTGAAGAAGATAATGCCACAATCAAAGAATGGGACCACTTGTGTTGCTTTTGTTGCTTTTTGCTTTTGTACTTGCACTTTTTCAGATTTTCTGCACACCCAGGAGACAGTCTGCCAGCATGTCCTTTGATTCTCTTTACCTTTTGTCTAGCCATTTTTAGTAAGTTTCGTCTAGTAGCTTCTCACATGCACACGCGTACCCTAATTTACACACGCACTTTAATTTCTTTTAGCACGTAGCATTTAGAGCCCACCCTGACCTACTGGTCAGGAGGGGTATAAGTTCCATTTCATTTCCCAACTAGGTAAAACTCAACCCCAAAAAAGCGTGGTAGCTAACCAACCACTCCCAGAATGTCATCGCAAGTGTATCTCGCCTACATCCATATCTGTGGGATTCGACCCTTACTCCACTATACTAGCTAGTAGAAGTGGGTTGAGGTATTTTTTTGTTGATAGGGAAGATAGACACAGACCCAACGACACAGCTAGGTCTAGATACCCTCCTGGCCAGTTGACACACACACACAGAGTCATAGTCTCATCTTTTCCCTCTATCAACGATGCATCGGGCATCGTCCGCATACCCACAGTGGCGGACGATGGCGCACCCGAGGCATCGAGCGGCCTATCGTCCGCCCCATTGCGGATGCTCTTAACTACTCATGCACACACCATTACCATCAAATCACTATGATTATGAGTTTATGACACTTATAGATGGGTTATTAGTGGGATTTAGAATAATCAGATGAAGCGATTTAGAGAAAAGAAAAATTTATAAATATATTGTTGATCGACCTTATAAAGGTATACTTCAGCTGTCATACATTAGGAGTCCTAATTTTTTAGTACGAGTTTTAAGAAATATTACGAAAGTGACTGGAAAAAGTTAATGGAATATGAGTACCATATACTCCATTCATCTCACTCTAAATGAAACATTTCTAATTTGACACGTGACTTTATGTAGTGTTGTTTTGTGAACAAAGTAGAGAGAGTAATATTTATATATTTAGAAATGTGTCATTTAGAGCGGGACATCCTGAAAGAAAAATGTGTCACTTAGAATGTGACGGATGGAGTATTAGATTTAATTGAAATATAAATAAAATGATTTAGTGGAACCCGTCACCATTTATAGTACTCCCTCCCGTCCCTCATTAATTGGCACTGGTTGACTTGGCACGAGTTTTAAGAAATTTAATGGAAAGTTGGTCGAAAAAGTTAGTGGAATGTAGGTACTAATATATATACCAATTTTATAATAACATGTGAGTGGAATGACTTATTGAAATACAAGGTCTATAACTAAAAGTAGTAAAAAGTAACGATGCCAATTAATTTGAGACGGATGAAAAAAGAAATTGATACCAATTAATGGGGGACAGAGGAAAAAACAGAATCGAGACTCATGTTCACAACTGGAGAGAGTAATTGTTTAGTTGCTATAGTTATCAAGTACACTAATAATAAGTGTATCTATACTAGAGGAAAAAAAAGAATCGAGACTCATGTTCACAATTGGAGAGAGTAATTGTTTAGTTGCTATAGTTATCAAGTACACTAATAATAAGTGTATCTATACTACTATAAAAGAAAAGACTTAAAATATATTTATAAATGTCATTAGAATGTTTTTTATTTATAATAAAATATACTTCCTCTGTCTGAATTAAGACGACATACTTTTTTTATTAGTTTGTCCAAACTAAAATGACATATTTCTCATTTTGGTAACTTTCTTTCCTCATTTAATATGTATAACCATTTTTTTCCACTCTTCAATTAAATATTCTACTCTCTTTCTCCCTCCATTTATTACTTACACTCACTCTTTCTCTCTCCACTTAACTACGTTAACCAACAACTCATAAAATCTCGTGCAGATTAAGAAATGTGTCATATTAGGTGGGACAAAGGATGTATTATATTAAAATTACTAATATTGTAATGGATAACCGTTATAACTGAAAATATTAAATTATTATAAATTTTGCTATTTAGTGCATCAAATGATAAATGGGAAAATATAAAAGGCAAGTTTTAGAGTTATTTTTATAATTTCCATTAGGATATTTTTTTATAATTTTATAATATAATATACTATTACTATATCAAAATTAAAAATTTCATAATACATAATCGTTATAATTGGAAATAATAAATAATTATACCAATTATTCTTGAGCTAAACTATTAACGTTCGCAAGGTACGTTCTTCTTGTAATTTATGAGCATTGATTTTTAATTCTTTCATTGAATGACTTTGTTCATGGTATACACTCCCTCCGTCCCACAATAATTGTCACTCTTATTGTGGGCACGAGTTTTAAGAAATGTAAAGAAAAATTGGTTGGAAAAGTTAGTGGAATGTAAGACCCACTTTTTATATTGATTTTTAATAAAATGTGAGTGAAGTGAGTTTGTCACGACCGCTCTTCTAGGGTATAATAAATGCGGCGATCGCGACTTAACATGATTTAAATGCAATCAAAGATAGGGCTAGGGTTTTATAAAAAGGGGTTTGACCAAAGAATAAATGAAACAATTAAGTATAATAAAAGTGACGTTTTAGCAATGGAAACCAATGAAGAAAGATTATCAAGATTTAGGTCATATGGCATGACTCAAAATAATCCAAAAACGTAACATGTCTCAATATTCAAAGCAAGAATTTAATAATTTCAGTATCAACCCAAACATAAGAAAAATCATGTTTTAGCGGAAGCATCCAAGAGAAAAGTGAAGTCATGTGTGAAGACACGACAACACTAGGAGTTTCAAGACATTCTTATTAATTTAGTTATTTTGCTCAACACCGCCAACCGCTCGTCGCTGCTCAACCTGCACATAAGGAAAACACATGCAAGGCTGAGTACTATAATAATACTCAGTGGCTCGTGCCGAAAACATTTTCATTAAAAGTATTATTTATCATGCCATACATAAGTAACCATCGGGGTTTTATCTTTAGAAAGGCCCGAGGCACTCAAAATCATTTCCCATTGTAAAAGTCGACTGATCAGTCATTTTCCCATAGACGTTAGCCATATCTGCCAATACATGACTTGGAATGTGTCCACAAACCAAGTCACTAGACCGGTCAGCCCGTACGCTAGCACACAGTCTACCTTAGGTGTACACTAACACAAGTAGGGTTTGCGACCCTACGAGGATCCGAATTCGATTTAAGTAATAGTGGCAAAAGCCACATCAGATAGGCACGTTAAAAAATCAAGCAAGGCATGATAAACACAGTTTCATTCCCATCGATAAAACATTTAGGACATCGTCCTTATTTAAAAGGAAGCCCACCTTGACTGCTTAGATTTCAAATACTTCCTTCCCCTTGTTGTCACGCTGAGAGCGCGAGTTATCACCTTTAAATTATGTGTATCACAATCAGTCTCAGTTACCGACTCAAAATCATGCATGTCCCCAACGTTCCCCTTTTCCCATCAATTCGTTTTATAAACATGAGGAAACACACCATAGCATACATCAACGTACCACACATCATTACATCATAGAATGGTTCCTTAACACATATGAATCATGCATATCATTCAAAACTTAACAACATAGATTATTCTTGTATAACATACATCTGACAGAAAACGCAGTCGTTTTGTAAAAATCATTAAAGATCCATCCGACCTCCGTTGGGGCTGAAATTTTACCACAATACAGTAAACACATCAAATATCTCCCAGTTAAAATTTGACATCAAAAACACATCTTTAGGTCGGTCAAATCAAAAACAAAACTCACTGGACGAGGATATAATTTCTGGCAGAACTGCGCAGTCGACTTTAAAAATTAATTAAATATTCATCTTTCGTCCAAAAAGGCTGAAATTTACACACAACATAGAAGACACCTTGAAGTTTACTCAGGTAAAACATCATACCAAATTAAGGTCGTTTGGTCAGTCAAAAATGCTTCGCAAACTACTATCCGAACACCACAGTTTTCATGCTTCACAATTTCGAATTAGGGTTAATCAAATATTTATTCAAACACATATATTCATGCTTCAAAAGACCTCACAATCATGTTCTCATATATTTACATAGCATTCACCACAAATCATCCCCAAGTTTATTCATATACCACCATAAACGCATATACATAATTTCCTCTCATGAAACCTTCAATCCCACCCGATTAAATTTTTAGATCTACGATCCCTACACTCATTATATGCATGAGGGAATAAAAAAACAAGGGTTCTATGGAAAGGATGAGGAAAAGAAATTTGATTATACATTTCTTGATCAAAAGCAACTGTGGAACCAAAGTATAATCTTGATTCTTCAACAATTCTTGAGGCTTCAACTTAAATTCTTCTTGAAGGATGGAGAATTTATGGAGAAATATAGAAGAATAATTGGGAGGGTGAGGGAGAGAAAATGGTGTGAGGGAGGGAGAGAGGAGGTGTGTAGTGTAGTGGTTTAGGTTTAGGGTTTTCCCCTTATTTATAGAGTTCAAGGATAAAATATCCCACAATTAAATAAAGATTTGGAAGAATATGAGGGAGTGGAGTAATAGGCGTGAATTTGGGGAGAAATATTTTGAAATCTTGGCTATTTGCTTAGCCTCTGATTTAATTTGGTATTTCTCGGAGTAGGATCAAATAATACGGAACAGAAAAATAATAATAATAATCCTCCCAAAACATAGGAAGTAGGCATGTATTATGTTTCTTCCACAAGGAATAAATATCAAGTCTTTAATAGGATAAGGCAAGATTTGTTAGGATATTTGAATCTATTATTGGGAGGAAGTAATTAAGGGATCAAATAATATAATGAAATAATTTCCTCCTCCCATAATTAGGAGATTTTCGAGATCTCCCTTGGAACAAGCATAAGGATCGATTTTTCTCATGAAGAGAATAAGTATAACTGGACTTTGGATTTAATTTGGATAATTATCCCAAGCAATAATTAAATCCAATAATTCATCACAATATATTTCACCCCGTATCAATTATTTAAAAAGCCATGTCATAAATTCAACGAAGTTGACTCGGTCAACCCAAAATCACAATCACAACCAAACTTAGGTCACCAAGGATAATCACATAATCATTCGTCATTTAATTAACGACATTATGAAATAAATGTAATCGTTTTAGGATTCGGAAATTAGGGCTCGGAAAGTGGGGAGTTACAGAGTTAGTGGAATGTGAGACCTACTTACCATTTGTGATAAAAATGAAGTGTGATAATTATTGTGGGACGGACCGAAATGGAAAAGAGTGATAATTATTGTGGGACGGAGGGAGTATGTTGGTAGTTTAGATTGGACTGCGATGGAAGATGATATACTTGTGATAAATTGTTGGTGAATTTATGAGTTGGATTTATTGGAATTAATTATTGTTGGGTGTGCTTGAATATACTTAATTCTTGTGGATGAATTTGAATATCCTTTTGCTTAGTTGTTGATACGCATATTTCATGTTAGACTATTTTATCTTACATAATTGTGTATTTTAGAGCTTAATTGTATTGCTTTATCTTTTGTTGAACACAAGTTGCGCCCGAAGCGCTTTTGTTTTGTGTCGTTGCACCAACAAGTGCTTTTGTTTTGAGTCGTTAGCTTGACTGAAGTAGCCCTTCTAAGTGGGTGGACTGACGACCCTCGTCTTGTACACCGCAAATGGAATTATTTTATTGCAAACTTTCTTCCACCATTTGAAATTTTCAATCGTGGTCTTGATGACATAGACCTCGAGGTCAATGAGTTGCAGGGACTTTTGCTTCCTAGTAGTCCTTTCCTGCAAGGGAGTATGCAAAAGCTTATGGTTTATCTTGTTAGTGGCTTTGGGCGCAGGAGTGACTATAAAAATTGAAGGTTTAGAAGTATCATCCCCTTCTAATGGTCTGAAAGGCTTTGATTTGTCACACATCATGACCATCCTGCATTCTTCTTGTTTCTTTTCCCGGTGTTCCTCTTCATCTTTGAGCATCACACTCTCGATGTGGTAAACTGATTGGTTGTGATTGTTACTTATAGTTATCTCGCCTCTACCTACATCAATGAGAGCTTTCCAAGTGGCTAGAAAATTTCTGTCTAGGATTAGAGGTACTTGCTTACCTACTTTCGTATCAAGAATAAAGAAATTAGTAGGGAAAATAAAATCATCAACCCTTACCAATACATCTTCAATCACTCCTACAACCTTTGTTGCAGTGTTATCGGTCATCCTTAAGATCACATTGGTTAACTTGAGTGGCCCGATATTCAGCTTTTCATAGTACTTCAAAGGCATGATGTTTATACTAGCCCCCAAGTCTCAGAGTGCTTTATCCACCTTGCCATCCCCAAAAGAGCATCTGATGATGAATTGGCCTGGGTCTCTCTACTTCACGACTTTCTCCTTCTGTATGATCTCACTGCAGTGAAGTGGTAGCTTAAAGTCGGTCTTTTTGAGCTTCTGCTTCTTCATCACTGCCTCCCTTAGTAATTTCATGTACCTAGGGATTTCCCGCAAAGCATCAATAAGAGGAAGGTTAGTATGAACTTTGCAAAACATATTTAAGTAATACTTGAATTGTTCTTCAAGCTTAAACTTCCTCTTTGGCTGAAAAGGGAGAACAATCTCATTGTGCTGCACATGCTGTTTGGAGTCGGCTGCTACTGACTCTTTTCCAGCGGCTCGCTGCAGCATGTCCGGCGGTTCCCTGGGATTCGCACATTCCCAGATTTCGTACCCGAGGTGCTGGCTTCATCTTTTGGCTTCTTGGCAACCCCCTTCTTGTTGATTTCAGCGACCCGTGTTGTCACCTTAGCTCTTTCCCCCTCTTTCTTCTTTTTGACTTGATTCATTTGAGTTTTAATGATCGAGACAGTGGAGGCAATGATGTTCATCCTCGCCTCAAGGTTGTTCAACCTTGCTTCAACGACTCCAATCTTGGTCTCGTTGGCTTTTCTATCTTTCACTAGCACTTCCAAGATCTGCAAGATCCCTTGCTCATACTTTTCCTCTTTCTTGAGTGGCTCTACTACTCCTTTGCTTACATTAAACACTGCAGGAGATTTGGAGAAAGTTTTTATTAGAATATGAGAGATTAGGATGAGGGCGATTACCATTAAAATTCTTGAAATTACCCTTGACTAGGGCAGTAATTGTGTCCTTCTTGTCGACCCTAACTCTCAACTTTGCCAACTCCTTAGCAAAGAAGCTTTCTTCGGTCTCACCAATGGCCGTCACTCTTCTTGAATTGTGTCTCTTCTTCGACCACCCTCTGCTGTTTGCAACAAATTCTTCAATGACTTCCATGGTTTTTGGCCCACTCTTCTATAGGAATCCTCCATCTGCCCATGAATCCAACATGGCAGCAATCTTTTCAATAAAACCACTATATAAAATGGCTATCTGATGGTCCACTGAGAAATCCTGGTTGGTACATTTGCGAAGGAGGCCCATGAAACGTGCGACGGAGATACGCTCGGATTTTGCACTTTTTTAAGGCTTTTATTTGGTCTATTTTTAATATCAAAATCACAATTCATGTCCATATTTTACATATTTTCTCTATTTTGGTATTTTGTCGTTTTTGTGAGATTTATGTATATTTGAGCCTAAAAAGAAGAAGACGCCCAGCGACCGCTGGGGAGTGCGCAATGACCGCTCGAAGAGTTTTCGAAGCTACTAGAATATTTACAGCGACCGCTGCAACACAGTGTAGCGACCGCTTTCCAAGAGGCAGAGGCTACGGATCAATGTGCAGCGATCGCTAGCCAAGGTGCAGCGGCCCGCTGCAAAAATGCGGCACACCAATTTGACCTACTTTCTCTCCAAGATTTACCAAACTTAGTCACTTTTTTCCCCCTAAAACCTCTTCATTACCTTATTTGATGGAGCTCGATTTTCCCTCTGTAAATACCCCCTTAAACCTCTTCATTACCATCTTCTTTTTTGTCATATAATTCTAGAGCATAAAATTGAGAGAGTTCTTCATTGTGCAAGAGGTTGAAGAAGATATCAAGAGAAGATCAAGGCTACAAGGATTCAACCTTTGGGTTTTATTGCTTTAGTTCTTATGTCACTTTATTCCCCATGTTCGATATCCGGTACTGAACTTTAGCTATACTATATATACTCTGTATACTTGCATGTTTATTTAATGCTAATAAAAAGTACATCAAGTTTTTGGCGCCGTTGCCGGGGAATACATTCACTTTGTGATTGATATCTTGAAACGGACGAATTTGCTACTTTGGATTTTACTGCTTTCATTTTTATTTTTATTTTTATTTTTATTTTTATTTTCCTTATAGTCTAATGGATTTCGTCATAGGAATGGAGGGTTCATATAGTTACAGTAAGGAGCAGCAAGGAGGGTATTACGAAGAATGCTATAGCCCCGACCAAGATTGATCGTATTATGACCCAACCTGCTCTGATTTTTCATACGATACACAAGATCATTATACTATTGAAGATTCTTAAACATGTGCAGGTATGGATGAACAATCCAGCTCCAAATGGGAGGAACTGCTAGAAATTTGTATCATCGAGGTTCAAGAAAATAGGAAGGTGACTAATCAGAGGTTGCTCAATTTGGAAAGAAACACTGGCCTTTTGGAGCAAAGATTGGCAAGTCTGGCCGCACAAGTGGGAGAGTTAGAATTTAACATGGGAGTTTTGGCCACAGCAATAGGGAGCAAGCACACCCCAGGGATGCTTCCTAGTCTACCAGAGATCAATCCAAAAGGAAATTGTCATGCTGTGCAGCTCCGCAGCGGGACCACATACCAGCCTCTATAGGCAGCGTATCTAGGCAGGGGAAGAAAAGAAAAAGAATAGGGGCCGACCGACTTCACGCCAGCCGTTGATCAATCGCGCGGCCCGCTACACCACTTCGAAACGGTCTACCAGAAGTTCCCCAGCCAGCGAAGCTCGATTTAGATACAGATGCAGAGCTGCCGCCAGCGGCTGCTGCACCACTTCGCAGCGGTGCGCTACCCGAGAACTAGCCCCCTGATCCGCATTTTCCCTGCACTGCCACCATCCCGTACCCCCAACGATTGAAGAGCAAGAAGCTAGATGCTCAGTTTACCAAGGTCTTGGAAGCCATAAGCAAGGTCCACATTAACATACCATTGTTGGAGGCATTGCAATAAATGCCCAACTATGCCAAGTTCTTGAAGGATGTGGTGGCCAAGAAAAGAAAGTGGGGGAAATATGAGACAGTGGGCTTAACAGAAAATTGCAGTGCGATAATTCAGAAAGAACTGCCTACCAAACACAAAGATCCAGTGAGTTTTACTTTATCTTGTGTTTTGGGAAATAATGTAGAGGGTAAGGCATTGTGTGATTTAGGAGCACGTATTAATTTGATGCCTCTATCTTTCTACAGGAAGCTCAACATTGACAACCTCCGCCCCACTTCAATCACCTTGCAAATGGTAGACGGAACAACCACAACACCGAGGAGAATTGTAGAAAATGTTTTGGTAAGGGTAGGAGAATTTATTTTTCCTATTGACTTTATCGTTTTGGACATGCAGGCACAAAAGTACCTTTGATACTTGGAAGGCCTTTTCTAGCCACCGAGGGAGCCATGATAGACGTGCAGAAGGGAGAGCTAACATTGCGATTGCATAATGAGAGTATCACCTTCAATATCTATGACGCTTTGAAATTCCATGGGAAGGAAGGAGCAGAAGGCTATCAAGAGTGTAGCGTCATCCAAGTAGTCACGGATTGCGTGGGGGAAGTGGAAGTCACATACCACCAAACTAAGGACCCTTTGGAATATTGTCTCATAAATTCTTTTACTCCTGCTTCTGATTCATCTACTTGTAATGCTAATGTGTGTGCGATGATTGCAGAACTCGAGGTTCTTCCCGAAAAGATTCCTCAAAAAGGGAACACATTCTTGCCATTGCGTACCCCGGAAGAAGAAGAGAGGAAGAAAGCATTGGAAAAACCACAAGGACCACCTAAGGTAGAATTGAAGCCACTCCCAGAACACCTCAGGTATGCCTTTCTAGGGCAGATAACACTTACGCTATTGTCGTGTCCGCCGCCTTGAGTGAAAAATTATGTGAAAAGTTGTTATGTGTGTTAAACAAGTATAGGTCTGCCATAGGATGGTCTATTGGTGATTTGAAAGGAATTAGCCCAACCACATGCATGCATAGGATCTTACTTGAGGAGGGGCATAAGCCTCGTGTGCAAAATCAACGTAGACTTAATCTCATCATGCAAGATGTAGTGAGGAAAGAAGTAATTATGTTTCTAGATGCATGGATTATCTATGCTACATCAGATAGTGAATGGGTGAGTCCTATGCAAGTAGTAGCTAAGAAAGGGGGGATGAATGTGCCCGGAAAGGATGGTGAGATGATTATCACGAGAGTAGCAACAGGTTGGAGAGTTTGCATTAAGTGCAACCACTAGGAAAGATCAATTTCCTTTACCTTTTATTGATCAAATGTTTGATAGATTAGGAGGATATGATTATTACTGTTTCTTAGATGGTTATTCTGGTTATAATCAAATTGCAATTGCTCTCGAGGATCAACATAAGTTTGTCTTTACTTGCCCTTATGGGGTATATGCTTATAGGAAGATGTCTTTTGGCTTATGCAATGCTATTGCTACTTTTCAAAGATGCATGATGGCCATTTTTCATGATTTAATTAAGAATGTGATGGAGGTTTTTATGGATGACTTTTCTATTTTTGGGAAATCTTATGATCACTTTCTTGACAACTTGGCTAAGGTTTTGCAGAGATGTGTAGAAACTAACCTTGTTCTTAATTGGGAGAAATTTCACTTCATGGTGAAAGAAGGTATACTTCTAGGTCATAAATTGTCTTATGCAAGGATAGAGATTGATAGAGCCAAGATTGCAGCCATTGAGAGATTGCCACCCCCATCTAACGAGAAGGCCGTGAGAAACTTCTTGGGACATGCGGAGTTCTATAAAAGATTTATCAAAGATTTTTCGAAAATCTCTAAGCCTCTTTGTAAATTACCTGAAAAAGATGTGAAGTTTAATTACTTCTGACTGTTTGCAGGCTTTTGAAGATTTGAAGAAGGCTTTAGTGAGTGCTCCCATTCTCGTCACCCCGATTGGAGCCAACCATTTGAAATCATGTGTGATGCAAACGACATTGCCGTTGGTTCCGCCTTGGGGTGGAAGAGAGACAAAATTTATAGAGTCATTTATTATGCTAGTAGAACCTTAGATTCTGCACAAGCTAATTATACGACCACAGAAAGGGAGATGCTTGTTATAGTTTATTCTTTTGATAAATTTAGAGCTTATCTTGTTGGGACTAGAACCATTGTTTATACTGATCATGCAGCTATTAGACACTTGTTTGCAAAGAAGAACGCAAAACCAAGACTCATCAGGTGGATCCTACTACTCCAAGAATTCGATGTTGAAATAAGAGATAGAAAAGGATGTGAGAATGTAGTGGTAGATCACTTGTCTCGGTTGGAGCACCCGGTGGAAGGAGAGGATCTATCACGAGAAATTAATGAGGACTTCCTCACCGAGCATCTATTCTTCACTTAAGCCACTTTTCCATGGTATGCCGACATTTTTAATTATTTAGCAGCCATGGTACACCCTCCCGATCTTAATCCTTATCAAAGGAAGAAATTTTATAGAGATGTTAGATCTTATTTTTGGGATGAGCCTACTTGTTTAAGAGATGTGCAGATACTATACTTAGGAGGTGTGTACCACAAGAAGATTGGGCAGCCATAGTGGAAAGGTGTCACTCGTCGCCAACTGGAGGACACTTTGATGTGCAACGAACCGCCATCAAAATCCTACAAAGTGGGTTCTATTGGCCAACCATCTATTGTGACTCCGCCAGTTTTGTGCTCCAATGCAACGAATGTCAACGTACGGGGGGGAATATCAAAGAAGAAGGAGATGCCTATGAACACCGTCATTGAGGTAGAATTATTTGATGTATGGGGGATAGACTTTATGGGACCATTCCCAAAATCAGGGGAGTACCAATACATTTTTCTTGTAGTTGAATATGTGTCTAGATGGGTGGAAGTAATTCCTACCAAAACTAATGATTCTAAAGTTATGACTGCTTTTGTGAGGAAGAACATTTTAGTAGGTTTGGTACGCCCTGCGCTCTCATAAGCGATGGAGGATCTCACTTCAACAATAGGTGGCTAGACAACGTATTGGACAAATATGGAGTTAAGCACAGAGTCACCTCACCATATCACCCATAAGCCAATGGGTAGATCGAGCTTGCAAATAGGGAAATCAAGTCCGTCCTACAAAAAACAGTGACCACTAATAGAAAGGATTGGGCACTCCGTTTGGATGATGCGTTGTGGGCATACCGTACCGCATACAAATCTCCTATAGGTATGTCTCCTTATCAATTAGTTTTTGGAAAATCATGTCATTTGCCTTTTGAGATGGAGTATAGGTCTTATTGGGCGATAAAGAAGTTGAATAAAGATTTCCAAAAGGCCGGCGAGGAAAGGCGTCTTTTTCTTAATGAGATGGACGAATTTCAAATGGTAGCCTACGATAGCTCGTCCACTTACAAACAAAGGATGAAGGCTTACCATGATAGGATGATTAGTTAACGAGAGCTCACCTTGGGGGATGTAGTTTTGTTGCACAATTCGAGACTCTTTCTTTTCCCCGGGAAGTTGAAGTCCAAATGGATCGGCCCTTACATGATCAAGAAAATCTATGATAGTGGGACGGTTGAGTTGCTAGCTCCGGATGGGAAGTTGTTTCAAGCTAATGGCCACTGTGTGAAGAAATACTATAGCTCGGACAAGGTGATGGAGGAGGAAGTGGAATTAGAAGAACCAACCAAAGAGTAAAAGGGGTAAAGTCAAGCTAATGACTATAAAAGAGCGCTTGTTGGGAGGTAACCCAACCATTCAATTTTTTTGGTTATGTTTTTGTGTACTTTTTGGTTTAATTTTCGTGTTTGTGTTAATGAAATTTTTTACAGGTTTCTAGACTTTTGCCAGCGACCGCTGCAGAGTCCGCAGCGGCCCGCTGGCCACCTACTGGAAGAGTTCTGACTCACAGCAGGGACTGCTGGTGGACTCCCAGCGACCGCCGCCCAAATGCAGTTTCCAACACGATTTTTTCAAATTTTTTGAATTTTCGCCCCGTCCAGCCACTACCCAAAAAAATTCAAGGTACATTTTCTTTTTAGTAGTTTACTCACGTCCTTACCGACTCTACAAACTTATTTTACACTTTGTTGTAAATTAATTTGGATGGATGAAGTGGTGGACCGTGAGTTTAAGTTTTCGTTTGGGGTTTTTAGTTTAAGTTTTTATTTTAAAAACCCGAAGGTGAATCCATGTCATGAACTTAGCATGAAGAACTTAGGAACACGCATACTTAGGAACACATTAGACCGAGTTGCCAATGATATTTAATTCTATCCATGTTTAAGTATGGCTTGACGTCTTGATTTGATGATTTGATCAAAATGTGCATAATTAGTGAATTACTTGTTCACCTTGAATCATGTTTATACCTTGTGAGATTTGAGCCTTAAATTCTTTCTTGTGTGATTATCTGCGTTCATGTATATGTTTCTAGAACTTGCTCCTAGTCTGCCTAAGTTTACATAGTGTTTAAGTTGATTTAGGAGGATGTTAGACAATCTTTTTTTAGCTACTTTTAAACCCAAATTTTTTGACCCTCTCAAATTTTTTCCATTTGGAGCCAATTTTTAGCCTTTAAGCCTATTCTTTAGAAGCCAAATAAATGGGGACAATTCCTTGGGTTAGTTTAATTTGATATCTTTTGTAAAGGAATTGGAGAGATATGAAGTAAAGTATAAAAAGTAATGCGCTTAATGTAGAAAGGTGCAAGTTGTGAAATAGAAAAATTCAAAATATTTGCTTGATCTAGAAAGGATGTTTATGAGAGGAATAGAAAAAGAAAAGAAAATGAAAAAGAAAGAAATGTTGTGAAAAGAAAAGAAAAATCAAAGGATTGGAAAGTGAGTTGAAGGAGAAAAATAAGTGTTAAAAGTGTTTCGGGTCTTAGAAAAGTGGAGTCAATTTAACTCTACTTTGGATATTTTATTTTAAGTCACTCTTTAGCCAAATATACATCACCTACCAAAGAGCTTACATTACAACAAAAAATAAAGGCCTTTCGGACTTTTGATGCTTAATCACATCTAGTAGAGGAGGGATTAGACTTTGAGCAAGCCTATGGTAAACTTTGCATAATGCATGATTTGAGTGTTTATACACTTTACCTTTATACACTTTGAGAGTAAGAGAAAAAATCACTTCCCATCTTTGGAAGTTTGCCACATGTGAGTGCATGGTGTTCCACGAGTTAGTAATGAAAGTGCACTAATAAGTCTTACTTGATTTGATTGCGTTAATTCATGCTTAATCTATTTTTCCATCTTCTGAGGCAATTACGACGTTTAGTCCTTGTGCATTCCATGCGTCTATTTTGTGTCTTTATTGTTTTGTTCGAGGACAAATAAAAATGTAAGTTTGGAGGAGTTGATACACTCGGATTTTGCACTGTTTTAAGGCCTTTATTTGGTCTGTTTTTAATGTCAAAATCATAATTCATGTCCATATTTTACATATTTTCTCTATTTTGGTATTTTAACATGTTTTGTGAGATTTGTGCATATTCGAGCTAGCCAAGGTGCAACGGTCCGCTGCGAAAACGCCTCGCATGAATTTGACCTACTTTCTCTCCAAGATTTACAAAACTTAGCCACTTCTTGCATTATTTGATGGAGCTCGATTTTCCCTCTGTAAATACCCCCTAAAACCTCTTTATTACCATCTTCTTTTTGCCATATAATTCTAGAACATAAAATTGAGAGAGTTCTTCATTGTTCAAGAGGTAGAAGAAGGAATCAAGAGAAGATCAAGGCTACAAGGATTCAACCTTTGGGTTTTATTGCTTTAGTTTTTATGTTTACTTTGGTTTCCCTTCATTCTATGTTTTTAGCTTATTCAATTATGTGTAACTAAATTCATAGGATTCTAGGCATGTGTTAGTAACGACTTTGGTTATACAATTCCGTTTTGCTATTTAATATCCGTTTTATTTTTACTTCGTTTCTTTCCTATGTTGTTCCATAACACTTCATGTTTGAATGACACATTCGGTGATGATTTAATATAACTTGCTACATAATCGTGAGAGGAGGTTGGCGAGTTAGATCCACTTAGTAGACACTACAATTAGCTTCCCATAAAACGATACTGTTAGTTGAGAGTGAAGACTTTTCAAGGGTCCTAGTAGCCTTTAGGAGTTACGGATCTAGGATTGACAACCCTAGTGTTAGTAATCAATGCTTGTACCGCATGGGCAAAACTTATGTGACTCGTTCTATCGAAGTATAAACTGTGCGAGGGTATTGTAGTTGGAATTTTTATAACCATAACTATGAACGCACATCCCTAGAATTCTCATATCTCTCATACTTTTACCTCTTTAATTATTTGCAATTAGTTGTTTTATTGCTTTCAAATTGCTTTTAGTTTTCAAAATTTCCAAAATTCTCATTTTTTTAAATAGTGAACGAAGCTTAGTAGAAGATAGTCAGTCTGTGACTTTATTCCCTTTGTTCGATATCCAGTACTGACCTTTAGCAATACTATATATACTCTGCATACTTGCAGGTTTATTTAGTGCTAATAAAAAGTGCATCAGACGGCTTCATAGAGGGGCTCGTCTTGTCCTTGCACGAACTGGAAGATCTCACTATTAAACTTTAAAATGGTCCCCTGTGGATAGTACTTGTCGAGGAAGACCACCACTATGTTCTTCCATGTGGACACTTTCTCTACAGGCTGACACTCAAACCACTCTTTAGCATAATCATTAATGAAAAGGGAAAGATTCTTACCTCTATGGTGTCATCCTCTGCACCATTTAGCTTAAGAGTATTCGCTATCTCCATGAACTTTGTCAGATGACAGTTTGCATCCTCGGTGGCTCTTCCTGCTAACAGATATTGTTCACTCTTTGTATAATGGGCATCCGCAGGTCTAAGTTATTTGCATCTATACGAGAACCCTCAAGGAAAGTTATTGCATTCTCATGATTGAACATATGCATCATCGGGCACTATCTCCCTATTCCTTCTTTCCTGCTCCTCTAAGGCTGGTTTTTCCGCAGCCCTCTCATCCAACCCAACAGTTGTTGCACCAGTCCTCGCAGCAATTCAAGCTCTGCTCGAGTGTTGTCTCACATTTTGCTTTGATCACTTCTGATTTTCCTACTAGTCTTTTCGATCTCATGATCAATGGGTTCTAGGATTTCTTTCCCAAAATGCGTTCGCATGCACGGCCTGTCGGAAACAAAATAAAACAAAAATTAAAAACTGAAATCGATAAAATCCAAAGTTGTAAAATATTCCGTTGAAAGATATCAATCACAAAAGTGAAAGTTGTCCCCAACAATGCGCCAAAAATATGATGCACTTTTTATTAGCACTAAATAAACCTGCAAGTATACAAAATGTCAATAGTATAGCTAAAGGTCAGTACCAGATATCGATCACAGGCAAAATGATCACAAATTGGCTATCCTCTACTAAGTCCATTCTACTATTTGGAGAAACAAAAGATTTTTTATTTTAAAAAGAAATTTTGTAAAATAAAGAACACAAATAAGCAATTGCAGATTAGATCATAGAGATAATCATATGAGATAAGAGAATTCTAAGGATGTGCTTTAACAGTTATGGTTTATACAAGTTCCAACTACAACACCCTAGCACAGTTCATACTTCACTAGAACGAGTCAAATAAATATTGTCCATGCGGCACAAAGTGGATTACAGACACTAGGGGCCTCAATCCTAGATTTGTAACTCCTTAAAGCTCCTAAGACTCCTAATGTTCTCGCTCTCAATTATCAGAACCGTTTTAAGGGGAATAAATTGTAATGAATCTAAGCACTTCTAACATGCAAACATCCTCTCACGATTATGTTGCACGTCAATAGATCATCATAGAATGTGTCACTCAAACATGAAGCAATATCCAACATATAGAATAGAAACAAAGTAATGAACAAAACGAATTTAAATAAAATAGGAACTATATAAACCAAAGTCTTTACTAACACATCCCTAGAACTCTATGAGTTTAGTTACACATGATTGAATAAGCTAAAAACATAGTTTGTAAGGAAAACATAGAAAACATTAAAACTAAAGCAATAAAACCCAAAGGTTGAATCTTGTAGTCTTGATCTTCTTTCGAATCCCCGCTCCAAACGCCTTGGATCTTAATGAACAGTGGAAGTGACTCTCAAATATTATGCTTTGGAAAATATGCAGCAAAAGGTTCCTCTGATGAAGCTTTGAGCAACATATATAGACTTCAAGTCGCGTGCCTTGATATGGTAAATCTTCAGCATAGTATGGTAAGTATTGAAGAGAAAATAATGCAAATTATGTGCGCTGCATTTTCCCAGCGGGCTGCTGCACAATGTTTAGCGGTCGCTGGTGATGTACCTTTTATTAGCACTAAATAAACCTGCAAGTATACAGAGTATATATAGTATTGTTGGGGTTTGCACAACAAAAATTGCAAATTAAATAAATCCACAAAAGAATCTATTTAGGAGATTATGTGGATCGATTCAATACAACATACAGAGACATGCTATTGCGTAATTAATCACATAATTTAGAATTAAATTATGATGTTGTATACTTACAATTATGATTCTCCATAGAATCAAAGTGGCTTGCTACTTCTCCATGTGTAGATCTTGAAGCTTGATTGTGATTGTAAGACCAATGATCTTCTAACCTATGACCCAACTCTAGATCTAAATTCCTTGCGGGAGGAATCTCTTAGAAATAATAAGGATCTTGAAGGAGAAGACAAGAATGCCAAGAACACACAAAGAGGAATTTCGAATTCCTCTATTAGAGAGAGAGGGCCGAAAATTCCAAGTGTGGAGGCTAGGATTTCACTTCTTATGTTGTGTGTATTTGTCACACCTCCTTCATCCATATTTATAGAATTTGTGATGGGCTAGGTTAGGGATCTATGGGGCTTGGATTGGGCCTCCCCTATTGGACCTTTTTTACTAATTAAATTATAACCCATAATTCAATATAAGGCCAATGGAATATTTCTTGTGCCACTATCGAAGAAATACTGACCGCCCATCCATTCTGTGATTACAAGAAGTCCGAGTTAACATCTTTAATATATTATTTCATGTGTTTAAGACATTCTATATCCATTAATTAATTTATATTCTGCTATGGACTTTAAATTAATTAATATCTTTTTATTTCCATGAGTTTGTCTAGTACGAGATGTATATTAAAATATACTCTACTTTTCTATTATTCTTGGATTAAATCCAAACCGGCCGGGGTTCTGAATAATAGAATTTCTCTCGAACACCTCTTAGGGATATAGTCGAACCGTGCAGGCACACGATTCAATGTAATAATAAAACTGACACCATACTAGTTATTATTTACTACTACCCATGATATCAGGAATATTGGGTTGCGAAAAACTCGCACCTATTGATAAGTCAAAGCAGCGTATGATTAAATAACGTGTGTCCTATATTATTACAAAGATTAAGAAATATTAAATATCCAAGACATCGTCTTTTAGTAGATAGCAATAAAGACGTGTCTTTACTTTAGATCCTTTCAATGCTACACCACACCAGTGTCACTAGTGATTCTCAAGGTAAAGACGACTTTCGGATGGATACTGCAACCTTTTGCGATAGGTAGCCAAAGCCTATATAGGTTGTGAAATTTTTTTACTTCTACAAGGTTCTGGCAGGGACCTACTGTGATGACCTGTTTCACGACCCAACCTTAAATGTAGAACACTTAAATTGATTTTACTTTCTGGCCTTTTAATTATATAATTAAATGTATAATTAAAGACGATCAATACCCATTAAAGTAAAATACACAGCATGAAGAAAACATTTATTATTCTCATTAAATGAGGAGAGTTTACAATATACAAGCAATTTATCAAATTCATAATAAACTTGAAAATTGTTTTTTAATAAATATGTTCCAACAATCTCCCACTTATACTCAAAACATGCTTTCGAGTATACTACTGTCAATTTTCTTCCATTTCTCCCACTTATAGAGAAAGCAGATATGAGTCTTTAATGCATCTAAAACCTACGCCTTTCATATGGTGATTAAAAGTCCCACCCGATAGGGCTTTTGTGAAAAGATCAACAAGATTGTTTTCTGTTGCAATTTTGACTACTTATATGTCTCTTATATGTATCCACTCTGTACAATCTCCTGAATGATATGATACTTCCTCTCTATGTGTTTGCTTAGTTTCATCAGGTCGTGTTTCCCTTGAGTTAGACGCATGGCTAGAGTAATCATAACAAAATATAATACTCATTGGCATATACCTTACCAGTTTCTGATGAAACCACACTTGTAATTTTCATGATAGAGTTTGTGATGTAATCACACTCCTTCATGACTACATTTTCAACTCCTAATGGAACACATAATCAGAGGATGACTTGCTCGATCATCGATCAATTATAAAATTTGATCGATGTAACCTAAAGGACATAACATGGATGTCTGATAAACTAGAGCATACTGTTTAGTCTTCTTCAAGTACTATAGTATATTCTTTACCGAATCCAATGTCCTTGCCCATAGTTAAAATGATATCAAACTTCTATGCCAACGACAAAGCTAATATCTAACTTAATACATATCATAGTATACATGAGACTTCCAATTGTGGAACTTGTTTCATTCTTCTTGACCTCATTCAATGTCCAAAAATACTTGACTAGAGACAAGATAATTCTATCTAGAGAAGTAAACTTTTCTTAGAATTTTCAATGCTAAAGTGTCTAAGTATTGTATGGATGTAGGATTTTTAAGAAAACATAACATTCTTTTCTAGCAATCTAAAGACTTAGATGCTTAGAATGTAACTAGTTTATCTAAAATCATTCATCGTGGAACTGGGTAGACAACTAGTTTCCTATGCTAGATAACTCTCTTAGTTGTTTATCAACTTTTATAGATGACATCATCGTAGAGTACCAAAAAATACTATATATGGTGCACTTTCAACTTTCTTGTACTTGTACCCATGCTAAGGGCACTTGTCAAATTCAAAAAATTTGACAACGTGGATGAAACACATGTTCTATGATTTAGATGTTTGCCTAAGACCATAAATGATCTACATAAGTTTCCAAATCCCGTGTTTCTTGCCCTGTATTACATAACCATTAAGATGTACCATGCAGATGATTTCCTCAAGACTTCTACTTAAAGAGAACTGTCTTGACAATCATAATACATACATCCTAATATATGTAGGCTACAATAGACAATATGATACAAATAGACTTAGGCAAAATAGCAGGCGAGAAGATGATTCTCCTGGCATAACCCATTAGCCATTATTCTAGCCTTTTAAGATCCATGTTTGTATTTGTCGATCCACTAGCTCCCACTTGCTTAAATAGCCTATGGGTAGTGTCGCAAGTCCTGCAAACATTCTTGTCTATTTAAGATTGTTATTCAGAATCTATCATCAAGAATGATTAACTGATGAGTCAATCCTTGTAGTTACAGGGATTAGGTTCAAGTTGATCTAAGACTGAGTCTGGAGACTCTCTTAAGCACATGAACTTATTATGTTTCTAAAGAACGCTCCCACTACGATGTGACTCTTACAATATTAGATACAACATTAATTTTCTTAGTGTACAAGTTTTTAATGGTATGACTTCTTGGTTAAAATGGAAAATAGATATACTCATTATCTTGAGAATCATCATGTTTGTTAGGCTTGTAGTTCTTCTCATAATCTTCATCAAAATCTAGTATTCGTATAAACAAATACTTTTTAGTTATGAAGAATTTCGAACTTATACCATTTCTTTCATCTGTGATAACCTTAAAACATACCTCAGTACACAACTCCAATTACTTTGATACCTTTTCTAAAACATGTGTTGGAATAACTCCACACCTTGAGATATGTTGGACTAGACTTACCTCTAGTCCACAATTCGTGTGTGGTAGAAGGTACTGATATTATGGTAGTTTTTATAAGGTATAACTCGTTGTTTTCAACGTATATCCCATCAATGATGAGGTGTTATTGAGTAAAACTGTTCATATATCGAACTTATCATAGAGAGACTTCGATATCTTCTTATATGACTATCTAATTCTTTAGAAGAATGCTTGGGGTAGTCAACTAGGTTTTAACTCCCACTACTGATCTTAACTCATTGCTCGTCTCCTATGGTGTAAACCAATTAGACTTACTAGTCTTTCTATGTTGCATCTCTATAAGTATTTTGAATCCCTTTGAAACATCAAATGATTCTAACAGATAGTGCATCAACTAGACTTCTTGACTCTCAAACTATTATTAAAATCTCGATAGTCACATGAGTTAGACAAAATCAATTTGAACTATTTCTAAGTACTTTCTTGGCCTTATGTCTAAGTACCAAAAATACTTTATCATTCATTGCTTAAGAAGTTGAACGATTATGTAAAGCTCAATCTTGTTGCATTTATATTTTTTAGACTATGATGTATAATGTTTTTCTATGGTACGATAATAGATATCCGAATCACATTTCTCAATAATACACACATTATAAATGACATCGAACATCGCTTAATCATATACAAGTTTAGAAACTGAAACTGAATTCTTTCTAAACAAAATTGTACCAATAAAACAAAATCTTACTTATCTAAACAAAGCAATAAAGTGAGCATAAATAGCTCCCATTGGGACAACTGGATCTAGAACTCTCTTTTAGAAGTTGCATTACTATCTAAGCCATTGTCCTTCTTTAGAAGAGGTCAATCTAACTTACAATGCATCTAATCTCTTTTAGAAGTTGCATTGCTATCTAAGCCATTATCCTTCTATAGAAGAGGTCAATCCGACTTACAATGCATCTTCTCTTTGCTTCTTCACCAAATTTTTCTTGCCTTTCTTGCTTTCTAGCAGGCATTGATGACAATTCAACTCTTCTCTCTTTCCATTGCTAGTATTCTGTTCGATAAAATAAAGACATAGGAAAGATGCAGCCTTATTGAATTCGTCAACTATCATGTTATCTTTCTCCAACTTTAATAAAGTGAATATCATGCTAAAGGTTTCTAACTTTTCAGTAACAACATTCTTATAGTCACTTCTTATTACAGTTGTCGATGAGCTGAGTATAGAAACTATTTGAGTAACTGAATGAGAAGATTCCTAAAAAACATTCTCTCTTTTGGATTTCTAATAAAATCTGGACAACGTCCTAATTCGATCCCTTTAACATCGTTATAAACCAAGACTTGTCTTACTAATTTCAAGAAAGTAGTTTGACCTTCTGCCTTGAAGAACTTGTCAAGTGCATGCATAAAATGCATTCTCAAACATTGTTTGTGAAACTTTCTCGAGGAAATGGAGGACATGAATTGGTGAGTACAAACTTTAAGTTTTCAGCAATGAGAATCTTATCCATTTATATTTCCAGTCTACTTAATTTTGGCCTTCGAGTTTCTTTCAAGATTACAAATAATGGAGTTGAACGGTATCCCTCACACAACCATACATGATAATAGAATGTAAAAACCATAAAACATTCTTGGTCACAATACCGACAGATAGTCCAGAGACCATAAGAATGGCATGACTGTCTAATATTGCCTAAGCTAGTACCATAATTCTAGTCCTCAAGAATCTTATCTTGCTTTGAATACTCCTCTAAAGAAAGGTCGTACGCCACTCAATAAAATTCCAAGACCATGGTTAACATCTTTTAAACAATGCTAACTTCTTGATAATATTTCTCCCACTGGACACGATATTACTTCAGAAACATGCATTTCATTTAAAAGAACCATTTTAGTTATTCAAATCTTGTGGAAACTACAAATATTACTAATAACATAACTCCTCTAAAGAAAAATCGAAATGTTATCTAATTTACTTCACATTTGAACACCATTTATGGGGACCCTATACAACATGATTGTTCGTAATTGTCGCTTAGTTATTTTAAATTAAATGGTTTTCATTTGATTATCATGCAAGCAAATAATTATTTAACTCACAAAAGATGTAAATCACATAGGCAAATATTTTTGCACACTTTGTCACATCACACATAATCAAATAAATCATTTGATTTTAAACCACTAAAAGTCTAAAACCAAATAATTAAAATAAATTACATTTTATCCTTTCCACGAACCATGGTACTCCGGATAAAAAGGATAAAATAAAACATATACCCCATTTGAATAAATCAAATATCTAGGATATAAAAATTAGGTCAAGACCACACATTGGGCCTTGCCTATTTATCGGGCCATCTAAAACCCTAACTAGGGTTTTTCCCTAAAATTGAAAATCACTAGCCGCGCCGCCGTCTTCAATCGGGCTGACGCCGGTCTGCCCAGCAACCGCCGAGCACAAGCAGCTGCCGCCGGCCTCCGTCGCCCTAGATTTGAGTGCGCCAAGCCCATTAGGGTTTCGGCTGCCGCCTAGGAGGGATCTGCCGCGTCGCCGCCTGCCTGGAGCCGCCACTGCAGCACCGCCGCTACCGCCATTGACCAAATCCGCGTGCGGCCGAGCCCGCTAGGGTTCCGGCCGCCGCCTAGGTCTTCTTCGCCGGTCTCGTTCTTCGTCATGTTTGCTCCATTGTATTACATTTCTTTGTATTCTAACTATTACATTTGTTTACAAAAGAAAATACAAGGGAAAAAAATCCTAATCTACCACGGTCAACCCCATGGGTTTACAATAAAACGAAGAACAATAAGATTCAACAAACACGTAATATAACAAGCATGAAAACAATCATTCATCACATTTTTTAAATTATAGATCTACATAAATAAAACACATATGTACAACACAACAATATAGATCTAGAATAAACTATCATTGATCTAGAATATAATTTCATAGATCTAGAATATTCTAGAGAATATTCTGTTTTGCAACTATATTAAGAATAGATCTAGAATATATTCTATAGATCTTGGAATATTATTTTGTTTATCAAGATATTCTTTACTGACCTAGAATCAAAATTCATAGATCTAGAATATTCTTATGCAGATCTAGAATATTCACTTACGGATCTAAAAGCATGGCTCTGATACCAATTGTTGGGGTTTGCACATAATCAGAGCATAAAAGCATGGCTCTGATACCAATTGTTGGGGTTTGCACAACGGAAATTGCAAATTAAATAAATCTACAAAATAATCTATTTAGGAGAATATGTGGATCGATTCAATTTCATGCTACAACATACAGAGACATGCTATTGCACAATTAATCACATAATTTAGAATTAAATTATGATGTTGAATACTTACAATTATGATTCTTCAAAGAATCAAAGTTGCTGGCTACTTCTCAACGTGTAGATCTTGAAGCTTGATTGTGATTGCAAGACCAAGGATTTTCTAAAACTCTAGATCTAAATTCCATGTGGGAGGGATCTCTTAGAAATAATAAGGATCTTGAAGGAGAAGACAAGAATGCCAAGAACACACAAAGAGGAATTTCGAATTCCTCTATTAGAGAGAGAGGGCCGAAAATTCCAATTGTGGAGGCTAGGTTGTGATGGGCTAGGTTAGGGATCTATGGGGCTAAGATTGAGCCTCCCCTATTAGACTTCTTTACTAATTAAATTATAACCCATAATTCAATATAAGGCTAATGGAATATTTCTTGTGACACTATTGAAGAAATACTGACCGCCCATCCAATCCGTGATTACAAGCAATCCGGGTTAACCTCTTTAATATATTATTTTCTGTGTTTAAGACATTCTATATCCATTAATTAATTTGTTGTCTGCTATGGACTTTAAATTAATTAATATCTTCTTATTTCCATGAGTTTGTCTAGTACGAGATGTATATTAAAATATACTTTACTTTTCTATTATTCTTGGATTAAATCCAAACCGGCCGGGTTTTCGAATAATAGAACTTCTCTCGAACACCTCTTGGGGATATAGTCAAACCGCGCAGGCACACGATAATGTAATAATAAAACTGACACCATACTAGTTATTAATTATTACACCCAAGATATCAAGAATATTGGGATGCGTAAACCCGCACCTATTGATAAGTCAAAGCAGCGTATGATTAAATAATGTGTGTCCTATATTATTACAAAGATTAAGAAATATTAAATCTTCAACACATCGTCTTTCAGTAGATAGCAATAAAGACGTGTCTATACTTTAGATCCTTCTAATGTTATACCACACCAGTGTCACTAGTCATTCTCAAGGTCAAGACGACTTTCGGATGGACACTGCAACCTTTCGCGATAGGTAGCCAAAGTCTATCTAGGTTTTGAAAAAATTTTACTTCTACAAGGTTCCGACTGGGCCACCTACTGTGATGACCTGTTCCACAACCCAGCCTTCAATGTAGAAGACTAATACTGATTTTACTTTCCGACATTTTAATTATATAATTAAAGACGGTCAATAGCCATTAAAGTAAAATACACAGCATGAAGAATACATTTATTATTCTCATTAAATGCAGAGAGTTTACAATATACAAGCAATTTATCAAATTCATAATAAACTCAAAAAATGTTTTTTAGTATATATGTTCCAACAAGTATAGCTAAAGGTTAGTACCAGATATCGAACACAGGGAAAACGATCAGACTGGCTAGCTTCTACTAGACTTCTTCTACTATTTGGAGAAAACAAAGATTTTTGGTTTTTGAAAATAAAATTTGTAGAAACAACAAGAGTAAATAACTAAAGTAGATAAAATTACAGAGAAAAACTAGATGAGATAAAGGAATTCCAGGGATGTGCTTTCACAGTTATGGTTTATACAAGTTCCAACTTCAACACCCTAGCACAGTTCATACTCTACTAGAACGAGTCACACATTTATTATCCACCTCAATCTGAGATTAGTAACTCCTAAAGGCTCCTAAGACTCTTAATGTTCTCGCTCTCAATTAACAGTGTCATTTTTAGAGAAACTAATTATAACGTCTCACTCAAACATGGAGCAATTATCCAACACTTAGAATAGAAGCAAAGTAGTGAACAAAACGGATATTAAATAAATAGGAACTATATAAACCAAAGTCGTTACACATCCCTAGAATTCTATGAGTTTAGTTACACATGATGGATAAGCTAAACACATAGTTTGTAGGGAAAACAAAGAAAACATTAAAACTAAAGAAATAGAACCCAAAGGTAGAATCTTGTAGTCTTGATCTTCTCTTGATTCCACACTTCAAACACCTTGGATCTTCATTAATAGTGGAAGGAACTCTCAAATATTATGATCTGGAAATTATGCTGCAAATATTTTTTGATGAAGCTTGAGGGTATATTTATAGCCTCAAAGTCGAATCCCACAATATGGTAAATCTTCAACACAATATGGTAAGTCTTGGAGAGATATTATGGCAATTTCTGTGCACCGCGCTTTCCCAGCAGCCGCTGTATATTATTCCGTAGATTCTATCACTCGATCAGTGGCCGCTGCAAATTATTCCGTAGCTACTGGATATCTCAGAGCTGCCGTTGCGCACTGCCCAGCGGTCGCTGGGCATGTTCTTTTCAGCTCTATTTTTTCGAAGCGGACCGCTACAGGTACAACAGTCGTTGGCGGCCAGTGTTCACTGGCTGGCTTGAATACTCCAGATTTTCATCTTCGACTCTTTGATATCTTTTCAGGCTCTATTTTGCACATTTCTCACAAAACACGTAAAAATACCAAAATAGATAAAATATGCAAATAATGGACATGTAATGCAACTTTGACACTCAAAACAGGCCAAATAATGGCCTTAAAACAGTGCAAAATTCGAGCGTATCAGCTGGCAATCACTCTGTAGTTTGTGACTTTCGATCAGCGGTCGCTGCGCACAATCCAGCGGTCACTGGACATGTTCTTCTCTGTATCAAAAACCATAAATTAAATATGTTTCATACCTTAATCATAATGAAAGTCAATAATAGAGTCTTATTTCATCAATACTTTCAATCAAAAATCATAATTTTTAAAGCTATAATAAAAGGAAAAATTGGTTTTCCTTTCTATTGAACTTGAAGCAAGAATTCACTTCAATCAATCATCAAAACTATACTTGTAAACAAGATTAAAGTGCTTATGGAAGAATCTAACCTCTAATTATAAGATTTTGCAAAGTTAAGTGGAGATTGGTACTGTGTGCTACATGTATCATGGTGGAGTCGCCGGAGCTAAATCGGTGGTGGCGCAGTGGCTGAACGGAGGGAGAGCAAGAGGACGGTGGATTACAGAGAGGGATGTAAAGGTGAAAAAGAGAAAGAGAGAGTTTTCTGTTTTTTTTCCTATTCCACGACATTTTCTTTTCCTGTTCTCTAATTCCTTTTTCTTTATTTTAATACTATTATTATTATTATTTTTTCTTTAGTTTCCACATAAATTCCACCTTCCACCTCACTTACATATTATTTTTCTTTCTCTTTTTCCTTATCCTATTTACTTTCCTATTTCTTAACTTTCTATTTTATTTGATTTCTAATCTAATTAATAAAACCATGTATAAACCACTAATTAAAAATCTAATTTCTACTTTAAACTTTTGAAAGTTTGGGATATTAAAACTCTCCCCCACTTAGTAAATTTCATCCTCAAAATTGAGTCCTGATTCAAATAGGTTGGGGTATTGTTGTCTCATCATATCTTCAGGCTCGGCTCCTATATAGCTTCTTCTACTTTATGACTTCGCCAGAATACTTTGGCAATTGCTATTCTTTTATTTCTGAGCTCTTTGCTATTCTTTTATTTCTCAGCTCTTTGACCTCTCTCGCTAAAATCAGAACGGGTTCTTCCTCGTATGTTAAGTTTGGATGTATTTCAACTTTGCTTTCTTGCTAAATCAAAAGTGTTTTCTTCCAAAGACACACTTTCAAAAACACTTTGTCACCAACCTAGAATTCAATGTCTTTTCTCTTCAAATCTGCATAAGATTTTTGTCTATCTGATGCTTCTTTCAGTCGATTTCGTATCAATCGGACCTTTTTTCTTTCGTCTATGTATAATTTCAGGACTCACTATCTTGTTTTCACTCAGCTCTGTCCAGCATAGCGGTGTTCGACATTTACGGCGAGAAGTACTTCATAAGGAGTCATTTGAATACTAGAATGATAACTGTTGTTATATGTAAATTCCACTAACGATAAGTATTTTTCCCAACTAGCTTCAAAGTTCATGACACAACTTCTCAACATGTCTTCTAGAATCCGTATTACTCGTTCTAACTGACCTTTTGTCTGTAGATGAATTATTGTACTAAGTTGTAGTCGAGAACCCAATGCTTCTTGAAATTAATTCCAGAATCTTGAAGTGAATCGTTGATCTCCGTTAGATATTATCGAGCTAGGCACTCTATGTAATCACAAAATTTCACTAATATATAACTCAACCAACTTCTCTAATGAATAATCAATTCTTACCACGAGAAAATGAGCTGACGTAGTTAACCGATCAACAATTACCCATAGAAGCGAAGTAATGAACAAAGTCGTTACAACCACATCACTAGAATTCTATGAGTTTAGTTACACATAAATTATTAATCTAAAAACATAGTTTGTAGGGAAAACATAGAAAACATAAGAACTAAGATAATAAAACCCAAGGGTTGAATCTAGTAGCCTTGATCTCTTCTTGAATCAACACTTCAATCACCTTGAACATTGATAAACTACAAAACTCTCAAATATTATGCTCTGGAAAATATGCAGCAAAAGGTTCCTTTGATGAAGCTTTAGGGAGTATTTATATAGCCTCCAAGTCATGTGCAATAATATGGCGAATCTTCAGCATAGTATGGTAAGTCTTGGAGTGAAAATTGAAAAGTTTCTGTGTGCCGTGTTTTTCCAGTGGGCCGCTGCACTCTTTTTAGCGGTCGCTGGCAAGCATTCTGTAGCTTTCGTCTCTCGATCAGCGGTCGCTGCACACACTCCAACGGTCATTGACTGTGTTCTTCTTTTCAGCTCTATTTTTTGAAGCGGACCGCTATAGGGGCAGCGGTCGATGGCGAATAGCGCTCGCTGGCTGAAGTGCAACAGGCCGCTGGCTGGCTCGAAATCTCCAGATTTCCACCTTCGACTTTTTGCTATTTTTTTAGGCTCTATTTTGCACATTTCTCACAACACAAGTTAAAATACTAAAATATATAAAATAAGTAAATAACAGACATGTAATGCAACTTTTATACTCAAAACGAACCAAATAATTGCCTTAAAACAGTGCAAAATCCGAGCTTATTGTTTGTCCTTAAACAAAACATAAAACAAACATAAATCATAAGGACTAGACGTCGTAATTTCCTCAAATATGGAAAAGTTAGATTAAACATGAATTAACGCAATCAAATCAAGCAATGCTTATTAGTGCACTTTCATTACTAACTCGTGGATCACCTTGAATTTATGCACTCACAAATGGGTAAACTTCTAAAGATTGAAAGTGTGTTTATTTCTCAGTCTCAAAGTGTATATGACAATGTGTATAAGCACTCAAATCATACATCATGCAAAGTTTACCATAGACTTCCTCAAAGTCTAATCCCTCCTTTACTAGGAGTGATTAAGCATCAAAAGTCCGAAATGTCTTTATTTTGGTTGTAATGTAGGTCCTATGGTAGGTGAAGAATACTTGGCTAAAAAGTGACAAAAAGTAAAAATCCTAAGTAGAGTAAAGTAGACTCCACTTTTTCTTTCAAACCCAAGACACTTCAACTCACTTTCCCAATCGTTTAAATTTTCTTTATTTTTCTACACAACCTTCCTTTCTTTTCTTTTTCCTTTTTTTCTTTAGACATTCTTTCTAGATCAAGTACAGTTCAGATTTTCATTATTTCCCCTTTATTTTACCAATTCCTTCACAAAAGAAAATAAAATACTATACTAACCCAATGAACTATCTCCATTAATTTGGCTTCCAAAGAATAGGCTTAGAGGCTTAAAATTAGCTCCAAAGGGTATAAGATATTTGAAAAGGGTAAACAAATTTGGATATAAAAGTAGGCTATGAAATGATTGTCTAACGTGTTCCCTTATCAAGTTAAACACTATGTAAATTTAAGCAGACGAGGAGCAAGTTCTAGAAACATATACATGCATGCAGATAAATCAAACAAGAAAGAATTACGGCTCAAATCTCACAAGGTATAAGCATGATTCAAGGCGAACAAATAATTCACTAGTTATGTACATTTTCACCAAACCGTCAAATCAAAACATCAAGCCATAAGGTGTAGATTTAGTTTGTAAAGTCGGTTGGGACGTGAGTAATCTACAAAAGCAATAAAGGTACCTTAAAATTTCGTGTTGAGGCTGGATTTGCCAAAATTTCAACAAAAGTTGAAGATTGCAACTGGATTGCGGTGAAAGTTCCAACAAGCCGTTGGGATTGGCCCATCTGTTGCTGAAATAGAGTCAGAACCGATCCAGTGAGAGCCAGTGGGCCACTGCGCAAGCGCCAGCGGTCGTTGGATTTGATCCCGAAGCTGCGAAAAATTCTATCAACACTAAAACGAAATTAAAACACAAAAACAACTTAAAAACATAAAGTAAATTGTTCATAAACAAAATTTAAAATAACATTGTCTTCAAATAAAAACAATAAAAAGATAACATTGCTCATTTATAGTCGAGAGCTTGACTCTTCAATCTTCAATCTGGAGGGGGAGGAGGAGGGGTGTTGAGAAATCAATGCTTGAATATTAGTCGCAGTACATGCAGTTCAAGTTCTACAACATTTGGCTGATGTTGAAAGGCAAGTTGAAGTTCGACGGAGGAATAGTGGCCACCTCGTCAGTGTCGAAGCTGACGAATAAAACCGCCAGTGGCGGTTACACGACAGCGGAAGCCCGTTGCCTATGGATCTCAACGCTGAGCTGGATGAAAGTTCTGGAATGCCAATGTCTACTTTTAGACGTCCCGTTGGAAACAAGATTGCCAAAGCCCAGGCCAAAGGGAAGGCGACAGTGTCTGGATCGGCTCCCCCCTTGCACCTTCGCCTAAGCTTGTGGCTTCACTGCTCGCCAAGTTCCATGGCTTTCACGAGAGTTTCAACATGAGCTTGCTACTTGACGCGGTCATCGGCCATGTCAATGCCACCGACCCGAACACACGTCAAATGTATGAAAAGATGGTAAGGAGTTTGTAGAAGAAGTTAGATTTAGAGTAGAGTAGTGTAGGTGTTTGTTTAAATTTAGTAATATATTTTTTTTAAAAAATTAAGTAATGTACTCCCTCTGTCCCACTGAAGATGACCACTTATTTTTTATTTGTCCAATCAAGATGACCCATTACTAAAAATGGAAACACATTTCTCTCTACTTTATTCCCTATCTCTTACTTTACTCTCTCCACTCCATACAAAAAAATAAAGTTACATAAATTCTCGTGCCGCCCTAGGAAGGGGTCAACTTCCTTTGGGACGGAGGGAGTAGTTCTTTTTTAATTAAGTAATGTAAGTGCATTTTAAATTTGTTGTGTTTTATATATTATTGGTATTTAGTAATTGAAAAATAAAAAATTATTAAATTTAAATATAAAATTGTACATCAGTCCGATCACTAGTCCGCACCACTATAGGAGACTAGGCCAGATTATGAAAAGCTGATATGGCAACCACTAGTCTTGACCATTGGGAATGCTCTAAGAGCATCCACAATAGTGGACTAGTCAGTCCCCTAGCCACCGGCGTGCGCCTAGGCGCTCGGCTAGTCCGCTATTGCGATAGGCTAGCCTAGAGGACGAAATAAATGCCCTAGCTCATGGAGGTGGACGAGTGGCGCTAGCCGATCGC
Source organism: Salvia splendens (assembly GCF_004379255.2). NCBI lineage: Eukaryota > Viridiplantae > Streptophyta > Magnoliopsida > Lamiales > Lamiaceae > Salvia > Salvia splendens. Next base: position 34,541,297 of record NC_056040.1, read on the forward strand.
TCGTCGCCTATTGCATGACGAGCGATCGGCCAACGCGTATTTTTTTAAAATCTATTATTTCAACTCTATATATACGGCTTATTGCACTTTATTTTATTCACACTACTTGTTTTAATGAGCATCTTTTCCTCCTCACTCATTTTCTCTAGATAAAATGAATCATGACAGCAACTCCCCCAACACTGGCGAATCACAAACGTCGTACCCCAGCGGAGTTATCCGATGTCGTTCATATCCAAATTACGAAGCACCAGTTTGACTTCATCAATCAGATGAAGCGCAATTTGGGGATGAGTGTCGGCGACGATCAGCCCGTAGCCGGGGATGCCGCTGGGGATGGTGGAGAGGACTCTGATGAGTGAGCCGAGCTGCATTTCAAGCTTGAAGACAAAAGTTTTTTTTAATTGTTGTAGTTTTTTTTCGAATTGTAGTACTCCCTTCGTTTCATAGTAGTAGAGTCATTTTGCCATTTTGATATGTTTCATAGTAGTAGAGTAATTTCCCTTTTTGGTAAAAGTCAACACATTTCTTCTCACCTACTTTTCTCTCTCTCTCACTTTATTCTCTCTATTTTTTCCTCTCTCATACTTATTTATCTTTTTATTTAATACATTACACACATTTTTCTTAATCTCCATGTCGAAAAGAGATGTCTCCACTACTATGGAATGGAGGGAGTATGTTTTTATTTTATTTTATTGAATTATGTTTGAACTTTCTCCATTTTTTGTCCAATATAATTTCGTATTTGTCATTTTATATTTGCTAGGCTAGGGCAATGGTTGGGCTGATGATACGCTCGGATTTTGCACTGTTTTAAGGCCATTATTTAGCCCGTTTTGAGTGTCAAAGTTACATTACATGTCTATTATTTGCATATTTTATCTATTTTGGAATTTTAACGTGTTTTGTGAAAAATGTGCAAAATAGAGCCTAAAAAGATAGCAAAAAGTCGAAGATGGAAATCTGGAGTTTGCGAGCCAGCCGGCGGTCCGCTAGCCGCCATCGACCGTTGCACCTATAGTGGTCCGTTTAGAAAATAGAGCTGAAAAGAAGAACACGTCTAGTGACCGCTGATCAAGAGACAGAAGCTATAGAGTACTTGCCAATGACCACGGAACAATGTGCAACAGCCTGCTAGAAAAACGCGGTGCACAAAATTGCCCTATTTTCTCTTCAAGACTTACCATACTACGCTGAAGATTTGTCATATTATTGCACATGACTTGGAGGCTATAAATACCCCCCAAAGCTTCATCAAAGGAACCTTTTGCTAGATATTTTCTAGAGCATAATATTTGAGAGTTTCTTCCACCGTTTGTCATTGTTCAAGGTGTTTGAAGAGTGGATTCAAGAAAAAATCAAGGCTACGAGATTCAACCATTGGGTTTTATTATCTTAGTTTTTATGTTTTCTATGTTTCCCTACAAACTACTCCCTCCGCCCCCCAAAGAATATGCACTTTGGGTTCAACACGAGTTTTAATGCAAAATTGGTAAAGTAAGAGTGAGGTAGAGAGAAAAAGTAAATAAAGTATTGTTAGTGGAGAATGGTCCCACCTCATTAGAGAGAAAAGAGTTTCAAAATTAGAAAGTGCATATTCTTGTGGGACGGACTAAAAAAGAAAGAGTGCATATTCTTGTGGGAATGAGGGAGTATGTTTTTAGATTATTCAATTATGTGTAACTAAATCATAGAATTCTAAGGATGTGTTGGTAACGATTTGGTTTATACAGTTCCTATTTATTTAATATCTGTTTTGTTCATTACTTTGCTTCTATTCTAAGTGTTGGATAATGCTTCATGTTTGAGTGACAAATTCTATGATGATTTATTGACGTGCAACATAATCGTGAGAGGAGGTTTGCATGTTTAAAGAGCTTAGCTAACGCTACAATTAATTCCCCTTAAAACGATACTTTTAATTGAGAGCGAGAACATTAGGAGTCTTAGGATCTTCTGGGAGTTACAAATCTAGAAACTGAGTTAGGAACATTAGGAGTCTTAGGATCTTCTGGGAGTCTTAGGATACTTTGTGCCGCATGGACAATATTTATGTGACTCGTTCTAGTGAACTATGAACTTTGTTAGAGTGTTGTAGTTGGAACTTGAATAAACCATAATTGTGAAAACACATCCCTGAAATTCCCTTATCTCATCTACAATTATTTACTTGCTTTCATTATATACTTCTAAAAATCCAAAAATCTTTCATTTTCCCAAATAGTAGAAAAAGCTTTGAAGAAGGTAGCCAATCTGTGATAGATTTCCCCGTGATCGATATCTGGTACTGACCTTTAGATATACTTCCTTCGTCCCACTTTAGAAGTCCCAGTCACTTTTGAGCATTCATTTTGTAAAAATGATAATAAACAATTAAAGTGGAGAAATGGTAAAGTAAGAGAGAGAATAGTGTAGTGAAGATTATGTAATGAATCATAAACCCACCTGTGAAGTGGCTCTTGACGAGCTAACTTCTGTCACAAGTTCCATTAACCAAGAACCCGTACCTAGTGTACAAACAATTCCCGAAATTTCAACTTCAACTCCAAGTATTGTAGTGTCGCGCCGCAATGGGAGGGTCTCTCGACAGCCCGATAGATACATTGGTTTGGGGGAATCCATGGATCACTCCTCGGACAACAATGTATCAGATCCCTAGAACTTTGCAGAGGCGCAGGCAGATGTCGATCATTGCGAATGGGTGAAAGCAATGTATTCGGAACTACAATCTATGATAGACAAAGACGTGTACGATTTGTCTGTCCTACCCGAAGGTTGTACTGCCATTGGGAGCAAGTGGATACACAAATATAAACGTGGACCCGATGGATGAGTTAAAGTCTTTAAGGCAAGACTAGTGTCCAAGGGGTATACCCAAAAGGAAGGTATCGATTACAATGAGACCTTCCCCCCGGTGGCCATGCTCAAATCGATCCGGATACTATTGTCTATTGCAGCTTACATGATTGGGATGTATGGCAGATGGACGTTAAGACTGCGTTATTGAACGGGTGTCTTGAGGAGACCATCTACATGGAACAACCCAAAGGATATGCCATGAAGGGCAAGGAACACATGGTTTGGAAGCTTAAGAAGTCCATTTATGGCCTCAAGCAAGCATCTAGATCATGGAACCAGTGTTTCGATCAAACTATTCATAAGTTTGGATTCGGAAAGTGCCCAAACGAAAGCTGTGTTTATAAGAAGGTTGAAAAGGGGAATGTTGTGTTCTTTATTTTATAGGTAGAAGACATTCTTCTAATTGGAAACAATAAAAAGATGTTGTCATCATTACGAACTTGGTTGTAGAACCAGTTCGAGATGAAGGATATGGGAGACGCGGGACACATCCTCGTGATCAAGGTTCTCAGGAATCGTGAAAAGAGGAGTTGTGCTTATCTCAAGAACCCTACATCAATATTGTACTTAGTCGCTTTAGCATGCAAGATGCCAAGAAAGGTTTCTTACCTTTAAGACATGACATCCATCTATCTCAAGAGATGTGCCCCAAAACGTCATCTGAGATAGAAGAGATGAGAATGATTCCATATGCTTCGGCAGTTGGAAAACTCATGTATGCTATGCTTTGTGCAAGGCCTGATATTAGCTTTGTTGTTGGCATGGTGACAAGATATCAGTCGAATCTGGGCCAAGGACATTGGACTGCCGTAAACACCATACTCAAGTACCTTAAACGCACTAAGGACTATGCTCTAGTTTACAATGCAGCCGAGCTCTGTACTTTGGAATATACTGACTTAGATTTTCAATCTGATCAAGACTCGAGAAAATCTACTTCTGGATATGTGTTCACCTTAGGAGGTGGAGCCGTAATTTGGAAGAGTGTGAAGTAGAAAAGCATTACGGACTCGACCATGGAAGCCGAGTATGTGGCCGCTTTGGAGGCTGCAAAAGAGGCAGTATGGTTCAAGAACTTCCTTATGGATTTAGGTGTGGTTACGAATCTGCCCAAGAGCATCACCATTTATTGTGACAATTCTCGTGCTGTGGCAAACTCGAAAGAACCAAGGGCTCACAAAGCGAGCAAACATATAGAGAGGAAGTATCATATCATTAGAGATATAGTGCAGAGAGGAGACATACAAGTGGTCAAGATTGCGTCAGAGAACAACCTGGCAGATCCTTTTACAAAGGCATTGGCGGTGAAACCGTTCGAACGCCGTGTTGAAAGGATGGGAGTTCGACTCATTCAAGACCTCAACTCGCTTTCAGTATAAGTGGGAGAATTAGACGTGTTGCACATATATTTTTTTTACTCGAAAGCTTTTTTGAGTATAAGTGGGAGATTGTTAGAGTTTGTATACTAGAAATCACCTTTCGGGAATACTGTAAAACTCTATATGTTCTTTTCCAAAGGAATGAAACATAATATTTTTGTCATAATGTTTTTATGTTTTACATTTAATGGATGTTTATTGCATATTTAGTAGACCGGTTGTGAGCGTCGTAACAAAGTATAAGTCATAAAAAAAACTGTCACACCTCAACCCCTCTGACGTATACTCTTATAATAAATAAATCCCTTATCATAAAAGCAATCAATACACGTGTCTAATTCATAGAACACCCATATTATACAAGTTCAAACCAACACTTATCCGATACATATTTCAAAATATCCTGTAAAGTAGTGGAACCCTCTCACCACTATATATACTATACATTTATCTACATGCAAAATGATGAGGAGGAGAAGGTTGCCAATATGCGTCAGCCGCCGAACCTGATAACACATGGAGTTCCTATGACCCATGTCAGTCAAAACTTTACTGTTATCTTATTCCTGAAAAATTTAGTGGTTTATATGAGCACAACTCAGTATATATAAATTTCCACCTTTAATCTCACATGATACAAACATCAAGCATATTCTTTCATCAATACATATAATCAGAAACAATATATAACATAATTTAAAAACAAACCAGTTCATATTCATATGCATATGCCACTCTATTCAGTTTATTATTCTGTAACAGTCAAGCCTGGTATCTGCCCGGGATTCCTCTATGATTGACCCGTAGGTCCCATTATGATTTGGACTCATAGGTCCCTCTGTATTTTGGACTCATAGGTCCCTCTATATTTGGACTCGTAGGTCACTCTGTATTTGGACTCATAGGTCCCTCTGTAATTTCAGATCCAGTACAAGGCTGTCACAGATCCACTTTAATCACATGATTCATGTACTCGGTATCATAAGCATATCATTTGCACCAATAACATATCCATAACATATTCCATCAAATTATCCAATATATCTAAACAAACATGTCCACTTCAACAATCAAATATTCATATCATATTCGACCATCAAAATCAAATAATTCATAATCATATCAATTTCACACCATATAATCCAATAATTCACTCCAATTCAACATATAACAATCAACCACATAACACATATAAAGCTAAAAGTGTGATTTATACACACCTTGACTTCGATAATAGCTGTCTGAACTTTTGAATCCATCTTTCCATCTACGACCCTTGTTCCATCAAAATTTCCTCCTACTGGAATAATATTTCCCTTCCTCATTTTTTTAACCTCTTTCAACTCCTTTATATATATATTTACCGAAGCTTACTTCATAAGCTAAGTACGAAGCTTACCTCGTAAGCTAAATACGAAACTTACCTCATAAGCTAAATTAATACAAGGAGTTACTTTCTTTTCTTTCCCTATTCTCACTACATATTACTTTAAATCTCATGCACACATTTTCCATGCACAAGACACTTAGTATTAAGCACACATACACATTTACATAACTAATATATATGTAATAAAATATGTAATTATGCAATATGATGTATGATTTAGGTCACGGATGTCACAAAAACAAAGTCTAAGTCTTTGTTTTAGTAGACCGGTTGTGAGCGTCGTCCACTTTAAGGTAACACGGTCAGTTCTGAACAAAGAAAAATAAGAATTTCACAACCTAGATAGACCTAGACTACCTATCGTGAAAGGATGCAATGTCAGTGCATATTTCTAAGCCTTACTGAAATAAGATGACATTGGTGTGCTATAACACTGAATTGGATCTAACAGCAAGACGAGTTTTTATGCTATCTACTGAAAGGCGAAGTCTTGATAATTAATATCTTAATCAATGTACGTTAGCATTGAGCATACGGTATTGATTATGCACTACTTTGACTTACCAAAAGGTGCGGGTTTTTCGCAACCCAAGAATCCTGGTATATTGTGTAGTGATGATTAATATCTAGCGGTGCTAGGATTGCTATTATATTGAATCGTGAGCGAGGTGAGTCTCGTTTGATAACGTCCACAGGAGGAGCTCAAAACAAGGTTTTATTATTCAGAACCTAGCTAGTTATAGTTTGATTACTCTTTGAATAATAAATAAGCGTTTCTTGCTAAGTTCACTCTAGGAGATAATAATATGTTAATTAATTAAGTCCACAACAAACATTGATTAATTAATGGACATTTCTATCTTAAGCGCGAGAAATTAATGTCAAAAAAATGGAAACTCTGAATACTTGTAATTTCGGATTTGGATGGGCAGTGCAATATTACTTCTGTAGTGGCTGCTCGTAATATTCCAATATAAGCTTATATTAAATTGTGGGTTCAATTTAATTAGAAAAAAGCTAATTGGGGGAGGCCATATCCAAATTCTTCCATAGATCCCTGACTGGGCCCAATTTGTGACTAAATATAAATAGGAGAATAGAGGAGACAGAAAATACACTTGTATTTTCTCCAAAATTTTCATCCCCCTCTCTGTTCACATAGGGAACGATTTTCCTCTCCTTCGTGAGATAGGATTTCTGTCTTCTTTATTTAAGTCATAGTTCTCTAGTGAGATCAGCCAACACTGATATGAGATTACAGTCCGGGAACCAGTCAGAAGATCCGTGGTTTAGTACTCAAGATCTTCACTTGGAGAAGACGCGATCCATCTTCGATTCTTCAGTGAATCAATGAGGAAATTTGGCTAACTCCGTAGCAAGCATGTTTTAGGGATTATTTGTGCTAAAGCATGTTTAAATTCAAGTTATGAGCATGATACATGTGAAATTACACCAATAGATTTTGTCTAAATAATCTGCCACATAGATAAGAATTTTATGTGATCCGTTAGAACGCACGGCTTCCGCTGCCAACCCGTACAGTTTTTGGCCGGGCTATTACTAAACTGTTGCTAGTCCACCCCTATTGTGTATGATCTTACACAAAGATTTCTTTAAATGAAATGTTAATAGTGAACACAATAGGGGCGTCGCGGCGACAGCGCCGTAGCGCCCTATTGCAAGGCAAGGAGAAGCCGCGGTGGGGTGGAAGCGTCGGGTACCCGGCAGTGGTTTGTGGCTCGCGACAGTCTTAGCGGCGTCCTATTGAGCGCCGCGAGACCGTGGCGGCGCGTATTTCGTGCGATTTTTTAATTAATTTATTTATTTATTTTTATTTCTTTAATTTTTTTCTATAAAAACCCTATTCTCAATTCATTTTTTTCATTTCATTCAAATCTCAAAATTTTCTCAAATCCACTCTCAGAAAATGGATTCCGATGATGAGTACCAATGCATATGGGATGCGACCTATGACGCGTTAGTTAAAGAGGTTGCGCACGAAGTACAAGAGGAAGAGGTACGGGCGGCAGTGGTCCCTCGTCCGATCTTGCATCTGCAGACAATCCCCCGCGACCATATCCAGACTAATCAGTGGCTGATGGATGACTACTTTGCCGAAAACCCGCATTTTCCGCTAATGCTCTTCCTACATATAGCATTGTCATTGGCCCCGCGGTACATGTGCTTCACCCTCCGATCTGATGCCAACGACTGACCACGATTGCGAAATACTACTTACTGTGCACGGAAGGGAGCACGGTTTTCCAAGGATGATGGGCAGCATAGATTGCATGCACTAGGAATGGAGGAACTTCTCAGTGGCTTGGAAAGGGCAGTTCACTACCGGGTTCAAATACAAACACCCGACGATGATCTTGGAAGTCGTTGCTATCGGTTGTGGATCTGACATGCGTATTTCGGTGTTGCAGGTTCTAACAACAATATCAACATTCTGCAGTCGTCTTCTCTCTTCAATAAGCAGTGCTGGGGCGAGGGTCTGCAAATCAGCTTCTTAGCCAACGGCAAGCAGTACAATAGGGACTACTATTAGGCAGATGGTATATACCCCTGGTGACCCGTATTATTGAAGACGATCAGACATCCATTTGGTCGGAAGAAATCTTGGTTCGCGCAACGACAATAAGGTGCGAGGAAGGACGTTGAGTGAGCATTTTTGTCACGACCGCCCATACTAGGGGTACTACAAACGCGGCGATCGTGATCCAACACGCAAGGATAGCGTTTTATTTGAAAACTTAATTAATTTAAAAGAATGAAAAACATTTTGGTTTAAAGAAAAAAGTTTAAGGTTATAATTTACTATTAATTAGAAACGACTTATGATAAATATTTTTATTTTAAAAGAAGCAGCGGAGAAAATAAATATTAAAACCCAATTAACTTCTAAAGAAACATTTAGATTAAAACACGTAAACACCATTTTAAAGTAACATTTTAAATACCCGGTTAAAAACCTAACACAACCAAACATGCTCAAACACAGTACGAAAAAGATTAAAGTCTTGAGACATAGTACAAAAATATAGCAGCGGAAATAAGGTTTAAAGAGAGTCAAGGATAACGCCTAGGTATGAAGACACAACGCATCCTAAGTTCTTAGGCCAACTCAACATCCTCCGCAACATCCCGCTCAACCTGCACATAAAGAAAAAGAATATGCAGGGCTGAGTACTTGTTGTACTCAATGGGTTCATGCCGAATATATTTTAATATAGTTATGTCATCTATACCAGTGATCTCGAGTTTTATATGTAGTAAGAAATATCACGAGAACACAAAAATATTTCAAGTCTGGCCAGACAATTTATCTCCCACTTTTCACATCAATCCATCAATCACAATCATCATATCACAGTACGATGAAAGTGTGGCCACACTATTCGCCCACAAGACCGGCCGACTAGCAAGGACGGGTCACGATCCCACCAGTGTACATAGCCTGATAGGGTTTGCGGCCCTACTCAGACCTGAATTCGTTTCACAACACAGCTATATAGCCTAACGGAGCAAGCTCACACGAACTAGGCGTCAGACAACAATCTCATAAACCAAAAACAACATGGCATGACATAACAGTTAAATCACCCTTATAACACCATAACATATTTTCGGAAAATAAAGAGATTTGAAAGAGAAAGCCCACCTCGTTCGGTTAACAAAATTCAATCCAACTTAAGGCAACTCTCGTTCCTTGTGCTCACGTACACACAATAATCCTTGCCAACATCACAACATAAGTCAGCCTTCCATAAACTCATATTTCTATGCATGTCCTATCGTTCCTCTCTCATCGTTTTTCTCAATTTACCCAACCCAACGTTCAACACAAGAGGGAAAAACACACCATAACATATTTTAACGTGCAACACCTAACCACACCAATAAACACACTCCTTGGACATACATGCATCATATAACACCATTAGACTTGAAAATAAGCACTATTTTATTAAGGTAGAAAACTGGCAGAACTGCACGACCGTTTTGTAAAAATCACTAAATATCCATACGATGTCCAATGAGGCTGAAAGTTTCACACAATGCAGAAGACACATCATATTTCACCCAGTTAAAAATTTACATCAAAAGGAGGTCATTTGGTTGGTCAAACAGAAAACGAAACATTCTGGCCGAGAACACAAGTTTCTGGCAGAATTGCGCAGTCAACTTCAAACATTTTTTAAAAACTCATTTTTCGACAAAAAAGGGTGAAATTCGCACGAGACACATAAAACACCTTGAAATTTACTCAGTAAAATTTTCATATAAACATTCGATCTTTTGATAGGTCAATTACACATCAGAAACCGTTGTTCGAACGTCACATATTTCAGGCTCACAAATTCAAAATTAGGGTTTCTTCCTCAATCATCCAAATACAATTTTTCATGCTTATAACACACAATCATGCTTAAAAGGTTCTCATAATCATGTTTGCATATAAACTCACATCATTCACCAAAGATTCAAATCAAATTCACATGAACTCAATCAAAATCGCATAATTATCAAAGTTCTCATGCAAGCACACTTTCCCACCGATTAATTTTGCGATCTATCATTCCTACACTCACTATATGCATGTAGGGTTCAAGAACAAGGATTATATGAAAAGATTGAGGGAAAGTGAATCAAATATACCTTCCTTGAAGAAAACGAATCGGTAGAACAAGGATTGGTTGGAGGATTTTTGGAGAGGATATGAGTGGGAGAAGAGAGGCGTGTGAGGGAGAGAATGAGGGAGGGGGCGTGTGAAATTATGGGGGCTAGGGTTAGGGTTTAGTTTATTTTATGTACTAGGTTTAATTCACACCCAATTAAAAGTAATTAAATTGTGGAAGGAATAAAATAAAAATCCCACAATGTGGAGCAAGGTAGGCGTGTGATTTGAGGGTGAGAAATTCGAAATTTGCTGATTTAATTAGCAAGGAAAAACAGCAATATTTACTTGGAGAGAAATATAGTCACAACTTAGGAAATAACATAGTGGGTATTTCACAATTAAGGGAACAAAATAATTTTAATCTCCAAGTAGGAAAATAAGGAAGGGGCCGAAAATTTAAGAGGAATTGCACAAGGGAATTATTTAAATCCTCAATTAAATAGGATATGATTTAAATTTGGTAATTTCTTTATAGGAAAAAGGCTCCCATAAAATAGGTAACAATAAATAAATTCCCACAAGGAAAAATAATAGCATGGGGCGTGTGATATGGAAGGTGCAACACAAGGAAATATTCACATCCCCAATTAATTTGGCTTAGGTATTAATTTGAATAAAAGGGTCTCACAAAAAAAAAGAAACAATAAATTCTCCTCTACAAAATAATGAGGGGGCTGAAAATAATTAGGCTTAACTAGCCAAGGAATTATTTCAAATCTTTATTTAATTTGAGTGAAGAAATAAAATATGACATGATTTAATTGGATTTAATTCAAAAGAAGGGAGTCAACAAAGCACCAATTAAATCAAAGAAAATAATTCATCCTCCTATTTTAAATAGGAGATTTTTGAAACTCCCAAGGATAATAGGCTAGAGTTCGAATTTCATGTAGTACAATTTAGGGATCATTTGGTTTGGATTTAATTTGGATAAATATCCCAAAACAATTAATTAAATTCAAGAAATGAAATACTATTTCAATAATTAGGAAGGGCCGAAAATTCCAATGAATTGGCTCGAAAAAAAATATAAATGCATGATCTTATTAATTATTTCCCCACATTGGATAATATAAAATATCAAGCACTTCATTCCACATCACTCACGACAATTATTTCACGCAATTCACTTAATCACATAGAAACAAAAGTTTCATAATCGAAATTTCAAATAAACATATAAAAAGAGTCACAAAAATTTGGGATGTTACATCCTTCCCCTCTAAGCAGAAATTTCGTCCAGAAATTTGATCGTCTCACATAAATAACTCGGGAAACTTTTCTTTCATTTAATCTTCTAACTCCCACGTGGCTTCCTCGGGACCATGGTGCTTCCAAAACACCTGTCACCACCGCCCATACAAGGGTACCACAACGCGGCGATCGTGACCGACATGCATGGATAACAATTTAAAAAGAACATCTTGATTAACTTAAAGGAAGAAAACAACTTAGTTTAAAGAGAAAAGAACATGGAGAAACGCCTCTTGTTGTCAAAAGGAGCTGGGTTTCCCTCCCATTTCCTCTTGTCTCTAAAGTTCGCTTGGAGTGCAGATGGGGTAGGGTTTGTTGTCCTCTCATTCTTGGGCAGTGCTTCCTCCACATCTAAGGCACAGCCCAATACCTCGGAATAAGGAATTCCCCTGCGACTAGCCACTGCTACCCTTATCTCTGGCCTAAGGCCGGAACGGAACTTCGCGGCCATCTTCTCGTCTGTATCCACCAATACTGGCGCATAACGAGTCATCTCACATAGGGCGCGGTCGTACTCCGTGACCGTCATACTTCCTTGTTTTAAAGTGTGGAACTCCACTACCTTCGCCCGTCGATAACTCATGGGAACATACTTATTGTAAACTTCTTCCTTAAACTCCTCCCAAGTAAGCGCCTCACAACGAGCGGGGTCCATAGTTCTCTTCTTCGTTTCCCACCAAAAGTCAGCGGGTCCTGTCAACTGATACGTCACGCAGGCCAGGCGTTCTCTGTCTGTGCATCCCATAAACTCAAAGACACGCTCAATGTCGCGTACCCATGCCTCCGCCTTCGGGGGCTCTCCCAATCCATCGAACTTGGGTGGGTTCTCTTTCCGAAATGCTTTGATGTACTCCCTTTCGTTTGGTTGGGGTAGAGGTGGTGGTGGAGGCGGGGGCGAATTCCCAACACTTCCTTCTGTCTGTTCCCCCACATTGTTCTCCACACGCGGACCACGTCTACGTCTTGGGGGCATGTTGATTCATCTATCTAGTGTTAAGATCCTCCTCCGGGTCTTCTTCCTCTTCCGGGTCCTCTTCCTCTTCTATGTGATACTCGTCAACCATGCGGAGGGCTTCTTCGATATCCATGCTATCTTCCACATAATCATCCTCAAAACCCGGAACCATGCTTTCTTGTGGTACGGCTTCTCTTTCTGTCGTGGGTTTAACCTCGATCACGTCTTTGTCTTCCCATACCGTTTCATCTTTTCCTTCTTGTGTCGACGATGGTCGCTCGGAACGTGAGTCAATCAAAGCACACGTTAAGGCCTTTAGAAAACCTTTCATGTCGCCAACCATCATCTGGTTTCTTGGTTCGTACCACGTGAACCGACTGGCTGTTGTTTCCATCCAAGGCTCCTAATTGTCGGGCATCAACTCAATTAGTCTCCTTATGCCACCATAGGCCGTTACATGGTACCCGCAGACATCTCGCCATAGGGTCTCAAAACGGGCAACAACCTCTCTCAAGGCTTTGCCTTCCTCTCTCTCATAGTGGTCGTAATCGTATATCGCTTGTCGCATTCTGGCACTATACTGACTGCTCTTGAGCGCGGTTCGTTTCGTTCGCACCATCTATGTGAAGACGAAAGTTTCTTTTAAAACACCAAAAGTATTATTGTTTGTTCGAAAAAGTTCTTAAGTTTGTCGCGTAGTTTGAAAATTTGTCGTTGTCTTAACGTTTCATATCTTTGCATGCTATCGTGGTAGTATTTTCGCGCATTATACACATTTAGCAACATCACTAAGTTCATGCTCACATAATCATTCCATTACAACTCATCCTTATGCATATCATTCATTGACATGCGTAACTTGTCAACGTCATAACATATCATCATACATTTTCATGCATCAATCTTCCATACTTTCAACAATTTAAACATACCTCACTTTCATCGGTTGAGCGTGATGTTTTGGATGTTGAGCCTTCGTGACACTTCTAGTCAAATAAGGGTTCACTAACTTAGACTTAAAGTGAAAGAAGACTCTCGGACCAGAGCGAAAGAACAAAGCTCTGATACCATTCTGTCACGACCGCCCATACAAGGGTACCACAACGCGGCGATCGTGACCGACATGCATGGATAACAATTTAAAAAGAACATGTTGATTAACTTAAAGGAAGAAAACAACTTAGTTTAAAGAGTTTAAAGTTAAAAAAAAATATTTGAAAAGACATAAGGTAAAATACTTTTAAAAAGGACAACGGGAAAAATTAGACTTAAGAAATACATCAACTAACTAAAGTTGAACAAATACTTAACTTAAATCTCGAAGAATAAAATTTTAAAAAGACAACGTAAACACTAGTTTAAAACTCATCACCACCATACATGTTCACACACAATATATAAAGGAAAGATTAAGTCTTGAGTCATAGTTCAAGTTATAGCAGCGGAAAATACGGTTCAAGGAGAGTCAAGGACGACGCCTATGTATGACGACACAACGCATCCTAAGTACTTAAGCCAGCTCAACATCCACCGCAACATCCCGCTCAACCTGCACATAAGAAAAATAATATGCAGGGCTGAGTACTTGTTGTACTCAATGGGCTCATGCCAAAAACATTTTAATAATAGTTATATCATCCATACCAGTGATCTCGAGTTTTATGTAGTAAGAAAATATCACGAGAAACACAAAAATATTCAAGTCTGGCCAGACAATTTATCTCCCCACTTTTCACATCAATCCATCAATCACATCACAGTGCGACGATAGTGTGGCCACACTATTCGCCCACGAGACCGGCCGACTTGCAAGGACGGCTCGCGATCCCACCAGTGTACACAGCCCGATAGGGTTTACGGCCCTACTCGGACCCGAATTCGTTTCACAACACAGCCATATAGCCTAACGGAGTAAACTCATACGAACTAGGCATCAGGCACACAATCTCATAACAAAAACAACATGGCATGACATAACATTTAAATCACCCTTATATCTCCACATAATATTTTTCGGAAAAGTAAAGAGGTTTGAAAAGAAAGCCCACCTCGTTCGCTTAGCAATTCACAACCCAACTTAGCAACTCTTGATCCTCGAGTTCACGAATACACAACACCCTTGTCAACGACAACATAAGTCAGCCTCACACTTCAACATATTACTATGCATGTCCTATCGTCTCTCTCTCATCGTCTTTCTCAATCCCCCAACCCAACATACGTCAAAAAGGTGTAAAGACACACGTATCGCATTACAACTTATCACAAGTGCTTACACCATTTAGACACGTTCCTTGGACATACATGCATCATACAATACTTTTAAACTTGAAAATAAGAGTTATTTTAACAAGGCAGAAAACTGGCAGAACTGCGCGACCGTTTTGTAAATATTACTATAAATTCACCCGACCTCAAAAGAAGCTAAATTTTGGTCACAATACAGAAGACACATTCAAGTTCATACATGAAAATTTTCACACCGAAATCACGTCATTTAGTCAGTCATATCACATATTAAACTCTCTGGTCGTAACATACAATTTCCGACAGTATTGCGCAGTTCATTTGAAGAATTCACCATAAATTCATCCGATGCCCAAAAAGGCTGAAAATTTAACACGACTTCGAAGACACTTCAAATTTTCATATAGTTCAAGAATCACATCAATCGGAGGTCATTTGTTTAGTCAAACAGAAAACGAAATATTCATGGCGAGAACTCACGTTTCTGGCAGATTTGCGCAGTCAATTTCAAACATTTATTAAAAATTCATTTTTCGATAAAACAGGCTGAAATTCACACGAAACACAAAAAACACCTTGTAGTTTACTCAGTAAAAGTTTCATAGCAAAATTACTTCGTTTGATGGGTCAAACACAGATCAAAAGTCACTAGTCGTGCATCACAGATTTCTGGTTCAAGTTCGAAAATAGGGTTTTTAAACTTCCACAACACAACCACCGATTTTTCATGCTCGAAAACACATAATCATGCTTACACGTTCCTCATACACATATTTGCATACAAACTCATATTATTCACCCAAATAAATCGATCCAACTCACATGATTTCAAACAACAACGCCAAAAACAACAAGTTCTTACGAAGCACACTTTCCCTCCCGTTAAAACTTGCGATCTATCGAACCTACACCCTCTACATGCATGTAGGACTCAAGAACATGGTCAAAACGGATAGGATGATAAGAAGTGAGCAATATACCTTCTTTGACACAAAACGAATCGGTAGAAACGATGGATGAAGTGATTCGTCGGAGACTCTCGAAAATAACTTCAACGGATTGCAAGAACACGAGTTGGATGGAAGATTTTTGGAGATGGGAGAGTGGGAGAAGAATGAAGCGTGTGAGAGAGGGAGAAGGGAGGGGGCGAAAATTGTAGGGAGAGTGGGGGCTAGGGTTTGTTTAATTGCTATTTATTTGCTAGGTTTAATACATGGGTAAATTAAATAAATAAATTGTGGGGAATTAAAATATAGGCTAACAATAAATCCCACAATTAAAAGAATAAAATAGGCTTGTGGGAGGTGAGGGAATTTCGAAAATTCCATGTGCACAACAAGGAATTTATTTGGTATCTTCTTGGAGAATATATTCATAACTTAGGAAATAAATATAATGAATATAAGGGAACAAATAAATTAAATCTCCAAGTAGGAAATAATAGGGGTGGGGGCCGAAAATTCTTGGGTCATTGCACAAGGATATTATTTAAATCCCCAATTAAATAGAATGGGATTTAAATTTGGTAATTTCTTTATGGAAAAGGCTCCCATAAAATAGGTAACAATTATTTAAATTCCCACAAGGAAAAATATAAGCATAGGGGTGTGTGATATGGAGGAGAATAGAAGGAAAATATTCACACCCCCAATTAATTAGACATAGGAATTTATTTGAATAAAAAAAGGATTCCACAAAATAGGAAACAAATAAAATACTCTCCAAAATTTATTGGAGGGGGCCGAAAAAATTAGGCTCAAATAGCCAAGGCAAAAATCCCAACTCTCTATTTATTTTGGGGTGAAGAAATAAAATATAACATGATTTAATTGGATTATATTCAAAAGAAGAGAGTCAATAAAGCACCAATTAAATCAAATGAAAAATAATCCAATCTCCTATTGGAGATTTTCGAAACTCCCAAGGATAAAAGGATGGAGTTCGAATTTCATGTAGTGCAATTTACGGTCCATTGTTTTGGATTTAATTTGGAATAATGTCCCAAAACAATTAATTAAATCCACAAAAAGAAGTACTATTTCAATAATTAGGAGGGCCGAATTTTTCAATGAATTGACTTGAGAAAGAATAAATGCATGATCCTATTAATTATTTCCCCTCATTGGAAAAAAAAAAAAACTCAAGCTCATCATTCACATTAACCACGACAATTTATTTCACGCAACTCACTTAATCACATAGAAACAAAAGTTTCATAAATTCCAATAACGTATTAAAAGAGTCACAAAAGTTTGGGATGTTACAACACCTCCACGGACGCTATCGATTTGTTTCGTAACTCTTATACCTTCCGATCTAGGATCGCCTCTGGCCTTTCCTCGTAGCTCATGTCGGGGGTTAAGACCACTTCCTCTTGATGAATTACATGTTTGGGGTCGAACATATATTTGCGCAACTGCGACACATGGAACACGTTGTGCACGTTCCCAAAGCTGGGAGATAACGCCAATCGATACGCTACAGGACCTACTTCATCGACAATCTCGTACGGTCCTACAAAACGCGGTTTCAGCTTGCCTTTCACTCCAAACCTCACAACTCCTCTCATCGGGGATACCTTCAAGAACACTTTGTCACCAACGTCGAATTTGATTTCCGTTCGACGTACGTCAGCATACGACTTCTGCCTATCTTGGGCTTCCTTGATCCTTGCGCGGATTTGATGCACAATTTCAGTCATTTCCTTTATAGCGTCGGGTCCTAACATCTTCCTCTTGCCAATTTCATCCCAATAAAGTGGGAATTGACACTTCCTGCCATACAAGGCTTCATACGGAGCCATATTGATTGTCGCTTGGTAGCTATTGTTGTAGGCGAACTCAACCAACGGTAGAATAGTTTCCCAACTTTCCCCTCCGTCTAAGACAACGGCTCGTAGCATATCGTCAAGCGTTTGAATCGTCCTCTCTCACTGCCCGTCCGATTGCGGGTGATAAGCAATGCTGAAGTTCAATTGCGTGCCCAATTCTCGTTGCAAACTCATCCAAAACTTTGATGTGAACTTCGTATCGCGGTCGGACACAATGGTATTTGGCACCCCATGCAAACGCATACTCTCATTCACGTAGAGTTTTGCTAATTTGTCCGCGCCATAAGTAATTCGAATTGGTAAAAAGTGCGCGCTTTTAGTTAGTCGATCGATGATCACCCAAATCGCAGTGTTGCCTTTCTGTGACTTTGGCAAACCCGTCACAAAATCCATAGCTAGATGCTCCCACTTCCATTCGGGAATTTCGAGTGGTTGTAACTTCTCATATGGCCATTGGTGTAAGGCCTTCACTTGTTGGCATGCTAGACATCGTGCCACATATGACGCTACGTTTCCTATCATTCCATTCTACCAAAACCGTTGCTTCAGATCTCAATACATCTTCGTGCTTCCGGGGTGAGCAGTGTAAGGCGTGTCATGCGCTTCACTCAAAATCTCATCTTTTAGCACCTCATCGGTCGGCACACACAATCGTCCATCGTACGTCAAAGCATTATCCGCCTCCTCATGGTAATGATCGAGCTTCTCGGCTCTCACCTTTACACGTAATTCTTCCAACCTCTCATCACGTTGTTGGGCTTCTATGAGCTTGGTTCTCAAATCTGGCTCAATCACTAGCGTCGCTATACTTCCTCCTACTGTCTCGGGAGCTTTTACTATTTCCAATCTCATTCTGTCGAATTCGCGAATCAACGCTTCCTCTTGCGTTAGGAAATAAGCTAATTGAGGTTGGTTCTTCCGACTCAAAGCATCAGCGACTACATTCGCCTTGCCCGGATGATTGTGAATACCACAGTCATAATCTTTCACGATCTCTAACCAACGTCGATGTCGCATGTTTAGCTCCTTCTGCTCGAAGAAGTATTTGAGACTCTTGTGATCCGTATATATCTCACATCTCACTCCATAGAGGTGGTGTGTCCAAATTTTTAGTGCATGCACCACTGCTGCTAACTCCAAATCATGAGTCGGAAAATTCAATTCATTCGGCCTCAACTGTCGGGAAGCGTATGCTATCACTTTCGGTTGCCGGCACGGCTAGAACCGGTGCTGTCGTCAACTTTTCCTTCAACAGTTGGAAACTCGCCTCGCACTCCAGCGTCCAAACCACTTTGATTCCCTTCTTAAGCAGTTGTGTCATGGGTCTCGAGATTTTAGAGAATCCTTCAATGAAACGTCGATCGTATCTCGTCAATCCCAAGAAACTGCGGATTTCACTCGGCGTTTTCGGTGATTTCCAATTTTACACGGCCTCGACCTTTGCTGGGTCTACTTGATTCCATTTGCCGTCACAATATGACCAAGAAAGTTTACTCGAGTCAACCAAAACTCGCACTTACTAAACTTGGCATAAAGCTTCTCCTTTCGCAACGTTTCCAACACTGTCTGTAGATGCCATCCATGTTCCTCCTCGTTCTTCGAGTATACTAAATCATCATCGATGAAGACCAACATGAACTTGTCGAGATACTCGTGGAAGACTCGGTTCATCAAGTCCATGAAGACAGCCGGGGCGTTGGTCAGCCTGATTGGCATCATGACGAATTCATAATGGCCATAACGAGTGTGAAAAGCAGTCTTAGGCACATCCTCTCGTCGGACCTTTAGTTGATAATATCCCGACCTGATACCACTCTGTCACAACCGCCCATACTAGGGGTACTACAAACGCGGCGATCGTGATCCAACATGCAAGGATAGCGTTTTATTTGAAAACTTAATTAATTTAGAAGAATGAAAAACATTTTGGTTTAAAGAAAGAAGTTTAAGGTTATAATTTACTATTAATTAGAAACGACTTATGATAAATATTTTTATTTTAAAAGAAGCAACGGAGAAAATAAATATTAAAACCCAATTAACTTCTAAAGAAACATTTAGATTAAAATACGTAAACACCATTTTAAAGTAACATTGTAAAGACCCGGTTAAAAACCTAACACAACCAAACATGCTCAAACACAGTACGAAAAAGATTAAAGTCTTGAGACATAGTTCAAAATATAGCAGCGAAAATAAGGTTTAAAGAGAGTCAAGGATAACGCCTTTGTATGAAGACACAACGCATCCTAAGTTCTTAGGCCAACTCAACATCCTCCGCAACATCCCGCTCAACCTGCACATAAAGAAAAAGAATATGCAGGGCTGAGTACTTGTTGTACTCAATAGGTTCATGCCGAAAATATTTTAATATAGTTATATCATCCATACCAGTGATCTCGAGTTTTATATGTAATAAGAAATATCACGAGAACACAAAAATATTTCAAGTGTGGCCAGACAATTTATCTCCCCACTTTTCACATCAATCCATCAATCACAATCATCATATCACAGTGCGACGAAAGTGTGGCCACACTATTCGCCCACGAGACCGGCCGACTAGCAAGGACGGCTCACGATCCCACCAGTGTACACAGCCTGATAGGGTTTGCGGCCCTACTCAGACCTGAATTCGTTTCACAACACAGCCATATAGCCTAACGGAGCAAGCTCAGACGAACTAGGCATCAGGCAACAATCTCATAAACCAAAAACAACATGGCATGACATAACAGTTAAACCACCCTTATAACACCATAACATATTTTCGGAAAATAAAGAGATTTGAAAGAGAAAGTCCACCTCGTTCGCTTAACAAAATTCAATCCAACTTAAGGCAACTCTCTTTCCTTGTGCTCACGTACACACAATAATCCTTGCCAACATCACAACATAAGTCAGCCTTCCATAAACTCATATTTCTATGCATGTCTTATCGTTCCTCTCTCATCGTTTTTCTTAATTTACCCAACCCAACGTTCAACACAAGAGGGAAAAACTCACCATAACATATTTTAACGTGCAACACCTAACCACACCAATAAACACACTCCTTGGACATACATGCATCATATAACACCATTAGACTTGAAAATAAACACTATTTTATTAAGGCAGAAAACTGGCAGAACTGCGCGACTGTTTTGTAAAAGTCACTAAAAATCCATACGATGTCCAATGAGGCTGAAATTTTCACACAATGCACAAGACACATCACATTTCACCCAGTTAAAAATTTACATCAAAAGGAGGTCATTTCATCGGTCAAACAGAAAACGAAACATTCTGGCCGAGAACACAAGTTTCTGGCAGAATTGCGCAGTCAATTTCAAACATTTTTTAAAAATTCATTTTTCGACAAAAAGGGGTGAAATTCACACGAGAGACATAAAACACCTTAAAATTTATTCAGTAAAATTTTGATATCAACATTCGATCTTTTGATAGGTCAATTACACATCAGAAACCGTTGTTGAACGTCACAGATTTCAGGCTCACAAATTCGAAATTAGGGTTTCTTCCTCAATCATCCAAATACAATTTTTCATGCTTATAACACACAATCATGCTTAAAAGGTTCTCATAATCATGTTTGCACATAAACTCACATCATTCACCAAAGATTCAAATCAAACTTCACATGAACTCAATCAAAATCGCATAATTATCAAAGTTCTCATGCAACCACACTTTCCCACCGATTAATTTTGCGATCTATCATTCCTACACTCACTATATGCATGTAGGGTTCAAGAACAAGGATTATATGAAAAGATTGAGGGAAAGTGAATCAAATATACCTTCCTTGAAGAAAACGAATCGGTAGAAAATGAATTGATGCGATTCGTCGGAGACTCTTGAAAATAAACTTCAACGGATGCAAGAACAAGGATTGGATGGAGGATTTTTGGAGAGGATATGAGTGGGAGAAGAGAGGCGTGTGAGGGAGAGAATGAGGGAGGGGGGTGTGAAATTATGGGGGCTAGGGTTAGGTTTAATTCACACCCAATTAAAAGTAATTAAATTGTGGAAGGAATAAAATAAAAATCCCACAATGTGGAGCAAGGTAGGCGTGTGATTTGAGGGTGAGAAATTCGAAATTTGCTAATTTAATTAGCAAGGAAAAATAGCAATATTTACTTGGAGAGAAATATAGTCACAACTTAGGAAATAAAATAGTGGGTATTTCACAATTAAGGGAACAAAATAATTTTAATCTCCAAGTAGGAAAATAAGGAAGGGGTCGAAAATTTAAGAGGAATTGCACAAGGGAATTATTTAAATCCTCAATTAAATAGGATAGGATTTAAATTTGATAATTTCTTTATAGGAAAAAGGCTCCCATAAAATAGGTAACAATAAATAAATTCCCACAAGGAAAAATAATAGCATGGGGCGTGTGATATTGAGGGTGCAACACAATGAAATATTCACATCCCCAATTAATTTGGCTTAGGTATTAATTTGAATAATAGGGTCTCACAAAAAAAAGGAAACAATAAATTCTCCTCTACAAAATAATGAGGGGGCCGAAAATAATTAGGCTTAACTAGCCAAGGAATTATTTCAAATCTTTATTTAATTTGGGTGAAGAAATAAAATATGACATGATTTAATTGGATTTAATTCAAAAGAAGGGAGTCAACAAAGCACCAATTAAATCAAAGAAAATAATTCATACTCCTATTTTAAATAGGGGATTTTCGAAACTCCCAAGGATAATAGGCTAGAGTTCGAATTTCAGGTATTACAATTTAGGGATCATTTGGTTTGGATTTAATTTGGATAAATATCCCAAAACAATTAATTAAATCCAAGAAATGAAATACTATTTCAATAATTAGGAAGGGCCGATAATTCCAATGAATTGGCTCGAAAAAAAATATAAATGCATGATCTTATTAATTATTTCCCCACATTGGAAAATATAAAATATCAAGCACTTCATTCCACATCACTCACGACAATTATTTCACGCAATTCACTTAATCACATAGAAAAAAAGTTTCATAATCGAAATTTCAAATAAACATATAAAAAGAGTCACACAAATTTGGGATGTTACATCATTCCCCTCTAAACAGAAATTTCGTCCAGAAATTTGATCGTCTCACATAAATAACTCGGGAAACTTTTCTTTCATTTTATCTTCTAACTCCTACGTGGCTTCCTCGGGACCATGGTGCTTCCACAACACCTTCACGGACGCTATCGATTTGTTTCGTAACACTTGTACCTTCCGATCTAGGATCGCCTCGGGCCTTTACTCGTAGCTCATGTCGGGGGTTAAGACAACTTCCTCTTGATGAATTACATGTTTGGGGTCGAACACGTATTTGCGCAACTGCGACACATGGAACACGTTGTGCACGTTACCAAAGCTGGGAGGTAACGCCAATCGATACGCTACAGGACATACTTCATCGATAATCTCGTACGGTCCTACAAAATGCGGTTTCAGCTTGCCTTTCACTCCAAACCTCGCAACTCCTCTCGTCGGGGATACCTTCAAGAACACTTTGTCACCAACGTCGAATTTGATTTCCGTTCGACGCACGTCAGCATACGACTTCTGCCTATCTTGAGCTTCCTTGATCCTTGCGCGGATTTGATGCACAATTTCGGTCATTTCCTTTATAGCGTCGGGTCCTAACATCTTCCTCTCGCCAATTTCATCCCAATAAAGTGGGAATTGACACTTCCTGCCATACAAGGCTTCATACGGAGCCATATCGATCATCACTTGGTAGCTATTGTGGTAGGCGAACTCAACCAACGGTAGAACAGTTTCCCAATTTTCCCCTCCATCTAAGACAACGGCTCGTAGCATATCCTCAAGCGTTTGAATCGTCCTCTCTCACTGCCCGTCCGATTGCGGGTGATAAGCAATGCTGAAGTTCAATTGCGTGCCCAATTCTCGTTGCAAACTCATCCAAAACTTTGATATGAACTTCGTATCGCGGTCGGACACAATGGTATTTGGCACCCCATGCAAACGCACACTCTCATTCACGTAGAGTTTTGCTAATTTGTCCGCGCCATAAGTAATTCGAATTGGTAAAAAGTGCGCGCTTTTAGTTAGTCGATCGATGATCACCCAAATCGAAGTGTTGCCTTTCTGTGACTTTGGCAAACCCGTCACGAAATCCATAGCTAGATGCTCCCACTTCCATTCGGGAATTTCGAGCGGTTGTAACTTCCCATATGGCCATTGGTGTAAGGCCTTTTCTTGTTGGGATGCTAGACATCGTGCCACATATGACGCTACGTCTCCTATCATTCAATTCCACCAAAACCGTTGCTTCAGATCTCAATACATCTTCGTGCTTCCGGGGTGAGCAGTGTAAGGCGTGTTGTGCCATTCACTCAAAATCTCATCTTTTAGCGCCTCATCGTTCGGCACACACAATCGTCCATCGTACGCCAAAGCATTATCCGCCTCCTCATGGTAATGATCGAGCTTCTCGGCTCTCACCTTTACACGTAATTCTTCCAACTTCTCATCACGTCATTGGGCTTCTATGAGCTTGGTTCTCAAATCTGGCTCAATCACTAGCGTCGCTATACTTCCTCCTACTGTCTCGGGCGCTTTTACTATTTCCAATCTCATTCTGTCGAATTCGCGAATCAACGCTTCCTCTTGCGTTAGGAAATAAGCTAATTGAGGTTGGTTCTTCCGACTCAAAGCATCAGCGACTACATTTGCCTTGCCTGGATGATTGTGAATACCACAGTCATATCTTTCACGATCTCTAACCAACGTCGCTGTCGCATGTTTAGCTCCTTCTGCTCGAAGAAGTATTTGAGACTCTTGTGATCCGTATAAGTAACGCCACACTTTTCGAACCCTAAAGTACTTCTATTTATGCTTTTATATTTGCGAAGTCCGTGAATTAATTGTTGGTGAATTAATTGTTGCTGGACTAGAGATTTGTGAAATAAATAACTGCGCGAATTTAATTAATTCCTGTCCGTGAAGAATATCTATTGGACTCAATTCCGTGTTGGATCCGATAAATTAAATAAATATTATAAAATCCAGTCCGTGATATACCTTCAAGAACACTTTGTCACCAACGTCGAATTTGATTTCCGTTCGACGCAAGTCAGCATACGACTTCTGCCTATCTTGAGCTTCCTTGATCCTTGCGCGGATTTGATGCACAATTTCGGTCATTTCCTTTATAGCGTCGGGTCCTAACATCTTCCTCTCGCCAATTTCATCCCAATAAAGTGGGAATTGACACTTCCTGCCATACAAGGCTTCATACGGAGCCATATCGATCGTCGCTTGGTAGCTATTGTGGTAGGCGAACTCAACCAACGGTAGAACAGTTTCCCAACTTTCCCCTCCATCTAAGACAACGGCTCGTAGCATATCCTCAAGCGTTTGAATCGTCCTCTCTCACTGCCCGTCCGATTGCGGGTGATAAGCAATGCTGAAGTTCAATTGCGTGCCCAATTCTCGTTGCAAACTCATCCAAAACTTAGATATGAACTTCGTATCGCGGTCGGACACAATGGTATTTGGCACCCCATGCAAACGCACACTCTCATTCACGTAGAGTTTTGCTAATTTGTCCGCGCCATAAGTAATTCGAATTGGTAAAAAGTGCGCGCTTTTAGTTAGTCGATCGATGATCACCCAAATCGCAGTGTTGCCTTTCTGTGACTTTGGCAAACCCGTCACAAATCCATAGCTAGATGCTCCCACTTCCATTCGGAAATTTCGAGTGGTTGTAACTTCCCATATGGCCATTGGTGTAAGGCCTTCACTTGTTGGCATGCTAGACATCGTGCCACATATGACGCTACGTCTCCTATCATTCAATTCCACCAAAACTGTTGCTTCAGATCTCAATACATCTTCGTGCTTCCGGGGTGAGCAGTGTAAGGCGTGTCGTGCCATTCACTCAAAATCTCATCTTTTAGCGCCTCATCGTTCGGCACACACAATCGTCCATCGTACGTCAAAGCATTATCCGCCTCCTCATGGTAATGATCGAGCTTCTCGGCTCTCACCTTTACACGTAATTCTTCCAACTTCTCATCACGTCATTAGGCTTCTATGAGCTTGGTTCTCAAATCTGGCTCAATCACTAGCGTCGCTATACTTCCTCCTACTGTCTCGGGCGCTTTTACTATTTCCAATCTCATTCTGTCGAATTCGCGAATCAACGCTTCCTCTTGCTTTAGGAAATAAGCTAATTGAGGTTGGTTCTTCCGACTCAAAGCATCAGTGACTACATTTCCCTTGCCTGGATGATTGTGAATACCACAGTCATATCTTTCACGATCTCTAACCAACGTCGCTGTCGCATGTTTAGCTCCTTCTGCTCGAAGAAGTATTTGAGACTCTTGTGATCCGTATAAGTAACGCCACACTTTTCGAACCCTAAAGTACTTCTATTTATGCTTTTATATTTGCGAAGTCCGTGAATTAATTGTTGGTGAATTAATTATTGCTGGACTAGAGATTTGTGAAATAAATGACTGCGCGAATTTAATTAATTCATGTCCTAGAAGAATATCTATTGGACTCAATTTCGTGTTGGATCCGATAAATTAAATAAATATTATAAAATCCAGTCCGTGATAAATAAATTGTGTACTTCACAATTTAATGTAAAATACAATGGGCTGTGAATTAAACTAAACTAATTAAAATAAAATATCTTTAATTAAATATTCTACGCAGATTATCCTCCTCTGTGATGAGATATTCATCCTCCGTGATCTGCAAATAAATTCAAATTTATCCAAAATAAAAAAAGGAGCAGAATTCGAAATTTACTCCCCTTTCCCACTACTAAAAACCGTTCCTCCCCTCTCTCCCATAAATTTCTCCCCAAACCAAAACTACCCATCAGCCAATCTTCTCCCTAATATATATTTTCTTCCTAACTCAGAATTCCCCTATTTTCACATCTGTGCAACGAGCCGTATCTCTGCAGCAAGAAAAATAAAACCCATTCTTTCAAATTCTACTCAAGAAATTGAGAGCTTACTCAATTGAATTACAGGTAATTCGTATTCCTCCATTCATAGCATAATTTCGTACCTTTTCCGGAAACCAACCGTTATGCATATTTGTGACAGAAGCTGAATCTGCAAAATCCAGTGGGCTACTCCTTTCGGTCCTACAATTTCACAATCAATACCGTGTTGTCGAGGTAAAATCGCTTCCCAATTCCAAGTCATGAACTTTTAGTATACCCTTCACAGCATATCATCATACACCACTCCCACGCTGAACTCGGAATTAAATCCACAATCAAACATAGCTCGAACAATGACACAATCAAAACCAATCGAACATCACGAATTGAAACCCCCCTTGCTGCGAATTGAAAACTAAGAACGAAAAGAAAAGATTTTTGAATGAGAACTTATCTTTCGGAGTTAATCGGGGCGGAATCGGGGGCCGACCGATGACGGCACTCTTCGCGGCGGAGGTTGAACCGCACAGCAGCGACGGCGTCGGGTGCAGCGGCTGGCGGCAGCAGCAGCTCCTCCCGGCGACGAAGGCAGCGGCTCGGCCGAACGGCGGCAGACGCGCCCAGCAGCAGGTCGATGGCCAGAGGGAGGTACGAAGGCTGGAGCATCAATTCCACATCAGCAGCGGCATCGTGAGTACGACGGTACATCGACGTGCGGAGAGCAGCGGCCGACGGCAGAGGTGGAAGGCGACGCCAGATCGGATTCCTTCAAGTGTCGAGCGAGAGAGAAGAAGAGGGTGAGAGGAGAGAGAGAGTGTGAGACGAGGAAGATGGGGGAGGGAGTGTACTTGATTTTGGGCTTTTGTTTTTATTTGGGATTGGGCCTCAACAATAAATTGGATGTTTGGGCTTTACAATTTTAATTGGAGATATAAAGTGGGGGAAATAATTAAGTTTTGGGGCTTTTAAATAAATCTTTGGGCTGATAATTAATAGTGACGAATTATTTAATTAATTCCGGAATATTTCAACGAATTAATAATTATATCCTAAGTCCGAAATAAATATAGTTCGAGGGAAAATGCTTGCGATAATTTAATTACATTTTTTTTAATTTGGGAATTTTATTTCGATATCGTTGAGAATAAAATACGAGGAGCTAACGGAGGAATTAGGGGTGTAAGCGGCCGCCGAATAATCGAAAACTGAGATAAATAACTTCACTTAGGATGCATGCATTTTTACTTATTTAATTTGAAAGTATGTTGATTTATGTGTTATTTTAATTCTAAAGGTGATATCTCGCAAGGGAATCGTGAACGCAAAGGAAAGAAAATAGTTTCGGATTAAGCAATCGAGATGGGCTTCCTTTTTAAATAAGGACAAAAGTCCTAAATGTTTTATTTATGAGAATGAAAATGTGTTTATCATGTCGTGTTTTACTTTAACGTGCCTATCTGATCTGGCTCTGGCCAATATTGTTTAAATCAAATTCGGGTCCTCGTAGGGCCGCAAACCCTACTTGGATTAGGGTACACCTATGGTAGACTGTGTGCTAGCGTACGGGCTGACCGATCTAGTGGCTTGGTTTGTGGCCACATTCCAAGTCATGTATGAGCAGATATGGCTAACGTCTATGGGAAAATGACTGATCAGTCGATGTTTAAAAAGGAAATGATTTTGAGTGTCTCGGGCATTTCTAAAGCTAAACCCCGATGGTTACTTGTGAATGGCATGATAAATTACTATTTATTGAAAATGTTTTCGGCATGAGCCACTGAGTATTTTTTTTATAATACTCAGCCCTGCATGTGTTTTCCCTATGTGCAGGTTGAGCGGCGACGAGGATGTGGTGGTGTTGAGCAAGTGAATTTAAGATTTTATTGTTTTCTTTGAACCTTGAGTGTCGTTGTGTTTTCACACATGACGTCACTCTTTCTCTTGGTCGTTTCCGCTGTGACGTTTCGTTTAATTATGTTTTATTTGGGCCGACAACTTTAGTTGTTAGGATAATGGATACTTTAAATTTCTTGTTGGGTAATATCAAACTCATGGTTATTTATTAGGATATTAATTGTTGGTCCAACTTGTGTTGAAACCCTAATTCTTTTCGTCTATTTATTAAATTATTTTAATCACGATCGCCCGCATTTTTTAACCCTAAAGGGCGGTCGTGACAGTTTGGTATCAGAGCCAGGTTTCTTTCCGCTCTGGACCCAAGAGTCCTTTTGAGTCAAAATCTGTTCTTGTATTAATTGACTAAGGTATAAACATCGAAGGCTCAACACCACAACTCGTCACGCCCAACCGCGAAGAAAGAGGTAAAAGTATTTTGGTGACTATGGGATTATTGAATGTCGAAAGTTACAATAAAAATATATATATATATTTTGGAGATTGAAGTCAATACGATGGTTTTGAAATTATACTTACTTTTTTTTAAATGTGGAATGATATATAAGATTGCTCTTATTTGATTGTGAAACATAATATGATGACTATTGTCAAGCATGAGAAATTGTATCTTTGTGAAAAGTATGCGAAGGTTGTTGAACTTCCGTGATTGTTTGGGTAATTTTTATTTTATCCCATATATGGTGGAATTTACATGGTCTTGGGAGTTGTGGAACGTCGGGTATGATACATGTTGATTTTGATGGGTACAAAGATATTAAAAAAAATGAAATACAATGCCTATGACGATGAACTTCTTGCGTGTAACCATATGTACCTATTGAGTACGTAATAAATAATCTCGCGACGGAAATAAACGTGGAAGTACTAAATACGAGGCAAGTAGCCTATGGGAAACAGAAGTCGACGTACTGTGATATGATGAGATACAAAATCAAACAAAATGAGCGAACCTTTTACTTGAGAGCAAAAGTTTATTCTTGGAGTGATACAACCATCATACCCCTATCTTATATACACATCCATATGCATCTACTTATTACTCTCAACATCATTTTGAGCCATATACCTTCCTTATTCTTTCCTATCTTTGAGCTGATGTTGAGGTTTCCTTCTATGTAGATGGCCGGATTGTACTTTGCTCAAATGCGTAATCGTTACGCCAAAAAAAGGAACCTCCCTGTTGAGAAGTACCGAGAATATGAATGGGATGGAGAGGTCGATCTCATGAGTTACGTCGCCAAATTTTGGGATCTGTGGATGGACGCCTATGCGTTCGGGGGAGCCACCCACCATGCTGGAATTGCAAAGCTTATTCACACCCTACCGCCATCTTGGAGCCAGTGGGTGGCTCAGGCGGCAGAATCGTTCATATGGTATAGTCCGCCCGAGTACACACCGCGAGGGGACTTGCCCGACCTTCTAGAAATACTACTTCCGGCCTTAGTGAGGGCAACCGATGGACCGCCACGTTCCCCACCTCCGCAGATCTTTCCGCCGGATCAAGCTCTCATAAAGAAGTATCGATACGATAGTGAGCCACATGTCTCACGCGTGCCCAGAAGAACAAGGCTAGGGATGCGCACTTCAACCCCTTTAAGAATAGAAAGGGAGGTCGAGAAGATAATCACGACAGTTCCTTCACCAGTACGCGCTGAAGAAGAAGACGAGGATGAAGAGGAGGAACCCTTCGAGGAAGAAGGGAACCCGAATATGGAGACTGATGGTGAGACCGAGGAGGAGGAGGAGGAGGAGAGGGAGGAAGGAGAAATTTAGGAACAATAGTCATGGGATAGATTGTTTCGTTTCTCTCTTGTTTTGATACCATATTGTTTTGCTAGACTATAACTCATTTTATTTCCACGTTTTGGCTTCCCCTTCTTTGGTTATGATTGATACTAAGACCTCTTGGAGGCAACGTTTTATTATGGAAACTTCTACTTTTGCTACCTTGTTGGGCCATTATATTTTGATATTCTATTGTGCAATTGTTCTTGATATCTTATTGTGTAATCGTCCTTTGTTATTTTGGTGTCCAAACGTCTTTTGTTGTCTCATTGTGCGAACATCTTTTGCTGATCCATGATACCATTGTTTCTCTTTATTCTATCGTGCAAATGTCTTTTGCAATCCTGTTGAGCGAATATCATTTGCTACACCATGATACAATGGTCCTACTCTATCCACGACACAATTATCTTTTGTCTTGTTGTGCAATTGTCCCTTGATCCCTACTTGTGAAATATTATATGACCCTTTCAACTATACAACATGACTATTGATAGATTTGAATAAGTGCGATAATAACCCGTTTGATTGGTAATGAATCAGAATGCCGCCAAGACGTAATGTAAGGAATGGGAACCGGGCACCTACACCTCAGACGACGGTAGACGAGAGTGTAGCGCAAACAACCCCACAACCACCTTCACCACCTGCTCCGCCTCAAGTAGACCGAGAAATTGTGAAGTTGTTCCTGAAAAAAAAAACCACCTGTCTTTGATGGAATGGGAGAGCCGGAAAAGGCTGAAAGTTGGATACACGCTTTGGAGCATATTTTCACGATTCTGATGTGCAACGATGCAGAACGAATGGCTTGTGTGACCTACCAATTAACTGGGTTAGCTGACTTCTGGTGGGATACCAAGATGAAGACCACACCACGAGATCAAGTGGGTAGAATAACTTGGGAGAATTTCAAGGAGGCAATATATAACAAGTACGTGCCAAAGAGCTACCGAAAGGCGAAGGCGGCTGAGTTCTATAACTTAACCCAAGAGCGCATGTCAGTGACAGAATATGATCGCACACTCTGCGATATGACCCAGTATGCACCTGAACAAGTTGATACTGATGAGAAACTGGCCGAGAAGTTCCGTGAGGGTCTAAGACATGAGATAAAGATGACGTTAGCTAGTCGTGGGAGACTTACATATGCAGAAGCGTTGGGCCTTGCGTTAGATGTTGAGGCAGCTATGCCCAAGGAGAGAGTGACAGAGAACGCTACACTAGCCTTACCCCCACCACATCATTCCCGGGAGAAGAGGAAGGGGATGGGAATAGGACCCACTATGAAAACAAGAGGTACCAGCCCACCCAAAACCGACCACAGTATGGAGGCAGACAGAATTTCTCTAACCAGAGGGGTGACTTCCGACCCAGACCACCACAATGCAATGTGTGCTCCAAGTACCATTTCGGAGAATGCAGAATACAGAACACCACCAAGTGCTTCAACTGTGGTGGAAATGGCCACTTCTCTAGAGAGTGTCCGAGCAAGACGCGGGGATGGGTCCAAGGCAGAACAACCAAGGGTTCCGTCCGCAGTCGAGGGCACCACCAGCACCACCAAGGACGAATCATGATCAACCTCCGCGACAACAACAACCTCACCGTCCAAGACTTCCCTCCCAGGCTAGAGCATATGCGCTGAGTTTTAGACAACCCAAGACTGAACAAGGGAGTTACGAGAACGGGAATTTGGAAGGTATGGGCGAACTTCTCGATACACCTATTGTTGTGTTGTTTGATACGGGCGCATCACATTCTTTCATATCAGAACTATGTGTGGACACATTAAGTTTGCCAGTTACTAAATCTGAACATAAGATGATGGTGACCTCACCAGTGGGAGGGGTAATAGAGATTTCTCAAATATGCTCGAACGTAGAAATCGTTATGGGAAAACTTAGGCTAGTCGCGCACAACTTACAAGTTATGGCCATGAAAGATGTCGATGTAATCTTGGGAATGGATTGGTTGACTACGAATTTTATTACGATTCGATGTAAGGAGAGACAAATATCATTACGAGCCCCTGGAAAGGAACCAATCGTGTATCATGGAATCCCGATGAACAGAAAAACGTCCATCATCTCCGCACTCCAAGCCACAACGATGTTGAGAAAAGGGCGTCCTACCTATCTAGTCTATCTACAAGGAGATGAGAAGAAAGAAAGGAAAGTGGAGGATGTTGCTGTGGTACGAGAATTTCCAGACGTCTTTCCTGAAGCGTTGCCTGGTCCACCGCCAGATCGACAATTGGAGTTCACAATCGAGCTAGAGCCAGGGTCGGCACCGGTGTCCAAGGCCCCATACCGAATGGCGCCTAAAGAGTTGGAAGAACTCAAGATACAACTACAGGAGCCTATGGACTTGGGTTTCATTATACCCAGTGTTTCACCGTGGGGCGCGCCTGTGCTTTTTTTGAAGAAGAAGGATGGATCGATGAGAATGTGTATCGGTTATAGAGAGTTGAACAAGATGACTCTCAAGAACAAATATCCACTGCCAAGAATAGATGACCTATTCGATCAACTTCGAGGAGCTGGTGTGTTCTCAAAGATGGACTTAAGGTCCGGATACCATCAGTTGAGAGTCAGACGAGAAGACATACCGAAGACTGCTTTTCGCACGAGATGGACTTAAGGTCCGCGATTTATTGGACCTTACGAAATTCTTGAAGGAGTGGGCCCCGTTGCAAACCGATTGGCGCTGCCACCAAGCCTTGAAAATGTGCACAACGTTTTCCATGTGTCACAGCTACGAAAATACGTGTTCGACCCAAAACACGTGATCTATTTCGAAGAAGTCGCGTTGAACCGAGACTTGAGCTACGAGGAGAGACCCCAATCTATTCTGGACCGAAAGATCCAGAATGTGAGAAATAAACCTGTTGCTTGTGTGAAAGTACTTTGGGAAAATCATGGGCATGAAGAAGCCACGTGGGAGAATGAGGATAAAATGATGGAATTGTACCCGGAACTCTTTACTTGAGGGTAACAAATTTCGGGATGAAATTTCTGTTAAGGGTGGTATGATGTAACGCCCCACTTTTCGAACCCTAAAGTACTTGTATTTATGCTTTTATATTTGCGAAGTCCGTGAATTAATTGTTGGTGAATTAATTGTTGCTGGACTAGAGATTTGTGAAATAAATGACTGCGCGAATTTAATTAATTCCTGTCCGTGAAGAATATCTATTGGACTCAATTCCGTGTTGGATCCGATAATTTAAATAAATATTATAAAATCCAGTCCGTGATAAATAAATTGTGTACTGCACAATTTAATGTAAAATACAATGGGCTGTGAATTAAACTAAACTAATTAAAATAAAATATCTTTAATTAAATATTCTACGCAGATTATCCTCCTCTGTGATGAGATATTCATCCTCCGTGATCTGCAAATAAATACCAAATAAATTCAAATTTATCCAAAATAAAAAAAGGAGCAGAATTCGAAATTTACTCCCCTTTCCCACTACTAAAAACCGTTCCTCCCCTCTCTCCCATAAATCTCTCCCCAAACCAAAACTACCCATCAGCCAATCTTCTCCCTAATATATATTTTCTTCCTAAATCAGAATTCCCCTATTTTCACATCTGTGCAACGAGCCGTATCTCTGCAGCAAGAAAAACAAAACCCATTCTTTCAACTTCTACTCAAGAAATTGAGAGCTTACTCAATTGAATTACAGGTAATTCGTATTCCTCCGTTCATAGCATAATTTCGTACCTTTTCCGGAAACCAACCGTTATGCATATTTGTGACAGAAGCTGAATCTGCAAAATCCAGTGGGCTACTCCTTTCGGTCCTACAATTTCACAATCAATACCGTGTTGTCGAGGTAAAATCCCTTCCCAATTCCAAGTCATGAACTTTGTCACGACCGCCCATACAAGGGTACCCCAACGCGGCGATCGTGACCGACATGCATGGATAACAATTTAAAAAGAACATCTTGATTAACTTAAAGGAAGAAAACAACTTAGTTTAAAGAGTTTAAAGTTAAAATTTTTTTTTTTAAAAAGACATAAGGTAAAATACTTTTAAAAAGGACAACGGGAAAAATTAGACTTAAGAAATACATCAACTAACTAAAGTTGAACAAATACTTAACTTAAATCTCGAAGAATAAAATTTTAAAAAGACAACGTAAACACTAATTTAAAACTCATCACCACCATACATGTTCACACACAAAACATAAAGGAAAGATTAAGTCTTGAGTCATAGTTCAAGTTATAGCAGCGGAAAATACGGTTCAAGAGAGTCAAGGACGATGCCTATGTATGACGACACAACGCATCCTAAGTACTTAAGCCAGCTCAACATCCACCGCAACATCCCGCTCAACCTGCACATAAGAAAATAATATGCAGGGCTGAGTACTTGTTGTACTCAATGGGCTCATGCCGAAAACATTTTAATAATAGTTATGTCATCCATACCAGTGATCTCGAGTTTTATGTAGTAAGAAAATATCACGAGAAACACAAAAATATTCAAGTCTGGCCAGACAATTTATCTCCCCACTTTTCACATCAATCCATCAATCACATCACAGTGCGACGATAGTGTGGCCACACTATTCGCCCACGAGACCGGCCGACTTGCAAGGACGGCTCGCGATCCCACCAGTGTACACAGCCCGATAGGGTTTACGGCCTTACACGGACCCGAATTCGTTTCACAACACAGCCATATAGCCTAACGGAGTAAACTCATACGAACTAGGCATCATGCACACAATCTCATAACAAAAACAACATGGCATGACATAACAATTAAACCACCCTTATATCTCCACATAATATTTTTCGGAAAAGTAAAGAGGTTTGAAAAGAAAGCCCACCTCGTTCGCTTAGCAATTCACAACCCAACTTAGCAAATCTCGATCCTCGAGTTCATGAATACACAACACCCTTGTCAACGACAACATAAGTCAGCCTCACACTTCAACATATTACTATGCATGTCCTATCGTCTCTCTCTCATCGTCTTTCTCAATCCCCCAACCCAACATACATCAAAAAGGTGTAAAGACACACGTATCGCATTACAACTTATCACAAGTGCTTACACCATTTAGACACGTTCCTTGGACATACATGCATCATACAATACTTTTAAACTAGAAAATAAGAGTTACTTTAACAAGGCAGAAAACTGGCAGAACTGCGCGACCGTTTTGTAAAAATTACTATAAATTCACCCAACCTCAAAAGAAGCTACATTTTGGTCACAATACAGAAGACACATTCAAGTTCATACCTGAAAATTTTCACACAGAAATCACTTCATTTAGTCAGTCATATCACATATTAAACTCTCTGGTCGTAACATACAATTTCCGACAGTATTGCGCAGTTCATTTAAAAAATTCACCATAAATTTGCCCAAAAAGACTGAAAATTTAACACGACTCAGAAGACACTTCAAATTTTCATATAGTTCAAGAATCACATCAATCGCAGGTCATTTGGTCAGTCAATCAGAAAACGAAACATTCATGGCGAGAACTCACGTTTCTGGCAGATTTGCGCAGTCAACTTTAAAAATTTATTAAAAATTCATTTTTTGATAAAACAGGCTCAAAGTCACACGAGACACAGAAAACACCTTGAAGTTTACTCAGTAAAAATTTCATAGCAAAATTCGAAAACACAGATTTCTGGTTCAAGTTCGAAAATAGGGTTTTTAAACTTCCACAACACAACCACCGATTTTTCATGCTCGAAAACACATAATCATGCTTACACGTTTCTCATACACATATTTGCATACAAACTCATATTATTCACCCAATAAATCGATCCAACTCACATGATTTCAAACAACAACGCCAAAAACAACAAGTTCTTACGAAGCACACTTTCCCTCCCGTTAAAACTTGCGATCTATCGAACCTACACCCTCTACATGCATGTAGGACTCAAGAACATGGTCAAAACGGATAGGATGATAAGAAGTGAGCAATATACCTTCTTTGACACAAAACGAATTGGTAGAAACGATGGATGAAGCGATTCGTCGGAGACTCTCGAAAATAACTTCCTCGTACCTCATGTCGGGGGTTAGGATCACTTCCTCTTGATGAATCACATGCTTGGGGTCGATCACGTACTTGCGCAACTGCGACACGTGGAATACGTTGTGCACGTTCCCAGAGCTGGGAGGTAACGCTAATCGGTACGCTACAGGACCTACTTCGTCGATGATCTCGTACGGTCCCACAAAACGCGGTTTCAGCTTGCCCTTCACTCCAAATCTCACAACTCCTCTCGTCGGGGATACTTTCAAGAACACTTTGTCACCAACGGCGAATTTGATTTCCGTTCGACGCACATCAGCATACGACTTCTGTCTATCTTGAGCTTCCTTGATCCTTGCGCGGATTTGGTGCACAATTTCGGTCATCTCCTTTATAGCATCGGGTCCTAACATCTTCCTCTCGCCAACTTCATCCCAATAAAGTGGGGATTGACACTTTCTGCCGTACAGGGCTTCATACGGAGCCATATCGATCGTCGCTTGATAGCTATTGTTGTAGGCGAATTCAACCAATGGTAGAACCGTTTCCCAACTTTCCCCTCGATCTAAGACAACTGCTCGCAACATATCTTCAAGTGTCTGAATCATCCTCTCTGACTGCCCATCCGATTGCGGGTGATATGCAGTGCTGAAGTTCAGTTGTGTGCCCAATTCTCGTTGCAAACTCATCCAAAACTTTGATTTGAACTTCGTATCGCGGTCGGATACAATGGTCTTTGGCACTCCATGCAATCGCACAATCTCGTTCACGTAG
Source organism: Salvia splendens (assembly GCF_004379255.2). Lineage (NCBI taxonomy): Eukaryota > Viridiplantae > Streptophyta > Magnoliopsida > Lamiales > Lamiaceae > Salvia > Salvia splendens. The sequence continues at coordinate 34,578,347 of NC_056040.1, forward strand.
AGCCTAGCTAACTTGTCCGCGCCATAAGTAATCTTAATCGGTAAGAAGTGCGCGCTTTTAGTAAGTCGATCAATGATCACCCAGATCGCAGTGTTGCCCTTCAGTGACTTTGGCAAACCCGTCACGAAATCCATAGCTAGATGCTCCCACTTCCATTCGGGAATTTCGAGCGGTTGTAACTTCCCATATGGCCGTTGGTGTAAGGCCTTCACTTGTTGGCATGCTAGACATCGTTCCACAAATGACGCTACGTCTCCTTTCATTCCATTCCACCAAAACTGTTGTTTCAAATCCCGATACATCTTCGTGCTTCCGGGGTGTGCGGTGTAAGGCGTGTCGTGCGCTTCACTCAAAATCTCCTCTTTTAGCACCTCATCGCTTTGCACACACAATCGTCCATCATACGTCAAAGCATTATCCGCCTCCTCACGGTAATGATCAAGCTTCTCGGCTCTCACCTTCGCACGTAATTCCTCCAACTTTCCATCACGTCGCTGGGCTTCTATGAGCTTGGTCCTCAAATCTGGCTCAATCACCAGCGTCGCCAATCTTGCACCCACTGTCTCGGGCGCTTTCACTATCTCCACTCTCATCTTATCGAACTCGTGAATCAGCGCTTCCTCTTGCGTTAGGAAATAAGCCAGTTGAGGTTGGTTCTTCGCATGTTTAGCTCCTTCTGCTCGAAGAAGTACCTGAGACTCTTGTGATCGGTGTAGATTTTGCATCTCACTCCGTAGAGATGATGTCTCCAAATTTTCAGTGCATGCACCACTGCTGCTAACTCCAAATCGTGCGTCGGAAAATTCAACTCATTCGGTCTCAACTGTCGGGAAGCATATGCTATCACCTTCCCATCTTGCATTAACACACATCCTAGTCCTACTTTCGACGTGTCCGTATAGACGGCGAAGTCCTTGTCGGGTTCTGGTACTGCTAGGACTGGTGTTGTAGTCAATTTCTCCTTCAATAGTTGGAAACTCGCCTCGCACTCTGGCGTCCAAACCACCTTAATTCCTTTCTTTAGTAGTTGCGTCATTGGTCTGGCAATCTTAGAGAATCCCTCGATGAATCGTCGATAATATCCCGCCAATCCCAAGAAACTGCGGATTTCACTTGGCGTTTTCGGCGATTTCCAATTCTGTACGGCCTCGACCTTTGCTGGGTCTACTTGAATCTCATTTGCCGTCACAATATGACCAAGGAAGTTCACTCGAGTCAACCAAAACTCACACTTACTAAACTTGGCATAAAGTTTCTCCCCTTGCAACGTTTCCGACACTGTTCGTAGGTGCTGTCCATGCTCCTCTTCGTTCTTCGAGTATACCAACACGTCGTCGATGAAGACTAACACAAACTTGTCAGGATACTCCTGGAAAACTCGGTTCATCAAGTCCATGAAAACGGCTGGGGCGTTGGTCAGCCCAAATGGCATCACGACGAATTCATAATGGCCATAACGAGTGCGAAAAGCAGTCTTAGGCACATCCTCTCGTCGGACCTTTAGTTGATGATATCCTGATCTCAAATCCATTTTCGAGAATACGCCCGCTCCTCGAAGTTGGTCAAACAAGTCGTCAATCCTTGGCAGTGGGTACTTATTCTTCAAGGTCATCTTGTTAAGCTCTCGGTAGTCGATGCACATCCTCATCGTTCCATCCTTCTTCTTAACGAACAAAACTGGCGCTCCCCATGGTGACACACTGGGTCGAATGAAACCCAAGTCTAACAGTTCCTGCAACTGAACCTTCAACTCGGCCAACTCCTTAGGGACCATTCGGTATGGCGCCTTTTATACTGGCGCCGACCCTGGTTCCAAATCAATAGTGAACTCCATTTGTCTGTCGGGTGGCGGTCCTGGCAAAGCTTCTGGAAACACATCGGGAAAATCTCACACTACTGCCACGTCTTCCACTTTCAAATCCTTCTTTTCCTCCCCATTCAAGTACACCAGATACGCCGGACGCCCTTTTCTTATCATCGTAGTTGCTTGCAAAGCAGAGATTATAGAGGTTCGTCGGTTCATGGAGATCCCATACAAGATAGCCGGCTCTTCGCCCGGGGCTTGAAAAGAAATCTGCCTCTCTTTACAGTAAATCGTTGCGTGGTTCTCGGTAAGCCAATCCATTCCCAAGATTATGTCTACATTCTCCAAAGGCATAACGTGCAAAAGCTGGGCCACTACTCCTAATTCTCCTAACACAAACTCTATGTTCGAGCAAGTTCTCACAATGTCAATCAGTCCTCCAACCGGTGAAGATACATTCAAATTCGATTCAAGCATTGCAGTAGGGAGTTCTAAGGCATTCACACATGACATGGAAATAAAAGAATGCGAAGCACCCGTATCAAACAGCACAATAATAGGCAGTTGTTGGAGCTTTCCCATACCTGCCAAATTCTCTTTGCCCTTGTTGGCTTGGGGTTCCTGCCCTTGATTCCCTTTGAGCGCATATGCCCTTGCTTGCTGTGGGGCCACTTGTCGGATTGGTTGAGGCTGCTGTGGTGGTCTCTGTCCTTGCCCATTCTTCACTCCACCTTTGTTGTTGTTTGGGCACTCTCGAGACACGTGCCAGTTTCCACCGCAGGCATAATACCGAATGCCTCCAACTCGGCACTCCCCAACATGATGCTTGGAGCACCGATTACAGTAGGGTGTTCTCTGCGGGTTTCCCCTCTGATGTGACACAATTTGGCGCCCATGATTCTGTGGTTGCCGAAAAGTGGAGAAACGCCTCTTGTTGTCAAAAGGAGCTCGGTTTACCTCCCATTTCCTCTTGTCTCTAAAGTTCGCTTGGGGTGCAGATGGGGTAGGGTTTGTTGTCCTCTCATTCTTGGGCAGTGCTTCCTCCACATCCAAGGCACAGCCCAATACCTCGGAATAAGGAATTCCCCTGCGACTAGCCACTGCTACCCTTATCTCTGGCCTAAGGCCGGAACGGAACTTCACGGCCATCTTCTCATCTGTATCCACCAATTCTTACGCATAACGAGTCATCTCACATAGGGCGCGGTCGTACTCCGTGACCGTCATACTTCCTTGTTTTAAAGTTTGGAACTCCACTACCTTCGCCCGTCGATAACTCATGGGAACATACTTATTGTAAACTTCTTCCTTAAACTCCTCCCAAGTAAGCGCCTCACGGCGAGCGGGGTCCATAGTTCTCTTCTTCGTTTCCCACCAAAAGTCAGCGGGTCCTGTCAGCTGATACGTCACGCAGGCCAGGCGTTCTCTGTCCGTGCATCACATAAACTCAAAGACACGCTCAATGTCGCGTACCCATGCCTCCGCCTTCGGGGGCTCTCCCAATCCATCGAACTTGGGTGGGTTCTCTTTCCAAAAGGCTTTGATGTACTCCCTTTCGTTTGGTTGGGGTAGAGGTGGTGGTGGAGGCGGGGGCAGATTCCCAACACTTCCTTCTGTCTGTTCTCCCACATTGTTCTCCACACGCGGACCACGTCTACGTCTTGGGGGCATGTTGATCTAAAACACAGGTACTAAAGGCACGTGAAAAGGGAAACTTCTGTAAACAACGTGGAAAGGAAAACAAAAGCATTCGTTCGGAAAACAAAAAGGTACTACTTCCATCGTCTTAACAACTTTAGGAAAAAAACAACATTACTCATCTATTTAGTGTTAAGATCCTCTTCCGGGTCTTCTTCCTCTTCCGGGTCCTCTTCCTCTTCTACGTGATACTCGTCAACCATGCGGAGGGCTTCTTCGATATCCATGCTATCTTCCACATAATCATCCTCAAAACCCGGAACCATGCTTTCTTGTGGTACGGCTTCTCTTTCTGCCGTGGGTTTAACCTCGATCACGTCTTTGTCTTCCCATACCGTTTCATCTTTTCCTTCTTGTGTCGACGGTGGTCGCTCGGAACGTGAGTCAATCAAAGCACACGTTAAGGCCTTTAGAAAACCTTTCATGTCGCCAGCCATCATCTGGTTTCTTAGTTCGTACCATGTGAACCGACTGGCTGTTGTTTCCATCCAAGGCTCCCAATTGTCGGGCATCAACTCAATTAGTCTCCTTATGCCACCATAGGCCGTTACATGGTACCCGCAGACATCTCTCCATAGGGTCTCAAAACGGGCAACAACCTCTCTCAAGGCTTTGCCTTCCTCTCTCTCATAGTGGTCGTAATCGTATATCGCTTGTCGCATTCTGGCACTATACTGACTGCTCTTGAGCGCGGTTCGTTTCGTTCGCACCATCTATGTGAAGACGAAAGTTTCTTTTAAAACACCAAAAGTGTTATTGTTTGTTCGAAAAAGTTCTTAAGTTTATCGCGTAGTTTGAAAATTTGTCGTTGTCTTAACGTTTCATATCTTTGCATGCTATCGTGGTAGTATTTTCGCGCATTATACACATTTAGCAACATCACTAAGTTCATGCTCACATAATCATTCCATTACAACTCATCCTTATGCATATCATTCATTCACATGCGTAACTTGTCAACGTTATATCATATCATCATACATTTTCATGCATCAATCTTCCATACTTTCAACAATTTAAACATACCTCACTTTCATCGGTTGAGCGTGATGCTTTGGATGTTGAGCCTTCGTGACACTTCTAGTAAATAAGGATTCACTAACTTAGACTTAAAGTGAAAGAAGACTCTCGGACCAGAGCGAAAGAACAAGGCTCTGATACCACTCTGTCACGACCGCCCATACAAGGGTACCACAACGTGGCGATCGTGACCGACATGCATGGATAACAATTTAAAAAGAACATCTTGATTAACTTAAAGGAAGAAAACAACTTAGTTTAAAGAGTTTAAAGTTAAAAAAAAAATTTGAAAAGACATAAGGTAAAATACTTTTAAAAAGGACAACGGGAAAAATTAGACTTAAGAAATACATCAACTAACTAAAGTTGAACAAATACTTAACTTAAATCTCGAAGAATAAAATTTTAAAAAGACAACGTAAACACTAGTTTAAAACTCATCACCACCATACATGTTCACACACAAAACATAAAGGAAAGATTAAGTCTTGAGTCATAGTTCAAGTTATAGCAGCGGAAAATACGGTTCAAGAGAGTCAAGGACGACGCCTATGTATGACGACACCACGCATCCTAAGTACTTAAGCCAGCTCAACATCCACCGCAACATCCCGCCCAACCTGCACATAAGAAAATAATATGCAGGGCTGAGTACTTGGTGTACTCAATGGGCTCATGCCGAAAATATTTTAATAATAGTTATGTCATCCATACCAGTGATCTCGAGTTTTATGTAGTAGGAAAATATCACGAGAAATACAAAAATATTCAAGTCTGGCCAGACAATTTATCTCCCCACTTTTCACATCAATCCATCAATCACATCATAGTGCGACGATAGTGTGGCCACACTATTTGCCCACGAGACCGGCCGACTTGCAAGGACGGCTCGCGATCCCACCAGTGTACACAGCCCGATAGGGTTTACGGCCCTACTCGGACCCGAATTCATTTCACAACACAGCCATATAGCCTAACGGAGTAAACTCATACGAACTAGGCATCAGGCACACAATCTCATAACAAAAACAACATGGCATGACATAACAGTTAAACCACCCTTATATCTCCACATAATATTTTTCAGAAAAGTAAAGTGGTTTGAAAAGAAAGCCCACCTCGTTCGCTTAGCAATTCACAACCCAACTTAGCAACTCTTGATCCTCGAGTTCACGAATACACAACACCCTTGTCAACGACAACATAAGTCAGACTCACACTTCAACATATTACTATGCATGTCTTATCGTCTCTCTCTCATCGTCTTTCTCAATCCCCCAACCCAACATACGTCAAAAAGGTGTAAAGACACACGTATCACATTACAACTTATCACAAGTGCTTACACCATTTAGACACGTTCCTTGGACATACATGCATCATGCAATACTTTTAAACTTGATAATAAGAGTTATTTTAACAATGCAGAAAACTGGCAGAACTGCGTGACCGTTTTGTAAAAATTACTATAAATTCACCCGACCTCAAAAGAAGCTAAATTTTGGTCACAATACAGAAGACACATTCAAGTTAATACACGAAAATTGTCACACCGAAATCTCGTCATTTAGTCAGTCATATCACATATTAAACTCTCTAGTCGTAACATACAATTTCCGACAGTATTGCGCAGTTCATTTGAAAAATTCACCATAAATTCATCCGATGCCTAAAAAGGCTGACAATTTAACACGACTCAGAAGACACTTCAAATATGCATATAGTTCAAGAATCACATCAATAGGAGGTCATTTGGTCAGTAAAACAGAAAACGAAACATTCATAGCAAGAACTCACGTTTCTGGCAGATTTGCGCAGTCAACTTCAACAATTTATTAAAAATTCATTTTTCGATAAAAACAGGCTGAAATTCTCACGAGACACAGAAAACACCTTGAAGTTTACTCAGTAAAAATTTCATAGCAAAATTCGTTCGTTTGATGGGTCAAATACAGATCATAATTCATTGATCGTGCATCACAGATTTCTGGTTCAAGTTCGAAAATAGGGTTTTTAAACTTCCACAACACAACCACCAATTTTTCATGCTCGAAAACACATAATCATGCTTACACGTTCCTCATACACATATTTGCATACAAACTCATATTATTCACCCAATAAATCGATCCAACTCACATGATTTCAAACAACAACGCCAAAAACAACAAGTTCTTATGAAGCACACTTTCCCTCCCGTTAAAACTTGCGATCTATCATACCTACACCCTCTACATGCATGTAGGACTCAAGAACATGGTCAAAACGGATAGGATGATAAGAAGTGAGCAATATACCTTCTTTGACACAAAACGAATCGGTAGAAACGATGGATGAAGCGATTCGTCGGAGACTCTCGAAAATAACTTCAACGGATTGCAAGAACACGAGTTGGATGGAAGATTTTTGGAGATGGGAGAGTGGGAGAAGAATGAAGCGTGTGAGAGAGGGAGAAGAGAGGGGGCGAAAATTGTAGGGAGAGTGAGGGCTAGGGTTTGTTTAATTGCTATTTATTTGCTAGGTTTAATACATGGGTAAATTAAATAAATAAATTGTGGGGAATTAAAATATAGGCTAATAAATAAAAATCCCACAATTAAAAGAATAAAATAGGCTTGTGGGAGGTGAGGGAATTTCGAAAATTCCATGTGCACAACAAGGAATTTATTTGGTATCTTCTTGGAGAATATATTCATAACTTAGGAAATAAATATAATGAATATAAGAGAACAAATAAATTAAATCTCCAAGTAGGAAATAATAGGGGTGGGGGCCGAAAATTCTTGGGTCATTGCACAAGGATATTATTTAAATCTCCAATTAAATAGAATGAGATTTAAATTTGGTAATTTCTTTATGGAAAAGGCTCCCATAAAATAGGTAACAATTATTTAAATTCCCACAAGGAAAAATATAAGCATAGGGGCGTGTGATATGGAGGAGAATAGAAGGAAAATATTCACACCCCCAATTAATTAGACATAGGAATTTATTTGAATAAAAAAAAGGATTCCACAAAATAGGAAACAAATAAAATACTCTCCAAAATTTATTGGAGGGGGGCGAAAAAATTAGGCTCAAATAGCCAAGGAAAAAATCCCAACTCTCTATTTATTTTGGGGTGAAGAAATAAAATATAACATGATTTAATTGGATTATATTCAAAAGAAGAGAGTCAATAAAGCACCAATTAAATCAAATGAAAAATAATCCAATCTCCTATTGGAGATTTTCGAAACTCCCAAGGATAAAAAGATGGAGTTCGAATTTCATGTAGTGTAATTTAAGGTCCATTGGTTTGGATTTAATTTGGAATAATGTCCCAAAACAATTAATTAAATCCACAAAAAGAAGTACTATTTCAATAATTAGGGAGGGCCGAATTTTTCAATGAATTGACTTGAGAAAGAATAAATGCATGATCCTATTAATTATTTCCCTTCATTGGAAAAAAATAAAAACTCAAGCTCATCATTCACATTAACCACGACAATTTATTTCACGCAACTCACTTAATCACATAGAAACAAAAGTTTCATAAATTCCAATAACGTATTAAAAGAGTCACAAAAGTTTGGGATGTTACAAACTTTTAGTATACCCTTCACAGCATATCATCATACACCACTCCCACGCTGAACTCGGAATTAAATCCACAACCAAACATAACTCGAACAATGACACAATCAAAACCAATCGAACATCACGAATTGAAACCCCCCTTGCTGCGAATTGAAAACTAAGAACGAAAAGAAACGATTTTTGAATGAGAACTTATCTTTCGGAGTTAATCGGGGCGGAATCGGGGGCCGACCGATGACGGCACTCTTCGCGGCGGAGGTTGAACCGCACAGCAGCGACGGCGTCGAGTGCAGTGGCTGGCGGCAGCAGCAGCTCCTCCCGGCGACGAAGGCAGCGGCTCGGCCGAACGGCGGCAGACGCGCCGAGCAGCAGGTCGATGGCCAGAGGGAGGTACGAAGGCTGGAGCATCAATTCCACAACAGCGGCGGCAGGGTGAGTGCGACGGTACAGCGGCGTGCAGAGAGCAGCGGCCAACGGCGGAGGTGGAAGGCGACGCCAGATCGGATTCCTTCAAGTGTCGAGCGAGAGAGAAGAAGAGGGTGAGAGGAGAGAGAGAGTGTGAGATGAGGAAGATGGGGGAGGGAGTATACTTGATTTTGGGCTTTTGTTTTTATTTGGGATTGGGCATCAACAATAAATTGGATGTTTGGGCTTTACAATTTTAATTGGAGATATAAAGTGGGGGAAATAATTAAGTTTTGGGGCTTTTAAATAAATCTTTGGGCTGATAATTAATAGTGACGAATTATTTAATTAATTCCGGAATATTTCAACGAATGAATAATTATATCCTAAGTCCGAAATAAATATAGTTCGAGGGAAAATGCTTGCGATAATTTAATTACATTTTTTTTAATTTTGGGAATTTTATTTCGATATCGTTGAGAAAAAAATACGAGGAGCTAACGGAGGAATTAGGGGTGTAACCGGCCGCCGAATAATCGAAAACTGAGATAAATAACTTCACTTAGGATGCATGCATTTTTACTTATTTAATTTGAAAGTATGTTGATTTATGTGTTATTTTAATTCTAAAGGTGATATCTCGCAAGGGAATCGTGAACGCAAAGGAAAGAAATAGTTTCGGATTAAGCAATCGAGGTGGGCTTCCTTTTTAAATAAGGACAAAAGTACTAAATGTTTTATTTATGAGAATGAAAATGTGTTTATCATGCCGTGTTTTGCTTTAACGTGCCTATCTGATGTGGCTCTGGCCAATATTGTTTAAATCGAATTCGGGTCCTCGTAGGGCCGCAAACCCTACTTGGATTAGTGTACACCTATGGTAGACTGTGTGCTAGCGTACGGGCTGGCCGATCTAGTGCCTTGGTTTGTGGCCACATTCCAAGTCATGTATGAGCAGATATGGCTAACGTCTATAGGAAAATGACTGATCAGTCGATGTTTAAACCTTGAGTGTCGTTGTGTTTTCACACATGACGTCACTCTTTCTCTTAGTCGTTTCCGCTGTGACGTTTCGTTTAATTATGCTTTATTTGGGCCGACAACTTTAGTTGTTAGGATAATGGATACTTTGAATTTCTTGTTGGGTAATATCAAACTCATTGTTATTTATTAGGATATTAATTGTTGGTCCAACTTGTGTTGAAACCCTAATTCTTATCGTATATTTATTAAATTCTTTTAATCACGATCGCCCGCATTTTTTAACCCTAAAGGGCGGTCGTGACAGTATATATCTCACATCTCACTCCATAGAGGTGGTGTCTCCAAATTTTCAGTGCATGCACCCCTGCTGCTAACTCCAAATCATGAGTCGGAAAATTCCATTCATTCGGTCTCAACTGTCGGGAAGCGTATGCTATCACTTTCCCATCTTGCATCAACACGCATCCAAGTCCTACTTTTGATGCATCAGTATAGACGGCGAAGTCTTTGTCGGTTGCCGGCATGGCTAGAACCGGTGTTGTCGTCAACTTTTCCTTCAACAGTTGGAAACTCGCCTCGCACTCCAACATCCAAACCACTTTGATTCCCTTCTTAAGCAGTTGTGTCATGGGTCTCGCGATTTTAGAGAATCCTTCAATGAAACGTCGATCATATCGCCAATCCCAAGAAACTGCGGATTTCACTCGGCGTTTTCGGTGATTTCCAATTCTGCACGGCCTCGACCTCTGCTGGGTCTACTTGAATTCCATTTGCCGTCACAATATGACCAAGAAAGTTTACCCGAGTCAACCAAAACTCGCACTTACTAAACTTGGCATAAAGCTTCTCCTTTCGCAACGTTTCCAACACTGTCTGTAGATGCCATCCATGTTCCTCCTCGTTCTTCGAGTATACTAAATCATCGTCGATGAAGACCAACATGAACTTGTCGAGATACTCGTGGAAGACTCGGTTCATCAAGTCCATGAAGACAGCCGGGGCGTTGGTCAGCCTGATTGGCATCACGACGAATTCATAATGGCCATAACGAGTGTGAAAAGCAGTCTTAGGTACATCCTCTCGTCGGACCTTTAGTTGATAATATCCCGACCTGATACCACTCTGTCACGACCGCCCATACTAGGGGTACTACAAACGCGGCGATTGTGATCCAACATGCAAGGATAGCGTTTTATTTGAAAACTTAATTAATTTAAAAGAATGAAAAACATTTTGGTTTAAAGAAAGAAGTTTAAGGTTATAATTTACTATTAATTAGAAACGACTTATGATAAATATTTTTATTTTAATATAGTTATGTCATCCATACCAGTGATCTCGAGTTTTATATGTAGTAAGAAATATCACGAGAACACAAAAATATTTCAAGTCTGGCCAGACAATTTATCTCCCCACTTTTCACATCAATCCATCAATCACAATCACAATCACCCTATCATAGTGCGACGAAAGTGTGGTCACACTATTCGCCCACGAGACCTGCAGACTAGCAAGGACGGCTCACGATCCCACCAGTGTACACAGCCTGATAGGGTTTGCGGCCCTACTCAAACCCGAATTCGATTCACAACACAGCCATATAGCCTAACGGAGCAAGCTCAGACGAACTAGGCATCAGGCAACAATCTCATAAACCAAAAACAACATGGCATGACATAACAGTTAAACCACCCTTATAACACCATAACATATTTTCGGAAAATAAAGAGATTTGAAAGAGAAAGCCCACCTCGTTCGCTTAACAAAATTCAATCCAACTTAAGGCAACTCTCTTTCCTTGTGCTCACGTACACACGATAATCCTTGCCAACATCACAACATAAGTCAGCCTTCCATAAACTCATATTTCTATGCATGTCCTATCGTTCCTCTCTCATCGTTTTTCTCAATTTACCCAACCCAACGTTCAACACAAGAGGGAAAAACACACCATAACATATTTTAACGAGCAACACCTAACCACACCAATAAACACACTCCTTGGACATACATGCATCATATAACACCATTAGACTTGAAAATAAGCACTATTTTATTAAGGCAGAAAACTGGCAGAACTGCGCGACCGTTTTGTAAAAATCACTAAATATCCATACGATGTCCAATAAGGCTGAATTTTTCACACAATACAGAAGACACATCATATTTCACCCAGTTAAAATTTTACATCAAAAGGAGGTCATTTGGTCGGTCAAACAGAAAACGAAACATTCTGGCCGAGAACACAAGTTTCTAGCAGAATTGCGCAGTCAACTTCAAACATTTTTTAAAAATTTATTTTTTGACAAAAAGGGCTGAAATTCACACGAGACACATAAAACACCTTGAAATTTACTTAGTAAAATTTTCATATCAACATTCGATCATTTGGTAGGTCAATTACACATCAGAAACCGTTGTTCGAACGTCACAGATTTCAGGCTCACAAATTCGAAATTAGGGTTTCTTCCTCAATCATCCAAATACAATTTTTCATGCTTATAACACACAATCATGCTTAAAAGGTTCTCATAATCATGTTTGCACATAAACTCACATCATTCACCAAAGATTCAAATCAAACTTCACATGAACTCAATCAAAATCGCATAATTATCAAAGTTCTCATGCAACCACACTTTCCCACCGATTAATTTTGCGATCTATCATTCCTACACTCACTATATGCATGTAGGGTTCAAGAACAAGGATTATATGAAAATATTGAGGGAAAATCAAATATACCTTCCTTGAAGAAAACGAATCGGTAGAAAAAGAATTGATGCGATTCGTCGGAGACTCTTGAAAATAAACTTCAACGGATGCAAGAACAAGGATTGGATGGAGGATTTTTGGAGAGGATATGAGTGGGAGAAGAGAGGCGTGTGAGGGAGAGAATGAGGGAGGGGGCGTGTGAAATTATGAGGGCTAGGGTTCGGGTTTAGTTTATTTTATGTACTAGGTTTAATTCACACCCAATTAAAAGTAATTAAATTGTGGAAGGAATAAAATAAAAATCCCACAATGTGGAGCAAGGTAGGCGTGTGATTTGAGGGTGAGAAATTCGAAATTTGCTGATTTAATTAGCAAGGAAAAATAGCAATATTTACTTGGAGAGAAATATAGTCACAACTTAGGAAATAAAATAGTGGGTATTTCACAATTAAGGGAACAAAATAATTTTAATCTCCAAGTAGGAAAATAAGGAAGGGGCCGAAAATTTAAGAGGAATTGCACAAGGGAATTATTTAAATCCTCAATTAAATAGTATAGGATTTAAATTTGGTAATTTCTTTATAGGAAAAAGGCTCCCATAAAATAGGTAACAATAAATAAATTTCCACAAGGAAAAATAATAGCATGGGGCGTGTGATATTGAGGGTGCAACACAAGGAAATATTCACATCCCCAATTAATTTGGCTTAGGTATTAATTTGAATAAAAGGGTCTCACAAAAAAAAGGAAACAATAAATTCTCCTCTACAAAATAATGAGGGGCCGAAAATATTTAGGCTTAACTAGCCAAGGAATTATTTCAAATCTATATTTAATTTGGGTGAAAAAATAAAATATGACATGATTTAATTGGATTTAATTCAAAAGAAGGGAGTCAACAAAGCACCAATTAAATCAAAGAAAATAATTCATGCTCCTATTTTAAATAGGGGATTTTCGAAACTCCCAAGGATAATAGGCTAGAGTTCGAATTTCATGTAGTACAATTTAGGGATCATTTGGTTTGGATTTAATTTGGATAAATATCTCAAAACAATTAATTAAATCCAAGAAATGAAATACTATTTCAATAATTAGGAAGGGCCGAAAATTCCAATGAATTGGCTCGAAAAAAAATATAAATGCATGATCTTATTAATTATTTCCCCACATTGGAAAATATAAAATATCAAGCACTTCATTCCACATCACTCACGACAATTATTTCACGCAATTCACTTAATCACATAGAAACAAAAGTTTCATAATCGAAATTTCAAATAAACATATAAAAAGAGTCACAAAAATTTGGGATGTTACATCCTTCCCCTCTAAGCAGAAATTTCGTCCAGAAATTTGATCGTCTCACATAAATAACTCAGGAAACTTTTCATTCATTTTATCTTCTAACTCCCACGTGGCTTCCTCGGGACCACGGTGCTTCCACAACACCTTCACGGACGCTATCGATTTGTTTCGTAACTCTTGTACCTTCCGATCTAGGATCGCCTCGGGCCTTTCCTCGTAGCTCATGTCGGGGGTTAAGACCACTTCCTCTTGATGAATTACATGTTTGGGGTCGAACACGTATTTGCGCAACTGCGACACATGGAACACGTTGTGCACGTTCCCAAAGCTGGGAGGTAACGCCAATCGATACGCTACAGGACCTACTTCATCGATAATCTCGTACGGTCCTACAAAACGCGGTTTCAGCTTGCCTTTCACTCCAAACCTCACAACTCCTCTCGTCGGGGATACCTTCAAGAGAACACTTTGTCACCAACGTCGAATTTGATTTCCGTTCGACGCACGTCAGCATACGACTTCTGCCTATCTTGAGCTTCCTTAATCCTTGCGCGGATTTCATGCACAATTTCGATCATTTCCTTTATAGCGTCGGGTCCTAACATCTTCTTCTCGCCAATTTCATCCCAATAAAGTGGGAATTGACACTTCCTGCCATACAAGGCTTCATACGGAGCCATATCGATCGTCGCTTGGTAGCTATTGTTGTAGGCGAACTCAACCAACGGTAGAACAGTTTCCCAACTTTCCCCTCCATCTAAGACAACGACTCGTAGCATATCCTCAAGTGTTTGAATCGTCCTCTCTCACTGCCCGTCCGATTGCGGGTGATAAGCAGTGCTGAAGTTCAATTGCGTGCCCAATTCTCGTTGCAAACTCATCCAAAACTTTGATGTGAACTTCGTATCGCGGTCGGACACAATGGTCTTTGGCACCCCATGCAAACGCACACTCTCATTCACGTAGAGTTTTGCTAATTTGTCCGCGCCATAAGTAATTTGAAATGGTAAAAAGTGCGCGCTTTTAGTTAGTCGATCGATGATCACCCAAATCTCAGTGTTGCCTTTCCGTGACTTTGGCAAACCCGTCACGAAATCCATAGCTAGATGCTCCCACTTCCATTCGGGAATTTCGAGTGGTTGTAACTTCCCATATGGCCATTGGTGTAAGGCCTTCACTTGTTGGCATGCTAGACATCGTGCCACATATGACGCTACGTCTCCTTTCATTCCATTCCACCAAAACCGTTGCTTCATATCTCAATACATCTTCGTGCTTCAGAGGTGAGCAGTGTAAGGCGTGTCGTGCGCTTCACTCAAAATCTCATCTTTTAGCGCCTCATCGCTCGGCACACACAATCGTCCATCGTACGTCAAAGCATTATCCGCCTCCTCATGGTAATGATCGAGCTTCTCGGCTCTCACCTTTACACGTAATTCTTCCAACTTCTCATCACGTCGTTGGGCTTCTATGAGCTTGGTTCTAAAATCTGGCTCAATCACTAGCGTCGCTATACTTCCTCCTACTGTCTCGGGCGCTTTTACTATTTCCAATCTCATTCTGTCGAATTCGCGAATCAACGCTTTCTCTTGCGTTAGGAAATAAGCTAATTTAGGTTGGTTCTTCCGACTCAAAGCATCAGCGACTACATTCGCCTTGCCCGGATGATTGTGAATACCACAGTCATAATCTTTCACGATCTCTAACCAACGTCGATGTCGCATGTTTAGCTCCTTCTGCTCGAAGAAGTATTTGAGACTCTTGTGATCCGTATATATCTCACATCTCACTCCATAGAGGTGGTGTCTCCAAATTTTCAGTGCATGCACCACTGCTGCTAACTCCAAATCATGAGTCGGAAAATTCAATTCATTCGGTCTCAACTGTCGGGAAGCGTATGCTATCACTTTCCCATCTTGCATCAACACGCATCCAAGTCCTACTTTTTATGCATCAGTATAGACGGCGAAATCTTTGTCGGGTGTCGGCACGGCTAGAACCGGTGCTGTTGTCAACTTTTCCTTCAACAGTTGGAAACTCGCCTCGCACTCCAGCGTCCAAACCACTTTGATTCCCTTCTTAAGCAGTTGTGTCATGGGTCTCGCGATTTTAGAGAATCCTTCAATGAAACGTCGATCGTATCCCTCCAATCCCAAGAAACTGCGGATTTCACTCGGCGATTTCCAATTCTGCACGGCCTCGACCTTTGCTGGGTCTACTTGATTTCCATTCGCCGTCACAATATGACCAAGAAAGTTTACTCGAGTCAACCAAAACTCGCACTTACTAAACTTGGCATAAAGCTTCTCCTTTCGCAACGTTTCCAACACTGTTTGTAGATGCCATCCATGTTCCTCCTCGTTCTTCGAGTATACTAAATCATCGTCGATGAAGACCAACATGAACTTGTCGAGATACTCATGGAAGACTCGGTTCATCAAGTCCATGAAGACAGCCGGGGCGTTGGTCAGCTTGATTGGCATCACGACGAATTCATAATGGCCATAACGAGTGTGAAAAGCAGTCTTAGGTACATCCTCTCGTCGGACCTTTAGTTGATAATATCCCGACCTGATACCACTCTGTCACGACCGCCCATACTAGGGGTACTATAAACGCAGCGATCGTGATCCAACATGCAAGGATAGCGTTTTATTTGAAAACTTAATTAATTTAAAAGAATGAAAAACATTTTGGTTTAAAGAAAGAAGTTTAAGGTTATAATTTACTATTAATTAGAAACGACTTATGATAAATATTTTTATTTTAAAAGAAGCAGCGGAGAAAATAAATATTAAAACACAATTAACTTCTAAAGAAACATTTAGATTAAAATACGTAAACACCATTTTAAAGTAACATTGTAAATACCCGGTTAAAAACCTAACACAACCAAACATGCTCAAACACAGTACGAAAAAGATTAAAGTCTTGAGACATAGTTCAAAATATAGCAGCGAAAATAAGGTTTAAAGAGAGTCAAGGATAACGCCTTTGTATGAAGACACAACGCATCCTAAGTTCTTAGGCCAACTCAACATCCTCCGCAACATCCCGCTCAACCTGCATATAAAGAAAAAGAATATGCAGGGCTGAGTACTTGTTGTACTCAATGGGTTCATGCCGAAATTATTTTAATATAGTTATGTCATCCATACCAGTGATCTCGAGTTTTATATGTAGTAAGAAATATCACGAGAACATAAAAAAAAATTTCAAGTCTGGCCAGACAATTTATCTCCCCACTTTTCACATCAATCCATCAATCACAATCACAATCACCTTATCACAGTGCGACGAAAGTGTGGCCACACTATTCGCCCACGAGACCGGCAGACTAGCAAGGACGGCTCACGATCCCACCAGTGTACACAGCCTGATAGGGTTTGCGGCCCTACTCAGACCCGAATTCGATTCACAACTCAGCCATATAGCCTAACGGAGCAAGCTTAGACGAACTAGGCATCAGGCAACAATCTCATAAATCAAAAACAACATGGCATGACATAACAGTTAAACCACCCTTAAAACACCATAACATATTTTCGGAAAATAAAGATATTTGAAAGAGAAAGCCCACCTCGTTCGCTTAACAAAATTCAATCCAACTTAAGGCAACTCTCTTTCCTTGTGCTCACGTACACACAATAATCCTTGCCAACATCACAACATAAGTCAGCCTTCCATAAACTCATATTTCTATGCATGTCCTATCGTTCCTCTCTCATCGTTTTTCTCAATTTACCCAACCTAACGTTCAACACAAGAGGGAAAAACACACCATAACATATTTTAACGTGCAACACTTAACCACACCAATAAACACACTCCTTGGACAAACATGCATCATATAACACCATTAGACTTGAAAATAAGCACTATTTTACAAAGGCAGAAAACTGGCAGAACTACGCGACCGTTTTGTAAAAATCACTAAACATCCATACGATGTCCAATGAGGCTGAAATTTTTCACACAATGCAGAAGACACATCATATTTCACCCAGTTAAAAATTTACATCAAAAGGAGGTCATTTGGTCGGTCAAACAGAAAACGAAACATTCTGGCCGAGAACACAAGTTTCTGGCAGAATTGCGCAGTCAACTTCAAACATTTTTTAAAAATTCATTTTTCTACAAAAAGGGCTGAAATTCACACGAGACACAGAAAACACCTTGAAATTTACTCAGTAAAATTTTCATATCAACATTCGATCATTTGGTAGGTCAATTATACATCAGAAACCGCTGTTCGAACGTCACAGATTTCAGGCTCACAAATTTGAAATTAGGGTTTCTTCCTCAATCATTCAAATACAATTTTTCATGCTTATAACACACAATCATGCTTAAAAGGTTCTCATAATCATGTTTGCACATAAACTCACATCATTCACCAAAGATTCAAATCAAACTTCACATGAACTCAATCAAAATCGCATAATTATCAAAGTTCTCATGCAACCACACTTTCCCACAGATTAATTTTGCGATCTATCATTCCTACACTCACTATATGCATGTAGGGTTCAAGAACAAGGATTATATGAAAAGATTGAGGGAAAATGAATCAAATATACCTTCCTTGAAACAAACGAATCGGTAGAAAACGAATTGATGCGATTCATCGGAGACTCTTGAAAATAAACTTCAACGGATGCAAGAACAAGTATTGGATGGAGGATTTTTGGAGAGGATATGAGTGGGAGAAGAGAGGCGTGTGAGGGAGAGAGTGAGGGAGGGGGCGTGTGAAATTATGGGGGCTAGGGTTAGGGTTTAGTTTATTTTATGTACTAGGTTTAATTCACACCCAATTAAAAGTAATTAAATTGTGGAAGGAATAAAATAAAAATTCCACAATGTGGAGCAAGGTAGGCGTGTGATTTGAGGGTGAGAAATTTAGCAATATTTACTTGGAGAGAAATATAGTCACAACTTAGGAAATAAAATAGTGGGTATTTCACAATTAAGGGAATAAAATAATTTAAATCTTCAAGTAGGAAAATAAGGAAGGGGCCGAAAATTTAAGAGGAATTGCACAAGAGAATTATTTAAATCCTCAATTAAATAGGATATGATTTAAATTTGGTAATTTCTTTATAGGAAAAAGACTCCCATAAAATAGGTAACAATAAATAAATTCCCACAAGGAAAAATAATAGCATGGGGCGTGTGATATGGAGGGTGCAACACAAGGAAATATTCACATCCCCAATTAGTTTGACTTAGGTATTAATTTGAATAAAAGGGTCTCACAAAAAAAAGGAAACAATAAATTCTCCTCTACAAAATAATGAGGGGGCCGAAAATAATTAGGCTTAACTAGCCAATGAATTATTTCAAATCTTTATTTAATTTGGGTGAAGAAATAAAATATGACATGATTTAATTGGATTTAATTCAAAAGAAGGGAGTCAACAAAGCACCAATTAAATCAAAGAAAATAATTCATCCTCCTATTTTAAATAGGGGATTTTTTAAACTCCCAAGGATAATAGGCTAGAGTTCGAATATCATGTAGTACAATTTAGGGATCATTTGGTTTGGATTTAATTTGGATAAATATCCCAAAACAATTAATTAAATCTAAGAAATGAAATACTATTTCAATAATTAGGAAGGGCCGAAAATTCCAATGAATTGGCTCGAAAAAAAATATAAATGCATGATCTTATTAATTATTTCCCCACATTGGAAAATATAAAATATCAAGCACTTCATTCCACATCACTCACGACAATTATTTCACGCAATTCACTTAATCACATAGAAACAAAAGTTTCATAATCGAAATTTCAAATATACATATAAAAAGAGTCACAAAAATTTGGGATGTTACAATTTTGTGTGCTCCAGGAGAGATGGCGAGTTATACGGTGCCCGACGCGAATTTGGCACGCAGAGGACGTTGGTGATATCATGTATGCATGTATCATATTGCATAACATGATAGTAGATGATGAAGGTTCATCTGTGGAGCGTTGGACAGCGGACGATGGTGCTGGACTAGTCACGGTGTTGCCACCGCCCCTTGCAAATGGGTGTACTGCCTACTGATGAATACTTGCTCCGAGTTTTCCTTGATATACGCAAGGAAAGAGAACATCTCCAGCTCTAGGCCGATATGGTTGAAGAGATATGAGCACATTGTGATTACTTTTGATTGTAATTCTCGTTGACTAATTATTTATGAATGAATTATGTTTTTTTTTGTAATTATTTTTAATAATTTAATTTTATTCTAATTCAATTAAAATATAGTAATAATTGATAAAATAATGTAATTTATGACTATAATATGGCTGCACAAATTTTTGTGACCGAGCTATGGGTATGGGCAAATTTTTTTAGCTATGACTTGAGACACTCTAAAATAGTCGTTCGAAAAGGCAAAAAGATAAAAAAAAATAATGCCATATATTTTTTGCAATTTTTCTTTCTTGTTTTCTACCATTTCCAAAACCGATTCTCTACTAGCAATTTCCTTGTTACGTCAATCAATCAGTCAATCACTTTGCAGAGAGTGAGAATCCCCAAAATTGGAGAGGATTCCGCTAGAAATCTACTATCGAAACAAACAGACCATAGTTGAAAGAGAGCTATGGCGGCGAGAGGTTTACTGCTGTTTGGGGTCTTAGCCGTGGTGCTTCTTCTCATGCCGAAAGCTCGTGGAAATTCGGAGGGAGACGCGCTCCACGCGCTTCGCCGGAGCTTGACCGACCCGGGCAACGTACTCCAGAGCTGGGATCCCAACCTTGTGAACCCCTGCACCTGGTTCCACATCACCTGCAATCAGGACTACCGCGTCACTCGCGTGTATGCATCCGTTCCATTAAATGTCTCTGTCTTCAATTTGTTCTCTTTTTTTTTTTTCTCTCTTCTTTATTTTCGCCCTTTTCTGTTACTATTTGGTGGATTAGTCTTCTGTGTTGTCTGGCTCTTGATTTAGTAAAATCGTTGGGGTATACATGGAGAAATCTGCTGGTTGTTGATGCAATTTATGCTTTAGTTTCGTTTTAGTGACTAAACTTTGAATTTTGGGGGTTTTTATTGAAGAACGCTAGCTTAAAAGTGAATTCCTCCACTTACGTATTTATTTATGCTAGGGGTTTCAATATGGTCATTTTCTACTTAGAATTTCCCCTATTTGTTTTCCTTGATGAATTTTATCTTGTTTTAGGGCATCAAAAATTTGTGTGTTCATGGTTACAAGATTTTCTAAACTTGTCTAAATGTTTCTTAGGGAATACTAATTCTGTTGATTGAATACAATATATGATATTTGATTGTATGTTTCTAATAATGGGCTAACAAAACTCTCATATTTTACTAGCCTTTGGTGTAAAAGACTTGAGGTAAATTACATTTTTGAGCTATTTATTGTGTCCTAGAATAGGGACTATGTTGGGTACCTCTTCTGGTTGATATGTGGTTGGGTTAGTATTGCGTTGAAGAGAGCTTGCATCTGGAAGCTAGGCAATCATCATGATTATTGATGCAGTTTTGTCTTTCCTACTGATAATATTATTCATTGGGTCCGTTCTTACTGAAAATATTAAGCCATCTCAACTATTACGAGTTAATAATCTTAAATATTTCCAATATTTGGAGAAATCATAAAGATTGACAAAATTTCACATAGGACTGCCAAATTATTCAAAGAAGTGTTTTGGAGTTAATGTGATTAATTAGAGCCTGAACTGAGCTAAATCCTTCATTCCTGTTACATTATACAGAAACTGATTGACAGTGGCATATTGTTCTCTTGTTGCTTGTGTTTTCACTTTCGTCTCTTTAGTTATATTTGAACTCTTTCGTATGCATTCTGATGATTGTGACCCAAAACTTACACTTGGTTATCGCTTGGATAGGGATCTTGGCAATTCAAATTTGTCTGGTCATCTTGTGCCTGAGCTTGGGAAACTTGAATATCTCCAATATCTGTGAGTATCTGTAACACTCATTCTTTTAGTCCTTAAATCTGCATAACTATGCTATTAGAGAAAATAAGCAATAGGAGTTTGACGAACACTTTTTAAATGTGGAATAACGGAAATATGATTGAAATAAACACTATCTCTTTCAAGAGAAGGCCTCAGGCTACAAATGACGTTCAATACACAAAATGCTCAAAAGTGCCAATCTGCGTGTTTAGCTTGTTTGACATGGTATGACTAGTTAACAGATTGTGTACATTTTATACTATGTTTTGCACTTATACTGTCCTAGCAAATCAATCAATCATTTACTAGGACAAAACTAGGAAACTAAACAAATCAATCATCAGGGGATTATATACTGTCCTAGCAATGGAAATGCAATCATTTACTTAATATATTTGTCAATAAAATCTACGTTAAGGAGCCACTCTTCCACTAGCTTGTAACCTCCTGCAACTGCATTTACTCTCCACTTCCACTCTTCTGCACATGGTCTCCACCTCCAAGTAACGGTTGATGCGCATCAGATGCATGCCCATAATATATGGTTATAATGTATTTCCTTCTTTCATCATAACCGTGTTTATGAAAATATCTTTACATTTGTTTTCAAGCCTACTGTATATGTTATTGTAGCCTAATGACTACTGATCTTTTCATACAGGGAGCTGTACAAAAATAACATCCAAGGGGAAATTCCTGCAGAGCTGGGTGAGTTGAAGAGCTTAATAAGTTTAGATCTATACAACAATAATATCTCAGGGGAAATCCCTCCATGCCTGGGAAATCTGAAATCCCTCATTTTTCTGTAAGGCTTACTTCACTATCTTAGTATCTTATCAGTTATATAAGTTTGATGGTGATGGTGATGGTTGATTTTACTTACCTTCTTAACCAAAAGACTTCAGGTGCTCATTTAATGCTTGCTTTATTTACTGGTTTGCGGATTTGTGAAGAATATTTAACTCTTTCTTTGATTTAAGCTGACATTTTTCCTTTATTAAACTATTACTGTACTTCTCTTCCCAATGTGATGCAACGTCTTATGAACGAGTTCACACTTCATTACGATATAACCTTTTCATTTCTCTCCCAGACGTCTTAATGATAATAAGCTACGTGGGCCAATCCCAAGGACTCTTGCTGGTATATCTACCTTGAAAGTTGTGTAAGTACTGCTAATTTGATTAGTATTCAATTTTTTGGAATATGTTCTAGCTATATGGTGTGAGAACATTACTGATATACTTACTTTGTTTTGGTTTTGTAGGGATGTCTCCAATAACAATTTGTGCGGCACAATACCTTCCAGCGGTCCATTTGAGCACATCCCTTTAAATAAGTAAGTTGTATAAGTCTTGAACATTGTTTCAATATCAATTTCAACTCTTTTTATTATTTTATCTGTTTTTATTAAATTATGTTAGTTCATTAGAACAACTTTTCTGAATATATCAGGATCTGGTGTTACCCCCCTCTATGCTGCCTTACATGATATTGATACACCTAATCTTCTTGTTTTACTTTAGCACCACAGCTTCTAACTGGTAGACCCAACATTATATTGCATCTAAAGAGAGTCAGTTATGAATAAATGCTTCAGTACTTAGAACTTCTGCTAATGAATAATTATTACCATTAAGCTCTACGATTTGAAATTTATCAGTAAAATGAAGGTATAGAAGATCAATGGTGTTGAAACATTCTTTGTTTTAGTTCGCATGATAGTTCTCCCTTTCTGAAGGTTTGGTGACCGGTCCTTTGTCTTTGCAGCTTTGAGAACAACCCCCTACTCGAAGGCCCAGAGCTGCAGGGTCTTGCAAGTTATGACAAAAACTGCTCATAATGCACTGATGCGGAAGCTTGCTATAACATATCATTGTCCTTAATGTTGCTTATGTACAAGTTGGACTGTTTGGTAGGATGCCTAGTTTTGTTTATATTTCAATTGTAGGTGACGGCAATAAACCGTGGCAATTCATGAATATCTGTAATTGGAACTATAATATATCATGTATTTGAATCTCTTTTTCCTCCTACTTAACTTACTTGGAGATATAGTAATGTGTAAAGCCTGATAAAAAACAGCAACAATAAGCTATTGATCAAATTCATCATAGATTTGAAACACAGCACACATTGTGTAACACCCGTAAAAAAAAAGAAAAAAAAATCAAATAAATCTAATTAAATCTTTTCCTAGTTGACTTGGTCAAATATATTTCTCTAAACCATATCACCAAACGATTTCCCCATATCTATACTCCCTAAAATCTCACCAACCACCAAATCCATCAATATCTATCAGTTTTGCCTATATATATCCAATCAATCCCACGATCTTTCTACACATAAATTCAATACCAAGAAAAACCAGGAACTAAAATTTATAGAAAGAACCGAGTTGGAGAAGAGAGTTTTCTGCCGCCTAAGAAGGTAATCACCGATCAATTCCCAGCCTTGATTTCCTTGCATTCATTTAGGATAACTCGAATTTTGGAGCATGAAATCTGTATTATTCGGACAGTAGGTTCCGACGCATGTTTGACCAACCAAACGAACTTCTTTTTATACGATTCTTTTTTCTGGGTAAACCTTAAGGTGTCTTCTGTGTGGTGTGTGAATTTCAACCTATTTGGACGAAAGATGTATTTTTGGTGAATTTTTGAAGTTGACTGCGCAGTTCTGCCAGAAATTGTTTTTCTCGACCAGGGAGTTACGTTTTCGATTTGACCGACCTAAAATGATTATTTTGATGTGAAATTTTAATTGAATGATATTTTATGTGTCTACTGTATTGTGGAAAAGTTTCAGCCCCAACGGAGACCGGATGAATTTTAAATAATTTTTACAAACCAACCGCGCAATTCTGCCAGTTTTGTTGTTAGGTGAAAATATCACTTGTTGCTAAGTTTTAATGAATTATATGATGCATGTATGATTTAAGAAGGTATCCTATGGCATGATTATGTGTAACACGTTGAGAAGTATTATGGCATGTTTTTCCTTATGTTGATGAACGTTCGGGAATGGACAATCTAAGAAAACGATGAAAGGAACGATAGGACATGCATGATAATTGTAATAATGGAAAACCTGATTGTGTGGTGATATTGACAAGGGTTGTTGCACGTACGAGGGTACCAAGAGTAAAAGGTTGCGTAAAGTCGTGATTGTGTGGTATAAGTAAGCGAGGTGGGCTTTCTTTTTAAATAAGGGCAATGGCCTAAGTATACTTTTTATGTGAAAATGATATGAATATTTGTCATGCCGTGTTTTGTTTTATTCTATGGAACCTATCTGATGTGGCTTTTGCCATCAATGGATAATCGAATTCGGGTCTGTCTAGGGAGTGAGTCCCTATTCAGGCTAGTGTACACCTATGGAGATCGTGAGCCGTCTTTTGGGTCGGCCGGTCTAGTGACTTGGGATGTGGCCACATTCCTTGTCATCAATGGATCAGATATGGTAGACATATATGGGAAAATGACTGCAGTCACGAGTTTTACGATGGAAATGATTTTAGTGTCTTGGGCGATTTCTAAAGTTAAAACCCCAAGGTCACTCAATGGTGGCATGATAAATACTTTTTATAAAATGTTTTCGGCATGAGTCCACTGAGTGCATCAAGTACTCAGCCCAGCTTTTCTTTTAAAAATTGCAGGTTGAGCGTGAAGGGTGCGGTAGGTGTTGAGCAAGACCGTTGAAGAAATTAAGTGTTTAGAATGTGTCATGTCTTCACACGTGGCATATTCCTTCTCTCGAAATGCTTCCGCTAAGTAGGTGTCTTTCTTTTGAGTTCTTGTATCGCTAAATATTGTTTCTTTTGAGTTGTTGATTGTTGAGATACTCTGATTTTATTCGAGGTATTCCCATTTGTTTCGGGCTATGGTTGAGTTGTGTTGATTTCCCCTTTCTTCCCCGCTTCTTTAACCCTCCCCTAGTCGCGATCAACCGTGTTTTCTATCCTTAGAAAATGCGGGCGTGACACATTGTAACAAAACGAACCCCTGCCCTTAGGTAATGATCAAATCATTAAGGTGTGCACTGTAATCCTCACAAGAAGCACTAAAATTCGGGAAAAAAGGGCCAAAAAGAAAATCTAACCAACCCTCAAAATTTCAAGAAATCAAATAAATAACTCATTCTTTAAGAAATTGTCTTGCTAGCAGAACCAAGAACCTCATGGTATCGAGCAACGAAAAATTGCACACGCAGCTGAAATACTTTCTTTTGCCCCATCAAGCCACTTATTCTCTATCGGAATCACTCGAGCTTGAGTCGGAGCTAGAGCTGGAGCTGGAACTGGAGCTTCTAGAGAGCTTACCTTTTCCTTTACCAGAAGATGGAGAATCTGAGTCTTTAACTGCTATGTCGTCGAGATTTGGATTTTCACCCTCAATGGCACTGCTAAGGCTAGAAGACTTCTCGTCACAGGGCCCTAACTTATTATCATCAGCCTCAACTGATACATCATCCGACTTTAGCTCCAGTTGTACTCTCGTTTCACCATCTGAAACATGAGTAGGAGGAGCCTTACTCTCCAAAGGAATGTCTTCAGTAACATGCAGTTCGGAAGAAACCAACGACAGAACTCAGTTGCTTAAATGCCATTTCAGTATCTTCGCCTGTACTAGCTTTGGTTTCCGTCATCTCAGTGCTGGATACTTCAGCAGCTCCAACCATGACCTTGGTTTCCATAGACGTGGATTCAGCCGCGTAAGAGCAGCATCAACATCATCTACAGATAGCGCTTCAGACACAGGTATTGCAGAAACACTATCTTCATGATTCTGAATCTCATCTTGGGGTGGATCCAAAACAACACGATTGTTAGAGCTGGTTTGTTTTAAGGTTAGATCAATATTTTCGATTTAACTAGCTTCAATTTCAGGAATGCTAGAAGTGGCATCTGTATTAAGTTCACCTTGACAGTGGCACCTCAGCAACTTCCACCATGCTTTGAGTTCCTACAGATGCCAATTCAGCCTTGGTGGCAACAACACAGACATTTTGTACAGACTGCACTTCCATTTCTTGTATCCCAAAACAGCATCTTCGTGATTGTCATTCACAGACGAAATAGCGGACAGGAATTCATTTTCTGTGCGCGGTGTGTCATCGTCGGATGTTTCTTGATGAGGAGAATCAGGGTCATTTTCGTTGACCTTTGAGACCTCGATATTTTCAGCTCTTCTTGCTTGCATCTCTGAAGTAAATTCTCCATCCTGTTCATACACATCAATATGCTACCTCAATTCCCATGGAAGCGGAACATGTTCCATTATGTTCACCTCATGCTGCGTTGAAGATGAATTTTCTTCCCCAACAGATTCTACACGCTTTTCAAACTCACTCGTGCCAGATCGCAACTTTGTGATACTAAAATCCCCCATGTTATCTAACTCACACAAAAGCCCTTCATCAATTTCATTAATCTCATCAACTTTTCCTCCTCTGTCTGCAAATGACAACGATAACTATTTGTCTCCATAGCACTTTGCAGAATGTTAACAATTTTAGGACTTGATGGAGAGTTGACGTAGTGATCAAGCTCTTGGACCTCGGGCATGTTCAAGTCATCATGTCTACTTTGATAATCCAAAGATGTCTCAACTTGGGTGTTCGATGCCTGCATTTTGTTACCCAAGAGATTGTTCGTTAATTTCTAGATCTGAGCTTAGTCATGTTGATATTTCAAACTGAAAAAACAGAATATGAAGCCCAACCAATTTAGACGGATATCTCAGCTCAAACAGAAAACTACACAAATAAGAAATAAGAGAAAGAAGAAAAACAATATAACTTACTTGCACTTCATTGAGAGAGTTGTAATCTAGCTCTTGTATTGCACTCTCATAAAAGAGACATGTATTTCCTTCAGATGAGAGCTTAGAGATTAACTTTTCATCAGTTTCATGCTGATTATCAGCATCGGAATCAACTGATACGCTCAAGGCCTGGAGGGTATACAGC